>NC_135572.1:351875130-352500130 GCF_965152235.1 Eretmochelys imbricata
TAAATGGCAAACAAAAAATTCATCTCACTGAGGTATGTGACAAATTTCCAGGCATCTGATCTAGGCCCAAAACAAATACCAATTTTTCAAGAGAATCTCATCTACCCAATAAAAAAATTGCCCATTGCTTCTGTAGGACTCAGGGGGGGAATTGGAGATGAGCCCCCTCCCCATCAAATAATCTCCCCCATTTTTGCTTTTGAGAAAAACAGACCAAAACCTGCAGTTTTTCACCTTGTGCGCAATTTCCCTCCCCCTCTCTCAATACCTGCATCTATGAACTTTCATTGTTGGAGGTGGGGGGGAGTCAGAATTAAAAGCCTCAAAAATCTTGCTGCATCTAGAAAGAATAACCCCCCTAAATCTTTCAGAACAGGTTCCCATTGGGGCAGGTGGAAGAGTCGGTGAATCCGGATGGTTATCTGCTATATGTGAATTTTATGCCACAATTAGTAGTAAGTGGATTGATTGTCTGTTTAAAAAAGAAATACAGTCTGATGGAGAAAAGGGAAGGCCATCTGGCCTGTGTGGGAATGGGGAGAACCTGTAATAACCTGTCCACGCAAAAACCTGTCCATTCAACTGGGCTTCTCCTGTGCTACTTGCTCCTATTGCCTGACTCTGGTCTGCTGGTAACCTGACCCTGCCTGCCTCCCGACACCTCTCAGTCTGCCCCCGGCATATCTCAGATTCTAACCTCCTGGCATCTGACCCGGCCTGGATTCCAACTCCTGCTCTGACCACTATGTCAAACCGCCCACATCCTGGCCGTGGCAGCCTCTTGAGTCCCTAGATCCTAGATCCCTAACCCCTCCATCGGATAGGAATGCTGGCAGTGTTCACATGGCCACCTTAAAGTTGCAGAAACAATATCATGTGACTTAGGTGACCAATCACATTCTGCGTTTAGTCAAAGCAAGCACAGTAGTTCACAGACATTCCATGGGCTGAATTCCACATCACAGGGGGTTTCACATCAGGGGGTCAAACAACTACGAATAACCACGAGGCTTGTGCAAATCAAAGCCTGCGGATAAGATGTTACCAGAAAACAAAAGCTAAGTCAATTTGCTAGATGGGAAATAAATAATTAGCTGGGAATAACAAGTAGGAGTGAAATGCACCTCTGTGCAAAGCGCCATTCAAGTATTCAAAATAGGGCTGAAGTGCCTCGGATTTCTCAAAGTGGAGGAGTATGCCCGCTGCGAGGGACTAGCCGGAGGCATGGACAGATGTCTCAATCATTCACCAGTCTCGGCTTTCATTTAGAAAAAGAATCCTCGAACTGTTAGGACGGCGAAGAGAACCTTCAAAATGTGATGGACGCCTGCTTGAATTTGCGGTGAGCCTGAAACAACAGCTTTGAGGTGCAAACTGCCTCAATCATTTCAGTGGGTGCTCACTGAGATGCTAATAATGATACCTGAGATGTGCACACTGTTACTTGTTTGTCTCATGGCTCACAGACGCATGTAAGAAAGGACAGGAGGGATCGTATTAAGAAAATTTACACCAGTGTGGGACATGTCCCGTCCGCCCCGAGGGGAGAGGGGTGGGCACTAAGGACCAGCCAAGGGTGAAGTGTGTGGAAAAGGGTAGGTCTTTGTTAACACATGGCAGAGCTACATGGGGGAGTGACTGGATTTATTTTCCTGAAGGTGAGAGCTCAGCTTTCCAGCTGTTGAATTGCAAGAAAGGCAGACAGGCCCTTAGCTCCCATACAAGTCTCTTCCTGAGTATTTCTGTGCAACAGTCGTGCCCCCAACTGCAACCCTGCCCAAGATGCCCAGGCTGCTGTCAAACAAGGGGATTAACATCAGATGGGCCCCAGCGCAAGAAAATTCTAGAAGTGTCTCTGTTTACCGCCAGCCTGTCTTGGGGACTGGTGTTTCCAATCAATTAGACACGTCACTGGAGGATTTCTCTGCTAATTATTTGAGTTTATTATTTCTGAAGCCAGGTTACACTCAGAATTCCAGAGGTCAAATGGGGTCACGCAGCCAATCAGTTCCACATTTTCCTAAGCGAAAAGGCCCAGCGTAATCAGTCACTGCCAAGTGGTTCATAATGACCAACCCACTAGTTAATGGCCCGAGGCGAAAGCCTTAGGGGCAGTTAATGCTCTTAGAGAGCAGGAGAGAGACAGGCTGAAACTAAAGGCAAATGGCCACTTTGGAAGATATTACAGGACCGACAATGGAAAGGAGACAGCAGCCCCTCCTCAGCCGTCTGTAGATGGGTTTGCTTCTTATGCCAAACGGCTGGCAGGTCAGGGACCCAACCTAGGCTGTTGCTTTGCTTCGCCCAACTGCTTCAAGCCAGGAGTCCTGGGCTCATTTCCTTGGGGGAGGGGGAAACAAGCAACCTTCTTTGGAAGGGCTCTTCCACTGGAGCCTGATACAACTGGAACATGCCTGTGGAGTTTGATGGCTCGGGATCCAAACAGTAAAGGGTGTTGCATTTCCAAAGCGCTGCACTAGGAATGCCCCATTCACACTCCTGCGAAGTGAATCAGTAGCATCCCCATTTTAAAGATGGGGCAAATGCAGGCCAGAGAGAAAAAGTGACTTCCCAAGGTCACACAGCACAAGGACAGGAACTCAGCAACCCACTGGGCCATACACAAACTGTGAGCTCTGCCCTCCACCTCTCCCCCCACACATGGATTTAATGCTGGCAAAAGGGGTCGGCTTGAGGACTTGTTTCTACAGGCCAGGGCAGCACACGGCATGCTTCCCCATGCTGTGGCCCAGCAATGGGTCACACCTCTGCCCTGAAGAAACCACTGTAGAAGGGAAAGTAACTCAGCCTTGACGGCACCTTGTAGAGGCTGCCAAGCAGGGGGCAAGCAAACCCAATCTCATTTTGCATTGCCCACCAAACGGCCATGAGAATGTTGGGTCCCTACTGATTTGGACTAGTGACCTATAGGTGGAAACCACCACTCCCGTACCAAGTCCACTGAGAAGCATCTCTTGTACTGCATGTATATCCTCAACATGTAGGCAGTGCAGCCTGATTGCTTTGCTCTTCCCTCTTGGGTTATTCCTATTTTAGGACTGAGAAAACCCCAGAGCCCACAACAATCCAACCCAGTCATTGCACACAATAAAGACTAAAAGATTGCATCTTTGCAGGGGCGCCGAGGGTTCAATGTTCAGTGTCCCACCCCAACGTCAGCGTGCAGTTTTCAAGAGGGGTTACGGCAACTGTAAAACTAACCTCGGGGAGCTGATTGTTTATTCTCTCTCGAGGGCTTCTGGAGCAGATGGCTCCACCTCAAAGCCAAAAGAGGGTTTCTCTAACTGCCAGCCCTGTACATGCCACCCAGGAGATGACACTCACATCGGCGTCTTTCACCCTCAACGGGCAAAGGCTTTGTACCTGGAACTCAGCTGTGACGTGTGGAGGCAGAATAGAAACCAGCTGGCTCTCCCATAGCTATGTAAAGTTATGATGGCATATATCACATTGGTAGATGTGCAGGTAAATGAACCTCTGATAGTGTATAAGTAGGGATGTATAAGTAGGGGCATTGCCAGCAGATCGAGGGACGTGATCGTTCCCCTCTATTCGATATTGGTGAGGCCTCCAATTCATCTCCAGCAATAATTACTATAAGACAGAAAATAAAACAATGAAAGGAGAGGTACATAGCAATATTATTAAACTGGGAAGTTGTGTTTACATTACACACAAGAGTGGCCAGACACCTTCGCTCACAGAATGACCTTTCTTTTAGATGATGAGAAGAACAAAAAACAAGAAAGAACAAACGTAAAGTGTGCATGAGAGAGAGCAGTGCATCTCTCTCTTCAGACAGTCTGCACTGAGCTCTGACAACAAAATGGCTACTGAACTTTGTATGTGTGAAGGAAGCTTAGAAATTTAAAGGTGCAGTGTATAGATACTAAAAGGCATCTGACTTTGTTAACGTCATGCAGCACAGCAGAACTGGTATGATGAAATTCTCAGAGACAGCAATTGTTTTCTTCTACGATAGCAAGGTTCAATAAGCACCAACAGAAGCAGCTTCCAAACCCCATTGAAAATGGGAAGGATGTGGGAACCAAGCAGTGCACTCTCACCCACCCAACTCCACAAATGATCTGGGGCTCTGATTCAGGAAGCACTTAAGCACAGGCTTAACTTTAAATATCTACTCAACTACAATTGTGTTGAAATACCTAAAGCCCCATCCTTGTGGGCACTGGTGCTCTATCCTCCAGGATTGAGTGGAATAGCAAAAGGGGGGAAGGGGGTGATTAACAAATGATGGTTTGAAGTGACCTGAAAACATAAGGCACTTGAGAGGAGGAGACGTGACTGTCAGAGCAATTGGTGGAGACAGATGTTTGATGGAGTCCACGATTAGAGAGCTGCCAGGCTCCTCATGTAATCACCAGCTTCTTAGATTCCCTCTTTTCTCCTCTCCCAGCTCTATTCCAGGGTTGGGGGGAGGGGGAGATGGAGATTTTCAGATTTGCCACTAAATTCCTTGAGATTAGAAGGAGGTGGCTTTCTGAGCTGCACTTAATACGCTGACCTCTTCCCAACTGCAACCACAAACAGCCAATCTGCCTCCGGTTCGAGCCATGGGAAATCCATGAATGGGAAAAGAGGAGGAGGAGAAGAATTAAAAACAGGCACTTTGGTTCTAATTCCAAGGCTCCCTTCGGGGTCCCAAGGTGGTTCAGACATTTCACAAAATGTGCTGGGTGTTTTCACATAGGCCATCCCACTGCAGAGCAAACCCATGGCCCATCTCGCCAAGTATCCTGTCTCTGTCAATACCAGAGAATTTGTAACGCACCTGATCAGGCAACACTATGCCACGGAGGAAATGTCTGCTTAACTTTCAAACTGGGGATCAGTTCATGCCCTGAAACGTGAGGCTCAACAGCCCTTATTTCCATCCCAGTGAATGGCACCATCAATTCTATTCTTCTTCATCTGCATGTCTAGTTCTTTTCTTGAATCTCAGTAACATCCTGCAGCAGAGAGTTCCACTGATCCATTAGACATTGCTCTTAGGAAATATTGCCTTTCTCCCAGATTAAATCTGTCAGCTTTTAATTTCATTGTGTGCCTTCTCTTCCTTGCATTATGGAGAAAAGTTGCCTCTGAGCAGCATAAGGAGGAACTATCTTGGAGCTGCAAGAATTCTTTCGCAGCCCAAGAGCTGAAGGCTTAAATTCAGCATTGGCAGGGAGGTTAAGGAAACTAACAGCCAGATGAGACTCGAATAGCACCACAGCTGGTAGTCTTAAAGCTTTGGTTATAGACCTAATGCAGCACACTTAGGAGAGTAAACAACTACAGTATTGTCATGTGGCCACTCTGAGTGAATAGGAATCTTTTAAAGGTAACGACTGTACCAAGTGCTATATCACCTTGAAATAGTCACATCCGAATGGCACAGCAGCACCCCAAAGGCTGCTGCTTTCCACTGCGGCACACAGAGAGGAAGGATGGTCAACTTGTTAGGTCACAAGTCTGAGACTCCCTAATTCAATTCTCTGCTTTGCCACAGACTTCCTGTGTGTGCCATGGGCACGTCTCTTAGTCTCCTTGTGCCTCAGTTCCCCCTCTGTACAATGGGGCTCTGTAGATAAACACATTAAAGATTGTGAGGTGCTCAGATACTATGACAATAGGAGCCCATATAAGTACCTTAGATAGAATCCAGTGGCAAAGTTCTAAACCTTGTATCATTCTTGTTGTTCTTCTCTGGACTCTCTCCAATTGGTCCACATCTTTCTTAAAGTGTAGCACTCAGACCTGGACACAGTACTCCAGCTGAGGCTTCACCAGTGCCAAGCAGAGTGGGACACTTACCTCCCGTGTCTTCCTGACAACATTCCTGTTAATACCCCCAGAATATTAGCCTCTTTTGCAACTGCATCACACTGTTGACGCATATTCAATTTTGCCATCTGCTATTACCTCCAGATCCTTTTCAGCAGTCCTGCCCAGCTGTTCCCCATTTTTGATTGTTGTGCATTTGATTTTTAATTCCTAAGTGTATCGGTTTCCACTTATCTTTACTGAATTTCATCTTGTTGATTTCAGATCAGTCCTCCAACTTGCCAAGGTCATTTTGAATTCTAATTTTTTCCTTTAAAGTGCCTGCAACCCCTCCCATCTTGGTGTCATCCGCAAATTTTATTAGCATACTCTCCACTCCATTGTTCAAGTCACTAGTGAAAATTTTGAACAGCACCAGACCCAGGACTGACCCCTCCAGGACCTCACAGAATACGCCCTCCCAGTCTGACAGAGAACCATTGATAACTACTCTGAGCACAGTCTCTAAAACAGTTATGCACCCACCTTATATGAATTTCATCCAGACCACATTTCTGTAATTTGCTTATGAGAATGTCATCTGGGTCTGTGTCGAAAGCCTTACTAAAATGAAGATATATCCTGTCTACAGCTTGCCCCTATCCACAAGGCCAGTAACCCTACCAAAGAAGGCAGAAGCAGATGAAGGTCTCCTGGAGCCCTGGGCCAGAGCAAGTGGGGGGGCCCAGGCTCCAGAACCGTGGCTCCAGCCCACCCCTTCTGCCCACAGTCCCTCCTCCATTCTGCACCTTCTGCCTGTGATCATGCCCCCATTCCGCCCCTTCTGCCTGCAGCCCCACCTATGGCCCCACCCCATTCTGTCTCTTCCCCTGCAGACCCACCCTTGTTCCACCCATGGCCCCACCCATTTCACCCCTTCCCCTGAGGCCCTGCTCCTGTTTCGCTTATGGTCCCACCTCATTCTGCCCCCCGCCCACTGCGGCCCCACCCCTGTTGGCTCCTCTCTCGCCCTCCCTCCCAGTACGGCCCCAAGACCAAAGAAGCTCTGTTCCCCTGCCATAGTCCCAGGGCCACAAGGGTAGTGAGAGCTCCTCCAGTCCCAGGGGTTGCAGCAGTGGGTCTGGGCCCCGCGGTGGGTTTCTGCTGCAGCACCCTTTTTCCGGGGCCCCCTCAATTGCTTGGGGCCCATTGGCTAATCCACCACTGAAAGAAGGAAATTAGGAAAGTTTGGCATGATTTGTTTTTGACGAATCCGTGCTGGCTGTTCCTTACAACCCTATTATTCTCTAGGTGATTAAAAACGGATTAATAATTTGTTCCACTATCTTTCTAGGTATCAAAGTTATGCTGATGGTCTATAATACCCTGGATATTCTTTGTTCCCCTTTTAAAAGATAGGTGCTATGTTTACCCTTCTCCACTTCTCTGGGAGCTCACCCATGTTTCATGAGTTCTCAAAGATAATCACTAGGAATTCAGTGATTGCCTTAGCTACTTCCTTATGTACCCTAGGATGAATTTCATTAAGCCCTGCAGACTTGAATACGTCTAACTTATCTAAATATTCTTTAACCTGTTCTTTCCCTATTCTGGCTTCTGTTCCTTCTCCCCTTGTTGTTAATATTAATTGTGTTAAGTATCTAGTCACAATTTACCTTTTTGATGAATACTGATTCAAAATAAGCATTAAACACCTCAGCCTTCTTGATGTCATCAGTTATTAGCTCTCCTTCCCTGCAAAACAGAGGAGCCACAATTTTCCTTGTCTTTCTCTAGCTCCTAATGTATTTATAAAAGCTCTTCTGATTGCCTTTTATGTCTCTTGCTAGGCATAACTCATTTTGTGTCTGAACAGATGGCAGAAAGGGGAAAGAAGTGGAGATGGATCACCTACATCCTCTCATACAACAGGAATTCCTTGATGGTCCATTGCTGTTCTGTAGACCTCAGTTCTATTAAGACCATCATGATTTTTAACCGCTCCTTGCACATTATCTATGTAGCTATCTGAGCCTCAATCCTGTACAACAATCCTGTACAACTCCTAATCATTAGTGGAGTTCATTTCCCCATCTGTGAGCTAAGAGACTGTGCTTTTGCCCACTTTACAGACAGGGAACTGAAACACAGAGAGACTTGCCCAAGGTCACACAAGAAGTTTGTGATACAACTAGAAATGAAACCCAGATCTCCTGAGGCCCTGTCTGGTCTTCTAACCACAAGACCAGCCTTCCTTCCAATACACCATGTCTGATAATACCAGATCCATGAATAAATGGAGAACTTCAATCCATCCCCTTTCCCCAGCACCAAATTTGCTTGAAAAAGCATTCCCATGGCAACAAAGAGCTACATCCACGCATAAAAAGGCAACAGATGAGGCCACCAAACACAACGATGAAATTCCAAACACAAATGCTGCCCGGCAGGACTGAGCAGACAAATACTGCACACCAGCCACTGGAATCTCTTCTCCTCCTTTGAATGGGACATTCTGTGCATCTCAACTCCCTCTCCCTGCTGCCCATGGCACCCTTACTCAGCCCCATCCAGGCTCCTAAATGGAGCAGGCAGCACAGCCCAGGGAACACTGAAGCACTGGCTGCTCCTTCGATGTCTGCATGCTGGCAACGGAAGAGTTAACACAGGGCTAAATTATGACTGTTTGCCATCATATGCATTGTGCTGATAAAGAAATTATTTCAAGAGAGTCAGCAGCTCAATATGCTGCCGTTTTGCCTTTGGGCCAGAGAGCTTTTATCATACTTGGCCGAGAAATACAGGCAGGCTTGATCTACACACGCCTAGTGCCTTTCCCCTTTCCAGCTTAGCACTAGGCCAGTGTGGTGCTGACTCTGTCATTTCTTTGAGGGGATCCACCTGATCTTATTGAACAGGTACTTAACGAGGCAAAGGGGAGGGCAGGGGAAGACTGAGAGTTAGCACTTAACGAATCGCTAAGCATTATGCCTGGGACTGGTAGGGACAGAAGAAAAGAGAGAGAACACAAATCACACCAAATCTTTGTTGAAAACTGGGACCAAACTCAAACCATTCCCAGGTACTGAAAATCTGCAGGGAACTTTCACCTCCTACCCCCTGGTCTATTGTTTCTGGCCTGGGATGGGAGCAGGTGTACCCAATTACAGAAAGATCTCTCCCTCCTTTGGATAATGACAGGTTTCAGAGTAACAGCCGTGTTAGTCTGTATTCGCAAAAAGAAAAGGAGTACTTGTGGCACCTTAGAGACTAACCAATTTATTTGAGCATGAGCTTTCGTGAGCTACAGCTCACTTCATCAGCTTGCATCCGATGAAGTGATCTGTAGCTCACGAAAGCTCATGCTCAAATAAATTGGTTAGTCTCTAAGGTTCCACAAGTACTCCTTTTCTTTTTCCCTCCTTTGGATTTTTTGTGATATTTGATTTTTTTTTCTTAAAACATCAGCTCCCAGAGTCATGGGATAATAGGAGAATCTCAGCTTTCATTTTTAAAGCAAGTACATTTCTAGGCCTCATGGCTGTGGAGAACTGGGAAATGTGACCCGAGTGTAATCTAAGGGCACAGAGACCGGAATGCAAATAAAAAGAAATCCAGTTTAAAAAAAAAATCTTATAATTTTTAAGCCAATCTTGTTATTTTCAGGCACTGACTCGTGATTTTGGAACACCTGGGATTAGCCATACTATTGAGGACACATATATGCAATAACTCACACATTTCAAACTTTCCATTTGTTGGCATCATTTCGTCTGTGAGAAACGGTGGGAATTGCAGCCTATGATGTAGATGGTTTGCAATGTCTCATGTGACTGAATAGTCCAATCCGAGATTTGCATGATCTTTGGCAGTTATTGCAAATGTCTGTATCTTGGCTGGGGGCTGCTTGCTTCCTATGGGCTCTTTTCTCTTCAAGCTGTAGGAGCCAGCTTCTTGTCGTGGAGTTTGATACCCTGATGGAGACGATGGCGTCACTTGTTATGATCACTTGCCAAGACTTCCCATTGGTCAGGATCAATTCCAAATTCCTTCATATCTCGCTTGCATGTGTCTTTCTAGTGAAGCTTGGGAAGTCCTGTTGCTCTTGTTCCCGGTGATAGCTCCCCGAAGAGCATGTCCTTGGGTATGCATCCATCTTCCAGCCTACTCAGATGGCCCAGCCACCGCAGTCGTCTTTGCTTGATCAGGGCTGTCACACTTGGCAAATTTGCCCTTTGAAGAACTTCTGCATTGGTGACTTTATCCTGCCATTTGGTGTTAAGTATGCGGCGTAAACAGCATAGGTGGAAACTGTTTAACTTTTTCTCCTGAGGAGCATAAGTTGTCCATGTTTCCCCACCATACATGAGAGTGGTGAAGAGGCAGGCATGGTACACTAGCATTTTGGTCTTGACGGTCAGCTTTGAGTTGTTCCATGCTCTTTTAGTTAGTCTGCTAAAGGTGGTGGCAGCCTTTCCAATGAGAACATTTAGTTCTTCTTCCAGTGAGAGGTTGGTGGTCACTGTAGAACTTAAACAGCTGAATGTCTGGACTACTTTTAGCTGGTTTGCATTTAAGGTAATTGAAGGATCTTGTGGAACCCCCTGTCCTAATACAATCGTTTTCTTGATGCTGATGGTGACAGCAAATGCCTGACAGGCACTTGCAAGGCAGTCCATAAGTTCTTATAATAGATTTTCATCCTTGCTTCACTCCGCTTTTCATCTCCAAGCTGTCCGAAGTGGACCCGTCAAACTGGACAGTTGCTCTCATGTTGTTGTGGAATGAACATATAAGATTTAACAGAGTTGGTGGGCATCTTATCTTTTCTAGTATTGCAAATAGACCTGCTCTGCTGACTGTGTCCCATGCTTTGGTTAGGTCCACAAAGGTGATGTACAATGGTTGGTTTGGCTCTCTACACATGCCTTGGAGTTGACGTAGAGAAAATATCATGTCTATAATTAATCTTCCAGCCCTGAATCTGCACTGTGATTCATTAATTAATGAACAAACTCATTGGCTATAGACTGGTGCAGATCAACACCTCAGTTAACTCAAGTGTGGGGACATTGTACCATCAGAAGTTACTCAATCAATCACCACCTCATCCTCTACAGCTAATTTACATGCAGCTATTATATTGGCTGTAATGACTCAGTGGTATTAATACATCTCATGAGGCAGGTAAGTATCAACCTTCCCTATTTTGCTGATTGGGAAGCAGACATCAAGAGGTTCAAGATACCGAAGTTGGTCCAATGAAAGATATTACCTCACCCACCTTGTCTCTCTCATACCCTGGGACCAACATGGCTCCAACAACATGGCACACTTTTAATAAATCTGTTTTCAGACACAGCATCCTTTCAGTAGGACCACCTCAGTGGTTTTGTTAAATTCCTTTTAAAACATATTTTATATGAGTAGCTCATACTGCTGTGCCAATATTTAGAAGATCCTATGCCAATACATCAGCCTTGGTGCAGCCCATCCACCTACTTCCCACCCACACATTCCTGTCTGCAACCATTTTAGCTTCAGCTTTGCAGCTGCTGCTGATCAAACAGAGGTTACCCACCAGTAATCAGAGTTCTTCGGGATGACCACTTCAGAGTCCCACTCTTGATATGTTCCATCCTAAGAGTGGGGATGTGCAAAGGCTGTTTCAAAGAACAACAGCCTGTCACAAGTGAGCTGCTCCCGGAGCAATGCATTAGAGTAATGTCATCCCAATAGTGCATGAGACAAAGTGAAATTTCAAGAGTGAAATTGACTCAAATGCACCAAGTAAACAAATTTTTAAAACTACAGGGAGGAAAAAGACAGGTTTCAGAGCAGCAGCCGTGTTAGTCTGTATCTGCAAAAAGAAAAGGAGTACTTGTGGCACCTTAGAGGCTAACAAATTTGTCTGAGCATAAGTTTTCATGAGCTACATCCGATGAAGTGAGCTGTAGCTCAGGCAAGCTGTCAAGGTTCCTTCCTCACTCTGAACTCTCAGGTACAGATGTGGGGACCTGCATGAAAACCCCCTAAGCTTATTTTTACCACCTTAGGTTAAAACTTCCCCAAGGTACAAACTATTTTACCTTTTGCCCTTGTACTTTATTGCTGCCACCACCAAGCGTCTAACAGATATATAACCAGGAAAGAGCCCGCTTGGAAACATCTTTCCCCCCCAAAATCCTCCCCAAATCCTACACCCCCTTTCCTGGGGAAGGCTTGATAAAAATCCTCACCAGTTTGCATAGGTGAACACAGACCCAAACCCTTGACTTAAGAACAATGAAAAAGCAATCAGGTTCTTAAAAGAAGAATTTTAATTGAAGAAAAAAAATAAAAGAATCACCTCTGTAAAATCAGGATGGTAAATACCTTTCAGGGTAATCAGATTCAAAACATAGAGAATCCCTCTAAGCAAAACCTTAAGTTACAAAAAGACACAAAAACAGGAATATACATTCCATTCAGCACAGCTATTTTATCAGCCATTTAAACAAAACAGAATCTAACGCATATCTAACTAGATTACTTACTAAGTTCTAAGACTCCATTCCTTTTCTGTTCTGGCAAAAGCATCACACAGACAGAGAAAGCCTTTGTTTCTCCCCCGCTCCAGCTTTGAAAATATCTTGTCCCCTCATTGGTCATTTTGGTCAGGTGCCAGTGAGGTTATCAGAGTAACAGCCATGTTAGTCTGTAACAAAGCCCGTTGCCAACTGTGCCCACATATCTATTCAGGGGACACCATCACAGGGCCTAATAACATCAGCCACACTATCAGAGGCTCGTTCACCTGCACATCTGCCAATGTGATATATGCCATCATGTGCCAGCAATGCCCCTCTGCCATTTTCATTGGTCAAACTGGACAGTCTCTACGTAAAAGAATAAATGGACACAAATCAGATGTCATGAATTATAACATTCATAAACCAGTCGGAGAACACTTCAATCTCTCTGGTCATGTGATTACAGACATGAGAGTTGCGATATTACAACAGAAAAACTTCAAATCCAGACTCCAGCGAGAGACTGCTGAATTGGAATTCATTTGCAAATTGGATACAATTAACTTAGGCTTGAATAGAGACTGGGAGTGGCTAAGTCATTATGCAAGATAACCTATTTCCCCTTGTTTTCCTAGCCACCCCCCCTTCCTCAGACGTTCTTGTTAAACCCTGGATTTGTGCTGGAAATGGCCCACCTTGATTATCATACACATTGTAAGGAGAGTGATCACTTTAGATAAGCTATTATCAACAGGAGAGTGGGTTTGTGTGTGTGTGGGGGGGAGAAAACCTGGATTTGTGCTGGAAATGGCCCACCTTGATTATCATACACATTGTAAGGAGAGTGATCACTTTACATAAGCTATTACCAGGAGGAGAGTGGGGTGGGGGGAGAGAAAATCTTTTGCAGTGATAAAACACCCATTTTTTCATGATTTGCGTGTATAAAAACAAACATCTTCTGTATTTTCCACAGTATGCATCCAATGAAGTGAGCTGTAGCTCACGAAAGCTTATGCTCAAATAAATTGGTTAGTCTCTAAGGTGCCACAAGTACTCCTTTTCTTTTTAGTGAGGTTATCCTAGCTTCTTAACCCTTTACAGGTGAAAGGGTTTTTCCTCTGGCCAGGTGGGATTTTAAAGGTGTTTACCCTTCCCTTTATATTTATGACACAAGCTTAAATAAATTTGTTAGTCTCTAAGGTGCCTCAAGTACTCCTTTTCTTTTTTTAGGGGGGAAAAACACCCTCTCCATTTGTTATATAGAGGTTACTTTTGGCAACAGTAAGTACAACGTTCTCAGAATGCAGTATTTGCCAACCATTACTGTTCAAAAATCATGAATCAGCACCCTTCCCCAAATCATGAGACTGATTCAAAAATCATGAGCTTTGAACATTAATAAGTGTTGGGTTTTTGTTATTGGTCTTCTGGGTTTTGAACCCTGAGGGTTCATGTTTCCCAGCCCTTCTGTGTGAACTTGACGGCTAGAAATATAATTTCTATTTAAAAAGAAAGCTGAGATTATCATGTAATCACATGACTCCAGGAGCTTGGGACTTTATGAAACAATACCAAATATCGTGAGACTCACAAGAGTCAGCAACTCGGATATGGCAATATGATTTTCGGCTTCAGAGTCTCCTTTCAAATAACATGCCTGAGCTCACAGTGTGACCACCCAGAGTAGAATCCAAGAGTTCCTGGCTCCCAGTCCTGGGCTGAGACTGCTAGATCACAACATCACCTGAACACTTCCGCTTCAAGGAGGTGTGGAGACATCCTCAGCAAGCAGATCAGCACTGAGGTGTTTCACAGAAGAGGGCAGAATGGAGGTGTGGGGGGGTGGGAGGTTGCCTCAAGTAAACCCTACAGTACCAAGATAAGAAGTGGGCAGTGAAAAGGAGAGGAAATGAGAGATTGGATATAGGCAGGGATAGAGCTAAAGGGACGATGAGGCATTTGGACTAGGGTCCCGATCTTGCAGACAGCTACTCCATGCAGACAGCCCCCTATAAAGCTCCCTGTAAGTCAATAGGGCTCTGAGCAGGGGTCCACCCATGGGGAGCAGCTCATAGGATCAGGGCCTTAATGCGGAAGGAGAAAAGAAGGCAGTGAAGGGGCTTGAGGAAGAGAGGTGAACTGGCTGGAAGAGAGAGAAGAAGGGGGAGAGGTGTAAGAGGTTCTGTGAGCCTGATTCCCCACTGCTTTGTATGGCTCCCATTCTGGTCTGAAAGCACTTTACGCCCACGTTGCACAGGCATAAATGACTGCACAAGGCAGTGCAGAATCAGGCCATGTGGGTGTAAGTCTCTGTATGTGTATATGTGAAAGAAAGACTGACTTTCATGTACCGAAATTCCAATCACCGCGGGGGAATGTCTCCACACACTGAAATTGCTGATAAAAACCTGCCAAACTGATGGGGGACTTGGAGAGGGGGGAAGTGTCATCAAGACAGATAAGTGAGGAAATAACACCTTTGAGCAGTAGCTTTCCTGTCAGCACCTCACAACGCCTCCCATTCACAGAGAAGCAGCCACCCCGATCGTAAGTCACTCGGTGCCCTTTGTGAATCCTTAGACTAAATGGCAGATTCCATGATAAATCATGACAGATCCTCCATACACACCAATCCTACCCACTCCAGGGACGGGCACTTGAAACATATGTTTTCACTGCTTTATTATACAGCTGCACCTTGGCGAAATAATGGAGCCTTTGCATCTCTCCTTGATCTTTTGGTTACAAATCAATCTCTCTCTCTCTATCACTCTCTCCCTATATATATATTGATATTTACATAGAGTGGAGCCCTTCTGCTGCATCCCGTTCCTCAGCACCCAGGCGCATCCGACCGTGCTGACAAGTACGCGTTGTCACGTCTGAGCATACAGAGTTGCTGCGTGAAAGGAACATGCTGGCACTGGTCACAGAAGGCAGGCTTGGAGCCACGCCCGCTCTTTACTTTGAATCTAGGCAGCACATGGCACCGTTGCCATTTAGCCACCTACTTTCCCGCACCCACAAAAAACCCAACTGCACACTGAAAACAAAGACAATTATGGGCTGTGATAGCACATGAGCATACTGGTGGGGCCTTCTTGGAGGACTGTCTAACAGAGCAAGGGGCTGGGAAACAGGACTCTCGGGGCTAGTTTATATTGAGTATTTATACAAGTGCAGCTACACTGCTCTGAGCCCCGGAGAATGGGGCAGCACGTCTCCATGGGGGGCTGCAGCAGAGTAGCTACCTTGGGACAAGTATCTCCCTTAGGTCCCATGCCCAGCTCGGCCCCTGGCACTGGCAGGAGGTGGGAGGATACCATGACTAACTTCTATTTTGTTTTCTAAAGCTTTGCGGTTCGCCTTTAACCCCAGAATTACATGTCAGCCAGCAAAGCTAGAATCTCCCACAAGCTGAGGGACTTTAAGTCCAAGACATAAGACACAGGCTCTTCTCAACGACTGGCTCTCGTTTACCATCTCTCGGTAGATCCTGAGCTGTTTTCAGCTCCAAAATAATAAGATCCCGTTTTTAAAGGATTTTTCATCCTAAAGGATCTCAAAGTGTTTTATATGGAGAGGAATCACTTCACCCACTCGTGATCTGCAGCTGCCCCTGAAATATAAGGGCTGAGCACCATGGCCTCGATCCTGCAAAGCACTTAAGCAGGTGTTTAACTTGAAGCACTGGAGTAGTCCCAGTGGCTATTTGTGTGCTGAAAGTTAAACATGTGTCTAAGTGCGGTACTGGATCAGGGCCTTACAGCATACAGCAACACTGTGCAACAGTTCAGGACAGGCCGGGAAGAGGAATACTACCCCCAACTACAGCCGCAAGGGGATGTGGGGAGGCAGGAAGTAATGACCTGAGTGGGAACCTAGCCCTGCCATTGGAGCTCGCACACATGCTCTCACGCAATGCCAGAGAATATTTAGGGCTGGAGCTGAGTTTATACAGCCAGCCATGAGCTGAGCATCCAACCCCTGACCAGGCTTGGAAATGGCAGCCTACGTTGTTGGGCCCGTTTTGCCCCTTACTCTCAAAGAGAAATCTCACCTCCGGTTCTGCACAGGCCTGAAGATGCCAGGAGCACTTTGTGGGCACAATCCAGGCAGTTTACATGCAGCACAATTAACAGTATCCTGGGAATCTCTATGACAGACAAGTACCCACCGCAGCCACAGGAATTGCTCTCAGTCCCCCCTCGCCTTTCTCTCCGCCCAGCCCTTGCAATGCTAATTCATTTCAGCACCTGAAGTGCAAGATATCATGAGCATATAGGGAACATCCTTACTGTCATGGTAGTTATGCTGTCCCCAGCATGGCTGGCTGCCCTACAGATAGCATCAGGGACAGGCATTGGCTTATGTTGCTTTGAATGTTTCACCAAATCAGATCACATGTAAAATAAAAACACCCTTTTGCTCTGTTGGCTACCCCCGATAGCTTGGCCACCCTCAGTGTTGTAAGACAGGGACAGTGGTTTGATACAGTTGTGGGCCAGGACTCCTGGGTTCTATTCCCAGCCCTTCCACCACCTTGTGTCCCTACACAGGCCACTTCACCTTCAGTTTAGCTATGGGTCTGGCAATATTGTCATGAGCTGGGTAGCACAGCTGGACAACATTTCAGCAACATTATCTTCGACATTTCAAAGTTTGACAAAAAATGAGAAAAAATATTGATGAGACTGGCAACCCATGTGATACATCGTTAAACGACTACAACCCATAGTCGATGGGGACCACATCCTGAAAGAAATCTTTCCCAAACTCCCTCTTCTGGCCTTCCAACAACCCCACAGCCTCCCCAAGCTCATCATCAGAAGCAAGCTCCCCAGAGATCATGACCCACCAACTCAAAGTGATACCAGACCCTGCCAGAACAACAGATGCGAAACCTGTACACATATCTCCACTGCTACAATGATCAATAACCCCCCACAACACACCTTTCAACATCCATGGCTATTACACATGGCTACACATGGCTATTACAACATGTGATGTACCTCATTCAGTAGAGTAAACGCCCCAATAACAACTATGTGGGTGAAGCCAGGCAATCAATATGCTCTCAAATAAACTCACACAGAAAAATGATAAAAGACAAGAACGCTGTATCACCTGTGGGCGAACACATGTCATAAAGTGATCATTCTGTATCTGACCTCTCAGTCCTCATCCGCCAAGAAACCTTGATCAACACCTTCAAAATATGACCCTGGAAGTTTAAATTCATAACTTTGCTAGACACTAAAAATCATGGACTTAATAATGATACTGGATTTATGGCTTATTGCAACAATCTGTAACCCACTAACCTTCCCTTTCTGTCCTAAGACTGCAGAGGTGTTAACAGGCCGCTATACCTTGAATAAAAAGAACAGGAGGACTTGTGGCACCTTAGAGACTAACAAATTTATTTGAGCATAAGCTTTCGTGAGCTACAGCTCACTACAACTTTTGTAGTTGGCTAACAGTTTCTGCTCCCTTGGTGTTCACACCTCAACTGCTAGAAGAGGGACTCATCCTCCCTGATTGAACTAACCTCATTATCCCTAGCCTGATTCTTGCTTGCATATTTATACCTGCCTCTGGGAATTTCCACTATATGCATCCGACGAAGTGGGTATTCACCCACAAAACTTACGCTCCAGTAGGTCTGTTAGTCTAAAAGGTGCCACAGGACTCTTTGCCGCTTTTACAGATCCAGACTAACACGGCTACCTCTCTGATACTTATGCTAAACAATCTATTCAAGGTTGTATTTATCTGTGACCCTTTGAGTGCCTCTCCCAGACTTGACGAAAAGCTCTGTGTAGCTTGAAAGCTTGTCTCTCACCTTGTTTTCTCATATCCTGGCACCAACATGGCTACAACAACAACACTGCAAATATTGACAACATTTATTTATATTTTATAATTATTTTATAATTACACCGGACCCTCGCTAGAGCGTGGGATTTGGGATCCACGCGCAGGAGCACGTTAATGCGGGGACCGCGTTATAGCGGGGACCGCGTTAAAATGAATTCCAATTAAAGTAATTAAATTTGGGATCCATGGCCGCAACCACGTTATATGCGAATTTGCCCTGTACAGACACACGTTCTAGCGAGGGTCCGATGTATATGGTAAAAATGAGAAAGTCGGCAATTTTCCAGTAACAGTGCGCTGTGACACTTCTGTATTTTTATGTCTGATTTGGTAAGCAAGTAGTTTTTAAGTGAGGTGAAACTTGGGGGTACGCAAGACAAATCAGACTCCTGAAAGGGGTACAGTAGTCTGGAAAGGTTGAGAACCACTGTATTACAGCACCAGTTATGGTGGCTTGGCTGTTTAACTCAAGCAGTAGCAGCTCAGAAGGTCTCTGGTTCAGCCCCTCGTCTCTAAGGTGCCACAGGGACTCCTCATTGTTTTTGCTGATACAGACTAACACGGCTCCCGCTCTGAAGCCAGTCCCTAGTTTGTAGGGCAAGATAGGGACTCCCACATAAAGAGGACTTGCTTGTGAGGAAAGTGGATGTCAGGCTGCTAAGGACGGAGGAGAGAAAGAGAGAGCTGGAAGTACCAGAGGAAGGAAGGTCTACTCTACTCCCTCCAGGAGGCTGTTGGCTATTGGTGCATGCTCAGTGACCCTGGGTAGGGTGAGGGCTAAGGGAGGCTTTCAAAGCACATGCTGTGCCTGACTCCTGAGTGGCTGGGAGTAGGAATTGGGCAGGAGGAGAGACTGAAAAGGAATTCCGCTCAGTGGAAAGCATGAGCAAAGCACGTCCTACCCAAAGGGACCTGCATCCCCCAGGTGACTGGCAGTGGACTAGGGAGCCCTACAGGCAGCTGATTTACCAGCTGGTTGTCACTGTTACGATCTGAGGGCTGCTAGGTGGCCTCCATGAAATGAGTCAGTGGCTCCCCAGAATGCAGACAACCATATCCCCACTGGCACCAACTGGCACCCTTACTGGCAGTCTCCGGTCCAACGAAGAGCCATCTAGTGGCAAGCAGGGCATGAGCGTTCCTTTATCACACAAATGACCAATGATACATTTTCCCTCTCTCGTGACGTCCAGATGGTGATCTCAAAGCACTTTACAAGCGTGCACAACTCCACTGATTGCGATTGGTTAAGCCCCTGTCCTAAACTATCAGCGCATTAGAAAACTTCATAGAACCTCCCCGCCCACAAAACCTCATAACGCACAATGAACTTCAAGAGCTCTGGGAAATTAGCGTTGTGCCCAGGCACCCAACATAACCCCCTAGAACTCTCAACAACTCTCAATACACCGCAGCAGCCCTGCCATCTCCCACACCCAGCAAGGCAAGCCCCCTCCATAGGCCTGGATGGTAAGGTGGCTGGAAGCAGCAATCTCCCCCTGGATGACAAATTGACCCCTTCCTGATGTCCGGTTTTATTGGTACTTTAAATAACAACACAGCATAAACTTCAGCCTAAACTTTCGCCTCCAGCATGGCTGGTTCTGAGATTTCCCCCACCGGACCTCTTTGCCCCAGATTCTAGTTCCCTCTGCCCAGTAGAGGTTCCAACTCCTCTTATATTTTGGATGGAGCCAAAAGAATGTACCTGCTAGTAGAATTCAGTGCTGCTCCTGCACCCTTCAGTGCCGGCCCACTATAAATATCAGTTCAACCATTTCTAGCCCAACATATCACAAGATGCTCCCTGAAGCCTCAGCATCTCTTTAGTGGTTGCACTTGCTGCTTCAGACATTCGGCTGCCAGTCAGCCAGCCACAGAAAAAAGGCTTTCAAAGCATCCCAAACAACCTGGGAGGCTTACCTGCTTCTCAGACATGATGTACAGGTGCTCGTGATCCACTGAAAAGGCCATATCTCGTAATATGGGGCCGGTGTCCACCACCTGCACGATCTCATACTCCAGGGCACTACTGGTGGGGCCATCTACGCGGATCTGCAAAGCAAGGACAAATTGGGAAAGAGAACATGAGTGTCTTCCCTTCCTGGCACAGGGTTTGCAAGCCAATCAGTGGGCTATGAATTAGTAGCTCACTCCACCATGGAAACATAGACCGCAGCTGCCATCACAGTCCACACATTGCAAGTCTTGTTCCTTGCATCCTCAGCCAAAGGCTAATCCTAGGAGCCAACCCTTGTCCAGGACATCCTGGAGGGATGGACACTTTATGTAACAATCTATGAGGATTGTCCTAGGTTCATTTCACCCACACACAACGTTCACAGCTGTGGAGCTTGCATGGAGGAGCAGAGGTAAAGGTAAAATGATGCTTTAGTAAGTTTCCTATTGGGTTAGAGGTGGAACATCTCCATGTGAACTGATATTTCTCCTTTAGCCAGCAGGGGGCACTACAGGAAATTGCAGACATTGGGTTTCATGGGATAATTTACCCACACATACCATGTGCCTCCATCCCAAACACCACCCAGGACCCAAAGTGAGAGTACTGAACACGAAAGGCAAGGACAGGGTTGCCCATGGACTACTTCCCCATGATGTAGTCCCCACTGGGTAAATGAGGCACTGAAATAAGACCCTGTAACACCACAGGGCTGTCATTTCAACTGCACATTTTGATTCAGGTCCAGATGCAAACCCGCACCTGCTTAGAAACTCCTCCAGCAAAGACACACACACAGCCCACAGCCCTCTCCCAATATGCACACACCGATGCTTAATACATACACACACACACACACGTTCCCCACACACACACTCCCGCAACACAGGATCACAGTCAGAACCATGCACACGACAGTGCTCCCGCCCACCCAAAGCCCAGTAAGTGCTTTTCCAAACTGGAGAGGTGCTGGGACTGCACAGACCATGGGCTCCCAGCCACAAGGTTTAGCTCCAGGGCACTCTCTATTTGGATGGGCTTGTCTTGTATGCCTAGGTGCCCATGTTGGGCCCATCACCATAGCATCAGTGACGGATGCTGAAGTGCCAGTGTCTTAAAAGGCTGAACGGAGACATAACGACACAAGTCTTAACACAATGAGACAGCATCCCAACCCAAGCATTATGATCTGACAGTTTTATCTGGAGGGCGCGGGAAGTTTTAAAAGTGGCCATCATAGGATGTGGGCACCCCACCTGGTGATGCAGATGGGTGAGCCTGGATGTGTGGGGCTGGATATTCAAGACCAAACCTCCCAAGTATCAAAGCCACAGTGACCCTGTAATAACAGCAGCTTCTTAACCAATCTGCTCTGTGTGTCCAGTGTCAGAGCTATTGGCTTCAGTCACTTCAAGATGTTTGCTCTACAGACCCAAAAGAACGATGGGAGGGTGACCTGCCCTCCTTTCCTCCTGCTGCATCATCAACGTATGATGGTCCTCTGGACAAACCCAGGGGTTGCCCAGGTCTCATCAAGGCCATGTCCTGCAAACCCTTTGTTACTGCTGATGATGCCTGGGAAGGAAAGAACTCCAATGGAGTTTGCAGGACTGTCAGGTTAGAAAAGGTGTTCAGATGCCATTGTTATTACTGTCAACATTTATATGGCCGTAGCACCTAAAGGCCAACTAGGTGATGCCCCATTGCACTGCACAAACATATTGAAATCGACAGCCCTGACCCTGAAGAGCTTTCAGTCTGAAAGGGGGTGAGACACTCAAGTGGGTGAGACAAAAAAGTGGGTCAGGAGGGGGCAACAAAAACAAGAGGAGGCATACAATTCACTCACAGCAAGGGGTCCCACGCAAAAAGGTAGACAGATGCTTAGAAAGGCAGGCAGCTTTTTCCTTGCCACTGAGCACATTTGATATAGAAATTACCCACCACAGACATGGCATCCTCTGATGCTAGTCTCCTCTCAGAGTAGAATCACTCATGATCTACGGAGGTCAGTGATTTTAGGAACATTGGAATTGCTATAATGGATCAAACCCACAGTCCATCTACTTCAGTCTTCTATCTCTGACATGGGCCAAGCAGATGCTTCTGAGGAAGGTGCAACAAACCTCACAGTAGGCAGGTGTGGGGTAATCTGCCCGCCACCCCCAAGAAAGTCTTAAACCCTGAAGCAGGAGGTTTTAGATCCCTCCCAACATAACATTAATTATGATAACTCTGCATAGTCTTGCTATCCAGATAAATGTCCGATCCTGCTTTGAATAGTATTAGTTTATTCCTGGCCTCAATGGCACCCTGTGGCATTGAGTTCCACAGTCTAATTCCTCATTGTGTGAAAAAGACATTTCCTTTTATGTTTCGAATTTGGTGCCCTTTGATTTCACAGAATCTTCCATTCTCCAGTAACCAAAAGCTATGGGACCTTTCACCAGCCAAACCATCAAAGGGTTGGCAAGCCTGAAAGCCCCGGCCACTGCTTCTCCTCTGCACGGTGACTCATTAGAAGTATTGGGCTCTTCCTGGAAGAAGGGAAGGCAAAGCCCAATGTGAATATGATAGTTGATGAATGAACAACTGCTTGGTGTTTTGCACTCATGTTCTCAATTTGCTGCTGACTAAAGCAGGCCTAGGGCTACCAGGACTTAATGATCCAGGTCAGTCACTTTCCAGCTCCCAGGCTCTCTCTCAACTGAGTACAGAACAGACCTTCTTCCCCTCTTCGTGCTTTCTCCTCTCACCCCAGAGGAAACAACAGGACACTGGCTCTTGACAATACTGAGAAACCAACCAGTTCCCTTCCCTTACACACAGTCTGTGAGCTTGTTTGTTTTAACTCAATCTTTCAGCCAGGAAAATCAATCACTGAGTCATTCTGTATAATAGGTGGGAATGGATTAGGGCCCTGCTGTGCCTGAGAGAAAGGCACAAGGAGGAGAGACAGACACAGAGAGGAGTCAGGAACGAGAGGACATGAACAGAGAGCAGAGATGGTTGAGCCATACAAACTGATCTCAGTCCTCACCAATCCCAAAGAATTCTTAGCCCCATTTGACAGATGGAGAAACTGAGGCACAGAGTGGTTAATAGGTTTTCCCAAGATGACATAGCAAGTCAGGAGGGCATAGCAGTCAGAAGTGCCTGGATCCCAGCCCTGTTCTCCACCCACCAGATCACACTCTGCCTTCAGGGAGAGCGAGAGAGTAGCACTAACCATTGAGCAGACTGGAAGAGGCTCAAGAATTTGCAGCCACTTGGTCACCTTGATGGATCTGGTGACAGAGTCACTCTCAATAACTCCCACAGGTGGTGGTCAGATCACAGACTCCTGCACTGAATACCATCTACTCCTTCTGTTCTTTATTATCGTCTGGGACCAGGGGTTCTCACAACACATTTTTTGCTGGCCTCAGAGTGCAGCCACCAACTCTTGCTGGTGGCCGCTCTGAAAATTCTTCCAAACTCGAGCCCTGCCACCCCTGGGGCTGAAGCCCAAGCCCTGCCGCCCCCACGACGGTGGGTCAGGAACTCACCAGCCACCTGCAGAGTCCCAGGTTCCGCCAATGCCATGCACACTGGCCCCCCGTGTCTCCAGAGGCGCTGCCCAGAGCCCCCGAGGAGGCTGTGCGGTGCAGGGCACCAATCCCTGCCAGCAGCATCAGCAAGCACCAAGGCAGCACATCCAGGAGCAACAGCTGGGTGATGCAGGGAGGGGCCACTGCTTTCCTACCCTCCCCTCTGCCCCCCCAAAATCTCTGCCCAAGAGGCTGTCATGGCTCAGAAATGACCACAGCCCAAAACGTGGCAAGAGCTTCCCAAAGGGCAGACTCACCAGGAAAGACCTGTTCTGCCAGCTAGTCCAGCCTGCACCCAGGGCAGGATTGTTCCCTACCGTGCATTCCCCTGGCCCAGGGCTCTGTCCAGCCCACTTTCAAACAGCCCAACTGATAGAGCCCTCCACCTCCTCCCTTAGGAGACTATTCCTCAGCTCAGTCAATATCCCTGTCAGGAAGCACTCCCCGGTGCTGTTCCTGTCACTCAGCTTCATCCTCAAGCTCCAACTTCTACTCGCTTGCGTGATCCTAAATAACCTCTTCCCCCTCCCTGATGTTTCCATCCTTCTGACACTCGCAGCTGGTTCAGAGCTCCCCGTCTTGATTGCTGGCCAGGCTAAACAAATTAGGAAACCCTATCAAGCAGCTACTTTGGTCATTGGTTTCCATCACTCTTAGCTGCCACTGGGGTCAGGTGTGTGCGCTGAGAGGTAAGCCAGCAATTACCACCTCCAGGCTCAGCCAGAGCCCTCATCCTGCATTGGGCCCCATTAGAGAAGAAGCACACACAGTCGGAAGAGGCA
This sequence comes from Eretmochelys imbricata, assembly GCF_965152235.1. Lineage (NCBI taxonomy): Eukaryota > Metazoa > Chordata > Testudines > Cheloniidae > Eretmochelys > Eretmochelys imbricata. Next base: position 351,899,648 of record NC_135572.1, read on the forward strand.
GGCGGAGGAGTTACCAATCTGTGCAGGCACGGTGCGTGGTCCCCAGGGAGCCTCCCCTGTATGTATGGTGCAGGTAAACAATTGCAGTGGCCTTGCACCGGGAAAGCAGCAAGCAGCGATACTATGGGAGAAGCAAGAATGGGATTTCACAGCCATTGCTAACCTACTTGGCTGCAAAGTCATTATTCTGCAGCAGTAGGGGGAGGAAGGGAGGCAACAACCTTGTTCTACACACTCATTTGTACACACACAAGCTAAGGCACAGAAACCAAACTGTCCCTAAAGTTCAGTACAAATGAAGTTCAAGGAAGAAAATTCTGGAGGGAGGTTAGTACATCAGATCCACTTTTCTCTGGCTATGTGAGTTGGTAATTGCGTATGTGTAGCCCACTGATGACTGTGTTACACAGCCTTGCCTGTGTGAGTCTGTTACGGGCCGGCTCTCTGCCAAGGAGCCTGGCGTTTTGTCTCTAGTTGCAGAGAGAGGCTCATGCTTTAAGCTCCAGAGTGCCCTGGTCTAATCCATTCTGCGTTGGCCACCATGGCAGCTGTTGAGTCCTTCTTCTCTCCCCAATGTTAAGAAGAGGGGGTAACCATGATGGATTCCAAATAGCCACGTTTATGAACTATGTACACATATGCAAGATCTAGCTACCTATGTCCACTGCTGCTCTGGCTGGCCTCTGACGGCTTCTGCAATAGATGAAAGGGAAGCCTGTTAGCAGGCTCCCAAATTCCTTAAAGGGATGTTACACAACTACACACTACAGCAGTCACTCCATTTACCCTTCCCTCTCATTTCTGAGCATAAAACTCGCCTGGCTGGTTTCACCCTCTGTTTAGAGGCAGTGTCATTTCCTGATTTTCAGGCCCCAGCCCAGCGCCGCCATGGTGAGGTTTTCAGCAAAGGGAATATGTGAAGGGAAAATAAAGAAGGAGCTCATCAAAATGGAAAACAATCATCACAAGGAGATTTCTGTTCAGCGCGGGGCCTACGGCAACCTCCCTCTGCTGTTCTGGGAGTGAAACCCCATTTGGGATTAGCTACCTGAGCCTGACTGTGGGCTGACGGCTTTGGCCTCCTGCACAGGGAAGCATCAGATGTAAGGGCCAAAACCACTGTGCCGGAGTGATACCAAGAGTGCTTGAAGGAGACTGGCCTGCGTCCAACTCTGCTACAGGCCTCCCGCTGCCAGAACCATCACTCTGTGAGCTCGCTGGGAACAAACAAAGGTCTGATAGGCCCCCTTCAGATCTGTGCAGAAAACTGGATCCAAGGCCCAAGATTTGTGTTAGAGATCAACCTCCCTGCACCCCCAGAGCTGTAGTGGGTGTGAGGTTGAGGGAGGCATGGATCATTGATCCACTTCAAACCCCACTCCCATACACTGACTGATCCAAGGGGTCTCTGCTCACCCCTATGCTTAGGCTTAAAGAGAAAAGAGGATTTGCCATGAGGACTCCCCATGGCTTTGGCCCAGCAGAGCGGCTGCTGGGGGAACCAGTAGCTGACAAGGATTAAAGAGAGCTCAAACTGCGAGTTGTCCATTGTATAGCAGGTGGTGTAGAGAGAGCCCTATGGGCGAAGGCTGTAAACCCAATTGCCACCCCGATTTATACAAGTGCTGGGGATGTACCCATACATCGACCGGCACCATCTTCAGAGAGTTCTAATGAATGCTGAACCCAAATGGAACTCCCCTGCATATAAACCCACACACGCCACCCAACACACACAAACCTCGTACATACCCAGACACGCACACAGAATCTTTATACACAGTTCAGTCATGCTCACCTCTACACTCAGCAAATACCCCCAGACCTAATATGTGCACTCCTATACCCAGTGGATACCCACGCTTGCAGACCAGCAATCAGCGTCGATGCACGCTCGCCAGTGATCAGTGTGCACATCCAGTACACACTCACCTCTACACGTGGTTTACAAATACACCCGGTACACACAAACCACCCCATTACAAACTCCTCCTACTCCAACAACTGTATAAGCACACGTTCACATGCTCAGCATGTACACAAACCCATCTACCTCCAGTACACTGCAGTAATCCCTACTTCCACTGCATGCCACACCTGATGTACACACACACAGAGCCATCCACCCAACATGTTCCACCAGGCCATTCCACCCACCCCACACTAAGCCAATCTGGCAGTTGTAAAGGGCCCTGCCATAATGACATTAATTCCGCTCCTTGGAAGACTATAGTCCTTGGGTTTTATTCAGCGAGGTGAGTTGCTATTAAAACATCAGCATGACGCTTCACAAAGGTCAGTTAGTGGGGGACCCAGCCTGGCAGCTGGCTGTTTGTTTGTTTGAACATTATCTGGGTCTGGCTATTTATTTGCAGCCATTGAAGTAGCAGACAATAAATATCCTCTCCCAGTAGCAAGCAGATGCTTGCACTGTTCTGGCTAGTGTGGGCCTCAAAACGATCTCCTTAATGAGCAAACAATGCTATTAATCTTTAAAGATGCAGGCTCCCCCTCTCCACCGCTCACAGCCTCGGCCACAGCCAGCCCTGAAGGAGTTCTTGCGAGACACCCGGGAGATCAGGAAGCTGAAAGAAGGCAGGATCTTCCTTCATTACATTGGCACTCAGTAGCTTTATCTGAGCCACTCCAGCTGGCGTGGGGTCCGTGGCTGGGAGATGCTTCACTGGGATCTGCTGGGGCGAATGGGTGGCCGGCTGGTGCCTAGGAGCTGGTCTCCCCTAGGACAGCAGGGGCTGACTCAGGGGTTCGAGATTACTTGGCTGAGATTGCTGGGGATGTGAAGTGGGTCGACAAGGAAGAAATGGCTGTAACCCCAGAGGACCGGCAGGTACTAGGAGGGAGGAGATAGGAAGAGAACGCTGATGAAACACAACTCATGCTAGTGGTAAAAAGCACTAGTAAAGCACAAACACTTGCATTTTGCACTGTGATAAACAGCCTTCTGCTATTGGATCCGATATAACACCAGGCTCTTGCATAGCACTTTCCAGCCACCAATCTCAAAGTGCTTTACAATGAAGGGCAGTATCATTATCCCCATTGTACAGGTGGGGAAACTGCATCACAGAGAGACGAACTGACTTGCTCAAAGTCACACCGCAGGCCAGCGCTGAGAACAGAACCCAGGTCTGCAGAGTCCCAGGCGAGTGCTCTGTGCATTAGGACACATGATTTTTTCAGGACAGAGGGGAAGGGGGTGGCCATTTGCAGAAAAATAGCATCCTCGTCACTTTGTCCATCGCTTCTGCCTGCGTTTTCTTCCCCGAAAGCCATCTCCCTTTGCTTGGGACATCACAGCCAGTTTCCCTGCATAACTTGATCCATCCATTCTTTAAATCATGTTTGTAACACACTTTGAACTCCACTCAGCTCCACTGAAGCCCAGGGGAGTTTACTTACAGTGCTGCAGGCTGGGGACGTGCTGCTCGATTCCACTATAACACAAACAGCATGCGAAGAAACACTAACTGAACAGGAAGTAAGGGGGGAGCGGAGCATGGCTCCAACCCATAATACACTGAGTAACCCAGTTAACGCCTTTACAACAGGGCCTTTGGTGGGAGTACTATGATGTTGTTGTTACTCCACTGGCTGAATAGGCAGCCGACTAAGATCCTGGCTGAATGAGGGTCATTTTAAAAACAATCAGGGGCAGAGGAATGTAGAGAGTCATGGCTGGATCAGCAAAGTTGCCCCCAAACAGCACGTTGCCCAACACTCTCCGGGCGGCGTCAGCAGGCCTTTAGCTGATGAAGTTAAAGGAAATTCGTCCACCGCCCAAACGCTTCCAGGCCAGCACTCCAGCAGCTTCCACTCAGGTAGCACTAACGCTTGATTTTGGCCATGAAATTGCCCAATTTCCCAGGGGGGATGCCTCAGTGACTGGAATGAGGATTATGGGGCTGTATTTCAAAGCTGGCAGCCCGCAGGTCACCGGAATCAGCACAAGCAGCCTCCACTGGCTGCACAGGGAAAACCAGAAACTGAACGGCAACAGCCACGTTTGAAAGAAAAAGACAATTAAAAGGAGCGTGGGAAAGAGCAACCCTTATCTGACTGCCAGCTCCCAATGTGCCCGCCCCCCCCCCCCCGTTACCTCCAGTAATTCAGAGTAGCCCCCTGCCCTCTCACTGCACCTTTCACACGTGGGTCTCTCAACGCCCTTTACAGGCACGAATGGGTTAAGTTTCACAGCGCCCCTCCAAGGCTGCCAACGGTGGCAACTGAGGCAGAGAGAGGTCAGACGACGCATCCAAAGCTACTCGGAATTAGTGGATGGAGGCCAAGATATAGTGATCCTGGGGGCCTCACATTTTGGGGCGCCCTGGGTGAGACACCTTAAAGGAGCCTGGGTTTCCGACAGGACCTTCTGAAAATTGGGCGGCTTTCGGATGTCCCAAGTTGGGCCTACCATAAACTGAGCCACCCGCGTCTCTTTCGAAAGCTGTGGCCAGAGCCCAGTACAGCTGACAACTTGCTCAGCTCTAGGCCATACTCCCCCTCGTCCCCTATTTCTTATTGAAAACATCGTCATTTCCCGCGATTGGATTACAGGTTTGAAAGCTCCATTTCCTAAAGGTCCACGTAGCCTTGGAGCTCGGCACATTAATTCCGATCACACTGAGTGGCGCCCAGCTGCAGCGTTACGGCTGCACCGGGGCCTCTCTAATACCTTATTGCTTTTCCAATATCAGTTCCTCCCTGTTTTATGAACCTAATGTCTCCCAGCAGACTCCGGCACCGCTGGCTACTATTCCTGGTGTGGGGAGGGGGTAGAGAGACAGCAGACGGCGTATGATCTAATGGCAGGATGTTATTATGATGATCTATTTCTGCTGTTCCATTGATTTTGGTTACATGATGTAGCTCTATCGATCTTGGCAAAGGGGGAGCAGGCTGGCAACACACCATCTTTTCCCCATTTTCCCTCTGTCTCGGCGCACACTCACTGGCCAAACAAGCTGCTCTAATTTGTCTAATGCCCATTAACAGTTGATCAATTTATAATAAAATTTTGCACTTTTATAGGCCTTTTTACCCACAGATCTAAAAGTCCTCTCCAAGTGCTACTGAGTGAAGGGACAAGTCTCCCTCCCCAAATCAGGTGAGCATTGTTAGCCCCTTTTTCCAGGTGGGGAAACTGAGGCATGGTGCAGTTCAGTGACTTACCAAAAATCAGTGAAAAAGTCAAGAATGGCACCCAGATCTCCTGGTTCATAACTTTATCTCTGAACCATGAAGCCAACCTGCCCTTTCTAGTTCTGTCCGAGACTGCTGATCTGACTGATACCCATAGACCTAAGGGTGAGAGCTCAGGGTTCACCTGACAATCCACCACTGCACTTGGTCTTGTCAGAATTTTGCATAGCAAGTTGGGCATTCTTTCCTTTCCACACCCAGGGGTTTTAAAGCCATTCCAGACACTTCTGTTTCAGTGATAGCTGCCACTCACACCAGGAGCAAGCAAACCAGTCCAGGCAGAGTCAAAATCAACCCAAAACCATCGCCCCCAATAAATATTGACCCCAAACCTTCACTTCAAACTTCCTGGCAGCCTTAATCCCTCACCTGAGACTGGGATTGACCCTGAACCTTCACCCCAACTGGAACTGGCCCCAAAACTTTTCCCCCCACTCACAAATGCCCACACCTCTGCAAAGGCTCACACAACCACATACACACCTGAAAATGAATCTGCAAACACATACACGCATCCTGCAGACTCCACAGTGCCCACACATCCAAAGACCAACTCCACCACACCTCCTTGAGAGAGACGGACCCACCCGCCCCAGGGGCATCCTGATGTTGCCTGCTGTACAGTCAGTAGCTGTGGAGGCGAGGCTCCAGGCTTATGCATTTCGCCTGCACGGACTAAACTTTATGGTCAATGTGATCAAATAATTTTAACAAATCATTCACAGCAATGTTACCAGAGCCCGGGGGGTGAACTCCTCCCGGGGCATTTTCTGTGCAGCAAAACATCGGTTTTCAAAGAAAAGGATTCCCTAAAACACCCCCTGCTAATCCGTCTAAACAACATGAATTCCACTTTAATCCCACCGCATGCAATCAGATGGGCTCTAACGGCATGCCTGAGAACTCCACAACTGGCAGGATTGGGGAGTCTCATCCTTGCACAGAGTCACCCACTGACCTCGGGGTAAATCAGCCAGCTGGGCTGAAAAATTAGGTCAAAGCGAGACCTGCCTGAAGACTGGGTCTGAGCTGTGCCTTGATAGTGACACCAGCTCCAAAGGAGCTGACAGTTCCTCCCCACTTAGGAGAACCCGTTGGAACCAGGAAATACAAACCATCTATTTGTATTTCCTATGTCCAGGAGGGCTCCACATGGCAGCCTCATGCTTGTATTTCATGGTGTGGTGTTGCAAGAGGAAGGGTCTTGTGAGTAACATCCATTAGAGAGGCTCTCTGCAGAGAGACAGAACTTTGCATCAATAGACCGACAGACATATAGATATAGAAACATACTCCCTGCCCCAAAGAGTAAATCTAAATTAGACAAACATAAGTACTTGGGGCAAGGACGGTCTTTCTGTTCTGTGTTTGTACAGCCCCCAGCACAATGGAGTTCTGGTCCATGACTGGGGCTTCTACCACAACACAGAGAGTAATGACACCAAGGAAGCTATTAGCACTGGGAAGAGAACCCAGATGTCATGCCTCCCAGGCCACTATGCTAACCACTGGACCATGCTACCTGCCCGAGAGAGAGATGAGTGGGACAGCTTTCTTCCTGTCTCCCTATCTGAGTGAGACATCGTGTCAGGTGTGCATGACATTAACATTCACCAGCCAATTGACAGATGACATAATTTTTGAAAGTGTGGTGTACACACACTCCCATGGCACTGACTGATTGATAAATTAGACACTTATGAGCCATGTGCTAATCAATGCAAATCATTAGTTTGTAACAACACAAGGCAAGCTCGGCAGGGCTCATTTTTCAAGGTAATGGCCTGCCAAGCAATCAGTGTTCAGCAATAAGCCATGCCAGGGTGTCATTAGCAGGCTACTGGTACATACCTAAGCTGTGAGGCGGAGGCCCGGTGGTCTCCAAGCCCTACCCTGAGAAGTGGACTGTGCCACTGTTTTTTTACAAAGGCAGCGAAACGTTCCTAGCTCTGAAAGTACGTTTCCTCTGATTTCCTGTGTACTACACCTTTGCATTTCTTTGCTCCTCCTGGTGTGCAGAGACAGCAGCCTGTTTGCACTCAGATTCTGGACACATGTTGCAGAGGAGTCACACACACTGCACACTCTCCCCGGAGGCTTTACTTTTGTTCTTTCTTGGGTTTTCTCCCCTTACTAGAAAATAAAAGTAACTTTCAGCTGAAAGGTCACGTTTTGCCCTTTGTCTATGGAGATGTAACAGGGAGAACCCAAGGACCAAGCCTGTGAGGCCACCCTGAAAAGTTACCATTGACTTCACCAGCAATTTCAAAGCGGATAGCAGGGTCTGGCCCACATTTTGCCAAATGTAGAGACCTTTCAAACATCATGGGCTCTAGATCTAGATCCAGACTCATGGCTCCGCCCCTTGCCCCTGAGTGCTAGCCAATGTAGCTGATCTGGCACTGTGCGGGGAATCAGCCTGTTCCCGGAAAAAGAACAGGAGGACTTGTGGCACCTTAGAGACTAACCAATTTATTTGGGCATGAGCTTTCATGAGCTACAAGGCATGCATCCAATGAAGTGAGCTGTAGCTCACGAAAGCTTATGCTCAAATAAATTGGTTAGTCTCCGAGGTGCCACAAGTCCTCCTTTTCTTTTTCAAGATACAGACTAACATGGCTGCTACTCTGAAACCTGTTCCAGGAAAGGGGCCAGAGTATATGACTTCCCTGCCAGAGCGAGGGGAGGAATCAGGAGCAATGCCAGCTACACTCAGCCCCTGACTCGGACTGGATTGCTAGACGCCGCTTGAGCCCTCTGCGTCTCTCTAGCACTATGCTACTTCTGCATGAAACATGACATTTCAGCACCAGGACAGCACCTGTGTGTCTTGGTTTTAAAGGCGTTCCTTTCCCTGTGTCCCTATGCCAGATAAAATAGTGCCTCGAGGAAGGAAAGCAATACACTACGAGGAGGCACAAATCCATTCGGGAATGCAAACAGGTGGCAGCAAACACTACGGGAGACATTGAGCTAATAACATGGGCTCCATTACCCTGACCATGTAGAAAGAGGCTGTCAGATGCAGGAGCAGGCACTGGCCTGTGAATCATAGAATAACAGAGTTGGAAGGGACCTCTGGAGGCCATCTAGTCCAACCTCCTGTCCAGAGCAGGACGAATCCCAACTAAATCATCCCAGCCAGGGCTCTGTCAAGCCTGACCTTAAAAACTTCTAAGGAAGGGGATTCCACCACCTCCCTAGGTAACGCATTCCAGTGTTTCACCACCCTCCTAGTGAAAAAGTTTTTCCTAATATCCAACCTAAACCTCCCCCACTGCAACTTGAGACCATTAATCCTTGTCCTGTCAACTAAATGGCCCCCTCAAGGATTGAACTCACAACCTTGGGTTTAGCAGGCCAATGCTCAAACCACTGAGCTATCCCTCCCCTATGCTGGACAAGGATGTGCCATATGGGTTTGGTCCAAACTGAACCTCAACATCTAACCTCTCTAAGGATTGCCCATTCTTGGTGTAACACACCAGACAAGTGTGTCTTTGTCCCTCTCTAGTGGCAGATCCACGTAAGAGGTTTTATAAGTTCGCGGCTGCCAACAAGCGAACAGATTTGATCCTTGGCTCATGCAGTAAGGAGGTGCCAAGTTCAATCCCCACTGGTAACTGCAAGATCCACTGGCAGAGCCTTTGCTGGTTTGCAAAGAGTTGTCCCCTTGTGCAATGGAACATCCCAAAAGAGTATTCCACTGACAGTGTCATGGGAGTTTAACTTTATGATTATGGAGCTCTGTTAGCACTTAGGAGCTTCCCAGCTGCCAGGATGCTGCACGCTTCAGGCAACTCCAAACTTACCAATGACAGAACTCGGTTCCTCCTTCTCCAAAAGGCACAGGATCCTGTCACTTGAGCTAAAGAGTCCCCAGTAGCCTATGACACACAGTTGAGCCCTTCTGATTCCATCCAGTAGAGGGCAGCAGTTCATATGCACACTAGCAGGTTCCCTGCAGTATTAATGGCTGCTCCGGACCTGATCTCGTTCCAGGTCCTTTGGTCTCACTCAAGCTGGCAGAATTTCATTAGTATACAACAAACATTTGCGGGAGGGGACAGCTTGTTTAAAGCCATTCATCACATGGTTGACTCCCATTCTGGTTCTCTGTACAGAGAGAGCAAACAGATGCTTTCAGTCGGAATGATTTTTAGTTCAGATTAACGGAACAGCACAACTGAAAAGCCCAAAAGTGAAGCCTGTGCGAAAGCGTGCAGCGTGGGTGTGTGGGTGTGTAAACGTCTCCTGTGTAACAGTCTGCACAGCACTTGACATAAAAAATGGCTGCCCGTTGCTGCAGAGCACTTAGGGACAGACAGACTGCTGAGTTGTTACAGTGACATGCTGCTAGGGCAGGGAAGGAGTTTTTAACACAAGACAGAGCAGCAGAGGGAAAGCAGATTGGCCAGCTGCAGAGGTGCCTCCAAAGGGTGATGGACCAAGAATTACCAACACCAAGAGCTCAACAATCAGAAGCCAAAGCACAAGAAGGCCCACCCAAGATTTGTCTGAAGCTGGAAAATTCATACAAAATTCATTCCCTGAGCTGGTGTCACTGCAAGCATCAACAAACAGGAAACGTATATACAAGAATCATGGCCAGTGTCGTGGGGAGGGATGGTCCCAAGCTGCTGCTGGCCAATCAGAACATGATGTTCCCCACAAGCAAGCTCGCTGAGGTTCTTTGGCTTGGTGTACTTGCCATGGGGAGGGTTATCTGCTGTCCTGTTCCATGGGCTCTGCCTCCCGGACAGGACAGGGGCCTTCAGGGTCACGGCCTAGCTCCTTCTTTATAAACGCTTGTTCATGGAGCTGGAGGCCAGAGATTCCTCCTGGAGATGAGATCATCCATCCCACCATGCCTGGAATGCAGTGACCCCAAGAGCCGGGAAGCCCTGCAGGGGTGCGCCGAGCAGCATCACAAAGAGCCCTTTGACTGATACACAAACCAACGGAAATCAAACTGCATGTGCTCTGAGCTGTCCACCATTCTGCACTGAAAGGAAATCAGCTGACTTCTGGCAATCGCAGATACTGCACACACGTACGGCACCCACTCAGGCGCAGGTGCCCCCCACACACACGCACACCAGCCCAGATGCACCCTCCCACACACACTGAGGCCCTGACAAAGACACACACACACAACCGTTGGAGTACAGCCAGACATGCACAATTATACTGGGCACAGTCACCCAAACACACACTGACGGGGGGGCACAGGAACTAGTGGGCTGCACACCCACGTATCCACGCAATCAGTGGGAGCCAGGGGCGTGCACACACCCCCCCACACTAGAGGAAAGGAACATCACACGCACCATGGGGAACAGGGAGGAACATACCCCTACTGCGTGCACCCAAACTCAGCAGAGTGAGCACAGACTTGCATTGGGGTTTGCACACACACAAACACACACACACACACACACACAGACCTGGGCAGCAGCAGGTGGCAGGCAACATTAAGTATTGCAGAAGAAACACTGCCCCTCAGATTCAGGTCCTGGCAGGTGAAAAGCACACCCTAGGTGCCCTTTACAAAGCGACAGCTCCATGTTAAGCCCTCTGCTGCACTAAGCATTTGGGATCTTAAACTGTGTTTCAAAGTAGGATGTTTTCCAAGCAGACTTTGGCTCCTTTCAGAACTCCTGTGGCAGGCACTGGGGGCTGATTCGCTGTCAGCCTGAAGCCATTCACGCGGGGTGTAAAACACCACCCCCAATGCCAGATGACCACACAGGGTGCAGGTCACGACGCATCAGAGGGACATGGGACAGCGTGCTTGGCTTTCCCGTGTGCTCTGGGAGCTTACGCTTAAGGGGTACAGAGCAGTGGCTTGGGAACTGGGGCCTGTGAGGGGGAAAGCAGCCCCAACCCCCCACTTTTAATGAACTAGGAAAGCGGGAGACACGAAAGACAGGCGCTCCCAGGTAATCACACAGTCCTTACCCCTCAGCCACCACTTCCTCTGGGGCTGAGGCCAGGAGGGTCAATGCAATGAGATGCCCCAACTCTCTAGGCCCCAGTCACCAGCCCTATTGCCAGGGTTGTGCTCTGCAAAGGTTAGCGTAATTCAATTTCCGAGTCCCTTCGCTCCTGGGCTCCTCAACACCAAGGTGACTTATTAAGAAGTTAATATCACATAAAAATCATCCCTGGAAGCCTTTCTAACCTTCATCATCTATGTTTATCTACAGCCAAAAAAAGAGAGAGAGAGAGAGAGAGAGAGAGAGAGAGAAGTTATCTTCCAATTTTGCCACAGATAAAAGGAAAGTGCTGTCTGGGGACAAAGCTCCACATTTGCCCTTTCTCCCCTTTCATGTGAGCAGCCCAGGAAATTGATCCAGAGCTGAAATGGTAAAGCAGGTCTGTTCCCTTCCCTTCCGCTCTCATACACTGATCCCCCACAGGTGTCTCTCCTTTCGCCCCGATCCCCCGCTGAAAGCCTACTCGCTCGTCAGCCAATCCCCAGCAAGGGCCACCTCTCCCATCAGCCAGCCCAATGGGAGACTTCCTCTCCTGTTGATCAATCCTTTCCATTGGCCAATCTCTCACTTTTTCGCTCTTTAGCCACCCAAGCCCAGCTGAATAGGTTGGGGCGCCTATTAAGAACAGGGCACCGTGGTGCTGGAGAGTGAGTACACGTGTTCTTTCGTGGTGGGGGGAGAACAGAGCTGTAAGTTGCCCCCTCTCTCCAGTCACTCTGCCAGGGAGAGGGATCTGCAGCTCTACCACCCCCTCAGAAAAGATCTCACCCACCCCTCCTTTGCAGCTCCTCCCATCTCTGGTGTACAGAGCGCCCATTGTCCTGGTATCCCACGCCAGCGCTAGGCTGCGTCACAGGGGCCCTGAACTGCACTTTGTGCACTGCAAAAGCCCTTCTCATCCAAGGATCCCAAAGCATTCGACAGCCACTGCTGATGGCAATCACAGGATTTCATTTTGAACCTGAAAGAGTTTCCTCAACATTTTTTTGGTGGGCTCTCGTTTGAGGTGCCCACCCATGCAGATGTGCAGCTCCTGGCCTGGGCTAATCTCCCTCTCCAGCAGGAAGCAGTTCTCAGCCTGATCTCCCTTGCTTGCAGAGGAAGCCAAAGGGGTGTTAATACATGTATCAGTTCCTTCCCCTGCCTGGCCCTGAACCAGCACTGCTGACATTTCACAGCCACCTGCAGAGAGGCAAGAGTAATGCATGGCCCCCACAGCGACTCCAGGGGGGGGCACACTCACTCCATTTTCACTTCTTAGACTAAACAAATCTATTTGGTGCAATTGCTCTTTTGAATTCTCTGTACTGGATACCACCCCCCATACATACACAGCCCCTATTTCCAATCAAGTCTGTGCTTCACCATCAAGGGTTCCCTCATGGTTGGAGTAAGGTACTGGGAGGAGACATAGGTTATAATCCTGGGCCTATTACTCACTTACGCGTGGTGCCTCAGTTTCCCCTTTAAGAAAATGTGAAGAAGAAGAAGAAGAATACTCTCACAAATCTGGGCTGTACCACCTATAGACTGCATGGTTTTCACTTTACTGCACACTCGGAACACTTGAAACTTCATGGAGACAATGGGGCTAGAACTCAGACTCTCGTGATCCAAAACCACAGGCCCCTGCCCCTTGAGCTAAAGGAGAACCTCCATTAGCTGTCAGCATGATAGAGCCGATGACACAATATCAAACAGTTTTGATGCCATGCAATGGAAATTAATGGTATACGCCCATAAACTCACACATCAGTTCATTGGTCACCTACCATACAGGGCCGTTGAGGGGCCTAATCCATGTGTATTTGGGATCCTCAGATAAAAGGAACTATATAGACCAAATAATTATGGCCAGTAATAATATCAGGATAATGTGCAGTAATTTCTTGCCCTCTTAACACAGTTTCTGCTCGGTTCTTCAGAATTTTGGTCCCTTCTTGTTAATTACATTTTCTGAGCCAGTGATTGAATTATCCAGTAACATCGGCCTAACTGTGATCAAAATTAATCAAAACAAAGGCTGGAGTGTGCATTATTTGTTAAGATAAAGGATTTGACTCTAGAGGTTTTGATCCAATTAAATGGAAGATTAAATTAATCAACCACTGGAGTAAGTGAAAGACCCTCATATGTGTAAAAAACACTTTGTAATAATGCAACAAAAGCTTCTGGCTAGAACGTTCGGGGCAAGCGTTTCAAAAACAGACATGTTCCCAACTTCATGCAGAAGACCTATTAGAGATTATGGGAGTGAAGGCCCTTGTCCTGTAGAGGGAGCAGGCCCCATGTAGGCACTTAAAGGATTAGCAGGTCTTCTGTGAAAGGTCCTGAAAGAGACGTCCAGCATGAAGAGCAAGGCGCAAGACACCATTAAGAGAGAAGTAAGAGAGTGAGAGGAATTAAAGTGGAGAGTGGTGACAATCTATTGCACCAGGATGAAGGCAGGGAGACTCCTGGGAAAGGAGGATAGCTAACCGACCAGGGACAGGTTTAGACAGGGCTGGGGCTGGGAAGCTGATCAGTGAATCAGATGCTTGACTGAGCAGTGATTGAGTCATCAGTGAAGCTGGGTTGACCCCATCAAAGATGGAGCTAGAGCGGGGGTTGGGAGTTCCAATATGTTTCGGACCACTTCACTGGTTCAATACCCTCTCCCCCTAAAGTAGTGTGGGCGTGTTATTCCATGGAAGCAGCGGGCCTGTCTAAGGAAAGGCTGTGTTCTCTGTGGTCCTCATGGGCTGTCTCTAGGCAAGCGGTGTTGGGATCTGCGTGGTGCATAGCCATCACACAGCACAGAGGAGATCTAACAAGAATCGTCTCCTCTCAGCCACGTAACTCGATCCAAGCACTGCATTTCACCATGTCCAGTGGGCCCCTTACAAGCCCTGCATCAGGCTGCAAGCCACCTCAATGCAGCACACTCCAGCGTTCGATCCAAGCGAGAGCGGGCCACGCAGCTGATCTAACCAAAGAATCTGGCCTGGGAACTGGAGTGAAACTCCAGGAGCTAGAACATCCAAGCTATTTCCCCCATCCCCTTGTGCACTTCTAAATACATATATAAAGTCAAATTGTTTCTAGAGCTAGCCTTGCAATGTTGCCGCTACCAGCAAGGGAAACTCACCCCAGGGGGCGCCAGTTTGCAGTAAAGCCAGCCAGCAGGCAATATAGCTTTTCTAAGAACAAAGAGCACGAGTGGGCAGAATAAGGCCCGTGGGCAGCCGCCTCTGGAGCTTTGCAGCACTTCCCACAGTGACCATCAAGAATCCCAAGGGTCTGAATGGGTCAGAAGGTTGGTGCTTGGCTATTAATTCCCTTTGGCTGGTTCAAATCTGCCCCCAACTTGAGGGTGACCAAAAATAGTTACAGCCTTGTAGCAAGACACTTTGTGTCATGAGCTGGATGGTTCTCAACCTGCTTCTTAATTGGTCTGGTGTCTATGGCACAGAAACCACAATCACAGCTGGAAGCCTGATCGACAGTACCCTCCGTGACCCAGGGAGGCACTCCTTCCCAATCAGGGAGAGAGGTGCATTGGAACAGTAAGCTGGGGAAGCTTGCTTTGCCACAACCCTGCTCTCTGGGCCTCAGGTCCCCAGGGATGTCCAACCAGCACCTTTCCCCATGATCTAAGCAGTGGTTCTCACCCTTTCCTGACTACTGTAACCCCTTCAGAAGTCTGATTTGTCTTGCATATCCCCAAGTTTCACCTCACTTAAAAACTACTTGCTTACCAAATCAGACATAAAAATACAAAAGTGACCCAGCACACTATTGCTGACAAATTGCCGACTTTCTCATTTTTACCATACAATTATAAATTAATTGGAATATAAATATTGTACTTATACGTTTTAGTGTATAGTATATAGAGCAGTACAGACAAATCATTGTCCGTATGAAATTTTGGTTTGCACTGACTTCACTAGTGTTTTTTATGTAGCCTGTTGTAAAACCAGGCAAATATCTAGATGAGCTGATGTTCCCCTGGAAGACCTCTGCGTACTCCCAGGGGAATGTGTGCCCCTGCTTGAGAACCACTGATCTAAAGCAGTGGTTTTCGAACTTTTTAGGCTGTGTACCCCTTTCCAAATAATGTAGACTACCATGTACCCCCGTCTGAGACAGGGTCAGAATATACCGATGATTAGATTGCCAGTCTTACTGAATAAAATGCATTGTCCACCGTTACAATATTTTTCTCACATACCCCCTGACGAGAGCTCACGTACCCCTAGAGGTACGTGTATCACAGTTTGAAAACCACTGATCTAAAGCATTTAAGAACAGACGGCGCGTGTGACAGGCTCAGGGTTAACTGTGGAACATGGGATGCAGCCTCTTCTCTGTGCTGCCTACCTCATCCCTCACCTTCCAGCCCAGGGCCTCACGGGAGGGTTGGAGAGAGAAAGAGCATGTCATTTACGGAAGAAGAGCGATCGCTTTCCTTTGGGAACCTGAGGTAACCCAGTCAATGAAACTCTATCCAAAGTGGTTTTGACATAAGGTCACAGAGCGAGACAAGGCAAGGTCGGGAGTTCAGCATCAATACAACAAGTGCCAGTCACTACACAAAAGGCCGGGGGATCAAATATACCTATCAAGTGCTGCCTGGGAGGGAGCATGTTGAGACACGTAATTGCAGCCACTTTCATCCCCGTGGATTTTCATATCGACCCCTTCGGTTCACATGGCTCTCCTTCACCGCGGCTCTGGCTGGGCTGCTCCTTTTGGTACTCCCGATGGGCACTGCTCTCACGGAAAAAAGTGACACCTTCCAGAGAGGGAGGGGTCGGTCTTCTGGATGACCCCTGACTCTGATGTGGGGTGGGGAATTCCAAGACCATCCAAGAGGTTCCTTCACCTGTAACCAGCTCTCCTGTCGGCTGCCAGTGGCTTACTGGATCCTCCACTCCTCCAGCCTCTGACACCAGTTCAGGCGCCACTAGCTAACGCAGTCTGCGGACCTCCTCAAGCCCCTTCCTCCCCCATCCTCCCTCCCCACAGGGGCTCCAGAAAGGCCCATCCATGCTCTGACCCAATGGAGAACAGAAGTAACTGGGAGACAGGGGATGTGAGGGGTCGGATTCTTTTCTCACTTACATTGGGCTAATGGCCAGTGGCAGCTCATCAGCCTGGGCAAGTGAGGCCCAGCCTAATCAAAGAATTCAGAAGCGAATTCCCAAAAGCTACCCTTTTAGTATATGTACAGATTTTTAAGGACAGTTAAGCATGTCCACATTAAATA
The DNA here is from genome assembly GCF_965152235.1 of Eretmochelys imbricata. NCBI lineage: Eukaryota > Metazoa > Chordata > Testudines > Cheloniidae > Eretmochelys > Eretmochelys imbricata. The sequence continues at coordinate 351,916,118 of NC_135572.1, forward strand.
AATAACGTAGCTCCACAAGAAGCACCTGTGATCGGATTTAAATCTGCCCCATTACTCACACATTCTCCGTAGCTAGACACGGTAGTGCTTCAGGTGAGGCACAAATGGTGGGGCAGGTAATGGTGCCTCAGGAAGCTGCCTTGGTACTACCCTCAGGAGTCACTTTATGAGGGTGTTGTTGGGATAACCAGGGCACGGAGAGACTGGGGCAGAACTGCGGTAGTTAAGGCTGGTTCTCACAGTGGGGCTGCAGGAAGCCGCCGCCCAACACTGACACAGCGGGGCTGCACGGGGCTTCTTGCACAGCTGAGGGACCCAAGACACCAGGCGCAAGGTGTGTGGGAGGCTGCAATCATCCTAGTTGGTGGAGCAGAGACCCCCCCCTGCAGCGAAGACTGCAAGGAGGAGAACAAGTCCCCAGCCGCAGGGGCGGCCACCCCTCTGCTAAATGGTTCCTGCCCAAGGATGGCTCCCACAATCCTGGCTGGTGGTTAAGGGAGGGAGCGGGGCCATGACAGTGGAGCTGCAGAGGGTTCCCGGCAGGGCCACGGTCCCCTGACACCCGATCCCTGCAAAGGCAAGATGCAGTGGGGAGGCTACGCCCCTGGCAGGGCAGAGCAGAGACTCCTGGCCAGGACTGCAAGGAGGAGGACGTATATTGGAAATTTGTGAGACTTTGTGATATGTGCCTCACCTGTCCAAAAAGCCACCAGCTGCTACTGCTAACAGCACTAGCTTCAGTGGAGTTACTCCTGACACCATCATATGGCGCGGCTTCCACAGAGTTACGCACAGTTTACATGAGAATAAGAGAGCTGGCCTCAGTGGAATTACTTCAGATTTGCACCAAGGTAGCAGCACTGACGCTAGGGGAGTTATTCCAGATTGACACCAACATTTCTGGGGGTTCAAAATTGAGTCAACTTGAAGAAATGGAAACCAAATGCAGTAACCTCACGTACGAGATCTTTAAATTACCCCAGAGGATATTTCATAGAGTACTAGGGAAGATATATTTGCAATTGACCAGAGCTTACACTTCCCGTCTCCAGGTCTCCTTAGCAAAAGGGAAGGGAAAGGAGCCCTTTTAGTTTAATAACCAATTCTGACCAAGCTTAGCCCAGGTTTCCTTGGTGGGTAGAGGAGAGTGGTATGATGGCAAAAGTAGGAAGGTGGCTACAGGTGCTCAGATACCGTGGTGATGGGCACAGTATAGGAACCTGACGAGAACGGAATATTGGGAGTTTGCGTTCTGCAGTCTATTATATTTGGCCACTTGTATTTTGAGTGACACTTGGCAATGGACGGCAGGCCTGGGCATTATTATTAGCTGATGCTTCTCTGTGCAGCAGATGGCGCAGTTGCAACAGGTGACCAGCTGCAGCCCACTTCCCTTCCCCCCACAACTTCCAAATGGTGGCTTTCTGGGGTCCTGAATGAAATGTAGAGTCACTTACTAAATGCAGGCAAGCACCAAATCTGTCAGCACTGTGTCAGCCTGGCACTCCTTTGGGCAAGTCTTGTGAAGCTCTGCCTTGGGGGAATGTGCAAGAGGCCCAGAGAAGATGTGGGATCAGATCTTGAGCTCAGATACACAGGACCAGCTTATTCCACACTGACACCAGTGTCAATGAAAACAGAAACTAGCTGTGCAAAAGAGTGAGGAAAATTCAACCCCAACGGTGAGGATAACCATCAGCTTCACAGTCACCCCCGGGGACTGATAGCACCCCCATCCTTTGACACCAGAGATGCATGGGAAGCAAAACCCGAGATCAAAAACTCCTGGGACATTGAGAGCATCAAGATACTTATCACAGGCTGAGCCCTGCAGCTCTCCCAGGGACATTTAAAGAGGAACTAGACCAAGGACTGGAGGATAATGGCCCATGGGGAACAATCATGCCTTGGTGGCAAGATGTGGGGGATTTTTCACCATCCCTAATTCTCATAATGTTCTCCAAGGCTGACTTAGCCTGGCATCAGTGCCAATCAAGGCAGAGGGGCCAGATCCCAACCAGCTGCTCCAGGACAGAAGCATCTCTTTGCAGCAGGTCCCTAACTTCATCCTGCCTTGTCTTGCAATAAGGCGTCTCTGCACCCTTCTGGGCCCCGAGATCTGCTGTGCAGCAAGCTACCTCATTAGCTGTAACAGATTGGCTCCTCTCATCAATGCTGCAATGTTTCCCCCTGGACTAATATTTCTGTCCAGGAGTGACAGTGGAAGACACCACTAAGCCTTTATTTTCTGGACTCCAGACTATCTTTGAAGTCTTGGCTTTGCAGTTTAAAGGGACACGTTCCTCCCTTTAGGGCAATTGGCTGCTTTTTCTCCCATCCTCAAAGCCTGAAATGAAAACTTATTTCTCTGCCAATTTTGTCCTTGGCCGATTCCCTCCCACCCCCTTGTGTTTCTGAATGGAGCCGAAATTAACATGGCTCTTTTTTTGTCTCGGTTTTGTTTTACTCCCTTGGAGGAGGAAGAGACAGATGATTAGAAAAAGGAGAAACTTGTGTTTGCACACAGATCTCTTGGCAGCCGGGGAAAAGGAAATACAGTGGAGGAAATATTAGTCTGTGCGCATGTATCTTGGCAAGGATGGGAAATGAAATACAAGAGGGGGGTAGATTAGGATCGTGAGAGTGGTAATGAGATTTTTTTTAAAATACATAACATTTTCCCAGGTTGGGAGCTGCACCTCTCTGATTGGTCCATTGCCAGATGGTGCCAATAGGTGATGGCAGCAAACAGAGTGCCATCCACCCTGCTGCCAACTTTATTCATTCACTAGCATTAAAACCCCCAGCTGGAAGATGTTTTGGGGACCATTTTTGCGTTACAAAAGGCATAGTTCTATGGAAACAAATTTTTGACCCCAGATTTGCTGAATAGCTTTGCTAAGAATGTTACCAGCACAAGAGGATGCAGTTACTTACAGCAGTCACAGGGTGGCGGCATAAATATGGAAGCAATCCACTGTGGGCCTATTAACATGCTGAAATGTACTGTTATGCTGAAAGGCATGCTTGCTGTGAAGTCCTTGGGCTTTCCATCCCTGACCAGGGCTTTGGAATAACCAAAGAACTGCCTGCGCCCAGAGAATCCTCCCCAGGTTTTACACTGAGCCCGTGACAAGCTGGGTCAGGACTTTGGGAGTTTACTGAAAGCTGTGTGAATACTCATGCAGTGAACAAGATGATCAATAAAGCACCTAGCTATGCTTCTCCTTAATGAGCCCCAGCACCTTGATCTAAGGCGCTCCAGGGCAGCTGGGGCACCACACCTGCCTTTGAAGTGCTTCCGTTATTGCTGAGGCGGGATGTACAATGAAGAGCAACAGGGGAACTCTGGAAGATCTAGAGAAGCATCCATGACTCTGACCCTCTTGTACAACCATCGGTATGCACCCTGGGGCAGACACCAGGCCTCTCTTGGTGTTTGTAAAAAGCCATGACTAGAGTGCCCACCCCTCTCGCATGGTTTAGTGACCTGAGTGCACAACAAAGTCAAATCCCAATCCTACACCCTCCATACCTTGGGCAGGTCACTTCCCATTCTCTGCCTTGGTTTCCCCCTCTGTAAATGCCTCCCTACACCTCTCCCAAGGGTCTTGTGAGGCTCAGTTAGTGAATGTCTGCATCACGCTCTGAAAATGAAATCTATGTAGGAAGTGTTCACTGGAGGAGTCTGGAATGGCCTGAGGGAACAGGCACCCACATAGAATTTCCCACACGGCCTGGTGACAGTTGAACTGTAAACACTGGAAGAACAGCCCCTTCCCTTGGGCTCCAGCTTTCATTGTACTTACACCCCTCTTACAGCAGTTCATGTCTGTTGACCTCAGAGTCATTACTGCTCACTGACACCAGCGTGAGAGCAGAATCAGGTCCTTCCTAGCTAAGTGCTTCCACTTCTACCCCACCTAAAAGCAGGGCAGACGGGGATGCACGGAATTGAAGGGTGGGTGGGAAAGATGAACCAAACCTTTCCAAAGAGGGTGGGTGACTGAGATTGATCAGGGTGCAGTTCCATTCTAGTCTCTCTAGCTCTTATCTCCTCCTCAGCACTGAAGTATCTCAGCACCTTCCAGTTATCCTGCAATAAGTGACATGACTATCATCTGTCACATGTGAGTCACTCCTCCTATGCCTCACTCCAGGGGGAGAATTGTGCATGGAGAGGAGCAGTTTGTCTTAGTAGGCTTTTGGTTATGGTTACAATAGCTACACTCTTGTGTGTTTCTATTTCAGAAGGCAGATCAGAGAAATGCACCTGGCACTCAGAGCGGAAAGTGGGGAGGTTTGTGATGGTCCTTAGTTCCTAAGGGAATTTGTTCCACAGTCTTGGACCAACCCCTGAGCAAGTTCTGTCTCCTGCACAAACAAGCTTTGCCCTGATGGTAGAGTTCCATTAGGTCAGAGGAGTGAAGTTGTTGACCATGGTGTTCACCCTGGAGCCTTCAGTTCTTTTAGATACCTGGGCCCGAGCCATTGAACATCTTGAAGAAAAGGACTGAAACCTTGAACTTGATTCGGTATTCTATGGGAAGCCAGTACAGGGAGCGGTCAACAAGAGTGATGTGTTTGCAGTAGCCTGTAATGCTGAGGAAATGCATTGCAGCACTGGGGTTTTCCAAGGGCTGATGGCTTCATACCCACGTATGTCGCATTGCAAAAGTCCAACTGGGAGGTTACAGAGGCGTGAATCACTGAGGCCAGGTCACTGTCCACCAGGATGGGCTGGAGTCTTCTAGCCAACCAGAGATGGTAGAAAGCAGTACTCATGGATGCCATTATGTGAGAACTTAGAATCAGTGAGGAATCCAGGAATGTCAAACTTCAGATGGAACTGACCGATTGTGGGTGTGAAACTTCAACCAAAAGAGAATGCACCATAGCTGCAAACTCTTCAAAATGCTTCCCACTGCCCACCAGCATCACCTCTATCTTGCATGGGTTCAGCTTCCACCAGCTGTTCTTCATCCATGAGTCGAAACTGTCCAACCCAACTTGGCAGTAGTGGTATGGTTGTACGTGGTGAAGGACAGGTAGAGTGATGTGTCATCTGCATTTTGCTGGCACTTGAGTCCATGGCATCTTATTAGTTCACCTTGTGGCTGTTTGAGTTTTGAACAGACATGGGGGTCTGTTTTTAATTTGTCTAGATCAATTCACTTATCCATAGGGCCTCATGACCCATGCTCCTTGCCCATAGCATGCTCCTGGTCCATAGCATGGACATTTTCTTTGCTGGTGCCCTAGAGAAGCTAATGGGAGCTGGACAGAATGGAAATCCTGGGGAGATGGGCTGCTGAGCAGAGCAACAGGTGCATTAACACCTGTGAATCATCACTGGAGGAGTCCTGAAGGATCTTAGATTCTAATCATGCCTGAGCTCTTCACTCCATGACCTTCGGCTGTCCAGTCAATACAGAGTAGAAAGCAGGAGGTTAGATGCTGTGTGGGAGCTGGGCAGGAAGTGAGATGTGAAAAAGGCCTATAAGGATTGCCCTTCTGTATCTCATGCAGAGTTGTCACCAACAATCTCCAGTGCTCTGTCCAAAATGCTTTAAAATTAGTTCAGTAATGGCGCTCTCATCCTTTCCCTTCAGAGGCCATAGTATATCACCCCACTAAAGAATTTTTTTCTGATTTTCAGCCTACAATTCCCTCTGAACATCCCCACCCCGTTGCTTCTAGCTCTATGCCCATGGATCACCCTCTACAATTCCCCTCCCTCCTTGGTGTTTGCACCCTCTGAATGCTTGTAGTTAACTAGTTAAGAAAGTAGTTAAGAAAGCCAAGTTAAGAAGTTAACTAGTTAAGAAATAGTTAAGAAAGCCAAGGAAAGTGTGGGCCCCTTACTGAATGAGGGAGGCAACCTAGTGACAGAGGATGTGGAAAAAGCTAATGTACTCAATGCTTTTTTTGCCTCTGTCTTCACTAACAAGGTCAGCTCCCAGACTCCTGCGCTGGGCATCACAATATTGGGGGTAGATGGCCAGCCCTCTGTGGAGAAAGAGGTGGTTAGGGACTATTTAGAAAAGCTGGACGTGCACAAGTCCATGGGGCCGGACGAGTTGCATCCGAGAGTGCTAAAGGAACTGGCAGCTGTGATTGCAGAGCCATTGGCCATTATCTTTGAAAACTCGTGGCGAATGGGGGAAGTCCCAGATGACTGGAAAAAGGCTAATGTAGTGCCAATCTTTAAAAAAGGGAAGAAGGAGGATCCTGGGAACTACAGGCCAGTCAGCCTCACCTCAGTCCCCGGAAAAATCATGGAGCAGGTCCTCAAAGAATCAATCCTGAAGCACTTACATGAGAGGAAAGTGATCAGGAACAGTCAGCATGGATTCACCAAGGGAAGGTCATGCCTGACTAATCTAATCGCCTTCTATGATGAGATTACTGGTTCTGTGGATGAAGGGAAAGCAGTGGATGTATTATTTCTTGACTTTAGCAAAGCTTTTGACACCGTCTCCCACAGTATTCTTGTCAGCAAGTTAAAGAAGTATGGGCTGGATGAATGCACTATAAGGTGGGTAGAAAGTTGGCTAGATTGTCGGGCTCAACGGGTAGTGATCAATGGCTCCATGTCTAGTTGGCAGCCGGTGTCAAGTGGAGTGCCCCAGGGGTCGGTCCTGGGGCCGGTTTTGTTCAATATCTTCATAAATGATCTGGAGGATGGTGTGGATTGCACCCTCAGCAAATTTGCGGATGATACTAAACTAGGAGGAGTGGTAGATACGCTGGAGGGCAGGGATAGGATACAGAGGGACGTAGACAAATTGGAGGATTGGGCCAAAGAAATCTGATGAGGTTCAATAAGGATAAGTGCAGGGTCCTGCACTTAGGACGGAAGAACCCAATGCACAGCTACAGACTAGGGACCGAATGGCTAGGCAGCAGTTCTGCAGAAAAGGACCTAGGGGTGACAGTGGACGAGAAGCTGGATATGAGTCAGCAGTGTGTCCTTGCTGCCAAGAAGGCCAATGGCATTTTGGGATGTATAAGTAGGGGCATAGCGAGCACACCGAGGGACGTGATCGTTCCCCTCTATTCGACATTGGTGAGGCCGCATCTGGAGTACTGTGTCCAGTTTTGGGCCCCACACTACAAGAAGGATGTGGAGAAATTGGAGAGAGTCCAGCGAAGAGCAACAAAAATGATTAGGGTCCGGAACACATGACTTATGAGGAGAGGCTGAGGGAACTGGGATTGTTTAGTCTGCAGAAGAGAAGAATGAGGGGGGATTTGATAGCTGCTTTCAACTACCTGAGAGGTGATTCCAGAGAGGATGGTTCTAGACTATTCTCAGTGGTAGAAGAGGACAGGACAAGGAGTAATGGTCTCAAGTTGCAGTGGGGGAGGTTTAGGTTGGATATTAGGAAAAACTTTTTCATTAGGAGAGTGGTGAAACACTGGAATGCGTTACCTAGGGAGGTGGTAGAATCTCCTTCCTTAGAAGTTTTTAAGGTCAGGCTTGACAAAGCCCTGGCTGGGATGATTTAATTGGGGATTGGTCCTGCTTTGAGCAGGGGGTTGGACTAGATGACCTCCTGAGGTCCCTTCCAACCCTGATATTCTATGATTCTATGATTCTAACTCATCTCCAGTCCACTGAGTTGCGAACCCCAACACAAGACGCATTGTATTCTTTTAATCTCTCCTCAGAAGGCAATTGCTCCAGCTTGTTCATCATTCTTGTGGCTTACCTCCTACCCTGGTCTGTTGTCAGTTGAGATTCAGGGGATTCATACGTGTCATAGTATGCAAAATAAGTCATTTTTTTCTCTGGAGATCCACCTAGGGTGAGGATCTTAACATGCAGGGTTTAAGTATATTCAAAATGACCCAAATGACCATGGAAATTCAGAGAAGAGTTTAGTTTGATGTAATATACAGATTCCATGGTGATGAGTGTCAAATGGAGGGGAGAGGTTGAACAGACAGACAGACAATTTAAGCCCTCAGTCTGTACGTTACAGCTTGTGTAATTTAGCTCCTGTAGCTTACATGAGCTCATAACTTACAATAACTCAGGTTCCCATGCACCCATTTACTGATGTGTAACTTACACCCCTCTGCAGCTGGCCCCGGATTTCCAAGGTTCTGTGTAGCTGGGATTTGCATCCTAACTCCTCTGGCTCAGCCTCCACTACCCCCACACATTCCAAGTGAGCTGATCCAAATGGGACACTTCAGAGTTGCTGGCAAAGGCAAAGCATGCCAGGCAGCGGGTCGCCTCCCAACATCTGCTCAGCATATTTCCCATCCCCTACACCTCAGCTGGGATGTTTGTACAAACGTGTGTATTTGCTGTGTCAACACACATGAGAGAGCAAATACATTAAAAGGAAAAGGAAACAGACTGGGAGCAACAGCCTCTCCAAACCTCACTCCGCTTTGACTCTTCTGCATCACAGGGGTGTTCTCCAATGACCCCACTTCGCTACGTTGAGGAAAGCTCTGCACATACCGTACCCCAGAGCCAATCCCTGCCCAGTGGACCACTGGGGTTGGGTCTTTGTGGCCAGAAGTTTGAGGGGAGGAGACTTTAAGTAGGACACCTGCATATGGACCGTGTATATAAGTAACCTTGAAATACAAGTCTCCTTGGTGCAGTGGGTTAAGGCACTGGCTTTTCATCTTCGCAGGCCTGAGTTTAAATTAGGAATTGCAACTCCGCTCAAGAGAGGCTTGAGAGCAGAGCAAGGGATGCTGCAATTCAGGGCATGGGAGCTGGAGGGGAGGCAGCAAATGCTGCAGGTCAGTACAGAGGTGCAGTGGCAGAGCTATATGAATTAGCAGAGGGGAATGCCGGTCAGGACTGGGGAGGGGGACAATGGCGGAGCTGGAAAGGGGTCATCCCAGTCCTGCATTAGCAGGGCTGATTTCCGATGGGGATTGAAATGAAATATATTTTCCCTATTTCAAATCCTTCTAGTCCTGACCATCTAAAACACTAGTCTGCATGGCTTGGTATACAGGATTATTTTAACGGCATCCTAACTACATCAAATCATCCATTCAAACTTGGCGAGATCTGTCCCCAGAGGAGAGACATGTTTGTGTAATAGGATCCAATATTTACCAGACATCCAGTGAGCCAAATAGGGCATTTCAGGGGCCGTTCAGAGCAACATTTGTATGCTGTAGAAGGAGACAACAGCGCCGAGACGTACAGAAGACCTTTAAGGCAAACAGTTCCTCCGAGCACTTCACAAACTGGATCCAGCTGTTTGCAATATTTGTTCACTTCCCCTTTAGTCTGGCTCACAAGTGTGTGTGTGTGTGTGTGTGTGTAGACAAAATAGACAGAGTTTTTTCTACTTCAGATTTCAGTAGACAAATCTGAAGCCAGCTACCATGTCCCAGCTGTCACTATGTCTCCTGGAGTAGAACTCAGATGTTCCTGCTTCAAAAGCAGAGACACTTACCACTCATGCTAAAGAATCTCCATTAGCTGGGCCTTAACACACAGGAAAGAGCTGTTTCCTTATATCCAGTAGAGGGCAGCCATACAAATGCACATTAGAGCGTGCCGTTTTGAACATACAATCATGGATAAAAAGAAACTGTGTTAAAAGTATTAGGGTTGCAAAGTCAAACACTCAGAAGTTGGGAAATGCCAGAATTAAGGCTGCCTGTGAAACCTTAATTCAGCTGCCTTGAGCATCTCCATTCAGGGACAATCTTTAATTACAGGATCATAGAATCATAGACTATCAGGGTTGGAAGGGACCTCAGGAGGTCATCTAGTCCAACCCGCTGCTCAAAGCAGGACCGATCCCCGCCTAAATCACATACTATTTTTGCCCCTCAGGAATCGCCCTTACCCTTCATCCCAGCTGCCTGTCTGAACAGCACCGGTGACACAAATTGGCACCTGCACCTCCACCCATCCAAGTCCAGCCAGGCGGCCAGCACAGCAACAGCAGCGGCCGGGGCGATCCACGGCACACCCGCCACCAACAGGCAGAACCAGGCCTGCGTGGGGAACGGGGTGACCCGAAAGCGCAGCCTGTTTGTAAGGCAGTTAACACCGAGCAGCCCCAAAATTCCCACCTCACTCCAGCCGGAGCGAGCGCTTGTCAGCGAAAAGCCTGGCGTTCCCAGAGAGAAACGGCCTCGCGGAGAAAACAGTACAGCAGCAGAAGAGGAGCTTAAAAAAAAATCAATGTAAAATTACTTGACTGACACTTCAAAGGGAGCAAGTAGAAAGGGCTGCCAGGCGCGCTGCATACAGACTCTCCCATTGCTATGCTCCGTGTGCAGGGGGACCTGCACACCGGGGAGCGTCCTGCCACGGCACCGAAATCCCATTTCCCTTTCAGGCCCGCACCCCACAGCTCTGCCACGCTTGCTAATTAGCCAACGGCGCACTTACCAGGGCCGTCCGTCCCGAAGGCACTCGGGCCACTCAGCACGGGCATCGGCGCCGACTCCGTGGGTGCTCTGGGGCTGGAGCACCCATGGGGAAAAAATGGTGGGTGCTGAGCACCCAGTGGCAGCCCCCCACAACCCGATCCGTGCCTCCCCCTTCCCCCAGCGCCTCCTGTCCGCCCCTCCTCCTCCCTCCCGGCAGCTGTTCCAGGGCATGCAGGAGGCACTGGGGGGGGGGGAGGGCAAGGAGCGGGGGCAGGAAGAGGTGGGGGCGGAGTCTTGGGGGAAGGAGTGGAGAGGGGGCGGGGCCCAGGGCAGAGCAGGGGTCGAGCACCCCCTGGGAACCAAAAAAGTCTGTGCCTATGGCATGGGGGTCCGGATGGCTCAGGTTGCCAGGAATGGGAGAAGGATCCTTCACCTAACGGGGAGCAGGTGGGTAGGACCCAGCCCAGGGGGTCACTGCCCATCTGTTGGCTCTTTGGGGATTCCCAGTCCAATCTCTAGGCTACTAGGGAGAGATTCATACCTTCCCCAGTGCAGGGTTGCAGCATCTGTCTCTCTCGTCCTAGAGCTGCTGAAGGCCTGTTCAGCCCCGAGGGCTACCCTAGCTTTGCTGTGGCCCAGTGGGCCTTGTGGTAGCTGCAGAATAGCATAGGAATCCCCCAGAGCCCCCACTGCATGGAGAAGCAGGCAGGGGCCAGAGCCAGCTCTGCATCTGCTTCATCTGGGGTATTCCTCTGGGTCACAAGCAAGCAGGCCACAGAGCTGGGGAAGGGCTAACTCAGGTTAGCTGTACTTAAGTTACTCCTCTCGAGCTAGCCCAGCTCAACCTAGAGCAGGCCAGGCACCCCGTGCTATCGCACCTGAGACGGGGCACCTGCCCAGGCGCCGCTGCTCTCGCTTGCGGGTACCTGTAGCACTTCCCGGGAGGGGAGCAGGACCCCCAGGTTCTTGGGGCTGCGGTAGGCTGAGAAGCTCTCGGATTCTTCCCCAGTTAATTGTGGGAGAACTTGTCTGCCCCTTCTAGGCACCCGGTGGGGAGAACTGGGGGAAGGCATCGTCGGAGGAGGAGGACTCGCAGCACTTGCGGGGCGCTAGGCTGCACCCACACTACAGCGTGGTAAAGGTAGCGGCTGACCAGTTGTGCTCACTCGAGTTTTAGCCTCTGCCCCCCCGACGGGCCCACTAGCTAGAGTTAAAAGCACCACTGTACTCAAAGTCAGGGGGTTTGGGAGTGGGTGGGACCTGAGTTATAATCCGAGTTAGCTTGGCAGTGAAGACCGGCCCCTAGAGTTTACATCATGCAAAACATCACCTCGAAGGCACTGATTGATCTCCTCCACTTAGCGAGGACTAGAGTCAAAGGAGCCATAGAAACTGAATCCCTTCCCCCAAGTATACATCCTACAGGGGGGGGCCTGCCAGCCAGTGTGGAAATACCTTGTGGGAGGGGGCAGCATGGGGAAAGCCTGCACTGCTGTTCCTTGAGTAACATGCTTAGAGCTCAGAGCCTCCTGCCCCCTCCCAAAAACAGACCCTCTGTTTGAAGCTAGAGGAGATTCTCCACTGGCAGTTAACAACAGAGGGCCTATGACACACAGCTGAGCCCTTCTGATCACATCCAGTAGCAACGTATATAATTTCCCATTCATTGCACTATAAAGGGTTTCCCTCTCATATTGTGGTGGCAGAGAGAGAAAACTAAAAAGATGGAGAGAGTATGGACCAAACAGCGAGTGGTGTTTGGATTCTTTGCTTTCCATGGTGATGCAGGCTAATAATTGTATTTACCCAGTCCCTGGTTCCACAAGTCTCCGCATCATGGACTGGCGGCTTGAGCCCATTCCTCCCCCTTGATGGATTGTGATAAGTCAAGTTGCTTGTTAATAACTGTACAATTTACCTAACAAATTTGGAGCTTGTAGTACAGCTTCATTAATGTGTTTAATTTATTGTTACATTTCCTTCAGGTTAATGGTTTGAGAGTCCGTCAGACTTTAATCTCTGCTGTTATTATAAAGTGCTTGTTTCTCGTTAAAATGGAGAATGGAGTCAACTGAGGAGATTTACTTGTGATAAACTGGCCAGAATAAATCTCTCGCCTTTGTGCGCCAGGGGTGGGGGGGTGCGGGGAGAATGAATGCCAGCCGTTTAAAATGCTAAAGAGACACTTCAGCAAAGCTCCAGGGCCTGTTGTAGATTAATGAAGCCTCTGCACCTTTCCTGTTGATCGGTCAGAAAGCTCTATAAGGACCTGCACCGATTTCCCTTGAGGCCAATGAAAAGACTCCCACTGATGTCCCTGGGAGCAAACCCTGGCCCTAAGAGTAGCATGACGCACATGGAAGCCAGGTGGAAGAGACAGGCCTGTGTGCCTGGGATGGCTGATAGGGAGGTAACTCCCTGCTAAGCAAGCAGTCACACTTCAGAGCATGTAATCTACAAAGACATGTGGGGTGCTTCACTCAAAGTGCCAGAGCTTGCAGAAGGGATCCACAGGCGGGGGTGGAGTCCAGGGGATTGGAGGACAGTCAGATGACTCCACACAGCACAATCACTGCTCCATGGATTGAAGCACCTTAGATGTGCTAGTGGGGAAATTGGTTTGATTTCCTGGTTGGAGAGTGGACAGCTGCTGCAGGTTTGAGGGTTTAAGGGATCTCAGCATTGGGTATTTTCAAAGTGGGGACCCAAGATCACACTTGGCAAAGGTGGGGGGATCCAGCAGAGTTGTTACAGTTGTGGGGGGTGTAGGCATCACAGCCCAGGGGAGAGGGTTAACCAGACAAGTTATCCAGCAACTAGTGCTGGAAAAGAACAATTTCATTTCATGAAAAATTTTGAGGCCTTCAGAGTTTGTTTCTGTTCAGCACAAAACTCAGACCTCCCAGGGTTTTTCTCAAAAAAACACATGAAGCTGATAGCTGAATAGCTGCTAGCCCCATGGCTACGGAACTCCCCTGAGAGCCCCAGATTCAATAACTGCTAGCCCCGTGGCTACAGCACTCCCCTAAGAGCCCCAGATTCAATAGCTGCTAGCCCCGTGGCTACAGCACTCCCCTGAGAGCCCCAGATTCAATAGCTGCTAGCCTCGTGGCTACAGCACTCCCCTGAGAGCCCCAGATTTAATAGCTGCTAGCCCCATGGCTAGGGCACTCCCCTGAGAGCCCCAGATTCAATAGCTGCTAGCCCCGTGGCTAGGACACTCCCCTGAGAGCCCCAGATTCAATAGCTGCTAGCCCCGTGGCTAGGACACTCCCCTGAGAGCCCCAGATTCAATAGCTGCTAGCCCCGTGGCTAGGACACTCCCCTGAGAGCCCCAGATTCAATAGCTGCTAGCCCCATGGCTATAGCACTCCCCTGAGAGCCCCAGATTCAATAGCTGCTAGCCCCATGGCTACGGCATTCACCTGAGAGCCCCAGATTCAATAGCTGCTAGCCCCGTGGCTACGGCACTCCCCTGAGAGCCGCAGATTCAATAGCTGCTAGCCCTGTGGCTAGGGCACTCACCTGAGAGCTCCAGATTCAAATCCCTGCTCTGCCTGATTTGGAGCAGGGACATGAACGTGGGTTTCCCCCATGCCCTAACCACTCAGCGATAGGGCCAGTCTTGGGTGGGGAGGGGTCTCTTCCCCCATCCCCATATCCTGGACCTGAGAAATCTCCCTGATGAAAGATGTGTCAAAATCAAAACATTTAGTCAAAAAATTCCTGACCAGTTCTCCTAGCAACCACGTCACCAGAATGATAGCTCTCTGCAGGTCCTCTACACAATTCCAAATTAGGAACCAGAGAGACTGAGCTTCGTGATTGGGAACGTATCATAGCGGATCCATACAGATGGCAGGCATTTAAAACTGCAGGGCCGGCTTCAGAATGCTGCACTAGGCTGGCCCTGCACAGAGCCCCTTATCCCCCAAGAAATCACTCACACAAGCTGGTTTGCGGTAACTAGCTAGCACCATTTGTCTCTGCAGTAGGCACAGCACCGTGCATTTCTCTACAGGACAGGCCCTATGCAGCCAGCGGTCAGGAGAGCAGCCCCATTCATCTCTTTGACAGGGAGCTGGAGGGAACACACCTTGCATGGGTGTGGCAGGTGACTCCATGGCAGCTCAGCCCCAGGGCCTGTCAGAAAGAAGAAACTGCCCCAGCAAGTATCATGCAGTGCTGAGTATTTATCTGCAGATGCAGCATCCGTTGCATGTAAATTGCAGCCCAAAGGCATGAGGCAGTGCCTGCCATTGAAAGACAAGTGGAGGGAGGGGGAGACCAGAGGGATGGGGGTTACTTAAAGCATGAGAAAGTGGCAAGAGACTGTAGCTACCCAGCTGTAGCCAGCAGGCATTGGCAGTAATCCTACCCTACCACCCTTCTCAAAGCAGATCTCAGCACACCCGCTCTATGGAGAGCTCTTTCTAGCCACTTGAACATTGCACCACTTTCTTAGGGACTTGGGACTCACCATATGTGGATTCAACCAACATCTAGACAGAGCAGCCACTAAGGAGACGTGGATAAGGCCACAGGGACGCTGAGGGGATGGTACTGCAGGCTGGGTCCCACCAGGGTGAATGAGTCCCAGGCTGGGTCACGCCAGGGTGAATGAGTTGGGTGGTCTCATTCCAGTACCTTTGTCCACAGCAGAAAGCCGACCACAAAAGATAGCATAAGCTCAGGATTGAGGGGCATTAACAGATCTGTCCGGAACCACTGGACTAAGGCCCCAAAATGTTTAAGCACATGCTTAACTTTAAGCATGTACATATGTCCAAAAGAAGTCACTGAGACTTAATCACATGCATCAGTGCTTTGCTGAAAAAAGGCATTGAGTAGCAAGGCTGGTGCAGTTAGCAAAGCTGGGACTGGCCTCGAGTAGCAGGGAGTGCTGGGGGACAGGAGCGAAGTGCAGTGACAGAGTTGGCATTCATTCAGAACTGGCATAGTGGAGCGTAGGGAAGGTGAAGATTAAGGGGGGAATGGATCCCAGATTCAATAGCTGCTAGCCCCATGGCTACGGCACTCCCCTGAGAGCCCCAGATTCAATAGCTGCTAGCCCCATGGCTACGGCACTCCCCTGAGAGCCCCAGATTCAATAGCTGCTAGCCCTGTGGCTAGGGCACTCACCTGAGAGCTCCAGATTCAAATCCCTGCTCTACCTGATTTGGAGCAGGGACGTGAACGGGCTGAAAGAGTGGATCAGGATGTCTGTGTGTGAGAAGCTTGCCCGGAGCCTGCCCTCACTAAGCCGCTAGCCAGCAATGCAAACAACCTCAAGCCTAATCTGTCAAAGTTCCCCTGGATGAAATGTAAGGTTTTAAGGACAGAAGCATGTAGTATTGGAGGTTGAATCCCGCTGGGAGACGGGTCAAGGAAATCTGTGTAATGCTCTGTGCATAGCACAGCCAAGATCCTTGCTATGTGACGGGCCTCAACCCAAAGGCTCCTGGAGCAGAGAACCTGAATATTTATGAGTGTATGACAAGGAGCAGGACACCTACAAGACACAGGTTTCAACTTGGCAAAAAAAGGGGAAAATCACTACTTGAGCCATCTGATTGAGGAGAAAAAATAACATCACAGCCAGGAAAGTGTAAGGCCCTTTACCTAGCTCTCCGTTCCCAAGAAGGAATGCTGACACGTGAATGGTACCCCCCACACAAACACAGAACCGTCCTTTCCCAGCACGGCAGCTGCTGGTTTCAATCACGTGCCACTGTCCTGTAGACATCTCCTCACTCCACATATGCTCAAGGAGAGACCTCCCCACACACACATTATCTTAGTCCCTGCACTCAGACATTTCCATTTGCAGGAGGCACTTGATTAGATTTGAGATCCTAGGGTTCAGAATCCTTAGAGAAATAACTCAGGTGGAATCCCATAATCCGGGAACACCTCCACGAAATGCCCTAGAGATGAGGGGGAGGTGCTACATCATGCTAGTGAAATACCCACCATCAAATCTAACCCACAGGAGCCATAAGACACCACTACTCTTCAGTCTCTGATTAACCGCGGCCCCCTGTGCAGTGCAAGACACCCAGGATGTCAAGTGGTGTGGTGGCCCGCTGCGAAGCCACAACAGATTCTGACATAGATGTGCCAAGAGGCGTGGGGCGAAAGAGCACAGATGAACTGGCTTCCAGTTCCATGGCTGCTGTTGAGCACTGGACCCAGGGGTAGGATGTTAGCCAGTCACTCACTCTGGGCAGATGAGTGCTCCCAGCACCATTCTACATGTCTACACCGTGTAAAAAGGGTAATAGAGGTGACACCCCAGGCCCCACTTGTTCCAGGTGCTAATAAGAAAAGCTCATCTTTAGGTTGGTCTATGCTGCCTCTAACCAGCTTCTGCCACATGGGCATGTTACGTCTCAAAAGCTCACAGCCCAGTGGCTCAAACAGGCTTAACCCAGCCGTAGAGTCCCCACTCCGGGGGCTACATTTCCAGCATGCCGAGCTACCTTGCATGTCATCTCAGCTGAGGTTCAAACCTTATGATGCACAGCAGCCAGAAGGGTGCCTCGTTCCTTGTCAGAGTCAGGCAGAGGCCTGCTAAGCGCCTCCCTGTGCTAGTGGACTTCCCCATTCTGTGCGACACTGACAATGTCCTTTGGGAGGTTCTAGGGGAGACCATGCCCCAGAAAGCTGGGAACTCACATAGGAAGCTGGCTCCATCAACGGAGGTGCTGCTGTGATCGAGGCCATGCTGGTATTTCTTCTGAAGGATTTTGGTTTGCTTTTATTTCACCATTCGAGACAGCCTCATGGCCCTGGAAAACCCCCATTAAAGAGGAAGGTTAACAGGGTCAACCAGGCACTGGATCCCCCTTCCCTTGTCGGGTTTCAACGAGGAAGGAGACACAGGATTCAAAGAGGAGAGTTTAGCCCCGGGCGGAAAGTTGTCAATGTGTCAGGCAGAAGTCTGCTACACCCTCTCCCTTTGCCTTGCATGGAGAGCTATTTTAAGTTACATTTGCGGCTGCCTTTTTGATATCCTTGGCAGGGCTGCTCCATGACATCAGCTCAAACTGCAAGCCAGCAGAAACCCTGGAGCACAGCACCCCTGGAGCGAGGGATGAGATTGGATCGCAAGGATCACTGCCCATGAGGGTACACCCACCTGATCCTAGTGGAAAATCCCTGCTCATAAAGGTGTGAATCCACCCCAAAAGGCCCCTAAAAGTATGCCCTAGAGGCAAGCAGCGGATGGAAAGGGTCTTTGGGCAGGCTGCTGCACTATTAGTAGCAGACACAGTCGGTGTGCTTCCTCCCCAGTACAGATCCCCAACTAGTAAATGGACATAGATCATCTAGCTGGTAAATGACCAATGTTTTTGCCTGACTGGGCACAATGACCAAGACAGACGGGGATGCTTTTAACATCCCAAGCACCCTGGGCAAGTCTGCACCCACCTTAGTGAAAGGTTCTCCCGGAGCCCAGACCAGATAATCACATGTGTATGAAGGTGGCACATAAGACTTTCTTGGCTAGCTAGGTGTATGGTGTGCAACTAGAGTGGAAAGCCTGGGCCTTGAACGTCTGACAGTGCTGAGTAGTCTTCTCCATGGGTGAAACAGGTACAAAGTCTGTGGTTTAAATTCCAGCAGCATCAAGGAAAACCACTCCTTTCACATTGCAAGTGGCAGACGGTGCTTCCAGGGAAGTCTAGCTTATGCACATCTCCTACTACCTCTGCTGAAGAACAGGGAAGGGGAAGAGAGACCCACCTAACAGCTCTGTGCCAATGGACCAGATTTTCAAGAATCAAGCACGCATTATGTCTAGATACTTTAGGGATGGGCCAGAGCTGCTACAAATACCACTGATGGTATCAATTGTTCTCAGTTAGCGAGTCCCAGCCGAAAAGACGGCCTGCCAGCAGTGGGCTGCAAAGGATGATGGTTGTTAGCTGGCTCAAATTCCTGGTCTCCAGTCTTCCGGAGAAGTGGACATCTCACTTCCGTGGAACCAGGCACTCTCTGATGCCAGGAGCAATCCTTGAACAGCTGTGCCAATGTGCTCACCTCCTTTGATGCTCCTGTTCTGAATTGCATTAGAGGACAATGGGGTCATATGATGTAAAATGTTTGAGAATCCCTGGAGTAAGCAAAAGAGGCCAGCCAGTGGCTGATGTATCGGTGGGCGCATTAGATCCACTCTGGCATGCAGCTACAATTTGGCAGACACAATAAACCCAGCACCGGGAACGCTCTCCTACCAAGATGGGGCTTGTGCTGGCTTCAAGAGAGAAATGCACATGCGAGAGTTCAAATAAAGACCTAAAGGGAGATGAGAATGGGAGAGATAGATGATGGAGAGCAGAGTGCTAGGAGCCACATTATAGGGAAGGAGGGCCTGGTAAATCTAGGGCACCGTGATGTTAAGGAGAGAATATTGGTTACTGTGTTACTGAGGCTGTGTCACTTTCTATCAGGAACGCTCCATATTTCAATTTGATTGTCTGACATGCGGTATAAATAATCCCATTGTTTCCTGACTGTAGCCTGCGCTACCTAATGTCAGCTTGCTCCCATGTTCCTTATAATTAATAAAAACTAAAAGACTGCTGTACTTAGAGCCCACCGCCAAATGGGAAAGGGTTGTGCTCTCACCAAGCTCCAAAAAGTCCCCAGTGATATTTCCAGGGTTATTAGTGTTCCGAAATGTCAGCACCGCACTCCTATTTACCCATCAGCAGGCATCTCGTGGACAGCTATGCTGGTGTCAGGACCCTGCCGCAGATAAAGGAATTAAACTCCAAAGAGGCACCCGGGAGGGAGCGTGGGTAATCAGGCTGAGTCAAAGCCCTGGGACTCCCAGAGAAAACGGCTGGTTGCGCTCCTAAATATCACTCTACCATGGAACGGCTCCTGTGTAAATATCCGCCCCCGTGCTGCCCCTCTCTCAGAAAGGTCAGATGTACAAATACAAAGAGAAGCAGAGGAGGGAAAGTAAGGCAATAAAGAACAGATTGTTACAAATACTTGGCCACTCAGAGGCTCCAAGGTCATCACTTTGCTTCACACCATAGACCACTCAGAACTTCACAGTGACAGTGAAGAGGGACTGGTGCTATCCATGGAGGATAGGTCCATCAACGGCTATTAGCTAGGATGGTCAGAGATGCAACGCCATGCACTGAGTGTCCCAAGCCTCCGTTTGCCAGAACTGGGAATGGATGACAGGGGATGGATCACTGGACAATCACCTGTTCTGTTCATTCCCTCTGAAGCACCTGGCATTGGCCACTGTCGGAAGACAGGATACTGGGCTAGATGGACTATTGGTCTGGCCCAGTATGGCCGTTCGTATGTTCTTATGCTATTCCTTCTCCACAAGCACAGGCCCCTACCACTTGAGCTAAAGGTGAATCTCCATACATGGTCTGGGGACTATGACACACAGGTGAGCCATTCTGATTCCACCCTGTGGAGGGCAGTGGTGAGCTCACTGATGAACTGGCTAGAGTGTATCTACTCACATGTAA
This sequence comes from Eretmochelys imbricata, assembly GCF_965152235.1. Classification (NCBI taxonomy): domain Eukaryota; kingdom Metazoa; phylum Chordata; order Testudines; family Cheloniidae; genus Eretmochelys; species Eretmochelys imbricata. The sequence continues at coordinate 351,935,998 of NC_135572.1, forward strand.
TCATGGTGGCTGTGACAGATTTCAAAACAAGAGATCCTCTGTCTGAAATAAGGTGGGGCTGAGTCCTTGAAGGTCTGTCCTCACATTGCAATGTAGCACCACGATCCAATATCAACGCATTATGCCATGACACAGTGACATTGCAAAACCACTTGGGAAAAACTTTTAAATTCTGCACAAATCAGGATGCCACCATTAGCATCAAGGTAGGTGGCACCTTGGATGGTGAGGGGGCTTCAGCCATAATTCCAACCCTGTCAACATCCTTCTTAGGAAGCCATTGAAATCTCTTCAAGAGACAGAAGATGCCTTTTTGCCAGTCACCTGGCAGTGCGATAGCAGAGCAGAACTTAACCACGCTGTGGAATCTCCCACCTAGTAGCCAGATTCTGCAACCTGTTCGGTACGGCTGCTGAGACACCAGTCTGGTCACTCCTGTTCTGCTTTAATGGGTGAGTCAGAAGAGGGTTTTCCCCTTGGGCAGACCCACAGGGAGAAGTCATGCTGCATTTATCTAGGTTGAAACTTATTCTTCCCTCTCTTACAGCAGCAAAACAATTGGACTAATAGTCACCCACCAAATCTGCAAGGAAGATGAGAGAGGCATGGTCAGAGCACATCACTAGGATCTCTTAGCTGCACTCCTGGCTCTCATCTGAGTCACCTGTAAAGCTAGGACAAGAAGTTACTAATTTATTCCCCTCTCCAACAGCTGATGCTGTGGGGGAGCTGGGGACTTTTCAACTTTGTTGCAGAGTCCTTCATGCTAGAGGCGGACGGGTGTGGTATGACACTCACAGGAACTTGGTGTCACTCGTGGTTCTGGTGGAGTGGGGGGACAGGGTTAGGATCATCTTGGTGCCCCTGCCTCCCTCCCTCCCCAGCTGCAGTTCTGGAGGAGCTGGGGGTTTTGGGGTGGAACACAAGAGCTGTATGACAATGCACAACTTTAGGAACTGGGAAGGAAGAGCACCACCATGTCCAATTACAAGCAACTGGGGGAAGGAAGAGGAAAGAAGGGATTTTAAGAACGCATTTACTCATGATGGGCTCTGATCAAACCCTTACTGCTCCCAAAGTGCCAGAGGATCTAGCGACCCAGTGAGGTCAGGACATCCATTTCTTGTCTCTTCCAAAAGACAACTGGTTTAACTTTTGAGGCTGATTTCTGCCCCTATCATCTTTGAGGTGCAGATAATAAGGGAAACCAGGATTTCCCATGGTTAGAGACTCTCCCTCAAGGATGCAGGAGCTTGATTCCCCCAGAACGTCTGTGCTTCTTTGTAGCTAGCTGTGTGACTCAGGCATTGTGAGTGGCCCTGATGAGAAAGCCTCTCTTTTCCTCTCCATGCTGCCTAACAGTGTGGCCGGCCCCAGCAAGGTCTGCAACAGAAAGGAACAGACACCACAGGCAGAGGCTGGAATAGAGTGAGCCAAGTGATCTCTAGATCTACTTAGAAGAGGGTAGAATAAGAAGTGCTCACATCTCTGAGAGAGAGGTCCATCCGTGGAGGACCGAATGCTCGCTTGCGGGCTTAGTGCAAAGGCGCTCACTTTTGGATTACACAGGCAGAGGCATCTCACATCATAGTGAACGAAGGCCATTGCCATGTGATAGCTGTTCTGGGGCCTGGTAACTGGACTGAGTGAGTGGCTCCAGTCCAGGTCCCAGTTGTTCATGTCACAGAAACCACCAGCACTAATTGGCCTCCTTGCTGGCAGTCATAAGAAGTAACAAGGAGCAAATGGGCCATGTTGAAGCATGGTAGGGGAACACCTGCCATTGCCGCTGTGCTTGTGGGGTGGATTAATAGGACTGCTGGCTCCCATCCATCTGGCTCCCTTCAGCTTCACTGGGAGCTGTGGGTATTCAATACCCCTGAAATGTGGCCACTTTACTAATTGGTTTTAAGTGCCTGGCATTAGATGGCCCAAAATGGCACCTCAGGTACACTGTGGCTTCTGCCTACCTGCACCAACGAATCTTGTTTAACAAGCAAGATGAAGGGAAGAGGGGCTTACAGTGAAGTTCAGTGGAGCTGAGGTCTTCATCTGTAGATTTACCAGAACTCTCCACTTGCTGAGGACCAATTTTGTGATAAAACTGCAAATTGAAAGGCAGAAAGAAAACAATGGGTGGATTTCAATACACCCTGTGTGCACATTCCTGTGGAACTCCCTGTCCCAGGACAGATCTGGTCATGTGCCATGGCTGGACTTTTAAAAATGGCTGGATAATTGGATGATTGATAGCGCCATCCGTAGCAGTGTGTGCTAAGGTGATGGAACTCAAAGTCTCATTCTTTACAATCTGAGTTGATCATTGCAGGAGTCAGTAAGTAATTACACACTTGCTCACTCCTCATACAATATTGTACAATTGCCCAGGTCCCTTCTTAAGTTATTTGTATTTCCTTCTTCTCTAGCATCAAAGTTTTGGCTACTGCTGGAGCAGGGGTGAGCAAACTACGGCCCGTGGGCTGCATCCGGCCCGCCAGCCATTTTAATCCGGCCCTCAAGCTCCTGCTGGGGAGCGGGGTCTGGGGCTTGCCCCACTCGGGTGCTACAGCCAGGAAGCAGGGTCAGGGGCCGCTCCGCGTGCCTGAAAGTAGCGGCTTGCCCTGCTCCGGTGCTCCAGCTAGGAGTCACGGCCAATGGGAGCTACAGGGGCAGTGCCTGTGGACAGGGCAGCGCACAGGAGAGCCACCTGGCCATGCCTCTGCATAGGAATCGGAGAGAGGGAGATGCCGCTGCTCCTGGGAGCCGCTTGAAGTAAGCACCGCCCAGAGCCTGCACCCTTGAGCCACCCCCTGTGCCCCAAACCCCTGCCCTATCCCTGATCCCCCTCCCGCCCTCCGAACCTCTCGGTCCCAGCCCGGAGCACCCTCCTGCACCCCAAACCCCTCATCCTCAGCCTCACGCCAGAGCCTGCACCCCCAGCTGGAGTCCTCACACCCCCCCCTGCATTTCTTCTCCCTGCCCCAGCCCAGAACCCCCTCCTGCACCCTGAACTCCTCATTTCTGGCCCCACCCCTGAGCCCACACCCCCAGCCAAAGCCATGACCTCCTCCCGTACCCCAGCCCCAATTTCAGGAGCATTCACGGCCCACCATACAATTTCTATACTCAGACGTGGCTCTCGGGTCAAAAAGTTTGCCCACCCCTGTGCTGGAGGCAGGAAATCAGAGCTGATGGACCAGTGGACTACATTGATATAGCAGAAAGAGGGATATAGGTCTTGATGGACCAATGGGGTGATCCCACACAGCAGGGAGCAGTATAGCCAACCTAATGGACCAGTGGTTTCTTCAAATATATCAGGAAACAGAATACTCAATTGAATGGATCAAGGGGCTTATCTACTATGGTGACTTCTATGGTCTAGGTTCCTTATCAGCAGGGTGCATACAGAGACAACTGAACACCAGTATTCATTGTCCCACGGTAATCCACAGGACCAGGGGAAGGAAAAAGGGGTCCTCTGTGCACCCAGCACCACTGCAATCACCAAGATTGCCCTGTAGCAAGCTCACCCTGGGGAGAGCCAGCTCTGCTTATTCCCCTAATACCTGCTGGGGATGGAGCTGCATGCAGAAGGCCGCTTGCTGCTCCTACGCTCTGCGCATGCTTTGCTTTCGTGAACTCACGCACCTGTCCCCACTCCTGAATGCCCCAGAGGGGGCGGGACACGCTGCCTGTCAGAATGAGACGAGCGGCCGTGAAATTTAAGCACCTGCCATTGCGCTTTGGCACTAGAGCATTAAGATATAAAAGGGCTGCCACCGAAATGATCCATGTCCACCCATATCTGATGCAGCAGATGGTGGTGGCTCTGCAGGAGTCCCAGGCATCTGGGAACGGCCGGGCCTTACTGTAACACCTCCTGTCCTGCAACCCACGGGCCCAGCATGGGAAAACAAGAGCTACAGCTTTCTGTCCCATTCATCTCCCAGCAGCTGAGAGAAGCGAGGAGGCAGCTACATGATGTTTGCAGACACGCAGAGGCAATGGACTCCAGTGCCAGGAGCAATGGTGTGGGGAAGCGAGAGGGAACGCACCACACACACATGTGCCTCGCCCGTAGGCGCCCCAAGATGTCAGCATTAATAAGCCTGCCTGGAAAGCCAATGCCAGCTAGAGAGAGCCGATCGGGGACTAGGTGGGGCAGGTGGGCCTGGCTGGGATACTGGCAGGCAGGTGGATGGGACTGCAGTCTATTTACTAAGCAAAGAAGAAAAATAAAGGAATAATAAGCAAGCAACCCAGCAATACCATTCTCTGTTTGGGTGTCTCCCCGATCTACCATGCCCCCACCCCCCAAACACACACACACACTCACAGCTCTGCCAGTGCACCCTAGGCCTGACCGGTAGCACCCCCTTAGGGTCGCCAAACCTCCAGGATTGTCCTGAAGTCTCCAGGAATTAAAAATTAATCTTTAATTAAAGTTTATGTCATGTGATGAAACCTCCAGGCATACGTCCAACCAAAATTGGCAACCCTGCCTTCTATTCCAGTCCTGGGCATCTGCCTCACAGAGACTGTTAGCCTTTTGCCAGGTTGTGTGATGGACTCACAACAGAGATGAGGCCACTACGCTGACTTTTGCCGGTGACCTAACAAACAGCGTTTGAACCCCATGTGTGCTTGGGCCTTCCTTCCTTACTGAGTGCCCTAGCCTTCTATAGGCCATCAGGGCTGCTACTGAGCTGAGCCAGGCTGGCAAGGATAGTAGTGGAGTGTTTCCCCATAGGCAGCAGGAGGAGGGAGAAGCTGCACCAGGAGCAGCAATCGCTCCTCCACATGGTAATGAGCAGCTTTGTTCTGCATCACCTAACTGTATAATAGCAGCATGAATTAATATGACCACAAATTAATAGCGTAGAAGAGCAATCAGAGCAGAGTGAGATACATCCTAATGTGCTCACTTTGAAAGGGTCGGGAAGAGGAATGCTGGAGACACTCCGCTGGTCATGGGCTTCTGAACCCTGCCAATTGGGCCATGCTGCCACCACTAACATGCCTCACCTTTTGCCAACGAGAAGTGACTTCTCTTTGCCAAGGATAAAAGAGGCCTGCATGCCCTCTTGGCATCTCATACCCTTTTAAGATGCACAAGGACACATTTCTTGGGTGTGTTAGGAAGACAGTTCAGGAAGGAGACTTTTGCATTTGTCATTTCCCAAGGTGGGACCGCTCTCCCGGCTGTTTCTGCTGAAATCCAGTTCTTATATAATCAAGTGGGACCTCTATCTGCCTGTCTCTGTAGCATCATTCATTCTGTTAGGGCTGAGCAATCCATCTGTTCAGATGTAAATACCTAATAATCCCAAAGAAACCACAATACTTAATGTATAAAGATGTATAAAGAAAAGGAGAGTTTCATTAGAAGAATCGCTTTACTGACTTTTGAAATGCAGCTGTCTCTGGGGTGGAACACATGACAGCTGTTTAACAGCTCTCAACAACTTTGCACGGCAAGTTATGGCCAGGGATACTGTATCCAACCAAAATTTCAAGTGGAGTTTAGGAAGGGAACACATATTTAACCCAGTCGAAATTTGGTCAGGACAACAGAGTTAATATCACTGCTTTTGCACTAAAAAAACCCCAAAATGTTCTGGGATCATTGAGGACTACCAATGGTCAGAACCTTAGTTATGAGTCAGCACATCTAGGATCCCAGTGCCCCCTTACACTCTGCTGGGGTATGGGAGTTGGTGCTGACTCAGGGAAAAGCCTTCTGAATCACTAACACCACTTCCTGAAGCACCTTGCAGGTCTCCTCTGCAAATAATGACCAGGCTAAACCTTGTTTAGTTATTAAGAGCAGACAACATCACAGCCCACGGGGGATTCCCTACAGATCAGAGCAACCTCCTGCATGCTGCTTAGACATGCAACCTGCACAAAGAGAGCAAGATTGGCTTTACAGGGGAAGAAGGCAAAGAGACGAGCACATTTAAACCCCCGACACCCTTGGCTTGGAGCAGGAGGATTCTCTAAGAAACACAAACTGCCAACTCTTCTTTACTCGCATTTCGCAATGTGATGTTCATTTGACAATTAATGTTCAAACTGATATTGGCTCGCCCCGCCTCTCCAAACTTCTGCCCCTGCTCCCGGTCGGAATCCAGCACTTCCCTGGAATTCACGATGAAGTGAAGGCAGCCCAGTGAGATCGCAACAGCACCTTGCAGCCAGGGGAAAGCAGATGAAGAGACAGAGAGAGAGCGCCTTGAAAATGTGGTACCCCCCCAGGATTATCATGGATGGGAATACTGCCAGGTTGGGGAGCTGCAGGTGAAGAGGCTGCACTCCGGATGCCCATTTGCAGTGCGCAAAAACAACTTGATTGAACCTGTTAACTTACAGACAATGCTCATAGTCTTAGGTTCCAGTTGGTGGTGCTCTATTAATCAATTAGCATATTTTACACACACACACATACATACACACACACACACATACACTGACGTAGCTTGCTCAGCACTCTTGTAACAGCCACCTCTTCCTCCCACTACTTCCTCGGAAGCTGTCTAGGCAACTCACTCATGGAATCCCTGAACATCCTTTGATTGCACATGGACAAAGCTGTTTTAGGCCACCATCAGGGTTGGGGGGAACGGGGGTTGTTTTCTGCAGTGGGCCAAATAAGTCACATCCCCACATTTCCCTTATTTCTATACAACCATGATCAACACAGGGAACCAAAAACATTCCTTAAAGAGAAACTTTGATGGCAGGGCAAACAACAACTAAGAACACGGTGTGTGATGCAGCAGATGGCATTCTTCCCTCTGAGTCAGTACTGAACCAATGCCCCAGCATGGTGCTAGGGGGCGGTGTGCTACAGGTCCCACCTTTCAGAGGCACAAACCAACATGTGCTGATTGTCGGTGGGACTGGATTGTGCTCCCACCCCAGTGCAAACCAGCAGCAATTCCAGATGAGTCATGCTGGTGTCAGCAAAGGATCAGGCCTATGACCTCCAAAGACCTCCTGGCAGTTTTCCCCAAGGGCAGTGGGTCCCAGCTAAACCCCATCCGTGATAGCACTGTTTGTGTCTTGGTCTCTTCCATTTCAGTCTGCAGAGGGTTCTCATCCCTTCATTTCACTAGGAATCTCAAGGTTCCAGTCTAAAACCTCAGGGCAAAGCTCAGCCAAAACCACCTGGTTTAGATACAGAATCCTAAATAGGCCCCAACTTCACTTGAAAGAGGAGAAAAATCTATGGGGCAGGGATCAGACCCAGATCCATATGGCCCCACAGCTCAGGAGGTTCTGATCCAGGATCCAGCCTGGACCCATCTCTGCTGGAAAAGTTCATGATTAGGGGCCTACCAAATTCACGGCCATGAAAAATTCATCACGGACCGTGAAATCTGGTCTCCCCACCCGTGAAATTTGGTCTATACTATATAGATTTCATGGGGGAGACCAGTGTTTCTCAAATTGGGGGTCCTGACCCAAAAGAGAGTTGCAGGGAGGTCACAACGTTATGTTAGTGGGGTTGCGGTATTGTCACCCTTACTTCTGGCTTTTGGTGAGGCACCCAGCTCTGAAGGCAGTGTCCCGCCAGCAGCAGCACAGAAGTAAGGGTAGCAGAACCGCAACACCCCCTACAATAACCTTGTGACCCCCACACAACTCCTTTTTGGGTCAGGACCCCTACAATTACAACACGGTGAAATTTCCAATTTAAATAGCTGAAATCATGAAATTTACAATATTATTAAAATCGGATGTCTGTGAAATTGACCAAAATGGACTGTGGATTTGGTAGAGCCCTGTTCATGACTCTTCAGCAAAACTAGGCTAAGTTTCAAGTTTGCATCAAAATAGGAAACAAAGGAGATGCCAGCTGCGTTGGTAAAGCATCCCCATGTATCTCCAACAAGGACACTGACCTGCTCGCAGAAGGCCCCGGGGGAGAACTTTAAGAGTGGAGGGTGGTAGCTAGGACTGAGCTAGGGGAAAGGTTTCAGAGTAACAGCCGTGTTAGTCTGTATTCGCAAAAAGAAAAGGAGTACTTGTGGCACCTTAGAGACTAACCAATTTATTTGAGCATAAGCTTTCGTGAGCTACAGCTCACTTCATCGGATGCATACTGTGGAAACTGCAGAAGACATTATATACACAGAGACCATGAAACAATACCTCCTCCCACCCCACTCTCCTGCTGGTAATAGCTTATCTAAAGTGATCACTCTCCTTACAATGTGTATGATAATCAAGTTGGGCCATTTCCAGCACAAATGGCCCACCTTGATTATCATACACATTATAGGGAGAGTGGTCACTTTGGATGAACTATTACCAGCAGGAGAGTGAGTTTGTGTGTGTATGGGGGTGGGGGGTGAGAAAACCTGGATTTGTGCTGGAAATGGCCCACCTTGATTATCATGCACATTGTAGGGAGAGTGGTCACTTTGGATAAGCTATTGCCAGCAGGAGAGTGAGTTTGTGTGTGTGTTTTTTTTTTTGGGGGGGGGGGGTGAGAAAACCTGGATTTGTGCTGAAATGGCCCACCTTGATTATCATACACATTGTAAAGAGAGTGGTCACTTTGGATGGGCTATTACCAGCAGGAGAGTGAGTTTGTGTGTGGGGGGGGGGGGGAGGGTGAGAAAACCTGGATTTGTGCTGGAAATGGCCCAACTTCATTATCATACACATTGTATGGAGAGTGATCACTTTAGATAAGCTATTACCAGCAGGAGAGTGGGGTGGGAGGAGGTATTGTTTCATGGTCTCTGTGTATATAATGTCTTCTGCAGTTTCCACAGTATGCATCCGATGAAGTGAGCTGTAGCTCACGAAAGCTTATGCTCAAATAAACTGGTTAGTCTCTAAGGTGCCACAAGTACTCCTTTTCTTTTTGCGAATACAGACTAACACGGCTGTTACTCTGAAACCTGTCATTATGCAAGGCACTGCATTTAGCCGTATGGAGTGGAAATCTATCAGCTGCATGAAAAAACTTGTACAGATACAGACAGACATCATCTTCCTTTCCAAATGCAAACAGATGGACATCGTACCAAAAGGACTGAAGGTAAAAAATCCATTACAATCTACATACCACACAGACTATGCTGACAGCTTGTGCCACACGCTCTCAAAGAAACTGCGGAATCACCTGATCAACATCCTCTACAGCAAACAGGGAAAGATTAAGAATGAGCTCTCAGAACTGGATACTCTAATAAAAAACCAACCTTCCACACAAACTTCCTCGTGGCTGGAATTTACTAAAACTAGACAAGCCATTTACAACGCACACTTTGCTTCTCTACAAAAGAAAAAGGACACTAAACTTTCTAAACTACTACGTGCTAAAAGGGGCCACAGCAATGGTTCCCTCAACCCACCCAGCAATATTGTTAACCTATCCAACTATACTCTCAGCCCATCAGAAGAAGCTGTCCCATCTCAGGGCCTCTCCTTCTGCCCCTCCACGCTCACGAACATGATACAGTTCTGTGGTGACCTAGAATCCTATTTTCGACGTCTCCGACTCAAGGAATATTTCCAAAATACCTCTGAACAACATACTAATCCACAGAGGCCTCCCTACCAACATTACAAAAAGAAGGATTCTAGGTGGACTCCTCCTGAAGGTCGAAACAGCAGACTGGACTTCTACATAGAGTGCTTCCGCCGACGTGCACGGGCTGAAATTGTGGAAAAGCAGCATCACTTGCCCCATAACCTCAGCCGTGCGGAACACAATGCCATCCACAGCCTCAGAAACAACTCTGACATCATAATCAAAAGGCTGACAAAGGAGGTGCTGTTGTCATCATGAATAGGTCGGAATATGAACAAGAGGCTGCTCGGCAGCTCTCCAACACCACTTTCTACAAGCCATTACCCTCTGATCCCACTGAGAGTTACCAAAAGCAACTACAGCATTTGCTCAAGAAACTTCCTGAAAAAGCACAAGAACAAATCCGCACAGACACACCCCTGGAGCCCCGACCTGGGATATTCTATCTACTACCCAAGATCCATAAACCTGGAAATCCTGGGCACCCCATCATCTCAGGCATTGGCACCCTGACAGCAGGATTGTCTGGCTATGTAGACTCCCTCCTCAGGCCCTGTGCTACCAGCACTCCCAGCTACCTTCAAGACACCACTAACTTCCTGAGGAAACTACAATCCATCGGTGATCTTCCTGATAACACCATCCTGGCCACTATGGATGTAGAAGCCCTCTACACCAACATTCCACACAAAGATGGACTACAAGCCGTCAAGAACACTATCCCCGATAATGTCACGGCTAACCTGGTGGCTGAACTTTGTGACTTTGTCCTTACCCATAACTATTTTACATTTGGGGACAATGTATACCTTCAGATCAGCGGCACTGCTATGGGTACCCGCATGGCCCCACAGTATGCCAACATTTTTATGGCTGAATTAGAACAACGCTTCCTCAGCTCTCGTTCCCTAACGCCCCTACTCTACTTGCGCTATATTGATGACATCTTCATCATCTGGACCCATGGAAAAGAAGCCCTTGAGGAATTCCACCATGATTTCAACAATTTCCATCCCAACATCAACCTCAGCCTGGTCCAGTCCACACAAGAGATCCACTTCCTGGACACTACAGTGCTAATAAACAATGGTCACATAAACACCACCCTATACCGGAAACCTACTGACCGCTATTCCTACCTACATGCCTCCAGCTTTCACCCTGACCACACCACACGATCCGTCGTCTACAGCCAAGCTCTGCGATACAACCGCATTTGCTCCAACCCCTCAGACAGAGACAAACACCTACAGGATCTCTATCAAGCATTCTTACAACTACAATACCCACCTGCGGAAGTGAAGAAACAGATTGATAGAGCCAGAAGAGTTCCCAGAAGTCACCTACTACAGGACAGGCCCAACAAAGAAAATAACAGAACGCCACTAGCCGTCACCTTCAGCCCCCAACTAAAACCCCTCCAACGCATTATTAAGATCTACAACCTATCCTGAAGGATGACCCAACACTCTCACAAATCTTGGGAGACAGGCCAGTCCTTGCCTACAGACAGTCCCCCAACCTGAAGCAAATACTCACCAACAACCACATACCACACAACAGAACCACTAACCCAGGAACCTATCCTTGCAACAAAGCCCGTTGCCAACTGTGCCCACATATCTATTCAGGGGACACCATCACAGGGCCTAATAACATCAGCCACACTATCAGAGGCTCGTTCACCTGCACATCCACCAATGTGATACATGCCATCATGTGCCAGCAATGCCCCTCTGCCATTTACATTGGTCAAACTGGACAGTCTCTACGTAAAAGAATAAATGGACACAAATCAGATGTCAAGAATTATAACATTCATAAACCAGTTGGAGAACACTTCAATCTCTCTGGTCACGCAATTACAGACATGAAGGTCGCTATCTTAAAACAAAAAATCTTCAAATCCAGACTCCAGCGAGAAACTGCTGAATTGGAATTCATTTGCAAATTGGATACTATTAATTTAGGCTTAAATAGAGACTGGGAGTGGCTAAGTCATTATGCAAGGTAGCCTATTTCCCCTTGTTTTTTCCTCCCCCCCCACCCCCCAGACGTTCTGGTTAAACTTGGATTTATGCTGGAAATGGCCCACCTTGATTATCATACACATTGTAAGGAGAGTGGTCAGTTTGGATGAGCTATTACCAGCAGGAGAGTGAGTTTGTGTGTGTATGGGGGTGGGGGGTGAGAAAACCTGGATTTGTGCTGGAAATGACCCACCTTGATTATCATGCACATTGTAGGGAGAGTGGTCACTTTGGATGGGCTATTACCAGCAGGAGAGTGAGTTTGGGGGGGGGGGGGAGGGAGGGTGAGAAAACCTGGATTTGTGCTGGAAATGGCCCAACTTCATTATCATACACATTGTAAGGAAAGTGATCACTTTAGATAAGCTATTACCAGCAGGAGAGTGGGGTGGGAGGAGGTATTGTTTCATGGTCTCTGTGTATATAATGTCTTCTGCAGTTTCCACAGCATGCATGCGATGAAGTGAGCTGTAGCTCACGAAAGCTTACGCTCAAATAAATTGGTTAGCTAGGGGAAAGGAATTGCTTCACAACATCTCCCTATCCTAACCTTGAGCAGTAGCAACTATGGACGTAAGCCACATGTCCGTAACCTGTTGTGAGAGTGGGTGTGAATGGCAGGCCAGGAGGGTGTGGAAGGGCAGGGGAGGCGGAGAGGACGCGAGTACAAGGCAAAGCTGGCCAATACCACTCACATGCAACCAAACTTCTCGACAGGAAGAGGAAACTCCCCTCCTCCCCGCCCCCCACCTGCAAGATTCAACTGAAAAACAACCTGAGTGCCCCACCTGTTGGGGCTTGAAAGCTTGCATGGAGCTAACCCTCTGTGGCACTGAATGATCTTTACAGGGAGAAAAGGAGGGGATATTGCTCACCTTCACCCCCTCCTGTCAATCTGCTTATGGATCAAAAGACCTGGCTCACAAAGGTAACAAGGAAAAACATGTTCTGGTGAAATTGCCTTCTGCTCCCCATGTGTTTAATACCAGCTCAGCCTCTGTTTCTTTGAATGCAGTTTAATTAGCTTCATTAGCAGTACAAAGAAGGATGCTAATGGGTTTGTTTTGTTCTGAAGGATGGATATTTCCCTCCCTGGGCGTTTACAGGTCAGGGAGTACCCACTGGCTGCCACTGCACCTAGTCTGCTGAGAGCAAGCCAGCTATGCCCTAAGGCACTGCAAAGAATCCCACACTCCTGGCTCCCTGGGAGAAGTGAAAGTGCCAGGTTTCCTGGTTCAAGGAGAGCCAGGAAGCCAGCTACCTAATCTAAAGCTGTGCACATCTGCTCTCCCTTGTTGGGACCTCCTTGGGACCTCCTTCTTCCAGCTCTGTTCCCCCCCACTCCTGGGAAATAAACGTAGAACATAAGCCAACAAAAGCTGCCTCTCGCCCTCCACTTGTATCCTGTAATAACACACCATAAAATTAACTAAATTCCACTGCTGTGTAATATGCAGCATAAAAGCTGCAGCAATATGACTGCAGGGCACAGTGGCATTAATATTTCCATCAGCTCCCCTTCACTCAGTGCCAGGGTTTTCACTTAAAACCTCCCCAGTCAAATAAAACCCCCCACACAAGCAAAGGGGAATGGAAATACTCAAACCATTCTCCCCATCAGGTCCCCACTCACAGAAACCCCAGCAGACCCACACATAAATGTACTTCAGCAGGTCCGCATGCAAACTCCAGTGTGCAGAATTATACTTGATACGTGTACACAGTTACAAACGTCCATGCACAGATCCAAACCAGTCTCCCCATCAGGCATCCATAGACACTCCAGGGTGCAGAGCCACACAAACACACATAAATAACGAGGAGTCCTTGAGGCACCTTAGCGACTAACACATTTCTCTAAGGTGCCACGAGGACACCTTGTTATTTTTGCTGATACAGACTGACATGGCTACCACTTTGAAACCTTTTTCAGAGTAGCAGCCGGGTTAGTCTGTATCTGCAAAAAGAAAAGGAGGACTTGTGGCACCTTAGAGACTAACCAATTTATTTGAGCATAAGCTTTCGTGAGCTACAGCTCACTTCATCGGATGCATGCCAACAAACCTGTCACCTGTCACAAATACACATAGGCAGGCACCCACATACACCCCATTTTGCACTTACACTCGACATGCATGCGTGTAAACACACAAATGTGCATGGACAGACCCGCACCTTTAATGCTCCAGGCACCCACATATACCCCAGCATGAAGTCACAGCCACTCTCACACAAACCCAAAGTGTAAGCACATCCCAATATCCTGGTGCATATAGGCGTGCCTACCTTAATGTGTGTACACCTGTACCCCGAATGCATACTTGTGCCCAATATGCATGTGCATTCCCATGCTTTGATGCCATCCTGTGTATGCACACATTCACATACACACACCAACAGACCCAAATGTGTGCAATCTGATACAATTACTGACTCTAATTAGCCGTACAGTAGTAGGCAGATTTGCTGGTGTTCCCTGAAGTTTGCTCCATCACTGCAAGCAACTAAGCACTTATAGTCATCTCCCATTACAATGACAACACATCTTAATTGCACTCACTCAATGGTGGGTGTGAATGACTCAGAAAGAAGCTTAAGGCTTGGCTCTTTTTAAAGCAAACATTAGAGATAAGTCTTCTTGCTCAGTTCTCTGGCAGCCTCCGATTTATCCTGGATAGCTCAGTACGTTGTAAACAAACAAAACAAGTCAATGGGGATTCTTTGGCATCCACCACAAGGATCCTGCATGTAGTACACACAAAGAGTACAGATCCTGTTGCATAGCTGGAGGTGAGTGCTAGGGTCTAGGATCAGAGAGTTGAGCTCAGTGGTCATGATAGTCAGCTTCTCGAAGGCTTTGTCTAGTCAAGAAAAATTAGCCCTATTTCACTAAATTGGTTTAAATGCACTGGTAAATTACCAAATTAAACTGCACCGATTTAACTGGGGGTTATTTTAGTGCATCTACACTAGGGGTTTATAATCAATACAGTTTTATATTGATAGAGTTGTATCATCAGTATAGTTAAACCAGTGCAACTTTTCTCATATACACAAAGCCTTTTTAAAAGCACCACCGGATTTACGCAAAGAGCTGGCTCAGCCATACAGAGAGCAACAGATGACACAGACCTTAGCTAGACTAGGAAAACAAGTCGTTTTTAAAAATCAGCATAGCTAACATGATTTGAAGCACCACTTAGCATCTAGTGTAGATACAGCTTAACACCTTGAAACCTGTGTTAGCGGGCCATGGTCTACTCCTGAAGGGGGGACTGTGTGTGTTCATGTGCAAATAAATTGCTGGGGGCAGGAAGGCCATGCCAAAATAAAAAGCGGTTTGCATTTAGATTCTAATTCAGCAAAGCACTTAAGCACATTCTTAAAGTTAAGCCCACGCTTAGGTGTTTTGCTGAATAGGAGCCTTCACTGTGAAAGTGGTGAGGTCTCTTGCTATTCTTCTCTCTGGCAGAAGAGAGATCAATCGTCTGTGTCCAGCCTATGCAAAGGTTCTGTCTCCTACCCTCATAAGCCTCCCCCGAGTGGTTGTTAGTTTCATAGTTACAGTGGCATAGTTACAGTGGCAGGAGAGATCAGGGCGGCAAAGGGAGAGGTGATCCTGCTGGTAACCAGGGCCAGTCCCATACAGGGCTTTGAATACCAAGACTGAGACTTGGAACTGGACTCGACATTGCACGGGGAGCCAGGGCAGATAGCAGGTCACCGTGGTATTGTGGTCCCACACATGCCTTGCAGCATGAAGTCCAATGGGTAGGTTAAAGCTCTGGACCCCGAAACCACATCAGAAAGAGCACACAGTGTCCCAACTCCAGCAGAAGGAAAGGAGAAGACAAGACAGCCCAAGGCAGTGCCAAAAAGTGTGCTCCAGCCTTCCAACTGACTTGCTGGGAATGGCCAAAAGCCCAGAAGATGCTTCAGGATGGTTTTCTGAAGGCAGGCTGAAGAATCAGTACAGCAAAGAGGAAACCTGGACAGCCTGCCACCCTCCCTAATCATGGGAAAGATGTTTCTACCCAAGGCTGAAAGGCCCAGTGCAGAGCAGCACACAATGCAAGCTTTGTCCTCACTTAACATCTCGGCTCCAGCCCCTCCCTGCCTTAGTGATCTGATCTTGGGTATCTTGGGGTGCCTGCTAGGGAACTGTTGCGGGTGGGCCTCTGGGAGGGCTAAACTGGACACTGGACAAGCAGCAGAATGGGCTATAAGTGCCAACATACACCTGGTAACTACTGGACATAATTATCCACAGATAAACATCTAAGCATGTGGGTCAAATCCTGCTCTTGGTAACGACGGTGTAAATCCACAGCAACTCCATTGACCACGGTGCCATTTATCAGGCCTGAGTCCAAACTCATTACTATTTATTTATATTGCAGTAGCACTGAGACGGGCCAGTCATGAGTGCTAGGCACTCTACAAACACGGGGGGGTCGGGGGGAGGACAGTCCCTGCCCCTAAAGCGCTTACAATCCAAGCCAGTTATACTCCTGTGTAATACCATTGACTCCAGTGGAGTATCTCCTGATTAATAAGGCTGTGACATCAAAATTAGAGCTCTGTGCATAATTTTTTTTTTTTATTCTGTGGCTGAACTGAAAAGAAAAAAACAAATTGTTATGAATTGGTCTGAAAATTTTTCTGAAAACCAAAAAAGTTGAATTTTTTAAAATTTTGGATCAAACTAAATGTATGATTTGAGCCAAAACAAAATGGTTTGTTTCATTTTCACCGTTTAAAAACATTTTTAAAAACAATAACAATTTTAAATGAAAAGTTTTTTTTGAATCAAGAAGTCAAAACATTTTAACTTTTTCAAAAACTTTGGTTTTGTCAAAAAAAAAAATGATGAATTTGACACGAATTCCTGAAATGTTTTTCTCAACCCAAATCTGCATTTCACTCTGAAAAACAGTTTTGTCTAAAAAATTTCACCCAGCTCTACCCAGAATCAAGACTAATGAATGCATTATCTCAGTGAAACGACTCTAGATTTCTAGAGAGTAAAACTTGGCTCATTGATTTCAGAAGAGTTATTCCTGATTGACACTGGTGTCAGGGGAGAATCAGGCCTAATAAATAGCAATGAAGTCAGTGGCGTTACTGTAGATTTATACTGGCATAACTGCAGCATTAGGCCCACAGATTTATGGGAATTCTAGATAGAGAAGTCAGATTGGATCTAACCCAGCTCCCTGCCAGTTCAGGACCATTTCGTACGATACATTCTCCAGTTTAGTTGTGAACGACCCACTGAAATCAACTGCACTGAATCTGTTCCATAGCAATGGCCTGGGTTCAGCAAGCTTCTCCTTTACCAGCGGTCTGATTACAGGGATGCTTCTGTATTTTGGTGCCCATACTTCTTCCATTCTCTCTTCAAAACCCTTTTCCTGCCTGCATAATGGCATTTTTTAATTTTAGCTGTACCCACCATCCTGATGCCACTATGGGAGCAGTGAGGAGACAGGGCTGTTTGTTTCCCCAGGCAGCTACCCTAGAAGAGCCCCCACCCCCTCACCCTTGGTCTGCAGGCGAACCCACCACCTCTGACTTTCTGACAGCTGGTCTCAGTATGTCTGACTCTCACACAGCACCAGCTGCCGTGCATCGTCTTGCGTGCTGAACTGTAAGGCAGCCTGCCAGCTCTCACCAGTATCGGCATGTTATCAGCTCCAGTTTGCCATGTAGCCACTTTGCAAACAGGAGACCCCCTTGGGGCCTGGCCTACTCTGGCAAAGTTCAGATCTACAATTCTCTACCGATGATCGCAAGCGTGGAAGCACATTGTAAAGCTGGAATATTAAAGAGGGTTTGATTCCCCACTGATGCTGAACAGCCTGCCTACCCTCAGAACCAACAGGAGTCACGGTGAGTAGAGGACCTCGTGCCCTCCAAAGCATCACTGTGTCTCCAACCCTGCCTGCAACCAGGGGACATGATCCCGCAAGGTGCTGAGTGCTCTGATCTCCCAGGGAAGTCAAGGCAGGCTTCCAGATGGGGAAATTATTGGACAGATGCTTGCAAAAGATTAGGATCCAGTCGCTCAGAGTGGTGCCTACACTGACAGAGACATGGCCAGAGGAGAAAGTAAACCGAAAAAGTATCTCCAGTAAGTGGATTATGTGAACATCATCATCCAACATGAAACTCCCCTTGCCATCCACTCCTGGCTTGGATGGTACGCAATATTACAGTAGTTTGTGCACCTGCTGCAGCAGCAGCTCTGCAATGAGATTAACATGCCTGCTGACAGAGAAAGGAAACTTTGGGAAACAATCTGCAGTCCTGCTTTTTTCAATTCCCCAGCTCTGGTAGGAAGGGCTATCTTTTGATCCATCTTAGGGCTTTCTATAACGCCCACCTCTGTGGCAGCTAAGTGCTTGTCAGGTAAATTAGAACTGCATAGCCAGTCTCCAATGGAATTCTGCACTTCCTCCTTCCCCTGGCTAAGGACATTACATTCCTGTTTGTTTTGGGATGAGATATAAAATGGATATCCTGTCTAGCTATGGTAATTAAAGATACCATGGAACTTTGGCAAGCGCCGAGGTGTTCATTCCAACGTACTGGACAAATTCAAGCACAGGCAATTACATTCAGCCACTCTATTATTCTTATTCTTAATACTAAATAAATAATAATGCGTACTGTAGTTGCATCAGGATCCCCAGTCATGGACCAGAACTCCATTGTGCTAGGTGCTGTACAAACACAGAACAAAAAGACAGTCCCTGCCCAAACCTGCTCACAGATCCAATAGTCTTTTTCATTCCTGTCCTAAATTGATGTATAATGTTACTGTGTGCTGTTGGCCCTCTGCCACATTCCACCGCAGACATGGCTGCCCTTCAGTGGCAAACGAAGTCATGTATAATTTGGACAATAATTGGTCACACAGAGAAAGCATTTTGAGATCCTTTGGGATAGATGGGGTTATATGAAAACTAGACATTATTAAGGTATCATATCCCCCTCTGGCTGGGACATTACTTTTGGTTGCTGTAAAGATGACTGTGATGTCACAAGCAGATGGTTATGGCGTCAGGTGGGGGGGGGGGAGGATAAACTGCAGAAGCAGATGGACACAAGATACAAAGATCCTTTTCATGCAAAATGTCCCTGGTAATATATTTTTTAATGACAGAGAAAGAACTAAAGAAAACATCTGATGTGTGAGCAGAATGGTCTCTAAGTTGAATATTTTCCAAATTTGCTGTGAAGCAACAGGAGCTTTTTAAGCAATTAAGTTTTCATTTAACCCCTTTAGAACCTAATCTTGCATTCCCTTTGCACTCTTGTCCCCTAACATACAAACACACTTGAAATCTCTCTCTCTGACTTTATTTGTAGAAATTCAATGGAGTTTATCTGTTTCCCCAGGACTTAATATAGCCAAGTATCTTACAGGGTGACCATATGTTCCGTTTTGGATGGGACAGTCCCTATTTTAAGGCCTGTCCCAGCCATCCTGACTGTTTTGGCAAAAGTGGCCACTTCTCCCATTTGCTTTTGCCAACTGATCAAGTTGGCAAGAACAAACGAGATAAATGCCCACTTTTGTTAAAAAAACGGGGTGCAGTGCAGAGGAATGTGCAGGGGCGAGCGGAAATGCCAGCCCTGTGCAGGGGGGAGGTTGGACTGCGGGGGGGGGGGGGAGGGGAGGATTCCAGTGCATGGGGGGCCAGCAGGGTTCCAGTGACAGCCTCAAGCTGGGGGGGACTGAGTTGGCAAAGTTCCAGCAACCAGCCACAGCCTAAAGTGGGGGGCAGAAGGGTTCGAGTGACCAGTGACAGTCTGGGGGGATGCCTCGGGCGAGCAGCTGGGGCCAGCCCCATGTGGGGGCTCAGGTGAACGGCTGGGGCCTGCCCTGTGGGGGTGCGGGGGCTGGGGCCAGCCCTGCACGGTGTCCCGTTTTCCCTTTGGGAAATATGATCACCCTACTTTTTATAGTGACTTTCATCCCCAAAGATCCCAAAGTGTTTTATAATCTATAGCTATAAACATTAGCGAGAGAGAGAGAGAGTCTGATTACGCTCTCACACCAGCCTTAGTGAGTTATTCCTGATTTACACTAGTGTAAGTGAAAGGAAAAGCAGGCCTATATAGATGTACTTCATCCACTGATGAAATGCAGCCATCTCTGGGATGGAATCCAACAGTTTGTAAAGCATCCAAAACCCACTGACATTCATTGGAGATTTAAGTGAACAACAAACACAAGATGGAGTCCTTGGAGCAGTAAGGATGCAGTCGGGGCAAGTCAGTGCACTTTGTATCATGTACACCCCCGTCACAGTAGTACCATTAAGGCCATGTCTACACTAGGAAAGAAGGTGCATTTTTAACATGTATTAGCTAATATATATTAACTAACATCTGTTAAAAATACACTTTGTTTCCTAGTGAAGACAAGGCCTAAATAATGGACACAATATCATCATCTAAACCAGAGCAGGTCCTAAACACCAAGTGCCTCACTGGCCTGAGGAGAACTTGAAGTGGGTGCTGTAAAGAAGCACGAGGACACGCACGTCCCTGGTAAAATTCGGGAGCTTCTATTCAATAAAAAGGAGTACTTGTGGCACCTTAGAGACTAACCAATTTATTTGAGCATGAGCTTTCGTGAGCTACAGCTCACTTCATCAGATGCATACCGTGGAAACTGCAGCAGACTTTATATATACACAGAGAATATGAAACAATACCTCCTTTATACTTATTATTTATCTAATACTTTAGATAAGCTATTACCAGCAGGACAGTGGGGTGGGAGGAGGTATTGTTTCATATTCTCTGTGTATATATAAAGTCTGCTGCAGTTTCCACGGTATGCATCTGATGAAGTGAGCTGTAGCTCACGAAAGCTCATGCTCAAATAAATTGGTTAGTCTCTAAGGTGCCACAAGTACTCCTTTTCTTTTTGCGAATACAGACTAACACGGCTGTTACTCTGAAATCTATTCAATAAGCACAGCAGTATTCCATCGCCGAGGGGCTCTGGCAGCTCCACTCCCTCAAGGCAGCAGTAATTGAAAAACAGGGGTGGAACAGCCTTTCCCTCTTGAAAGAGCCTGGCTGGAGAATAAATCGTCCCGACAATGATAAATACAGGCATTTACTTTGGGCGAGCAAGCTCAACACTCACCAGCATATTTATTGTGAAAACTGCAGCACTACACTCCCCCCCGCGACTCCTCAGCCCCCCCTCACGCCGAGCTCAATGCTCTAGGCTGTCTCCTCTCTTACACGAACAGTCTCTCTTTTTTTCCTTGTCCTTTTTTCCCTTCTCTCTCTTTCTTTGCTGTATGTAATGCACAGTGCATAGTCACTGATGCTGCCATTCACCTCTTGCCCAGGGCATCATGGCACCAGCTGCGTCAAATGTGCTTCCAGAGGAATCTGGAAAGTTACCCTCCATCTGCGGGCCAGGAGATGCTAAACCTGAGGCTGAGAGGAACTAAATACACCTCTACCCAAATGCTCAGCTGCACACAGGTCTCTGCTGATCGCTCGATGACAAGGCCAACAGTGTTTTTCAATTCCATTAGCTGCAGGTACCATGTTATCTGGCTCAATGGTGGAGAGCAGAGATTGTTAAAACCAGGGAATATCTTTCATTCAAAGAGCACTTTTTATCCTAATGAATCTCAAAGCACTTTCCAAACCATGGCCTCCACGCTCCATTTCTGCCAGCAAAGGTCAGAAAGAAAGGGCAGAAGAATGCTCTGCCCATGTGAAAGTGCAGGGGGAATTTAGAGAGGCAGAATATGATGAGTTACCCAGACAGCAATTTGGGCAGGAGACCTGGGTTAACTTGGGCCCAGGATTTTGGAAACACTGGACCATATGTATTGACCTGACAAAAAGAGAAACTGGGAGTGACCAGTATTGGGCAAATCCCAAGTAGAAATGGAACCTGCCGAGGGGAATGGCCCAAATTCAATAGCACAACTAACTTGTTAATGTAGGACTGACGCTAATAAGCACTTAACACTTTTCCTTTAACACCTCCTGCATCACCATCACTCCACTGCCATTTGTGAAATCAATATAGTATGTGGACGTCTAGCAGCACAGCTGGTACATTCTACCCAGATGTTATCTACGACAGCCGAACAAGGGGTTAATTAAAGTTCAGTGAAGCCAGTCACCCTACAAACTACAATTGATTTAAACTGTCACCCAAACTTGCACTAGCGACTATTCTCAGCAAAGGGGTAAATTCCCTCCCAACCTCCCTGGACTGCACTGGAGATTTGCATTCAGCTGCCTGCCAGCCATGCCTTGCTCATGACAACTGCATTGTTGCCTCATGACCGTGACTGAACTGCTTGTTGCTGCAGAACTAGGGTCTAACATGTACCTTATGCACCTGCATTGTGGGGCGCCTTCAGCTGGAACAGGTCCCAGGAGTGTAAGCATTTAGCATAGCAATCGGGTCTTGCCTTGCACTGTGAACTGTGCACAGGCTTCGCCTCAAGACCAGGGATTCAGGACTCCAGGATCAGAATGGTTATATTTCCCCTTCACTGACATTGTCCAGGATATCAACCTTGTCTTTCACTTAAATAGGAGATTGGCTTGAGCCTCAAAGTCCAGCTCCAGGTTGGAGATTCTGGAATGTTTGGATGCTGAGTTTTGGGTCAGCCCATTACCTCTACAAGGGCCTGTCACAGAGTTCAGATCAGCATTTAGACCTCCACAGAGCTTAAGCATTAGGCTCTGGGGGGTTGGTTTCGATCCATCTCTAGTTAAATGTCAGAACCAACATGGACCTTTAGTTCAAACTCAAACTGATCCTTGTGAGATTTAGAAAAGCCAGATAAACTTCTTTTAAAATTGTTTTTTCATACCACTGCCTTCTCCATATTCTGGGCTTCAGCTGGGGGTAGAAGCAGGAGTGCTGAGACACACCATCAGAAGTTATTATTTGACACCTATGAAAGGCAGAAGCACTGGATAGATCAACGACACTTATAGTTCTTGTGAGCTTCCCAACCCAAGGCTGTAGACCCAAGAAGTGTGGATAGGAGTTGAAATTCCGGGGTTCCTCTCAAAACTTCTTGAGGGTTGAATGCCATTACAAAAAATCTGAACATTACAAAATAAAATTGCATATCGTGTTAGGGAAAAAAGCAATTGCCGTTGTGGCCACAGAGCAGTGGGTGAATGGGCCTAATAAGCTGTTTTGCGAATTTACCCAGTAAACCTGCTACAGCAGTCAGGTGAATACTGTAGGTAGGAGCTTGCATTTATGGAATCCAATCTTCCAGTCTCTCACTCTCTCTAAACTGAGAAGCAAACCTGTTGGCGGTTAGCTATTTTCGGTGCTGCTGTGGTATGGGTCCGGTATTAAAGGGAGGTGCTAAAGGATTTATTGAGGTAGTCTCTCCATTATTTCAATGTCATTTAATTAAACGGAAGCAGTCTTATACTAGCCATGTTTGAAAGTGCTGTTGCTACATACAAAGGATATTAACAGCAACTTCTGCATCCATCAAAAAAAAAAAAAAGTTCAGTCAGCAGTCTTGTGACATGGGTGTACTGAAAACATGTTGAGGTACGGACATTTTGTATCATTTTCCCTCCACCCCAACACACAACTTTCACCTCCCTAACATTAACCGAAGAGGTTTGGGGCTAAAATAACAAAATGTAAATTCTCCTGCAAAAATTGTCTAGAAATATTTATTCCAATGTGGCTATGCCTGTATTCAAGTCCCTCTTGCATTTGATGTCTATCAAATGAGTTTACTAACAGGAATTTTCACCGATTTTAAGTATGGCCAAAGTGTCATAGGTAGTGAATTTAGCATTATTAACTACAAATGGTCACCTCAGAAATCTGATTCCAAGAGTTACCATCATCCAATCAGGGAATGAAAACGTACTATGTAACTATCAGACCAGAGTTTTGGATAGCAAGTACTTGAGATGAACTGCTCACAAACGAGCTACTCACAGAAATTATTCCGCAAATACCTTGAAAGAACAAATGATTTTGAGAAAATCACGATCTGGTGGAGATCTGTGTCCCATTTTACACAGCTGCCAGCTTGAGGAGTAGGATCTCCAGTATGTCTCGCTGGACTACCCAAGCTCCATTTGAATTTACACCCTTCAAATACTTTCAGACAGCTGATTTTGCAAGCAAAGGACACCAACTAAACTGCACACATGTGGCAGGACCTTCAGCTACGAAAACATGAACCTGGCCTGGAGGACCCACTCCATTTGCGATAGCAATACTAGGGCTTGTATCCTCTGCAGACCACAGTCACTAGAGGGTGACATTCACACACACTCAAGGTGTCCTGTAATTCCAGCCAGGAGAAGGCAGTGCGTGTTCTCTCTCTCTCTCACACACTCACACGCACATGCCATCATGTGCCAGCAATGCCCCTCTGCCATGTATATCAGCCAAACCGCACAGTCTCTACACAAAAGAATACATGGACACAAATCAGATGTCAAGAATTGTAATATTCAAAAACCAGTAGGAGAGCACTTCACTCTCCCAGGACACTCAATAACAGACTTAAAAGTGGCCATTCTTCAACAAAAAAACTTCAAAAACAGACTTCAACAAGAAACTGCAGAACTGGAATTAATTTGCAAACTTGACACCATCAAACTAGGCCTGAATAAAGACTGGGAGTGGCTGGGTCACTCCAAAAAGTAGTTTTCCCTCTGTTGATACTCACACCTTCTTGTCAACTGTTGGGAATGGGCCACATCCACCCTGATTGAATTGGCCACATCAGCACTGACTCCCCCACTTGGTAAGTCAACTCTCATCTTTTCATGTGCTGTATATTTATACCTGCCTACTGTATTTTTCACTCCATGCATCTGATGAACTGGGTTATATAGCCCACGAAAGCTTATGCCCAAATAAATGTGTTAGTCTCTATGATGCCACAAGGACTCCTCGTTGTTTTTGCTGATACAGACTAACATGACTACCCCTCTGAAACTCATTACAGGGTTATTCTATCCTTCTCCCATTAACTCTCATTTGGCATATACATATACATTTTGGATTAATGGGGGTATGATTGATTTATGAGGCAAGATTATTGGAGTTTATATATAATTCCATTACTCTTACCACATAAATCAATCATACCTCCAGCCACCCAAATGCAAGATTTGGCTACCCTTTCTCACACTAAGTTGTATCTTACTCCATGAGTAGCCCCACTGACAACTTTATGGTGTTAAGATGCCGGGAACTGAATGCAATATTGTATTCTCTTATATTCTCACCTTTGCTTTAGACACATTAATGCCTTTTTGGTCCATGACGTGACGCCCCCAAATCCCAACTATTTGTGGGTTATTTTGCTGCAATATTGCCCTTTAAGCTCGTCTTCTAATTTGATGTCTATCATTGCTCATGGGTCTCTTGGAAAGTCTCCATCTTCCATTAACAAATACCATTTTTCTATTGAAAAGTCACTGTTGTAACAATTGAAAGAGCTTACAGAATCAGTGAAAAATACACGGGGAAAGAAAGGATGTAGTAGAGGTTTTTATCAGAATCAGCACTATTTATTTTGTTCCTGGGTATTACAGATCAGAGAAAATAAACCCAGAGTAATTTCAATATCATAAGGGTTACGATGGCGCAGCCAGGGCGGGGCTGGGGGAAGGGGTGGAGTGGGGAGACCCCACCCCAACCCCCTACAGGGCTTCTCCCCGCATTCCCTTCATCTCATTCAAAAAGCCCTCCCGTTCTATAGCAGACCAAAAAGATTTTGCAGTGATGGTGCAATGGAGCCAAAGGGACTATATCAAGTGGAGGGGAAAAAACCAGCATCAAAGAGGGGATAGAAGAATAAAAGAGCTCCTTTGCTGATCCACAGCTGAGCTGGGCAAAGCTTATAAAAGATAAATAATGCTGACATTACAAAGCTATGGTCAATTCATTTTCTACTTGTCACCACTTGGGATAATTGGCCTGCACAACAAGCATGGGAAAAGCAGGTCAGCTTTTTTGCCTTATTTTTTTCTTAGAGGTACAACTTGGATTAGACTGTGTGTTATACCACAGATAAAAATAAAGAGAACGATCCAAAACCTTCAATCTTTAATCTGGAGAGGTTGCGAATGAATAGCTCAAGTGCCTGTGGATCAAGTGAGGCCTAGTTGTCTCTATGGTAACTAAGCCAGTGTTAGAGTAAGGCTTTACCTGGCAGCTTTGCAGATATGGGCCAGCTTGGCTCTGTTTGAAGTGCGCGTGTGGCTTGTAGTGATGTAGTGTTGCCAACTCTCACGATTTTATCAAGGTTCTTGCAATATTTGGTGTTTTTCATAAAGTTCCAGCTCCTGGATTCAGCTGATTACCTGGAATCTCCACTTTCATTAATTTACTTTTTAAAAGCAAGTCTTTAGCCGTCATGATTGCGGCAAAACACTTGAAAATGTGACACGAGTATACTCCAAAGACTCAACGGCAAATAAAATTACTATTTTTGCAACAGTGCCTAAGAACCCTAGTCATGGGCCAGAGCCCCATTGTGCTAGAAACTGTACAAACAGAACAAAAAGATGATCCCTGCCTTAAATATCTTACAATTTAAGTATAAAACATGAGAGAAGAGGTGGAGAGAGACAGAGAGAGGGGAGAGCACAGGAAACAATGAACTAATACTACTCTATAACTGATTATTTTTTAAAATCTATCCCTTTTTAAAAATCTCCTGATTTTTAAGCTGATCTCCTGAGCTGATTTTTTGCAGTCTGACTT
Source organism: Eretmochelys imbricata (assembly GCF_965152235.1). Taxonomy (NCBI): domain Eukaryota; kingdom Metazoa; phylum Chordata; order Testudines; family Cheloniidae; genus Eretmochelys; species Eretmochelys imbricata. The sequence continues at coordinate 351,962,357 of NC_135572.1, forward strand.
GTGATTTTTCTGATGCTTGGAGTTGGCTGCATGGTTGTACAGCACCTGAAATTAGAGAACCAGGGCATTCAAAGCTCTCTACGTGGAAGGGGTTTCCATTTTATCTTTCAATGAAAGATCTACAGAGGAGACCACATAGCTCTCTTACCATCACCCAGAAAAATGTCTCAATCATCAGAGAAAACTGCTGCTCATTTCACTCTCTTCATAACAAAAACATCCTTCCTTTAAGGGAAATCATCATGCAATTGTGAGACACTGGTTAGAAATAGAGATGGCTTCAGCTGGAACCTGAATCCCCTCTGATTTTACAGCTTGTGGTAGTTTTGTCAAACTCAAGACCCTAAGGTCTTGCCTTTTTCAGCTGAGGGTCCAGGATGGATCCAAAGCTGCCACTGGGGCTGGGTATGTTTTCCTTGCTAAGACTGGGATGAAATATTTTCAGCCCGGACATGACAGAAATATACAAGAACAGCTGATCTTGAGAGAGTTCAGTGCTGTTTAACATGATCAAATCCAAACTGAGCCCCTGCTCTTAATCTTAACCTGCCTCCTCTACCCATCTCTGTTTAAAATGCTGCGGCCAGAGAAACATATGAAGCAGTGTCTGGATTTACTGCTAAAGTGTAGGATACTGCCTAATGGGTGCTGGAACAATTTGTATAGGGGAGGTGCTGAGAGCCATTGAACCAAACTGTAAACCCTGTATATGATGGAAACCACTTCAAGCCAGGGCACCCGCAGCAGCTGGGCTGCCTAATCCACCAGGTGCCCATTGGGAGAGAAGGGTTCAGGTGAGGTTCTTGGAGGAGGAAGGGTCAACCTGCCCTTCCTTGGGTCAAGAAAAAGGAGAGGAATTTGCTGACCTCCAGACCCTCAGTAGGGAGCACAGCGGAGGAGTCTGCCACATGCTTTGCTTTAGCCTGGCAGCAAGAGGGGCTGGAGACAGCAAGACTCTGTGAGTGTGAGTGAGAGAAAAGGGTCACCTCATCCCTTCCCATACAGAACAGCATTCCCCCTCTCCCCCACCCCCGAAAGGGCACCCCTCTCTCTCAGATGCCATGCTTTCCTCCTTTCAATTTTGGCTGACAATTCACAACATTCTCTTTTTGCTGCTATGAAATATATAATACAGTGACTTCCAGCTGAGACACACTCAGTGTGAGGGGATAGCTCCCTTCTGTAACACTTACGAGAGAAGCTGCCTACAAGCCTGAGGCAGCTGGTTTGACTATCCAGTGTAGTAGTAAGTAACATGAGAAAGGCAAATGATGAGAATAGAGAAAGAAAGGAGAAACTATGGTAATGGATTCAGTGCTTCTCCAGGGTTTTGCCACCCACTGGTAGACAACAGTAACACTGAGTAGTTTCCTCTTGAGTTAGGTCCACTTAAAGCACATGGGCCCGATCTTCTGGTGTAAATCAGTGAAGCTCCATTGACTTCAAAGGAGTAATTCCAATTTACATGAGCTGAGGATCTGGCCTATGATGTTTCCAATGCCTTTGCAGTTGTGAATATACTCCTGGGCTCCTGCCACAACTCAAGAACGTGTTCTACAGGGGATGAATTGGCCAAGGCTCAACCACTATGTGCTCAAGTCATCCCATGCTACTCTGCCAGCCTGTCCTTTTGCCTCATGGGAGGAGAGTGCCTACCAGGAGATGCTCCGAGCTGTATTTAACATGTGAGCGCTGTCCTTATGTGCACATCTCCTGCTCTGGCCATGTGTCAGGCAGACCTGGAGCTGTTGATGCATTTGCAAAAGGAGAGGAGAAGACCAGCTCTTTGCAGATGGGCAGCACCCACATGCCACCAGTGGGAGTGGAAGGAGGTGAGGAAGAGAGGAGATAGACAGGGTCAGAACTGTAAGGGCCAGCTAAAGAGGGAGGAACAAAATCCAAGTCTCTCTCCCATAAGAAGCAAATTCAAAGCTCTCACTGGAACTCAGTAGCTCTTTAAAAGGAAACACACAGACAATACTATAAAATATATATGGAATAAGAGCTGAATTGAAAAATCAATTAATTCCTCAATGATCAAACTGGAAAGAAATATTTTTATTTCAAACCGAAACCAACCATGTGGTGAGAAAAACCTTATTTGACAGGAAAGTAACTTGTTAATAAATATTTCTTTTACTTGTAACCTTATGTTTCCAAGTCCTTATATTGGAATCTTTACCTCGAGCTCTGTTAAATAAACTTCAGTTTTTTAAAAAAAAATTCAACAAACCTGTCCAAAGGTGTTGCGCTAAGGAGAGTATTGAATTAAGATGAAACCAGTGAACAGGGGTGCACTGCTTCCATGGAGGCAGAGGATTGGTATATACTACAGGTGGCTAGAAGATAGGGAAGTGGGCAATCGAGTTTAACAAAGCAGGGTGTGTAAACTGCTAAGCTGCAAAGGGAAAGAGCAGGGCTCACAAAGCCTGGAGCAGAGCACTCTGCGTTGCCAGCAGCCAGTGGCTGGGAGACTTTCCCCTCATAGGGGACAGACAGATGTCTCTCTTGCTATAAGCCCAGACACCTGAAAAGTGTCACAGTACTACTCTGGCAGGTTGATTTCCCACTACCGGCAGCTGTTTGAAGTTGCTCAGGAGTTTGGAATGTTAGTGTGGATTCATGGATGATAGGCATTCAAAGTGTATGATAAATTCATTGCTCACATGGCTATATGTATATATATATATTCTCTCTCGAACACATGCCCCTAGCTAGATATTCCAATCAAAGGGACAAAGCACTAGGGTTCTGGGTGAAGAACATGCCAACTTTGCAAAAAGAAAAGGAGTACTTGTGGCACCTTAGAGACTAACCAATTTATTTGAGCATAAGCTTTTGTGAGCTACAGCTCACTCGAGCTGTAGCTCACGAAAGCTTATGCTCAAATAAATTGATTAGTCTCTAAGGTGCCACAAGTACTCCTTTTCTTTTTGCAAATACAGACTAACACGGCTGTTACTCTGAAACATGCCAACTTTGTAGCTCTTTGTCAGCATGCAATTACTCATGCATTACACTGAGCTTTTGTTTTCCTCCAGCAAGCCACCTTCCCCCACACCCCGCTCTCAAATGCATAATTTCAGGGTTACACTCCCTCCTCGCCTTCTGCCCCCTTCCCCATTGGCCAGATGAATTTGCCAGAACAATCCAGCCCTTCCATAGCAGCCGCTCAAAGCAAGCAGCTGGAGACCTCGGGGTAATTGATTGGACATGGAACATTACTGGTCTGCAAACATGGCTGCACAGAGAAAGTGGACACTTTGCGAGTCTGAGCACACATGAAGATGATTATTTTAATAAACTCCCATTAACTGATCAGTCTGCTGCAAGGAAGACCAGGGTGGAGGGTGCACCAGCCAGCAAGAAGTCATTGTGTCACCCCCCACAAAGAACATACACAAACAAGAAGTCCCAATGACACAGACTGAGTTTGGGACCATATTTACACAGCATCAGTTTTCAGGCATTGGACCAAATTCTTCTCTGGCATAAACCCATCTGAAGGCAAGGGAGTAACCCCTGGGATTAACTGGCCTACTGGGGAAGACATATTCACTTCAATTCAGACTACAAGGCAGTATCATGCCAGCTGGGGCCCCAGCCTTCATGACTCAATGGGGATTAATCTCAAAAACTGGCTAGATGCTTTCAAATATTTTACCTGAAGTAACTTACTGTTTTTACTCAAGAAATAACAGTAACAACCTGCATTTCAGACGGTCTTTTACATTTCTACAGAGACTTTTATCTCAAAGTTGTTTAGCAAGTATGGTAATCAAAATGACTTCTCCTCCACTGCTGAAATGCAGCCACCTCTGGCCTGGAATGCAGCAGCTGTTGAACAACGCACAGCAATGCTACTCAATAGTTTAGGACAGAAAATGAAGAATATTTTATCCAGTTCGAAGTTGGAATCTCTGCCCCTCTCTTGCCCCTGCAACATAGTGCTGGCCAAGAAGAACCCTGCTCCAGGATACAAATGATATTGCATCCTTATATATACGTATATATTCCTATCCTGGTCACATTACATCTGCCAAACTCAATGAATGGAAAAGGGTTAGATTTCTATCCAAAAGTCTAACTTTTGGTTAGCATGATCAGCCGTGGTCTCAACATACCCGCATCTTAACCGTTGTCAAATTTTTAGTGGCATCATGGCAAATAAGTGTTTTATAGAGAGATTTGAATGAGGATAATGCATTGATTTTGTAACGTTTACAGGAGCTTCTCCAAAGCATGCAGGGCAGTGTGGGAGAAAACACAAAAGGTGATGTTTGAAAATTTAACAAATGGGCCATGGAAACTGGCATCGTGGGCCAATTGGAGGCTGGAGTCTACCTTTCAATACTGAATGAAAGATGATAGGTACTGTGGGGATAGGCTGAACATGAAGACAAGTAGGTTAAGTTTCATGAGATCTTGAAGGAGGAGCCAGCAGAAGGATGCAAAGAAGGGGTCAAAAAAGGATGCAAAAAATGATGGGCTAGGAGAATGATCTTTATAGCAGAATTCTCAATGGATATGAGCAAAGCAAGTTTGCATTTCTAAAGGCCAGAGAAAAGGCCGTTGCAGTTAGGGTGAGCAGATGAAACGGACAAAATATAGGGACACATGGGGGAAGCAAAAAAAAAAGCAGCCAGAGCAGCCAAAGCTGCAATATCGGGACAAACGGCATCCCAAACATACATTGGTCGGGACGCAGGACAAAGAACTAAAAATCGGGACAGTTCCGATTTTATCGGGATATCTGGTCACCCTAGTTGCAGTAATCAAGACACAGAATGGTGACAGCCAGGAGGAGAGTTTTAGCTGTATAGATGGATAGAAAAGGCCGTATTTTAGTGATGTTACACAGCCTGGAGGTGATGCAGAGCAGCGGACATAGCCTAGAGAGGTGTCCGAAATCCGAATCAAGGATGATGCCCAGGTTATGGACCTGACTGGAGGCAGCATGGTGGTGGTGTCCACGGTGATCACAAAAGGAGGTGGTGGAGAGAGCTGGAGGTGCAGGAATGGGAAGGGGGATTAAGAACCCTCTTTTATCCATGTTGAGCTTGCGCTGATGACTAGGCATCCACAAGGACATGTCAGAGAGAGACTCAGACAGTCTGTCTGTCTGTAGCAGCACGGTGGGAACCCGAAGCTGGGAAGCCTTTACCACTACCATCAAAACAAGCAACAGCAGAGAAGGGACAACCTGCAGATGTATTTCTTTTTCCCTCCATGCTTTAAAAAATCTTCACTGGCTAAAAAGGAAAGAAAGCATGTACAGATCAGTTAGAAAATAAAATGGGGCCAATTCCCTCATATTAAGCCTGTTATTGGGCTCAGAATCAAATTAAACTACAGGGCTTTTCACTAGCAGAGTGCTATTTTAAGGCTTATTAGACTATATTAGGATTGGCATAAATTTCCACTGACATAATATAGGCCTTTAATTGGATTTAAGGGCGAGGAGGCTGCATTAAACTAAAATCAGCCCTCGCAGGGGGAAATTTGGTATTCTCCTCACAGATCCTCTGCTTTCCCTTGGCACGAATCCCAAGCAGTCAACCAGACTGGGTAACCCATTCAGAACCAGATGTAATTGCTTATACTCCTCTAAATGAGACAGATAAGCAATCTGGCTGCCAAAACTATAACACACACACCATTGCTCATTAGCAAAAGATGCACTGCTCTGGCCGGTGCTCCAGTTCGCATGCGAATCTGGAGAAAATGGCATTTCCTTGGAAGCAAACCAAGTACTGGAGGAGAATTTGTGTTAAGTATTCACTTGTGGAAGGTTACAATCAAAGAGTCTCAAAGCCAATGCCTCAACCTTCAGAGGCCTGGTAGTACTAGAGCTATGGCTAATAATAAAAATATAAGCCCTCATCTGCTTGTCATGTGGTTTGGGGGGCTTCTGTATTACCTGACTCCTTCAACCATCTTCTGACTCAAAATGTACAAATCTCAGGAGACTCAGAGGTCAGGAGTTCTGCTCAGAGAAGCACCCTATCGGCTGGAACAATAGCCAAACAATCTCATCACCCCAAGGGCTTTGGCAATATGGATCGAACTGCAGACAGCTGCGTTAGCATAGCATGCATGATGTGCCGTCCAGTCAAACACAGACACATTTAGGCTGGGAAGTCACAAGATCATAATCTTAGGTGGACTTCAGTGCTTCCTGCTTCCCAGAGAACAAAAAATATTCTTTTGCATTGTTTTGGCATTTTTCCAGTCCCAAAATGAGCATGAGCGATATTTAGACTGAGAAAATAGCTTAACACAAAGATGCCCGCACACTGAAAAACAACACTAAAAAAATAAGTGAACCAAACATTGTGTGTCTCAATAAAAGTTCGGCTCAACACAGGCTATGATGGGGTGATCACTCATCCTGTATTTTATGGGATTTATTTTATCTGGCACCTAAGGTCCCACCACTGGCTTCCAGTAATAAGGAGCTATTAAGAGGTGTTTGGTCTCTACTCAAGCAACAGTCATGAAGATGATCATTCCCTGTGATACAAAGGTATGGTTTTGTACCAGGCATACAAGACCATGGACTGGTGTCCCCTTAGTAGTAAGTTTTGTCCCATATTTGTCATACACGTGCAATATTGGCCATTCCAGGTTAGAACACATCACTGGGTGCTGGAGGGAGCCTGAAGAACCTGGCCTCTCCCTTGGTATGCAATGGTGTTTCAGACAGAATAGTCCTAAGAAGTGACTCCACATGGCATACCTCTGCTCCCAAATCACTCTGACTCCATTTCTACTTCCATGCCTCGGGGCACAGAACCCCAAAATAGGATGATCTAACGCTCCTCCTCTTCAGCCCAGCTCCTCTTGAAGTCTGTTGACCACAGTGCATCTCTTCACCTCTAAACTTCTCCCATCCTGCCCATATCGCCCAGCCACACATGGGCATCATTAATGGAACACTGAGAAAGCAATGAATTTGCAGCAGCCCCCACTACCCCCAGCGGCAAGTTCAAAGGACGCTGCTGTATGGCATTTAATGGTTCCGGGAAAGTGGCTCATAGCAGGAATATTGCTGCAGTATTTCAAGAGTGTGTGTGTGTGCACGCATGTGAGTGAGATCTGATGTGTCGCGGTTCTGCAGCTGCTTCTTATTAGCTCGAGCACTGAGCTGCTGGGGATGGTGATTTTTCTTTCAGTGAGACAAACTTTGTTCCTTCTGTATCGATTGCTTCAAGATGTAGTTGAGAAGTGCAGACATACTGAACAGGGTGGATAGATCCAAGGAGGCAAAATGCTCTAGTACACTCCATGGTATCCTAGGCTATGTTCCTACAGACATCCCAAGTGGGTGAAATGGGGATGGCCTGGCTACAAGTTGGGGAAAAGCTACTGAATTCAACCCCATCGAAGTATTTTGGTAGCTCCCATCACTGTAGGGATGGCACAAATGCCAACGCAACAGTCAGAAGGTGTTAACACAGGCTAGGCAAACTAGTATGGCTACAACAAGAAGTGATGTGAATCTTCACCCAGAACTTAACTGAATACAAAACAAATTGGCTAACATTAATGCACAGCTAAATGGGGACACCAACAGGGAGAGAAGACCAACAAAGCAGTTAGGCAGAGGCAAGAAGCATTTGTGAGTCTCAGGAGATCTACTGGTTTTATGGACTGCAAGTCAAATCTCTGTATACAAACACAGAAATACAGACATATATGTGTACACAGACTCAGGTCCAGATCTTCAGCTGGCATAAATCAGTGCCACTCCATTGACATCAATGGAATAACATTGATTTACACCAGCCAAGGCCTACAGTGTACAGAATATAGAACAAGTGACATTATGGCTGTAAATCTTGTTGAATAGTCCAAGTTCATCTGTTTTCACTAGTTCTAGGAATTTCTCTTTTCTCCGGTGCCAGCTGAGACAGGGGAGCTTGTGCTGAACTTAGAGGATGCTGCGAAAGTTTCCCTGACAACTGCAGCCACACAGATGAGAGATCTTAGAACATCCAACTGAGGGGCCTGGGTTTGCTTTTTTTTAAGTCATCCATGTACCAAGAAGCAACTGTTCTAGCAGACACATCTTTACTGAAAGCAATAATCACAAAGCTGCTGTTATATCTCCTCCTGCCTTAGCCACGGATGGTTCACCAGCTATGTGAGGTAGCATGAGAAGGAAACATGCTTGATGATAAAAATAAAGATTCAGCCTGAATATTCACATAGAACTTGAACCAAGCCTAAGCAGAACCTTTGGGGGGAGCAGGGGATTTACTTTAAACTCCCCACATGGCCCTACACATTCTGGTGCCAGATGGGATTCAAATGCTAAAATATTGCCCTTGTAATATTTCTGAATCAGCCACAGGCAGGAAAATATCTATAGAGAGGGATTTTCCACACTCTAAAGTTGGGCCACACGTTCAGACTTTTGGTTGCTTAACCAAACTACATTTCCTAAATGTTCAGGCTTTGCCAATCACTAGGTAGTTCCAGCTGAGTTAGGATGGCTCCGATCCTGCTAGAAGCCTAAACCAACAAGGAGCCTCTTTGGCCTTTGAATATTATTGCCCATCTAATATTAATATCCTTCTGGGCACCATTTTTGTACCAGCTGATTTTGTCCTAGGAGTTATTAAAAGGAATAAGGGATTGAATTCATCAAAAGAGAAATGTAGGCTCAGTGTGGGTTTCCTGATGGCGATATCTATTAGTCTGTGGAATGGTCTCTCAACAGAGGCAGACCCATTGCTTGAGACAGCTAAAGTTAGACTGGACAAAGCACTTGGGAATCTATTAGGGGGCACTATCTTGCCCCAGCCTCTGGAGAATGGACAAGATCTCATAATACTTTTCTGTCTTGGATTTCTCTCCTCCTCTGATTTCTCTGTGTTTATATCATTTGCATTTGAATTTGCTTTTATCAAGCCCTGATGCCGAAATGTGTAAGCAGGCAATTCAGGATCTGCCGTGTTTATGTAACTGTAAACTAGGTTTTTAGCAGTTTAATTAGTAATATTAATAATGTCACCTAAGTTTAATTATACCAATTATAACACAGTAAATATTGCTTACTGGATTACAAGTAGCCATAATAAAACATGAACTTTCATGCTCGGTCAAACTTTCAAAACATATTATTTTAAAAAAATGAAAAGGCAGTTTCACTTTCATATACTGGTGGCTCTTTTGATCTCAAAGAGGGATAATTATTACAAATAAATATTTGCAAGTGGGAGACTTTCCCATATGATGCATCATCTCCTCTCCCTCGCTTTGTTTTTACAAGTTGAGATTGAGTTGCCCATTTCAGCCAAGTGGAAAATGTCTTTGTGATGTCACTGACAGGTGATAAGCTGTTCTCATTCACAGATGAAGAAGGGGAGGAAGAGAAAGAGGGAGTCACACTGTAAGAGAGAAAGGCTAGACTTACGCCCTGCTGTTTACAAACTGTTTGGCTCCTCTGAGGAATGGCAGCTTCATAGGAGTACAAGAAAGACCTATTTGGTCAGATAAAGTAGGACTTCCATAAGTGCGCTGCGCTGGCCTAACTGGTCCCATTGAAACTGGTAGATGGAAACAGATTTAGGCGAATCAGTGCTATTGAAAATCCCACCACTAGTCCATCGCCTTCTGCTTGTGCAGCATCATTCTATGCAACGCCCTACATCTAGGGTAGTGACATGTTGGGTGGGGTTGTCTGGACCTGCCCACCATGGTCATGCACGATCTCTGATTTTCATCAGAACAATTTCCTTTTCATTAGCTCTGGTAAAAAGGTCCCAAATGGACATCTATGGAGCCTGACGCCCTTTCTTATTCCACATAACAATACAGGTCCGATATGGGCAAGTTTTCTCTATATTGCTTGGCCAATGAAACCCCAACTTAGAAGAGCCACTTCTAAGGGCAAAAGGGCACGTCAGACACCATTGGCCATTCAATCTCTGGGCTCTCTGCTGAGACTATCCAGACCACCACCTCCTCCATGTCACTTCACTACTTCCTTCCACCTCAGCTCTTCAGAGCCTCTCACACTATTGTGTGCATCTGATGACATTCTGATGGCTGCTCAGTGGCCAATATGAAACAAATTGGTGGATCTCAGCCCATTTCTTAGAGGGAAGATGCCTAAATCAAAAAAGCCATCATCCCAATCGGCTCCCTGGTGGCTGTGTCAGCAAACTAGTCAAGGAACTATCCTTTCAACACCTCTTTTACACATCTTCCTTCTGTTTATTTTTCTCTGCATTACTGGGTATTCTGATTTTGCCTGTGCAAAGGTGCAGATGGAGTGAGGAATCAGAGTGTAAGGAAGAATAGGGAGAGAATGTGTCTCTATCCACAGCTTCACAACATAATTTACAAGAAGGGGCAACTTATAATAAATAACCCAAAGCTCCTGGGAACAGTGACCTAATCAAGATGTATAATTGCATGTCTTATCTAAATGAAAGCATCATTTCAGAAATGGTAATGTGCATCACCGTGGATTCAATTGCTATAGAGTTCAGCACTGAAGGGTAATTATAATGTTTAACAAATATATTCCCTTCGGGGGCCTGCAGTTAAAGATACCATGTTGCTTCTTCCTACTGCTACCTCCTAGTAAATTACCAAACATTCCAAAATATCTCCCTGCTCGCAGGCTTCTCATGGACTTTCCAAGTTGGAACTCTGTTGCTCTTTACAGTCCAGAGCACTGCTCTCTGAAATGGTCTTCAGGAAGCCAAGAGATGCCGATCACATGCAGTGCTTACAAATATGTGAGAAATAAGCTAAGCAAGAGGGTAGAAATTAGAAATGGAAAAGATCATTAGGTCAAGTCCAGCTCCCTGCTAGACTAGCATGGTTCCTTACAGTGTGTGCTATAGTGTTTTTCCCAGTCTAATTTTAAATAAATCCAAAGACAATGTTCCATATATTAATAGAACTCACAGTCTGGAACATGATTCTTAAAATTCCCCTTTCTTAATTTCATCCCATCCCTCCCTCTTAGTTATATCTACCGGAATAATTCCCATCCCTCCATGGTGTGTATGCCCTTCAGATACGTGTCGACTGTTACCATGAACACTTGATTTATTATGGATATAGCGTTATGATGCATAATTGCATGCATCATGACACCTCTATACTGCCCATAGCACAGATGCCTCCATCACAACTGGCCCCCTGGTGGACAGTCACAGCAGAGAGGACCAACAAGGGGACCCCATAGTGCCTACTGTGGTGATGTTGTGGACATTTGTCCACTAGGAACTGGACTGAGACCATAAAACTACAGAATATAAGAACACAGCACTGGAAGGGACCTTCTGGGTCACTGAGTCCAGTCCCTGCTATTGCAGGCAACCCTGCCATAAATTTATCAAGCTCCATCTTAAAACCAGTTAGGTGTCTTGCCTCAACCACTCCTATGGGGAGGCTATTCCACAACCTTACTCCTTTAATGGTAATAAACCTTCCAATTTCCAGCCTACATTTATTCATGGATACTTTATACCCATTTGTTCCTGTCCCACCATTGTTCTTTAGCTTGAATAGCTCTTCTCCCTCCATGGTGTTTACTCCCCTGCCCCGGTACGTATTTATAGAGAGCAATCATAACCCCTCCCAGCCTTCATTTTGCTAGTCTAAACAAACCAGGCTCTTAGTCTCCTCTCATAAGATCAGCTCTCCATTCCCTTGATCATCCTCGTAGCCCTTCTTTGCACCTGCTCCAGTTTGAAAGCACATGTGCCACCCACCAGTAGCAATTTCTGGTCACTACTGGGCAAGGTGAGCTTGGAAAGGTGAAAGGAACTGTACCCTGGTGACAATACTTTGAGTCATCCAGACTCCAAACCCACTTCCTAGTTTTTCTAGTTCATCCCACTCAGAGTGGAGACCATCATGCCCCATTCCTCCACTGGGAATCCCTAATAAAAGATCTTGCAAACACTCTGCCCCAGTCACCCTCAGCTCACCCCAGTACTCGCATGTCAAGAACTACAACAAATCACAGTAGCTCATGATACTGCGGCAGGGCCATGGTCTCACTGTAATGGGAAAAGAGATCAACTCAGGTCACTGCTGTAAGTACCTGACGTGCTTTCAGGGAGAATTTTTATTCTGATTTATTTATTTATTGCTAGGAATGATGGATGGATTCAACAGGGAAGACAATCTAGTTTAGAGACAGACCTGTCATCTGCAAAATAGCTGATCCCACTTTGGGTTATTTGCTTGAAAAACAAAATTGAGCCAGCCCTGTATTCCGAGAATCTTTTAAAATCAACATTAACAAAAAGAAAAGAAGAGGGGGAGAGAGATAGAGAGGGGGATTCGGTTAAATGAATCACTCCTGTGTTGTCTCCAACACCCTGATTAAAGTCATGGTAAAGAAGCCTGAACACAATTTTGTTTCTTGCAGTCTTTTCTAATGCGTTCTATTATATCTAAAGTTTTATTTTGTCCTCTTTTGATCTGTGAAAGTAAAGCAGCAATGGAGGGGAGGGGGAGCCCAGAGAAATTGACACAAATCTTGTTTTCTTCCTTTCTCTTTGCCCACATCAATAACTCAATTGGATCAGAAGTGAAGTGAAGCAGAAATGAACCTCATGTGATTGCCAAATGAAAAGCAGAGGGTATATTGGAAAAGCAATATTGCCAATAAAGTTAAATTACTGGACAGACAGCCTTCCCCTCCCCAACATTAGAATCAGAATGTTTTGAAGATTGGTATAAACTTTATCTGCTTGTAATAACTACACAATGTAACCTTCTGCCCCTTTAAGGAGCCCTGTAGCTTCACCTATTGGAGAGGAACCAACAGCTGCTGTAGGACAGTAAAGGGAGTTAAGCAGAATAGGAGGCTGTGTGGTTTCTAGGAGAGAGGGCATAGTACTGGCAATCAGGGCACCTGGGTTATATTCCCAGCTCTGCCACTGACTGGCTATATGATCTTGGTCAAGTCACTTAGCCCTCTGTCCCCGTTTCCCTATCTGCAAAGCGGGGATAATGATATTTGCCCTTCTTTGTTAAGTCCTTTGCAATCAACATATGATAAGTGCTCAGTATTGTGTGCAGAAATTTCAAACATGCACAGCATTGGCCTAACTCCCACCGAAGTCAGTGATCAAACTTCCACTCCTTTCAATGGGAGCTGCATTGCGAGCTTTCGAAAACTCCGCCCTACGTTCTCAGCAGATTCCAGAGACGGCTGGCAGGCGGCTCAGGGCCTTTTCATGGAGCTTGTTCTGTACAAAGCTTGGATGTCTGTTTGAACTCTAAAGGCTCTGTAGGGGAAGGAGGCCTGTACGAGCTTGGTTGGACCAGGTTATCACATGAACAGGTATAATGTAAGGGCAGGACAGAAACTGATGAGCGGAAGCAGAGTGCAGGGAATCCTGATCTTGCCTTGCAGAGACGCTGTTGCCATCTGTTTCAGCCGGAAACCAGGAGTAAGGCCTCAGGAAGGAAACACCTTATGAACATAAGGAGAAGCCCATATAGCATAAGACCCATTCATTCTCCACCCAGGCCCCATCCCTTTTTCACCAAGTGCACTTTGAGGAAGGGAGTAGGTGGATGGGAAACACAAGGCTCATTGCAGAGGACTATACCTTGCATTTAATGCTATCATTAATCATTATCACCCAGGTATCCTCCATGCATACATTAGATCACAACCATACTATGCTCTCTGCAGCATCAAGGTCTAAACAGGGAATTCGCAAGCCAATTACACATTTGTCTTTGCATGATCCAAGGTCTCACACACTGGCCAGGCACCTTGGAGGAGCTGGGCATCCTCTTCTTTTCCTTTGCTAGCGAGCCGTAGCATAGATTAGCTTGACCAAAGGCTGCCCCAGCCACACTCACGCAGGCCTACAGTTTGCAAAATGGTGATATTATGCACGTTGTGTGGCTGGGGCCCGTGGACTGTTTGGGCTTGGAATCAAAAGCACTGGAGTGAAGGGGAAAAAAGGCTTATTAAGCAGTGATTTTTCACTTATGGAAGGTGTGCCATCAGATGCTGCCTGGGCAATGAGTCTGTGTGTGGGTTGAGGGTATGGGAGGACGGCAGCAGGAGGAATTCATTAGCATTTCGGTTGTTACATATTTATGTTCAGAAACAAACACGTGGAGCAAACAGAGGACACACTGGGGAGCGCTGCTAAGTGAGCTGTAGCTCATGAAAGCTTATGCTCAAATAAATTGGTTAGTCTCTAAGGTGCCACAAGTCCTCCTGTTCTTTTTGTGAATACAGACTAACACAGCTGCTACTCCAAAAAACTCACCGACATTCCCAGGTGTTCAGATTTGCTGGTAGCCTACTAAAGGCCCCCAGTTGACCAAGGCACACCAGGCCAAGGAATTAGAAGAAAGGAAAAATTATTCAGATTCTATAACCTTTCCTAAAGTCAGTTCCAGTCCGAAGCCACTAAATAGGTTTGTGTGACTGATGTCGGGGAAGGGGAGCAGTTTACACTGACAGTGCTTCCTATTGGACAGGTTCACAGTGAAAAGCCTCCGAGGCAGGGTTGTTCCTGAGAGAGATGCTGAAGGAGCCAGAAAGCTAAAGCCAAAAGCTATGAAGGTTTCTCAGGTTAAGTTCCTAGTAAAGAAGAAACCAATCTGCCTTGAAGGCCGTAACAGCCTTTCAGTAGAACAGGGGGACCCACAATCTATCTAGTTTTAAAATGGAGCTTGATAAATTCATGAACAGGATTACAGGACGTGGCTGTTTACGATAACAGTGGACAGGACTTGATAACCCAGGAGTTCCTTCCAGTCCCCTGTTCTATGCAAAAAGGGATGTAAACAACAAATGTGTGAAAGTTAACACCATGCTTTTCAACATCAAAGTGCTTCATATGAACATAAAGGTCTTTATTATATCTATGAGAGCTCCTTAACCGGGCTGGTTCAGGCCTGATTGCCAGAGATGTGTGCTCCTGAAGGCACCAAGCTCTCCAAAGGATCAGGGCCCTATCTCCTTTCTGCATTGGCCCCCGCCACTCCAGCGATGGACATGCACCCTACTCAATATATTTCATGCAGTGATCTAAGTGTTCTGCACGGGTCGGTCAGTACCACAGTTCTCATTTTATACACGGCATAACTTGTCCACGTAACTTTGTGACAGAGGCAGGAACAGAACCCAGGATTCATTACACCAGCCCTGTATCCTACACCTCGGACTATGCTATATCCCCAATCAAAGCCTTCCTATCCTGGCCTTCTTGAGGTTTAGAGTCCAAATTTTGCAGACGCTCTAAGATAAGAGGGGAAACAGTCTCATTAGGTGGGGTTGGTTTTGTTTGTTTGTTTGTTTGTTTGTACTACTGATGCCCCTTTCAACTCTCATCTTCCCTTCAGGCACAATCAGTAGCACAGGCTCAGGGCCGTCCATAGCTATTCTGGGGCCCTACCCAGCCCCCCACCCGTGGGGGCAGGGCTTGCGGGGGGCCCAGGCCTCTGTGGGGGGGCGTGGCTGGCTTGGGGAACAGGGGGGGAACTGCCTCCCAGCACTCACCAGCAGCATGGCTGGGGCCGGGCCACTGCACTTCCCACCCCGCCAGTGAGTGCAGGCCAGGTCCTGCTGAACTCCTCAGGGGAGTGGGGGCGGGGCTGGGGCAGAGCAGTGGTGGGAAGAGGCGGGGCTGGGGCGGGGAAGGGGCGGGGTGGGAAGAGGCGGGGCTGGGGCGGGGAAGGGGCGGGGTGGGAAGAGGCGGGGCGGGGCAGAGCAGTGGCAGGAAGAGGCGGGGCTGGGGTGGGGAAGGGGCGGGGTGGGAAGAGGCGGGGCAGGGCGGGGGCAGAGCAGTGGTGGGAAGAGGCGGGGCTGGGGCGGGGAAGGGGCAGGGTGGGAAGAGGCGGGGCGGAGCAGGGGCTTTGGGAAAGGGGTGGAGAGGGGGTGGGGCTAGGGCAGAGCAGGGGTGGGAAGAGGCGGGGTGCGGCGGAGCAGGGACGGGGGCCATGGGAAAGAGGCAGAGCAGGGGCTGGAGCAGCACGCAGCTGCGCAGGGTATGAGGAAATGTGGTGCCCCAAATTTCCTGGTGCCCTATGAAGCTGCATACTTTGCATATGGGTAAGGACGGCCCTGCACAGGCTGAACCCACAGGCTGTTCAATAAGCTATTACTTTGATTGCAATTGCCTCTAAATCACTAATGTGCAAGAAACATAATTAAATACCTTGCTTATTTAGCAAACAGGCTTTTCTTGGCGAAAACAGCCCATGACTCCCCAAGATGGATGAAAGAAAGTTTACCCGACTTCAAGGAGGGCAAAAGGCAAGTGAAACCAGCACAGTTTGATGTCTTCTATTCCTGAGCCATCATCTCAATAGGATGTCCCTAGGCATCTGGCTAATTGCTCATTGACTCTGGCAATGGAGAAACCCAGAGGAGAAGAGAAAGGGGTTATAGGCACCAAATAAATGACTGTATTGACAAAAAAAAAATAGCTACACAAACTGAAGAGCCAACGCACCATAGCCGCCTTGAAACCATTGCTTTGAGCCTAAAGCTCATCAAGGAAATTGAACTTTTATATAATGTTCTCAGACTGAGGAATCTGATATCTAATTCATCCAGTACAGCCTGCTGGGACTGTCCTTGAAATAGGTACTGACGTGCCACAGTAACGTGGTAAAAAGCTAAGAGATTCTTCACTCGAGGAAATGGAGAGCTTGATACTTCTTAGCAAGTCCTGGTGCTGGCTTCACCTTCCAGAATATTATCTGGAAATGCACAGGGACTTCCCAGTTTCCGTCTCAAGTGGGTTGCATACAGCTCCTTGATAATGTACATTCCTCAGGGGTATAATCAGAGAGAGAGGCTGGGGGGTTGGAGAAAGGGTAACATGGATTGGAAAGCCAATGAGAAGATTTGGAATGCTACTCTTTGAGGGATTCAAGGAGGGTCAATAAAGACTGGGGCAACCAACTGCACAATGAAATGAGTTTTTTGGCTACTTCTGGAGTTATGCATGGTAAAAAAATAAGAGTAGGATCAAAAAATCTCAACCATCAGGGCACCAGTTCACCACGGCAGAGATCGAGAAGGAATTCTTACTGCACATCTGACAAGGTGCATTATGGAGATTTTCCACTTTCATCTGAAGCTTCAGACAAGGCTGATGCCAGTCTAGATAGACTAGTGGGATCTGATCCACTATGATAAATTCTAGGTTCCTACTGAGTCAGGACCATCTGTTAGAGTCAGTGGGCATACCCCACATGAGCAATTCTGTGAGAGGAGTGGACACTTACGGACTTTGGTCTCTCTTATAAGTTGATCTAGCATACACTGTCTCAGTGGGAGCATGTACACATTTGCCCTATCCTGGTTGGAATGCTTTGAGTCTAATGTCTGGTGTCTGCAGCCAATGAAGGAGATAAAACCTAATGCGTCTATAGCTAATAGAGAATAGCTCCTTCAACTCTTGATAGACCCAGTCTCAGTTAGGGTCTCTAGCCACTGCCACAATATAAATAATAAAAATAAGATGCATTTAGAACAGAAAAGCCTAAGTTCCATTTCCCCCCAAAAGTGTGAACTCCATGTTGCCGTACTGTGCAGAACAACTGATGAGCTTAAGGTCTACACACCAAGTGAATTCTTAAAAACCAGGTGGAGCTTACTTGGCAGAACCCAGCAAGGAAGAAAATGCAGAATGAGTTCAAGCCAAAAACACAAGGGTCATCAATACCTCAGGAAGAACACGACTATTTCTCTTTCTTCTCTTTTTTCTTTTCTCTTGAAACACAGTTCATATTACCCTTCAGATGCTCAGAACTGCATCAGCAATCTTTGATGTCATTCAGCTAACTTAAAAAGTCTTCTGGGCCTTCTTTAAAAATAAAAGATTTTAGACGGTTTTGTTATTAATTGCTTTGGCTTCTTAACAGTTGCATTAAATATCTAGGCAACCACATGGAATTGCGGGGGAAGGGACAAGCCACAGTAGCATAAAGGAAAGGAAACTGGGGAAATGTGAAACTTTCATGTGAGATAAGACACTCGTAACACTGGGTATAATATCCCCCTGCAGACAGGGGGGCTCCTGGTTTTAATAAAACCTCATTTTTCTTAAATTTCCCCATGTGGTTGATGTATTATATGAGGAGTTTAATGTAGGCAGGATAGGATCTAAACTCAGGTGGTCTGGACCCTTCGGAACAGCTGGGGTGCATTGTTGAGCCACAGATTGGGGAATATAAATAGTGCCAGAAAGTACTCTTTTTCCTTCCAGAATCAGAAAATAAACTACAGTGTCTGATAACTGATACAGCCGCCAGCCCAATCAAAGAGAGACATGACTCCAGTACTGCATCGGTTTTTGGGAGGGAAGGGGGAAATCAACACTTGCTTTTCTTTAAAGTAACAAAAATAAAATAAAATAAAATAAAATAAAATAAATGTTCCAAGATGGTAAGACTTGCTGTTTTTTCCCCAAGGGCATCTGCCTTTGAAAGCCACCATAGGGGTTCTCAAACTGGGGGCCGTGACCCCTCAGGGGTTCATGAGATTACTACATGGGGGTTGTGAGCTGCCAGCCTCCACCCCAAAGCCCCACTTTGCCTCCAGCATTTATAATAGTGTTAAATATATTTAAAAAGTGTTTTTAATTTATAAGGGGGGGGGTCGCACTCAGAGGCTTGCTGCGTGAAAGGGGCCACCAATACAAAAGTGTGTGAACCATCCATGCAGAACTCCTTGAGGTGCCCCTTAGGACAGGGACATTGTATTCATTAGGAGCACTGATCCCGATGCATTCATTTTTCTTGTCACATACAATCCCATAAGTGGACTTCACTTACAGTTCTGTGGGTGATCCACTGTCATTTAGCATCAGTCAACCGCCTCTTCAGAAAGAAACAATAGTGGCATGGGTTGAATTTCAATACAGAAACGTTCTCTACAATAGCTCCAGTCAAGAGGGGGCATTTCTTTTTTAATTAAAAGTTAGGTACCAAAATGTAAGCTTCAGAAATGCACTAATGAAGTAGCACTTCCGTGGCTGCTGTAGCATGGAAGGAAATTCTTTGCTCTGCTTGTAACCACGCGGACTAGCTAATTCATTGCTTCAAATGCAACGTTGTTTTTGCCTACCTAATTCCTCCACCTATTTCAAGGGCTACCTAGCAGGAGGCACTAGGCTGCTGCTGAAGACAGGAGATTACAAGGCTTCAATGGTCTAATGCAGGCAGTTAAATGTCGGGTGATGGTACGTCCCATTTTGGATGGGACAGTCCCTTTTTAAAGCCCTGTCCCAGCCGCCCGGGCTTTTTTTGGCAAAAGTGGGCATTTCTCTCATTTGCTCTTACTCTGCACAGGAGCGGGAGGGGGAGGCAGGCTCGGGTAAGCAGCAATGCTAGCCCCACATGGGGATAAGGGACAGGGCTTGGGCCAGCCCCAAGCAGTGTCCCATTTTCCCTTTGGGAAACATGGTCACCCTGGTTAAATGGTACATAACAGATATATGAAGCCCAGCTGGGCACTAATTTAACAATGTTCTGCCACGGCTATTGGCCCCTCCACATGGATCTCACAGCAAGGTATAACCAAGATTAGTTGACATAATGCTGAACATGGCTTGCTCCAGCCTGCACTGACCAGTCAGGCATGGTCAGCATTGTTTCCTTACAATCATGGTTCAAGCCAATATGATTTCCTGGTTGAAGAGGAACTCATTTAGGGCTTAGTCCTGCTTTCCTGGGGTCAATGGGAGTTTGTAGTGTGTGAGGGCTACAGGATCAGGTCCATAGTATTGATAAAAAATAGTGTCCAGACGGATTTAACTAGAAGACAAAGGAGGTTATTTGGTGTGGCCAAATAGAAGAATGGGAAACATTCGGCACTTCTCTAGTACTCTTCCTCCGAGGATCCCAAAGCATTTGACAAACATGAGTGAATTTAGCCTCAGCCCGCAATGCAAGTAAAGCATTATTAGCCTGATTCTCCAGATGGGTAAGATGAGGCACAGGAGCAGTAATGACACACCCAAGGTCACAGAGCTAGTTATTGGCAGAGCCAGGGGTAGGACTCGGGAATCCTGACTCCTAGTTTTGTGCTTGAGCTAATATTTGTATTGCAGTAGCACATAGAGGCTTCCTTTGTGCGGGGCTCAGTACAAACATATAGGCTATGGCTACACTGCAGAGCTTACAACTGCATGCTGGTGTAGACACTCTAAGCCAATGGGTGAGAGCTCTGCCGTCAACTTAATTACTCCAGCCCCCGTGAGCGGTGGTAGCTACGTTGGCAGGAGAAGCTCTCCCACCAACATAGTGGTGTCCACACCAGTGCTTAGATCGGTGTAACTTATGTCTTATTCACACCCTTGAATGAGCCCTTATTCAAACCTCCGAGCAACATACCGACATAAGCTGCAGCATGTACATAGCCATAGAGAACAAAACTTTAAAATCAAACTATACAAGACAGACAAAGGGTGGGATTATTAACCCCATTTTACAGATAGGGAACTGATGCACAGAGAGATTAAAGGTCCCAATTGTGGATGCTTTGCTCTTGTGGAGACATTTGCATCAGTGCACAATGCCACCATTCTGACTTGGACCCCATTTTGTGCTGGTGTAGCTCATAATGAATGGGGCCCTGAGGGACTTGCCCAACATCACAAAGTAGTTTATAGCAGAGCTGGGAGTTGAACCTAGATCTCCTGAGTCTTGGCCCAAGACTATTGCCTTTCCTTAAGAATTAGAAACACTCCCTCCCTAATCCAAACTGATTAAAGATCTGCTTCCTTTCCATTACTCTGATTTTAAAACGACCCACGCAACCTTATCAGACAAAGAAAACAAAAAACAACAACCCTTTTTCCATTTCTGAGATTGATAGAGACCATGGGTATCCCTATGCCACAGTATCCCATCAATTAAGCTGCTGAATCGACTCATTCAGACTCTGTTCTGGTTTCAAAATACCTTTGGAAAAAAGAAAGGCTTTTTGTAATGAACACCTTTCCAAACTGAAGTGAAAATGGAGATTTTAACCAAAAAGCTTTCAGCAAGACGCAAACTCATAAAGAGCAAAAATTGCAGCTGTTAAGACTTAAACCAAGGAGGCAATTCCTTTTGAGATACAATGTTCCAAGGGTCTTGATCAATCTCAGATAACACTGAACCCCAGGAGGAAAAATTAGCAACAACTGGTCAACTGATCTCCCAATCTCGTGGAGGAGTAAAGACTAATCTCCTTTAATCTAATTCAATGGACTCCATTTAACATTTCCTGCCCTTTCAGACTTCATAGGGGAATAGCCAGGGATGACATGAACTCTCTTCCTCTTTGATTCTGCAGTTGTTCAAGCAGAACTTGCAACTGCAAAAAGCTTAATGAGTTGCCATCTAGCTCCTTTTCATTCATCACCATCCAAGACATCATCCAACCTAAAGCGAACCCCTTGTAAATAGCATTCTGATCAGCAAAAGCTTGCTTTCCCCTGTCACACCATACTGCAGCCTGATCCATGCCTTCCTTACTGAGAGCTAATCACATCACTTGCATTGAGAGGGAAGTGTGGAATACAGCCTGCAGCAGTGTTTGTTTAAAAAGTAACTCATCCTGCCTGTGAGTGTTCGCTCTTCATCAAAACCTCACTTCCCGCTTTCATGAATTTTGAAACAGATTTTTTATTTCCTCCTCCTTTTGCTCCCCCTCCCTCGGGGATTCCTGGCGGGGGAATGGAAGGCTCCATTTCCTGCTGCACCCAGGTCGTCCCTGGGTAAAAGCTCTGGGCTCAATTCCCTATTGCCTTGTACCTTGTGTCCTCATTGTCTTGTACAAAGTGATTGTAAAATGGTACCAGTTCATGATGGTAGCATAACAAGCCCCCACCAAGGGTTGTCACTGGGGATTGAACACATGATCTTCAGCACTGAGGGAATGTCTACTGTTTGAGTTGGGGGTGTAATGCCTAGTTTGAGGAGAAATACCCATGTTAGCTCTGATTGAGCGAGCATGCTAAAAATAGAATGTCGTCACGGTGATATGAGCGGCACGAGAGGCTAGCTACTATAGGTGCCAACCCTCCAGGATTGGCCTGGAGTCTCCAGGAATTAAAGATTCATCTTTAATTAAAGATTATGTCATGCAATGAAACCTCCAGGAATATGTCACCCAGGGTTGTGGGTTCAATCCTTGAGGGGGCAATTTAGGGATCTGGGGCAAAAATTGGGGGATTGGTCCTGCTTTGAGCAGGGGGTTGGACTAGATGACCTCCTGAGGTCCCTTCCAACCCTGATATTCTATGATTCTATGATTCTATGACCAACCAAAATTGGGAATCCTAGTAGCTACCCTAGGCCTTGGATGGGTATGTACTCTGGGCCCTCTTGCTGCGGCTACACTCTTTTTCGCATGCTAGCTCAATCAGAGCTAGGGCAGGTATGTCTTCTCTAGCTGGAAATCACACCCTTAGCTCAAAATGTAGAAATACCCTAAAAGCAGAGGCCTTTACCAGTATATCTACAAGAGTAACTCCAGGAGTGGCTCGTGGGCACTTATCCTTTTATGTGGATCAGCCACTATTTTTTTTTTTCGGGTTGGGGCGGGAGGGAAAGACAGGAAACAGAAATCAGACCAGTGGATTGCAGCAGCATTTTTACACCCACTTTGCAGAGGTGTAAATAGTGCAAAATAAAATAACCAGGCCCTGTGTTTGTTAAAAAATAAAAGGACTTTCCCTCATTCACACCGCTGGTTTACTTTTTCCACTTCGTTCTGCTTGGGCAGTGAAATAAGACTAGTCAATTTCCACAGTTCCGCTGCCTTGTCTCACTATGCTGTTGGGCCTGGTTTTCCAGGCCCGCAGAGGAAATGTTTAATTCAAATAGGAAAAAAAACAAAACAAGGAAAATAATTTTTTTTTTCATTTTACTTTTTTTAAAACCATGACAACACTTCTAAACTTACATTTTTTACCTTAAAAGTATTTGACAGCACCAAGATCACATTTCCATGATGCATCGAACCATCATTAGAAGAATTGTTATGCGTTAAAATTAGGGAAATTTTATTTTTCTCTTTAAAATGATGTATGTCATAAATTACTCTGTAAGGCTCCCTCATCACAAAGAATTAGCCCAACCTCACCCCTTTGTTTCAGTCTGATCCCCTTTCCCTGTTTATTGATTTCCACAGTATGCATCCGATGAAGTGAGCTGTAGCTCACGAAAGCTCATGCTCAAATAAATTGGTTAGTCTCTAAGGTGCCACAGGTACTCCTTTTCTTTTTGCAAATACAGACTAACACGGCTGTTACTCTGAAACCAGCAAGATCCAAGTCTCTTTTCTGATGGATATCTATTACTGAGCCTTGCAGCCATATAGAACAGAGCTTTTGAAACTCACCTCAGTTCCACATGCCGAGTGGGCAACATGGATTTAATTTGAAGGCTCCTGGAATCAATAATAGCCTTTCACTTGACCGTACTTTATCCTTGTTGATAGCTGATACCTGTTGTCAAAACTACTAGAAGGCATCCCTTGTGATTTGCTATGCCATCCATGCAGTGTTTAAAGAAAGCGATTATCCATTATATTTCTGAGCACCTTTAAAATCCATTATATTATCTCACTACAAATAAATTGGAAATCTTCCATGTGGAGAAATGGCCAAGCAGCTGCAGGCATGTAGTTTTCTCTTCCATTGTTAGCCATTTACTGTCCCAGATCTGCATCTTTACAATATGTATATATTCCATTTTATACATGGCAGCTATCTTAACTAAACTAGGTACTTTCATGGATGTCAGCAGGATTTATGCATAGGTAGCTAGGGCATTAACTGGCCCTAAGTACCCTTCTGTTCCCAAGAAAAGGTAGCTGTCCATAATTATTGTAACGTTTTGCACTTGCATAGCAGCTTTCACTGGCAGATCTCAAAGGGATTCACAAACAGACAAAGAAGTACAATCATTAGAGGGGACACCAAAGGAGAGAACGGAGTGAGTTGCCCAAGGTCACATGAATCAGTGGCAGTCATGGAACCCAGAAGTCCTGATTCCCAGATCACACTCCATTTGATCGGGTAATTCAGTAAGACAGCTACTGTCATTACAACATCTATTTGCATACGGTGCCCATTGTCAGTGTTTGGGAAGTGTACGATCAAGTGGACACAATATTTCCTAACGATTGAGGGTACATACTCTCTGTTCCCGTTACAATCATTGGGCCCAGAAATAGAACTGGAAGAGTCTTGACTATCTATATTCAGTAGACGACCTGCACAGTAATTCATTCTTGCCTTGCGCTTCAACAGATTTCCAATAAGTGTGAATTCCAGCTTGTTTTCTCTATCATTCTGTGGTTTTGTTGAAATCAGAAAATACCAAGTTTTATTTTAAATAAAGCTTTTCTGACCTCTACAGAAGGGCTGGGAATCTAATTTCAGTTTGGGCAAAAGCTCAGGCTGTTATTTCTCAGCCTGTAGTGTGGCTCCATTCAGAAAAAAATGAGAAAATGAAGTGGAAAAACAAATTGCTTTCGCCCTGATTCCCCATGCCATTCCCTGCTGCTGACTGACTGGAACAGCTCTCTAGCTGAAGGACCCTTAGAGGAGCAGCAGCTCCAGGTTGGGTCATACACAAAAACACATTCCAACACCACAGCAGCAGCAGGATGGCACTGAGTAGCCAATCAGCCACAGTACAGAACTTTCAAAATTCCATTAACTAATGAGCACATGTAGAGTAAAGGGAACGTACAGTTTCCTACCTACAATTCTCACCTAGAGCCAGAACTGGTACTTCTTTTTATCCAAAATGAATGGGTCCATCTCAATTAAACCATGTGACAAGACTGGCTTTGAACCATGAACTTTCAGGCCGTTACTCTGAGCAACTGGAAGCCACTATTTTTTTCCAGTTGGGACTCGCCCAAGTCTGACAAACTCATAAACCCCTCAGATCAGCCCTCCCCCACAACAGCGCCTGCTCCCCTGATCCTCGGGTGTTTCATGTAATTTACCTCCTGCTCAATCATTCTCATGCACACTTTAATTGTTCTCGTACATGATCAGTATGCTAATCGGAATCTAGATAACCTCTACACGCTACTTTACATGCTGGTTCACGCTTTCCCTCATTTTAACTGGAGCCATTTTTAATTCCAGTTAGGAAATTGATTATTCACACTTCTATTTGCCTTCTTTAAAAGGAAGGCACGAGAGGCAAGAGAAGAATTGTAAATGGCTGGATTAAAAACAGAAATGGAAATCTGATCCTCCCCTCCCCCCACACACACTCAAGTCACATTCCTGATCAATACTGGGGGCCACTTGCAGAGAAGGTGTCATGGCCAGTCCGTTTGGGCACAAGGAACATGAGTCTTACTCTAGCAGGAGGGCTGAAAAAAAGATCAGGAGGAGAATGAAAAATAAATCTAAATCCAGGGCCAATATCAAGACAAACTAGAGCCTCCCTATGCTAAAACCTTGAAAATCTTGGCCCCCTCCTTGTTTTTGACTTGCAGAGCCCATACCTCATCCATCTCCCCCTCTGACATGTTGTGGAAGACAAGGCCCCTTAGCTCATCTCTGGGTAAATCTAGTGCGTTTTAATGTTTATGAAAAAGAGGGGTTGATAGACTTAGTTTAAGCTAGGCACATGCAGGTCGGTGTCAGGTCCTTTACCCTCCCAGTTGTGCTAATCACGCACTTTAATTATGACTCTAACCCAGGGCTACCACATACGCCCTGAAGGAACCTCACTGCTAACCATACTTGCACAATCTCAGGGTTTTGGTCAGGATTTCTCATGCCCTCAAAACTGCCTCTAAGAGTCAGAAATTTCAGCAGTGCTATGGGGAGGTTGCCACCAGTGTCACGTTACCGCAACCATCAAGGTGATGCTGGGTAGAGCAGGGGGGAAATAGCTCTTGGAAGGTGTGGACGGTAAATAGAAGGAACGTTCCAGAGCTACTCTCTTCCCCCCGACACCAGCTGTTCTGTTAGCAATGGATGAGCCCTGTATAGGCAGAACCACTTTGCTCCTTCTCCTGAGGACACAGCCCTTGAGGCAGTCACAGCAGCAGAAAACAGATCGCTCAGCAATGGGCGGCGCGCAGCATTGGTGCTGTTATTGCAAGGTGTAGCAAGCCACAGGAATAGGGAGGTTCTAGAAAAGCCGGAATCCCATCCGTTTTGACTCTCATGAAAGTGAAAGATTGTGAAGAGCAGTCGCTAGAGAGACAGAGGGAGGAATCCAGAACTAGCAAGATAAGATTCCTCCACACTCAGCTTTGGAAAAGCACCTCGATGCTGACCGGCCACATGGTATTGCATGCCCTAGAGCAGTGGCTCTCAAACTTTTTTACTGGTGACCCCTTTCACATAGCAAGCCTCTGACTGCGACCCCCCCTTTATACATTAAAAACACTTTTAATATATTTAACGCCATTATAAATGCTGGAGGCAAAGCAGGGTTTGGGGTGGAGGTTGACAGCTCGCGACCCCCCAGGTAATAACCTCGCGACCCGCTGAGGGGTCCTGACCCCCAGTATGAGAACCCCTGCCCTAGAGAGACCACAGTGACATGTCAAGTTTACACCACCCCTTTCATCTCAATGCATTTTACAAACATAAACTAAGCCTCACAACACTGTGGTAAGGCAGGTACCATCATAAGGATGGGGAACCTGAAGGCCCAGAGAGGTGAAGTGACTTGCCCAAGGCCACATCAGCAACTTGGTGCTAGAGCTGGTCAAAAAACGGGACATGGGGGGGTTGACAATCATGTCGATTTTCAGCAGAAATTTAAAAACCGAAATATTCCAATTTGGAAATGCTGCCATGGTGGCTCACTGGAGTTGTAGTTCACATGCCTCAAGCTCCTACTTTCCTCTACAGGCAGGGTTCTCTGGTCAGACCACGTTTCCCACGATTTAGCATGGTCTCCTCTTCTTGGTGAGAGGAAGTGGTGCTTCATGGTAGTCTCTGGCCAAGGTGCATCATGGGAGATACAGTTCACTCTGCAGCCCCGTCCATGAAGGAGAATGGGGACATGAGACAACTCACATGAGTCACCATGGCGGCATTTACAAACTGAAATATTTCTGTCTGCACTTATTCGTTTTTCAATGAAAAATCAATGTTCCCTGTAGTAGGCAGACACTCCTCATGAAGAATTCCATTCCCAATTTGCCATCAAAAAGCAGGTTTGACAGAAAAATTCCAAGCAGCTCTAAAAGGGACCTGGAAGAGAACCCAGAATTACAGTCCCATGCTCAAACCACTAGACAACACTAGCTCTTACCTACAGACTTGGCAAACAGGTCGAATTGAACTGTAGGGGTCGTGAAGTGATGTGGTCAAATATCCATCAGGGCCTAGGGAGACGCTACCAAACGCATTTTTTTTCTTTTGACCCACCTGAGAGCCAGAAGCAGAGCCGGCTGCTAGAAGTTAAAAGCCATAGCAGTGCATTAGCTCAATATCCAGCTATCTAATCTTTGACCGTGAATGCTCCAATGGAGAAAACAGCAGCAGCAGAGGCCAGAAGCAGAAATGTGCTGTGCATAATGCATGCATCAGGCAAACACGCTGAGCCTGGCAGAGACAGGTAGAGAGTTTATTTAGATTTGGTCTCTTCTTTTCCAGTTGAATACATAGAAAGTCTCCATTAGCATTCGTAAAATGTCTGGCGTCGCTGAGCTGGAACCATGTTTCTAATCTGATCAGCCATTAGGAACCAGGCAGTGCTCACAGCTTCCCAAACACCTTCACTTCTCCATTAAACAAAAACAAAGCATCACCGTCAGAGCTTCTCCGAGGCTGCTGGATGTGGATTTTCCAAGGTGCATCCAGAAGCACAGCCATGCATCATTAGAGCTGCCCTCGCTTAAGTTTCCACAGGACAGTCCCAATTCTTTTAAACCTAATTCTTCGAACAAACAAGACAGGAATCAAACAATTTCCTCTAGAAGCTCTCAAGGAACAGCAGAACGGGGGCTTATTCTCCACTGCCTTGTCCCTTTTGTCCTCACTTGCCCCGGTGCCAAATAGGACCAAACCAGAACAGCAGTCTTTTACCTCCACTTGGTATAGGTGTAATTGACTAGACATGGGGCAAAGTGGTGGAGAATCATCTCCATCCTCCTTTAGCAATGCTCTGCAAATGGAAACATTCTAGGAATACAAACACATCTTCTCACATCCAGGGCATAAATCAACTGACTTGAATGGAGCTACTCCTGATTTACACCAATGACAGCAGAATCAGATCAGTTTGCTTCCTGAACAATGACATCTGCTCCAGAACCACTCTCTAAATAACAACTTTTGGAAACTCTCTAAATAACACCTGTAAAAAGCACTGACTACAACTACTCTGAGGATGCTCTATAAATAATGTTACACAGCGGGTTGGGTGAAAGCTCATTGTAGCTGGTGGGTGTGAAGCTGCCCTTCATTCAGGACAGATGTAAGAAACAGTTAAGCTCCTTAATCCAACAATATAGCAAAAACAATAGAAGCAACTTCCCAAAACACAGGCCACATGCAAGGTCAGTCAAGAATCTGAGCTATGTGGGGGAGGGATTTCGCTGGGAGGCTGAATGCAAACTCAGGGGGCTGGAGCTGAATGTGTCCTGGAAGAAAACCAGCAAAAAAACCAGAAAACCCAACAACCTACAACCACAGAAGTACACAGAGAAGGCAGCAAGGAAGCCTCAGAGACAGCCAGAGAAGCACTTGTAGTATGACCCTGAGAAAAAGTTGAGCATGTGTGCTCTTGGCCAGAGTGTTGGCTGGAAAGAGGCTTAGAAATGCAAGTAAAATTTTCTGTCCTCTGTTTGATTCCTACTGAGTTGAGAGAAACAAGTCTTTGTAAATTCTTTGCACAAACAGGATTGCATCAAAGAAATACCTGACTCCATCATCAATTTCTCCTTCTAATGGAAACAACCTGCAAGACCCTGAATATTGGATAACAACTTGGTTCACAAGAGGTAACAATAACATCTCTAGAATGAGCTCTATAACTGAAATGACACCATGTGTTCCACAAATGACCAGTCCACGATGGCGTCTCCGCTAGACAAGACCCGTAAAGAATACCCGTCTTAGTTGCACCATATAAAATAGTCAAGAACACATGCTTCATTATAACAGCTACACTAAATGAAACTTTAGGCTTTGCTCCCATACACACGAGGGAATTCTCTCCCTCACTGTCTCTCCCTGGCATTTTTTAATCTTTTTTTCCCCCGCTGAGATCAATGCTCTTAATATAAAAGAAATTCCTTTCTGGTTACACTGGAGCAGGGGACATTGTGGAAATGTCTGCAGCCCTGAACAGGAAACCTCAATTCGTTTTCCTCCAACACAGATTTCTTTTTAACTCCCTTTGTAAAACAAGTGTAGAAATACCTATTACCCTCTCACTCCAGAAACCTCAGAGCCGCAGGAGTCACAGGAAAGTTAGTTAACTAAACCATCGCAAAATTCAACAGGGTCTCGTTCAGAAGGGGAAAACAAGAAGGGACTATATAGCCAGCCAGACAGTGGAAGGGGTGGGCTATGACAGGGTAAGCTGCAATGGCTCAGATGGGACAGATGGAGTCCATCCCACTCCATTGTTTAATAACAAGTGACTATAGCACTGGTGAAAGGTGCCAGATTGACGGCTGCATGCAAAAGGAAATGGAAGGTGGTCGCTCGCTCACTCTCCATTCATTTACCTGTTGCCATTTAATAAAAACAAAGATATGTCGTCAAAGAAACGTAATTGCTTTTTAATGAGGAAAATGATAAATCAATGGACTTTAAGTGAATCCAGACAACGATGGGGCACAATCTTCCCTTCAGCCTGAACAGTCTCTCCATTCCCCCTCTATTGTATCCAATGTCAGCTGTGGCAACCATCTTCCTTACTCCACTCAGACACCAGATCTGTAACCGGGCATAGCCTCCCTTACTGTCTTCTGATATAATTGGCTCTGACTCCCCCTGCCCCCCAGTTTGTAGCAACCACAGTGTAACTGGTATTTTATCAACACCCTCATACACTCCTGTGCAGCAATTCTACTTACAGTGTCCTGCAATCATTAGAGAGGGAAGAGTTCTCTCTTTACGCTTGCCGTGCTGGCCATTCTCCCTCTCTCTTTCCCCCTGCACTTCCTTCCTGTGCTTCTATTGTACTTTTGCAGTTAACGGGCTAATTAGCTCCATAGCTCTCCCCAGCCCAGGCTGATCTGGTACTTAGCTAACCCTCGTCTCAATCCGGCCCTCTCCAGGGGAATAAATTAGATTTACAATGACCAAGGAGCTGGTTCAGCAGCTGATGCTCAGCACTCTGTCATAAGACCGTCTAACTGGAACGTACCATCTTAGGAGCTCAGTTTGCTTGATGCCATTTTTATAACCCTGGTTTGAAATGGTCTGAAGGCAAATCTCACATCCACTGCAAGGCTTTCAATGGTGAGCTAGGGAACGGACTGTGGATGAACTGTGGGAAACCAGAGACTTTGGCAGGACAGGTTTTGCATGGCCCCACCAAAAGAGACACAGGATGTATAAAGCACTATGGAGAAGGGCTATAGGAGAAGCCAGGCCTTCTCTTGCCAATATGGACCTTTCAGTGAGCAGTACATAGACTTTTCAATGCTCTTTGAGAACAGCTTCCCTGAGCCTAATCTAAAACCCAGTGAAGTCATTGGGAGTCTATCCATTAGCTTTAAAGGGCTGTGGCTCAGCTCCATAATACAGTTCTCTTCCCAACCGTGGCAGGCAATTGCAATTCGTTGAAACAAACCCTCCCATCCAGGTGATATCTACCATGCCCAGGGATTCCCCAGACCTTCATTTCTTTGAAAAGAGTCATAGATTCCAAGGCCAGAAGCAACCACTGTGATCATGTAGTCTGACCTCATGCCCCAGAACTTCCCCAAAAAATTCCTAGAGCAGATCTTTTAGAAAAACATCCAATTTTGATTTAAAGGATGTCAGCGATGGAGAATGCATCATGACCCTTGGTAATTTTTTCCAATGGTTAATTACCCTCACTGTTAAAAATGTATGCCTTATTTCCAATCTGAATTTGTCTAGTTTAACTTCCAGCGATGAGCTCCTTGAGTTTATCACTACAAGGGACGTTTTCTAATCCTTTAATCATTCTCATGGTTCTTCTCTGAACCCTCTCTAATTTATCAATGTCCTTCTTGAAATGTGGACACCAGAAGTGGACACAGTATTCCAGCAGTGGTCACACCTCTGCCAAATACAGAGATAGAATGTCCTCTCTACTCCTACTTGAAATTCCCCTGTTTATACATCCAAGATTCACATTAGTCCTTTTGGCCACTGAATTTGCAATGGGAACTAACCTGATTACTCACCAAGACCACCCAGTCCTATTCAGAGTCACTGATTCCCAGGCTGAAGTCCCCATCCCTCCAAAAATTTAACGTAAGTACGGCCTACATTCTTTGTTCCTAGATGTACACATTTTACATTTAGCCGTATTAAAACCCACATACTATTTATGTGCCCAGTTTACCAAACTAGCGCTACTCGATCTGATAATTCATGGGTTTGGTAGTATTCTTGAAATCTGTATGCATGATGCCACTAACCCCACCCAATGTATACCTGCTCGTAGTTCATCGGCATGGGAAGAGTCGCTCCACCATAGTTACTATGATAATGTTGAGTAGTAAGAGTGCTATAGGCCCATATTCCTCTTCTGATCCTTTCCCCTGCCTTCTACATCACAGAAATAGCAGAATGGCTGGTTGAATGACATCCTGACCAAGACCTGTCAAGTGGACTTAATCCTAGTGAAAGGTGCCAGGAAGACAGATTCAGAGGAGGAGCAGGAGGAGGAGGAGGCCCTGATTAAGTACAGAACGGGGTCAGCAAGGGCAGTAGCACCCTGGTCCATCAGTGTGCTCTACTCCTGACCTCTACAGCTGAGAGTGGAGTTTTGACTATGCCCTGTGATGGGTATACAAGCCCCATACTGCTGAGGGAAGAGTTGAGAAGCAGCTCTGGGCCCAGAAAGCCATGCCCAGACACCCCTTCTGGGCGTGCTCACAGTGGAGGATGAGCTCAAAAGGGAGCAGCTCATCTCAGTATAGGTGGACCAAGCAGGAGAGCAGTTGTTTGGTGCAGGCTCCTGCCTAGAAGCTGCCAGGGCCCCTGATAGCCAGGCCCAGGCCCCACTGCCAAGCCGCTGCAGGCCTTTCAGCTACGGAGGACAGCAGCAATGAGCCCCAATTAAGAGAGGAAGACCCTCCAGACCGCGACCAGGGAGGACTCCGGGGGGACTCAGAAACAAATCAGTGGCACCCGCTGGGGGACGGAAGCCAGGGTAGGAAGTGGCCCCAGGAGCAGGCCAGGGGGCGCCAGTCCCTAGGCCACATATTTTGAATTATTGTTTCACTGGGCCCTGGTTTGGAACCTGGTGTTGGCTGTAGTCTCTTGCCACTGGGTGATGCAGCCATAGACTCTCCCCGCTGGACGACGTCGCCAGGCATGGACACTAAATCCTTCCCCACCCAGACAGGCCCCATTCAGCAATTGGCATTAGGTAGGATCCACTATGCAGGGAAAGGATTTGCACAAGGGGAAATGCACCCTGACACAAGTAGCATCAAGATTTACGGGACCAAATTCGACCCTGGTTAAAGTGGATGCAGTTCTGTTGGCATCAATGGTGTTAAGACTGTAAGTGGTATAACTACTGGTCTTCCCTAATTTCCTCACAGAGCCTATCAAGTTCAAAGTGCTACCATTTCCTTGTAAGTCCAGAGCTCCTCTCCCATCACTGTTTGTGGGATGTTTGTTCTTTCCAACAAAGAAAGATGCTCTGTTCCCCAGCCAATGAGCTCCATTAATGTCTGAGCTCTGATGAAAGGAACAGCACTTGAAACCAATCCGGATGGCTTGTGCCCTGTTTCTAATTAGCACATCATCTGTTTGCTTCTACAAACAGCCATGTGCATGTGTGCCTGGAAGGCGAGCTACTTGCGAAAGTGCCTCACTCTCCAAACAGCCGGGAATGGGACCTGCGGGGCCACAGGGCTAAGCACAGAGAGCTTGGACAGAGCAACCGGACGTGCTGCACTTTTTACAGCTAACAGGGAGGCTTCTCCCAACCAGCAGAATACAGATAGGAACTTGTCGCTGTAGAGAAGGAGGGAACTCAGTAAGGCGGCTCCAAACGTACGTGCAGACCACGCACCAAACATGAAGCAATTGAGGGCCAAAATGCAGATGACCTCTTTCACCCCAAGGTTACAGCTTTTCACCCATTTCCATCCCTGGAGATTCTCATGAAAACCAGAAGGACCAACATACAATAGGTGCCGACTCCATGGGTGCTCCGGGGCTGGAGCACCCACGGGGAAAAATTGGTGGGTGCTGTGCACCCACTGGCAGCTCCCTGCCCCACCCCAGCTCACCTCCACTCTGCCTCCTCCCCTGAGCACGCCATGTCCTTGCTTCTCCCCCTAGCTCCCAGCACTTGCCACCGTCAAACAGCTGTTTCATGGCAGCAAGTGCTGGGAGGGAGTAGGGAGGAGAGGGAACGCGGCGCGACCCGGGAAGAGGCGGGGCCAGGGCGGGGATTTGGGGAAGGAGTCCAATAGGTGCAGGGAGGGGGCGGAGTTGTGGCAGGGACTTTGGGAAAGGGGTTGGAATGGGGGCACAGCAGGGGCGGGGAGGGGGGCGGGGGGCAAGCACCCACCGGCGCCAGGAAAATTTGGCGCCTACCATGGTCACACTCTCAACATTTCCAACCCAATTCTGAAGATTGAAGATTTTGAGACTGGTTTTGCATAACTTTCCCAGCGTAACCTCTGGACCATTTAATTATGGAGCCTTTAATTTGCTCTCTTATCATTGGCCGCCGATTAAAATGGGCTTCTCTGTTGAGACACTTTCTGTAATGTTGCAGCACAGTCTTCTCTTTCAAAGGGGTCATTTCTGATCCCCCTAATCAGGTTTTAGCCCTTAAAACTAAGCCGCCCCTCCACAAGCTGGTCTAATTTCAGGCACGCAGATTTGGAGATCGTTTCTGACAATTTGTCCCAGGAAAGTTGGACTGGGTTTCAGTGCTTGGGTCATGGCCAGTGTTGATTGCAATCCAATGAGTGGTGAGGTTGGGGTTCTGGCCAGCCACCATAGACACAAAGTCAGCAAAATGAGAGATCTGTGAAAGAACCTGGCCATGAGAAGCACACACAGAAGAATAGAGACACACAAATAGATCTAAATTCAGTGGGACTTTGCTTTGGTATCAGGAACACTAAATCTGAAAATTGGTGATGTCAAGACACTCAACGGCCACCTCTCTCTGTCTATGACTCTGACATGATCAACACTACCCTTCCTCCCCAGCACACACACAAGACAGCAGGCACCACAGGGGGTTGTCAATCACTCTCCACGCACCATGCTTATTGGCTGGTTCACATCTGGGACACAGTAATTCCATGTTTAAAAAAGTTTAGTTTTTCCAGCAAAGGATGAATTTAAACAAAACATCCCTGAAATCCTGCGGTGAGAAGGAAGCGTGTGTCTGGAAAAATGCCTAAGGGAGAGGAATGCTAGGGTTCAGTGTGACAGAGGGCATTCAAGGCAAAGCAATGGAAAGTATTCCCCCTATATCTGTGCTGTTTAGCCCCCTCAGTGCCCAGCTTCTCCTCTCCTCGGGTCCTGCAGCAAAAGCAAAATGCTATGGGTTTCTATGTCATGAAGAATCCACAGTAATCAGTCTCATATGTGACTCCACCATGCAAGCCAACAGGATGAAGGCTCGGGGCTGAGAGAGAAGCAAAAGTCATATATAAAAGGATAGACAAGGCTGTGCTGTGAAATTCAGAGACAGATTATGAACTCCTCAAAAGTCTGGATCCAGGAATTTGATCTGGGCCCATAACAGAGAGAGGAAGCAGGAGTTTGAATCCACATTTGAACTTTCCCAAGGTTGGGATGGAATTTGGATCCAGGGTTCTGGTTCAGGCCAATTCTAGCAGGAAGGGCTGGCAGAAAAGTATAGATCTGCATCCAGGTTTGGATTCCAAAGTTCAGGGCCATTTGGCATCAGGATCTGTTACATACAGAGAGATCAGGTATGAAATGTAGGTTTAGATCCATATTCTGATTCTGAATTCCCCCCAGATCCAAGGGGATGGAAGCCCAGATTTTTTTCGGCCCATTGTAGGGGATCAGGGCCACCCAGATAATTCAGATCCATGCCTGGGCTCAGATTCCACTCCATTCACTGCACAGAGTTTGGATTTGTTTGGCCTTGGGGCTTTCATTCAAGCTCACCTCTATTTAAAACCCAGACAAGAAATAGGGAAGGCAGGACAAGGATCAAGATGGAAGACAAGGGAGGGGTAAATCCATTCCTGTCTTCACTGAGGTATGTTTGAAACATTCCCTCTTCCCTAGTGTAAAATGTCCCTCATGCGTAAGGGAGAGAGATTGGGTGGGGAGAATCAAGCCATAACAGATGTTGCATCATTCCCTCTATTGCCCCAAGATGGCCACACTATTGCACTACCACAACGCATCAGGTTCTTGTGAGCTTTGGGATTTCAATAGCAAGTGCCTGACATATTTTAAACACATGATCCAACTCAAAGAGACAGTGGTGCTCCCTGATGCAAAGCCTTCTTTCTGAGCACAGCCTGTCTCCAGAGGAAGGGAAGATTTCTCTGAAGCTTTGCCCAGCCAATCTCCAGCTTGCTCTAAACCTCTAGAGATATATAGCTTAACTCGGTACAGATGGCATTGGAAGACACAAGGCTCCAGCAAGTAGCATCCTGCTAAAGCAAGGACATCTTTACCAAGGGCTGGCCAAAACCAGATTCTGACTGAAATTGGAACTGACCTGAAATTCAAACTGAGCCCCGATTGGAAGGCTCAAGTTTGAAAATGATCCTTTGGCTTGCTTTTCCTTTCCACAGTATCTCTTCACCTCCCAGTTCTAGCCAGAAACATGACTGCTTGAATACCCTGAGAAAGGCTGCTCTTGTGCTAGATCTGGCCACTGGAGGTACCTGAGATATCACAGGAAAGCCTCTATTCAGCCACAGCTCATCCAACCTGCCTTCAAAAGACTCAAGCAGTTTGGGTAGTTCTGAGGAATGTGAGCTTTGGGGTTTCTCTGAACCTGCTGAGGTTTGTCCATCATGATTTATTAGCACGTTAAAAAGAATTCCCTTCCACAAAACTAAAACGGAAAGCTTCTCCCTCTCGTAGGCATGGCACATTCTCATAGGCTGAAGACATCATCCTTCTCACACCTAAACAGCTTTTAGAAATCTGACCGTATGTGTCCTGTGCAGCCAATTCGGAAGGGTTCAAGTGACAGCTATTGTCATGTCTCACACCCAGAAGCTGGCAGGAGCTAAGCTCACTTATGAGTGCAGTAGAACTGAACAAGATCTAAATCAACCAAATCTTTACCTCTTCCCTAATTCCGGGTCCCCACCAAGCTGTGAGATGACAGATGGTAAAATATAGCAATCAGCTAAACCCTGAGCATGTGGGCAAGACTCACCAGCCAGACACCCAGGAAAGAATTTTCTGCAGTAACTAGATCCCACCCCATCTGACATCCCATCACAGGCCATTGGGCATATGTACCACTAATCGTCAAAGATCAATTAATTGCCAAAATTAGGCTATCCCATCATACCATCCCCTCCATAAACTTATCAAGCTTAGTCTTGAAGCCAGATACGTCTTTTGCCTCCACTGCTCCCCTTGGAAGGCTGTTCCAGAACTTCACTCCTCTGATCGTTAGAAACCTTTGTCTAATTTCAAGTCTAAACTTCCTCATGGCCAGTTTATATCCATTTGTTCTTGTGTCTACATTGGTACTGAGCTTAAATAATTCCTCTCCCTCCCTGGTATTTATCCCTCTGATATATTTATAGAGAGCAATCATATCTCCCCTCAGCCTTCTTTTGGTTAGGCTAAACAAGCCAAGCTCCTTGAGTCTCCTTTCATAAGACAGGTTTTCCATTTCTTGGATGATCCTAGTAGCCCTTCTCTGTACCTGTTCCAGTTTGAATTCATCCTTCTTAAACATGGGAGACCAGAACTGCACACAGTATTCCAGGTGAGGTCTCACCAGTGCCTTGTATAACGGTACTAAAACCTCCTTATCTCTACTGGAAATACCTCTCCTGATGCATCCCAAGACCGCATTAGCTTTTTTCACGGCCATATAGTCATCCTGTGATCAACCAATACTCCGAGGTCCTTCTCCTCCTCTGTTACTTCCAAGTGATGCGTCCCCAGTTTATAACAAAAATTCTTGTTATTAATCCCTAAATGCATGACCTTGCACTTTTCACTATTAAATTTCATCCTGTTACTATTACTCCAGTTAACAAGGTCATCCAGATCCTCCTGTATGATATCCCGGTCTCTCTCTAAATTGGCAATACCTCCCAGCTTTGTGTCATCCGCAAACTGAGTATTAATATCTGTGCTTCGCGGGGCCCTGTGAAATCAGCAGCTTGGCTCTCCATTCTCTAACAAGGGTAATCCCACACTGCACAGGGATTGCAAGCCAAGGGACGTGGGCAGGATTACGCATGGAGGAGAGATTAAGCAAGACTTGAGCTGTCTGGCTCAATGAAGGGGAAACCTGATAGTGGTATTCAAAACAATGGAAGATTGCATTCAGACAGGGCAGCCTCTCCCCGTACACCTACAGCTGGGCGAATTCCTTACAGAGAACAACATATTCATTGGATTTGGTCCTTTTTCTTTTGCTCACTAATTGTCCATCATCAGCTCAAGATTTCCATGGGGTGGTATTCTCCTCAGAATCCTTTGATGAATGGCTGATGTGCACCCTGGGGGTGAACTGTTCATTCAGAGGCTGTTCTCATAGGGTAGGTCTACCCTCCAATTAAAAACCCACAGCTGGCCTGTGCCAGCTGACTCAGGCTTGAGGTGCTCGGGCTAAGGGGCTGTTTAATTGCACTATAGATGTTCGGGCTTGGGCTGGAGCCTGGTCTCTAGGACCCTGTGATGTGGGAGGGTCCCAGAACTCGGGCTACTTCCCTAGTCCAGACACCACAATCAAATAGCCCTTTCATCCATACCTTGCGAGCCTGAGTCAGCTGGCAGGGGCCAGGCATGGGTGTCTAACCACAGTGTAGACATATCCAAAGCGAGACAAAGGTAGGTTAAGGCAGTGGGCTGGCAGTTAGGAGATCTGGGTTCTATTCCCAGCTCTGTTCCAGATTCCCCCTGTGACCCTGAGCACATTACTTAGATAGAGACTTTTTCAGAGCTAACTAGGAGGTTTAACAACCTCATTTCCCTGGCAATGAATGAAAACATGCCTAAATATCCTAGTTGGCTTTGAATCTTACTCTCCTTGTGCCTGACTTCCCCATTTATAAACTGGGGACTATGATACTTCCTGTCTTCCTCCTACCCATTGTCTTGTCTAGTGGGCAGCTTTTCGAGGCAACTCAGTAGCACCGTGGACCTTATCTCAGTTAGAGCCTCCAAATGCTCCTGTAATATGCATAATTAATAGTAATATTTGCAATTCAAGCTGTTTTGATTGGACACATAGGTCATGTGTGATAATTCTGCTCCTTGACTGGATGAACGTAACTCTTCGAAGCAAGCAAACAGGACTGTGAAACATGCTTTCTGAGAAAATTCATTTTAAATGTGCTGTTATGATTAACTGTCCTACACGCAAAATCATTTGCTAGAACATCTACACAGAGCAAACGCAACAGCAGCATGAACAC
The DNA here is from genome assembly GCF_965152235.1 of Eretmochelys imbricata. Classification (NCBI taxonomy): domain Eukaryota; kingdom Metazoa; phylum Chordata; order Testudines; family Cheloniidae; genus Eretmochelys; species Eretmochelys imbricata. Next base: position 352,001,103 of record NC_135572.1, read on the forward strand.
AGGAATAGCACGTTCATTCGGATGGATTTTTTGCATGAGTCACAGAGCTCTACACACATGTCATAGATTACTAGGCCAGAAGGGATATTTTCCAGCCCTTTAATCATTCTTGTGGCTCTTCGCTGAAAACTCTGCAATGTATCAACATCCTTCTTGAACTGTGGACACCAGAACAGAACTGGACCCTCTATTTTAGTAGCAGTTGAAATGGAGAAGGCCTATCAGTTAACGTGGTCCTTCCCCCAAGGGCCAGTGCTAGACTGGTTATTACAAAATAACTTGCAGGAATTCAGTGTATACATCAGGGGCCTCGAAAGCTTGAGAACCAATAAGCGCCACAGAACTTGTTTACCAGATGGCCAAAGCTCACACTTAATTCACATGTATATTCATATACATTTATGTTTCAAAACTAAACTATGGAACTTGTTGATACTTGTGTCTTCCATGAGATACGAATAGAAATGGTATGCTGGAAGAGATCTATGAGGATAAAACCTTGTCCTGAAGTGCAACAGTGTCCTCTTCATCCTATAGCTACCAGGACAGGGTTGCCATACACTGCATTTCAGTGCTCCTAGCACAGCATTTGGCTCTCCTGCTATAATTTAGTTATTCCTGGAATTAGCCAATCACAGCTAGCGTCAGGAAGGGCTGTCCTCACCTCTCTGAGATGAGTTTACGTCGTTGGCTTGGATGCATTATGGGAGGTTCTTGCATTCCTCTGAAGCATCATCCAACAGTTATTGCCAGAAGAGAGGATACTACATCAGAAGAACCATGGGTTTGATGTCATCTAAAAAGATTAAGTACCCAGGTTCACCTCCTGTCTGCACCCTCAGTGAGGGGATCCATTGCTGTTAACCATGTAGGGTGGGTGGAGGACCATCGGTGTCAAAACTGATGAGGTTTCCTTGACCAGGTGGAATTCTGGTTTTACAAAGCCACAAAAAACTGAAGAGTAATATGATGTAAACACAGATCAATTCAGGGTTTTATTTGATAAGGACACATTTCTCTCTCGCTCCCTGTCTCTCTCTTCTCCACCTCCCCCACTCCCTACAAATTCAGTGGGCAAAACATTGGCACCAAGATAAGTAAAGTGGATTTTAAGAGGCAGTGTTTAGCATAAAGATCCCTCTGATGGGAGTAATTTGGATTCTGATGTTCTTCTGGATTGTTTGCTGAATTATGCAGTAGCGGCTTCTGTTACTGTAAAGAGCACCACAGTCATGGGGCTTCAGCTAAACCTTCAGGAACGGAGATAGTTGGGATCAGTTTGGAAATTGAGATTTGTCTTTGATGGTGGTTAGTGAGAGAAAGAGGGAAAGGGGAAATGTTTAGAGACCTACAAATTAAGGAGGGGAGAATTGGTTCAAGGAAATAGAAGAACCTGCCAGATTAGTGAACCAGTCTGCATGGAGGGTTTTGGATAAGCTTGATGCTTCCCAGGGCAAGGTCCCTTCTGCTCCTCATAGGTCCCACCATCCACAAAGCCCACGGCAGAGTGCTAGAAAGCATGGCAGCTCTCTGCTGGGCCAGCACAGTTATATGCTGTGGCATTTCCCCAATTAAGATGTAACCGGAAGGCACACAGATGCCTCTGATCAACTTAAGAAGCTAGTAGCCAGCCCCCAAGAAGACTACCAGAACCGCCAAGACTCCACTATGGAGCTGAACTGATATCTGCTAGGGCAAGGATGCAGGGATGGCAAACACTGGGGCTGAATCAAGAATAGATGTGGGGACGAGGAAAGAAAGGAACAAGCAGGGGGAGGGAACAAGGATTCCTGGGTCCAGGCCAGAATGTTGATGGCCCTCAGAGGTGCAGGAGCTGAGGGCGGGGAGAGGGAACGGGAGAGTGAAAAGGGTGGCTGGAGGGAGAGGAGGAGAAATTAGGACGAAGTGAACATGAGGAAAGAAAGGGATGTGGCGAGGGTTGCGGCAAGAGCGGGCAGGATTCAGGGCCCATGCGGGGGTTGCAGGAAGGAGCATGCGATCTGCAGCGGGTGGAGGAGAGTGCGGGGAGGTGAGTTTACAAAGTTTAGTTACACTTCAGACCAGCATCCAACCTTTTGGGGATGATCAGAACTGACCCGCCAGACTGCCTGAGGCTCATCCGCACAGGAACTCCAGAAACTCTTCTTACTCCCTGTCATAAATATAAAGGGAAGGGTAAACCCCTTTGAAATCCCTCCTGGCCAGGGGAAAGCTCCTCTCACCTGTAAAGGGTTAAGAAGCTAAAGGTAACCTCGCTGGCACCTGACCAAAATGACCAATAAGGAGACAAGATACTTTCAAAAGCTGGGAGGAGGGAGAGAAACAAAGGGTCTGTGTCTGTCTGTATGCTGGGTCTTGGCCGGGGATAGACCAGGAATGGAGTCTTAGAACTTTCAGTAAGTAATCTAGCTAGGTATGTGTTAGATTATGATTTCTTTAAATGGCTGAGAAAAGAATTGTGCTGAATAGAATAACTATTTCTGTCTGTGTATCTTTTTTGTAACTTAAGGTTTTGCCTAGAGGGGTTCTCTATGTTTTTGAATCTAATTACCCTGTAAGATATCTACCATCCTGATTTTACAGGGGGGATTTCTTTATTTCTATTTACTTCTATTTTTTATTAGAAGTCTTCTTGTAAAAAACTGAATGCTTTTTCATTGTTCTCAGATCCAAGGGTTTGGGTCTGTGGTCACCTATGCAAATTGGTGAGGCTTTTTATCCAACATTTCCCAGGAAATGGGGGGTGCAAGTGTTGGGAGGATTGTTCATTGTTCTTAAGATCCAAGGGTCTGGGTCTGTAGTCACCTAGGCAGATTGGTGAGGCTTTTTACCAAACCTTGTCCAGGAAGTGGGGTGCAGGGTTTTGGGAAGTATTTTGGGGGGAAAGACGCGTCCAAACAGCTCTTCCCCAGTAACCAGTATTAGTTTGGTGGTGGTAGCGACCAGTCCAAGGACAACGGGTAGAATATTTTGTACCTTGGGGAAGTTTTGACCTAAGCTGGTAAAGATAAGCTTAGGAGGTTTTTCATGCAGGTCCCCACATCTGTACCCTAGAGTTCAGAGTGGGGGAGGAACCTAGACACTCCGGCCCTGGCTGCGCTTGGTTTAACCGGTGAGGCGCCCTCTTCCCACCCTGCTCATCCCGGCCTCCTAAGCGCAATTGGAAACTGCTCTTGCGCTGAGCTTCCACCCTGTGGCCAGCGCCCACGACACTGGGCAGCAGCACAGACACCGGGACCCTGCCGTTGGCTAGCATGAAGGACAAGCTTTCCAAATACCATTACCAGAAGGATCTCATTCAAATGCAGGCTGGTTTGGAGGGCCATAGGACTGAAATGCTGCCCGAGGGATAAAAGAGGGAGCCAAGCTTGTAGGACACTGAGCAAAGACAAAGGCACCAAGAATGGCACGAAATGGTCTCAGCTGGTCTCAGCTCCTGTTTACTGTGGCTGGATCTGTTATTAGTTAGTGAGAATTATAAAAAGTTCCTGTAAATACACCCGAAGTGCACATGCTCAAGAGGCCAATATTTTCATCAAGGGGCTCTGACAGCGTGAGTTCCACTGTCATTATCCTTACTGTGACCAAGGGGGGAGACACTCGTAATAAAAGCATCACCTTTGTAGCATGCAGCTGGATGCGGTTCCTGTGGGTGCTTCCTTAGGAGAGCATATGGGACTGTGCAAGACACACACGCACTTGGGAAGAACGGAAGAGCAGTGGGTGTGGGTCTGCGGGAAAGGAGACGTATGCATGTTTAGGAGCACGTGTGTATGCATCCCAGACAAATTCTGCATGTGCATTTGAGAATGCCTGTGTGCATGCCAGGGATAGATGGGGAGTGTTTAGGAAGACAGGTGAGTGCATCTGTGTAGAAGTGAGAGGGATGCAGGGTCAGCGTGTGTGTTTAGGGGGACATATGTGTATATGTCTGCATATGTATGTCAAATACATAGGAAGAAAGTGCATGTGGCTTGTTATCTGGGAGCAGAACAAGCACATGTGCATGCATGTGAGAGAGACAGACAAGGAAAACACATGCTTATGTGTATGCATGCTTAGGTGTACATATATGTCTATGTATGCAAAAGCACTCGTGATATTTAGGTGTCCATGTATGAATGCATGCGTGCAAATGTGTGAAACGGACAGGGAGAATAGCATAGACGTGAAACAGCGTGAGTACCGTCAACCAGACAAACCCGCTTGCGTTGGACACTTAGCTGACCCCGAGTGGAAGTCATGGCCACAAAGCTCAGAACATGTTCAGCTCTGAAGAAGCCACAGCTCTGCAGATTGATAGAAACACTAGCCTGTAATTTGCTCCTTCCAGGAAAATGAATCCATTAGTATGAGTTGCTCCTTCAAGACTGGAGAGAGAAATTGCACAGTGTTCCTGGGGGAGGGGAACGGTATAATTATAAATCAATCCAGCAAAACATTTAGTGCTCATAAACCTAAATTGCTCCAACTGTCCAGCATCTTCATCCTTGCCAGTCCATACAACTCAACATACACAATGGTAACTAAGAACAGATGCTGTGAAACTATTGCAAACAGATGCAGACATAATGAATGTGTAGGGGTTGGGGCAACTGGGCATAGAAAGATAAGCAGGTGTCAGCATTGCATCACCTATGTCACCATCCATCATGCTGTCAGGCTGAGGCAGACTTCCTCCAGATGGCATCTAATCCGGCAGTGCGGAATGCCAGCGCAACAAAAGGAACCTGCGTCAGTGAACATAAGCACGGTGCCAGCCTGTTGATCTGAAATGGACAGATGTGGGGCGGGGGGAAAGCTGCTGCTTCACTGCCATTGGGGAGAGTCTGTCCCCCTCTCTCTGGAACTCAGTGTGGAAGCATCCTGGCTATTAATGAATGGAGAGAGATGCAGCCACGTGAGACAGGATAAACCGGTCACGTGTAGGATGATACGGAACTTCCATAGCCTGAAGTGACTCAGGTAATATAACTGCATAATGCCAATTGCAGTGCAGGAGGGTTTAAATTATGATCATTTGGGGGTGAAGCTAAAAAAATGAAGGAGCAAATGTTTTGTTTTTCCTGGAACTGCAGCCTGTGGCTTGTTGAAAGAAAAAAGAGAAACTTCCCGACCTCAGAGCTGCACTACATTCGAGAAAGAAAAGGAGTACTTGTGGCACCTTAGAGACTAACCAATTTATTTGAGCATGAGCTTTCGTGAGCTACAGCTCACTTCATCGGATGCGTGCTCATGCTCAAATAAATTGGTTAGTCTCTAAGGTGCCACAAGTACTCCTTTTCTTTTTGCGAATACAGACTAACACGGCTGTTACTCTGAAACACTACATTCGAGGTGCGTTCAGATGTAGAGGAGAAGGATAGCTGCAGGGAGCCAGATGCTACTCCCTGATTCAAAGCTATCCTGCCCTAGCGTATGGTAAGCCAGGAGGGATCCTGCTCTAACTTATGCTGTTGGCACTGTGGGAGTAAGGCTTTATCTATTATCACCAGTGGCGGAGTGGTGCTAACTGTGGGGAAGTTTTAAGACAAGATTCCTGCCATAGGCGAGGCCAAGGAGGGTTAGCCTTGTGTCTCCACAGCTGCAGGGGCTGAAGCCGAAAGAGTCACCGGGGGTTCATTAAAGTCACTGACTCTGTGACCTCCATGACTAAATCGTATCCTTAGTTAAGAATAAAACACTGTGAAGAATATTATTATAGAGAATGACTCCTGCTGTATGGAATCAGAAGTACTCTGCTGAGAGTCAGACAACCAATACTGCTAACAGCTAAAGAAGACTCTCACTTAGCTCAGCTTGTGTTTTGGAGTAATGGATCTCAATTCTACCCCCTTCCCGATGGACACAGTGTGCAGCTTAAAGACAACTGGGCAGTGCCTAAGTTGCCCCACCTTTGTTACATGAACTTCCCCATTTCAGATCATTAGATAGAAGGTGCTCTCGAAGTGCAAAGAATGATGATGCTGAGGGTGTTCTGGGTGTTTATTGCTAATGCACTGAACACAGACTATTCAAATTCACTACAAAGTACATTAAAAACACCCAACATGGATCAGAAGGAAGATGGTAAAATCTATTAGTAAGTTTTTCCTTATTTGGAGGTCTCTCAACCAGATTCACCTCTGACATCCACCACTGCCAATCCAGAGAAACTCTGTGCGGTGCCTCTAGGTTTACCCTGGTGGCAGAGTGATGAGAATCCATCCCTGTCTCTTTAACATAGGCTGACCTCAGAAGCTGTAAACCCAAGGGAACAGGGCATGTGGATGTGCACTGAGTGTCCAGGCAAAGCCCGGGGACCTACAGGGGAGTTCACGAAGAGCTGCCATAGCTTTCAACTTGCTAATTGAACTAACTGAACTTCTGCAATTTGCCAGAGTTAACCCTGCACTCGCTCACTGCGGGATGCGGAAACCTTGCTGCAGATTTATTTTCATAGTAACAGCTCTGCTCTCGTGCCTGCTTCCCCCTAGCAAAGGAAAGAGAAAATGTGGCTCTCCCAGATCTCTCAGTGTCTCTCCTTGATTGCTGCATTTCCTCCCAGTGTCAGCACATGTGTTCTTAATGACACAGACGAAGGGTCATTAAAAGCCATTCACAGGGAACTACAGTCACGTAAGGAAGGATTGTAGCCCTGCTACTTCCAGAGAGAAGTGGAGAGAAAGCCACCCTCTATTTCCCTCTGGCAGGAAGGTTAGAACGCTTCTGAATAATTTCAGCACCCCCCCAAATAAAGCGGAGGAGATATCTGAGGAACAGGCCTGGCTTCTTCTTTCCTTTGAGGTGCCCACTCCAAAACATTAAAGTGATGCCCCTCTGGGAATCACATGCTAAATTTTAACAAGGTTCATAGAGATATTTAAGCCAAGGGCGAGTTGTGTCTAATGCAACGGGGACCTCCAATTTCGATGGCCTTTCATTTCCTTTTAATGTTAATTGGATTAGAATTTCAATTGGTTTTGATGTATATTTTGGCACGTGCGAGATAGAGATTTCATAAATATCAGCCGCACTAATGGGAGAGTAAATGGAAAAAGAGGAGGAGGGAGAAGCAGAGATGGTTGAAACAGGGCAGAGATTAGGCCTTCGACTGCTTCCTTAGGCTTGGCAAGAACTGTAGGGTTCCCTTGCAGCCTCGAACTTCGCACAAGGTGTAGGGGTCCACGCTCTTTATTGAAAAACACCATCAACAAGAGAAGACAAAAAGGCATCGAGCTGTAAATGGACCATGGTAGAGTTCAGGGAAATGCTTCCATTCCAAACCATCCCATTTTCCTTGCACTTATTACCTATGGGGAAGCTTGAACTCGAGCCTAGAGGTCAGAATGGGCCCAACTCCTCTTGAATACGGCAAGGTTATCTCCAATGAGCTCACGGGCGCCACTCCTGATTTACACCAGTTTCTGAGAGGAGAATCAGGCCATTTATATGAATTTCCAACACATAAATTAGTCTCTCGGTTGTCAAGATTCAAACCCTCTGACCAAATAGTGGGCTAACTCTGCAGCTGGGGTAAATCAGTGCAATTACAGCAATTGCAGGAGAGCGCAGCTAGTTGCACCAACTGAGCATCTGGCCCAGCTGGCAAAGCTCTGGCAGTGACAATGGAGACTGTCCCCACTAACAGGCCTTAACCCTCTTCAAGAGGGATCTCTTTTAGGGTGGGAGGTTAGTTCAGTTTCCATGTCCCATTCCGTCCTTGCCCTCTCTGCTGAGCCTGCCCACGAGGTGGCCGTCAGAGACTGATTTCCAAAGACTGCACACAAAGGATCACAGAATACTAGCCCTCCAATAGGGTGAAAGGCTGGCTTTCTGATTAAAAGCATTGATGTGTTCCATTCCCAGTTTTGGCACAAGCTTCCTGGCTGGCCTTGGGTATGTCACGTTGCCTCTCTGTGCCTCGGTTTCCACATCCATAAAAAGGGGATAATTACCGACTTCACAGGTTTGTTGGGGAGAATTAATTCATTAATGTTTGTGAGGTGTTGGTGGCTATGGTGACTGAGCCATAAGGATGCCTATGAATAAATTATAAGTGAGCTGAAAAAGACCCACTGATTATTGAGTCCTCTTTCCCTTCCCAGACCACATGAGCAGAATATAGCCCCCGATACAGAACACGGCAGACATAAAACTCATACCTAGCTGTCATGCTGTACATTAAACAGGAAGTGATGGTGGCAGAAGAGGATCGGCATATTGGATATACTCGAGTGGTCTCCCTTGCACCTACGGCATACTTTACTCCCTTCACCCCCAGATGACTTTAAATGGCTTAACCCTGGGCTAAGGCTAAGCATGTGGTCTCTCAGCCTGCTTCTGGGAAAGGCAGGAAGTAAAATTCCTGCCCATGCAGCACTGCCCCCAGCAGGCTCCATAGGATGCTGGCACCCAATTTCCCAGCAAACAAAACGGTCAAATGTATGTGACTCCCCCCACCCACACTCTCCTGCTGGTAATAGCTCACCTTACCTGATCACTCTCGTTACAGTGTGTATGCTAACACCCATTGTTTCATGTTCTCTGTGTATATAAAATCTCCCCACTGTATTTTCCACTGAATGCATCCTATGAAGTGAGCTGTAGCTCACGAAAGCTTATGCTCAAATAAATTTGTTAGTCTCTATGGTGCCACAAGTACTCCTTTTCTTTTTGCAGATACAGACTAACACGGCTGCTACTCTGAAACCTGTCAAGAGTATGCGTAACTCACACACCTCCTGGGTGTGGTGCTCTGTCCCATCTAGTGGCACCGAGATCACTTAGAGAGAGAGAGAGAGAGAGAGTTAAATGAGCCTGCTCTACAGCCTTAACTACTAGCCAGTTGGCTTTTAGCTCATGCGGTAGAGGCTCATACACTAAGCTCCAGAGATCCCCAGTTCGATCCTGCCCGCTGACGACCAGGATTCTGTCGGCATTATATATGCAAGAATGCTCTGGGACCCAAAGACCAGATACAACCAGTGGGGCATAAAGAACACAGAGCTGAAAATGTCAAAGCAAAGAACACGGAACATAAGAACAGCCATACTGGGTCAGATCAAAGGTCCATATAGCCCAGTATCATGTCTTCTGACAGTGGCCAATAAAATATCGCGTGGACAAGTACTAGTTTATCCATTTTCTCACTCGCTCTCTCTCGACACTTGTCCCCTCTTGCCCTGGCCCCTGACCCAGCTGGCCCAAAAGGAGACCCTGTAACTGCTTGAAACCAACTGTGATGACCTGGACTTGCAGTAGATCAGAGCATGACTGCCTCTGTTGTTGTAGCCATCTCGATCCCCGGATATTAGAGAGACCAGGTGAGTGAGGTAATATCTTTTATTGGACCAACTTCTGCTGGTGAGGGAGATAAGCTTTCAAGCCACACAGAGCTCTTCTTAGGTATTACTTAGATTCAGTGAAGCTGTCCCAGCACCGAATTTGGCCATGTGCATTCCCTGGTTCTCCATAATGACGCAAAGGATTCCTGCATCTCTGGAAGTCCATTCTTTCCTGCAAATTTGCCAGGGAACTACATTCCCCAGCAGCATTGCCTAGCAGTGAAATCATGGGACTAGGGATTCCAGAGTTCAATTCCCTCAGCTCGGGTACCAATTTGCTGGGTACACTTGGTCAAGTCACTTAACCACTCTGTGCCTCAGTTTACACTTCTGTGAAATGGGAAAATACCCCTACCTCTCCTCAGATTCCATGGAAAAGACAAAACAACAAATGGAGCCGGACATGTTAGAAAATGTCATCAAAGGAAGACGGGTCAGGTGGTTAAGACATGGACACCATATGGAAGATGGGAGACATGCTAAGCAAGCATTTAAGTGGGTACCCGAGGGACGAGAGACGAAGCGTGGAAGGCCAATGAAGAAGTGGAAGAAGACTGTGAGAGAGGATCTCGGATGTGCTGGCATCACCTAGGATGAAGTACTATAGCTCGTGAGCGACCGTAATCAATGGGGGAACTGGACTGCTTGACAAGTCAGCAGCATAGGATGAACTGCTAGCCTCAGGAGGATACTGGTAGGCTTGCTTTGCAGTCCCTGAATGAACAGCACTATAGAAGGGCCTAGGATTATTACTACTACGTTAACTGGCTGCACTGAATGAAGGAAAATAATTTGCATAAAGAAGGCTTTTTAAATGCACATCTGTGTAGTCATCCATCAATAAATTTCTCGTCACCATGGTGTCTACACTGAGCTACATCACCACCAAATGGATAGAAAGATTTTTTTTTTAAATTGCTTCTATTTATTATAAAACTTTAATTAGCTTTAAAGAGTGACTGTCGTGCTGTCTGACACTTTAAAGTGTTCTGTACTGTAGGAGACGTAAAACATGAATCACTGCACTTGTTTTTCATCTTCCCTGTTGCCACATTTGCTAATTACTTAATTTCCCTGTGTCAGAAGCGGGGCTTTTGCTCCCCACCCCCCATGTACTTCTGCAGTGAAGTCGGGGCACAGACAGGCAGCCACAGAGGGCTAGCCATTTAGATGGCGGTAAGGGGAAACCTCAGTTCTGCTCCCTTTTCTGTTCTTCTGGTGTAGTTAGGCAAGGCATCCAGCGATCTGATGTTAAGGCCAGAAGCGAGCACCATGACCATGCAGTCTGACTGCCTGCATAACACAGGCCTTTGAATGTCATCCAGTGAATCCGACATCAAGCCCAGTCCCATGTAACTGACCTAGAGCACATTTTTCAGGCAGACAGTCTGGTTTGCCGTGCCTCCGTTTCCCCCCTCTTTAAAATGGGTGTGATAATACAGCGAGTTCCGTGAAATGATACCTACCCCTATGGCTAGTCAAACTCCAGTCCCATGAGAGTTCAACAGCACACCGCTCTCCAGTGTCCTGGTACCAAGGGCAGGAAAATAGGAGTCCCTTTGGTGGCCATTTTTAACAGGTTTTACTGTCCTCTGACTCCCGGGGTGGAGCGAGAGATAATTAATGACTGGATGGACTGTGTTTTGATATCTTTGGATGTAAGCAGCCAGTGGAATGACCCTTTGTAACATTGACCTGTGCTGTGTCGCTGGTGCAAACTGGCTGCTTCCTTCCATCCCACCTGGATAGACGACATTGCACAAGCCAAGAAAGAGGAACAGGAGTTAGTAGCCATCATGGAGGGGTCCAGCCTTGCTGAACAGCTGATCTGTTCCAGGCTACCTTAAAGCTGCTTTCATTTTAGGAGAGGAAAAAAAGAAGGCATCCTGGATGCTTCCAGAGACCAAATAATAATAATGTCTGAATAATTTTATAGCACTTACTTCCTAATCTTCAGAAGACATCCCACAGTTCTTGGCAAGATCCCTCTTCTGAAACAGAAGCTAGTCGCTAGCTCCGTGCCAGCTCAGCGTTTAGCATGAGGAGATTTAAAGGTGAATGTTGATATTATTTAGAATAAAAATGAGAAGACAACCCCCGCTGGCAATTATTAGTGATTGTGCAGTGACCCTGAAACACCGCAGTCCCGCACTTGCCAGGGTAGAAGCACCTGCATTAGGAACGAGCACTCTTCGAGATGGCTCGTGGTGCTCTGTTCCCAGGGGCAGGGATGCTGAAGGTGGCAGAAGAGTGAGCTAAAATAAGTCTGGCACCTGGGTGCTACCGAACAGATTGCCCGGTACATTGCAACGAGCCAATTTTAGAAGCTGTTTCCATCTCAGGCCAGCGGTGGCAGAGCACACGATCCATTCTCAGCTATCCTGCCGCCGTCATCCCCCACCAACCCCAACTCCAGCCTCCTGTCTGCCTCCTCTCCATCCCTAGATCAGGGCAGCTGGCCCACTGCACTGCAGTCAATGGTCTCCTCCTGTACAATGCGCACCTTGTTGAAAGCACAGAGTATTCATTCAGCTCCATAGCACCGAGCCGACTGCAGGTGGCTCTGAGGGCATGGAACGCCCCACATAAGTGCACAGAGCCCAGGCCGTATGCCATCTTCCCAACACAGCTGAGTTCAAGAGGACACTTCACACAGCAGATGTTGTACTAAAGGAAATGGCTTCTCTCGAAAGAGCAGAGAGATGTGACTTGATGGCTGGGGGAGAATCGCCCCCTCCTCTATATCGCCTTCCTTCCTGAATGCTGATTTCCCTTAGCGATAGGGTCTTCCACTAACACTAATACCTCCTTCTCAAAAGTTGGTGTGGGACAAGGCAGCACGCTTCCAAGCCCCTCCACCACAGTGCAGGGGAGGATGCATCAGGCCACAGGCACATGCTAGAGCCTCCAAGATGAATCATGAGCGGTGCAACTAAGACGAACAAGACACACGTACAAATCACCTGGGACTAGATCCTGAGCTCAGTGTAAATCTGAAATGGCTCCACTAGAGTCAATGGGTTCCCGCAGGTTTATTCTGCTGTAGCTGAGATCAGAATCTGGCCTGAAATCTTTATTTGATGTAACCTCCTTCCCAGACTGTCTGGTGTCATCACTCTCTGCATTAGACCTTATTTGGACTGTGAGAGCTGCAGGGCAGGGACTTGCCTCCATATATTTCTTTACAGCAGATCTATGGTACTGTGGAAGCATTCAGTACTAGCAGTTCCTTGCCACTGGCCTCCGTACCAGGCTGATCTTAACTGCCCCAGGTAACCTCCCTGCCCAACCAAAAAGCAACAACTCAGACTCTCTGTCCAGATCCTGCACTCAGTTAAATGGGATCAGTGACTCCAAGGGGACTGGACCCAAGTTGTTGAGAACAGAATTTGGCCACGCTAGGGATAAAGAAAAGGTTTATTTGTAACTACAGCACCAGGGTGTGTTCAAGTAAAACACCAGGATGTAACACGACACAGAGAGAGAACGCACAGGTGTACACAGGCTTATCCCCATCTCCACCAGGAGAATGCACAGGCCAGAATTAAGACCTCTTCAGAAACCATTTAAAAGAAAGACAGTTCAGCAAATCGCAGACCTGCCAATGGAACATCCCTCAGCATAGGCCACTAACAGGGGTTGAACCAGAGGCCTTCCACGCAAAGTACAGGCTGCTGCCTCTTGAGCTGAAGGAGTAACTCAAAGATGGCAGCAACAGTAGGCTCTCCCTGTCTATATGGAGCAGTCACTAGAGGGGCACGCAGCGCACTTGGCTGATGCACACACCAGCAGTCCTAGCTGCACCTTCCTAGCTAAGCTGGTGACTACCCCGGTTTCTCTTCCACAATGTTCAGAAACAGAAAGTCCTCCTAGTGGGGCGTCCCCTGGGGCTCTCAAGGTGCCATTGCTGGTTCTGCTGTTACCTTTCCGTGCTAAGCTCAAGAGACCAGCTCATATGCATTTCTATGGAAGACTGAGCTCGAAGCCGAGGAATGTTCGGGAGGTGCTATTTTGCCATGAGTGCTCTACCCAGCACACGCGGCAGGGCGGCGTCAGTAACGCACGAGACGCTGCTGCACCTTCATTACAGCAGGGGCATGGGAGACGCCATCCACCCTTCTAGGTCAGAGCCCTGTCTGTGGCCGCGGCAAAGACCCCATGCAGCAAACAAAAAAATTCCTCACAAAGCAGAAATGTATGAAAATCAAGACCAGCTGATCCCTCTCCCAAGACTCCTGCAGCAGCTGTCTTCCCGTCCCAGGGTGCGCTCTCCTTCACCCGGTCACTATTACCGTCTTTTACTGCGTTAGCTGTGTCTTACCTCGGGGCTGCTGCTAGGAGATACTGAGCACCTCTCTGTGCGATGCCAGGCCCCCTACACACCCCCTGATTTCACACTCATCTAGAAGGAAGGGTGCTCAGCCCCACACAGTCCCTTCTACCATTGTACCACTACAATGTAAGCGCCTCGGGATAGAATCAACCTCTTTGTGCCCAAAGCACCACTCCCACCAACGGTACTGCAAAATCATACCATGCCTGTGCAATGCTACAGGGTGGAAGGGACTGTTCGGGGTGATATCCTGACCCACACAGGCCATCAGCTTATGATCCAAGCCTGGGATCATGTCAACTGAGCTTGCACAGATGCTAACGTTATTCTTGTTCATAGGAATATCTAATCCCTATTTTTTTAATAAAAAAAATCCTACTTAAAACTATTTGCCTCAATGACTATTTGTCTGAGGCTTTAGTTAGAGCAGCTAATGGGGCAGTCACATGAGTAGACTAATAGATCCCACAAGGCACATCAGGTTGTGAAGAGTATAAAGCCAACAGAACCTGTATAGGGAGAGAGGGAGATCAGAAATCTACCGCAAAGCAAGAGGAGCATATATACAGAAGAGGCTGCTGCAAAGACATGGGCATTCCCAGCTCCTTGGAACCGTTGATTGAAACACACAGAAGAGATTGGATAAATAAGACAGATCGAACCATTACAGGTCTGTGAAGGGTTCAATAGATGGAAGGATTGGTTAGGATGGCCCAGGGGTAAGAATAACTTAGGGGCCATGACCCCTGGGGCATCACAACTACCCTGCCCTTCCCATATTGCTAAATGGGAGTGGGGAGCCAGCTAGATTCTGGTTACATGGGAAGCAGGATCCAGTATGGAAAAGGCTGAGAACCACTGGGTATCTACGTTTTGGGGTGCTTCTCCCAACCTTCTGATGCTTCCCCCACCATGCAGCAAACTGTCTGTTGGTCACTTACAGGCATAGCCTCCTCTTCTGTGAGCCACAGTGTGTGATTCTTTGGTCCTCAGCACTAAGCCGGGCTGCTTGTCAGGTCAGAATCCCTGAAACAATAGTGGGAAATGGAGTTCAAGCAGCACAGAGGCGACGTGTGACTGATTCTTCCCCCAGATATATAAACATGCCAGATCCTGGCACACAAGTGAAAACTTCATTCAGGAAACATAAAGGAGGCTGCACAGCTCGGCGCGGATGCCAGAAGGTGAGGGCTGTCATCAGACGCCTTTGAAAACTCTTGCGCTGGCTCCGTCTGAGCTCCTTTCACATAATCTAGCTTTTCCAAAGGAACAGCTTTCATGGCTGAACCTGGCCAGCGTGGGCGTGGGTTTCCAGCCAGCCATGATCGCTTTCACTCCTGGGACTCGCTGCAGCCTGATAGTCAGAGTGGTCTGCTACTAAGCTTGAAGGCTCAGCCAGACCCCAGAGACATCGGCGGCGCTCTCTCTGCAGCAGGAAGGAGGAAAGAACCTGCTAATGAACTGGGTACAAATACCCATCTTGGCATGTGCTCTCTGTTTCCCACTCTCAGGCCACCGAGCCTTCCCGGACGACTCCAGACTCCACTCGGCCAATTGAAACCTTCCTGCATGAACCCAACTGTTTAGAGAAGAAACAGTAAGACAAGTATGGCCTAGATAGAAGACCTAATCCAGCCTCAGCATGGGGGTGGGGTGGATTAGACCACCTCTCGAGGTCCCTTCCAGCCCCACATTTCTATGATTCTATGGGGAAGGGGTTACTGAGCCTTTCACTTTGAGGTGAATGGTGCAAATCCAGATCAGGTCAGTAATGGCCCAAAGTGATTGCCTTTCAATGGCTGTTCAGTAGCCTACATGAAGTCAGCTGGTCATTGTCAGACTGGTTCCCAATGAACAGGTATCCATGCCATCTAGTTGTTTAGGGGGGAGCAGTTACCTGAGTCAAGCTTGAAACGGTCCAGGAGATGAGGTATAGACGCTGGCACCATCTGTCAGCCCCATAAAAGACCCACTGCTAAATAAGAGTATCCTAATGCTTAGCTTTCCATGGCACACAGGATTCATAAAACCAAAAATAAATGCCATCAGATTAGACCCCCAGCTGTAACTAATTGTTCAATCGAGCATCCATCCAGCTCGTTTCTCTGCCTCTCATCTGGGTGGAGAAAAAAAATAACATAGGAAGAGGGGAGGGAAACGTCAGGACACAGGACAATATTAGAGTTCTGTTATACGAACAACAGCATGGGCCAGATGACTGAGCCAGGGACTCTGGCGCTGCCTGATTCTAATCCTGGCTCTTCCCTAACTTCCTACGAAGACATGAGCAAGTCATTTACATGATCAGTGCTCCAGTTTCGCCATCTGGAAAACAGGGATGACGCCACATTACCTCACGTGCATTATGAGAGTTAGCCAATGTTTTCCCAGTGCTTTGTAGATATGGGGCTTTATTCTCCTCCCACTGGTGTAAATCAGGAGTAATTTAAATGGAATTACACCAGTATAAGTGGTATCAGAATCTGGCCCATAAAGTGCTACCCACTAGAATAATGCTTTGCACTTATTACTACAATATTCTTCTGGGGCCAGCAGCATCTCTTTCAGTGTAGATTAATGGACAGAAATAAAAAAAAACCAATATGTTGATTTCTCGGGACACACTGCTTGCTTTTTATCCATGCTGGAAAGAAGCCCAGATCTAACAGAAACCCACAGACACCCTCTCCCCTAGTGACTTCTTAGCTGATCCTTAATGAACTAGGGAAGAGTACAGTATCCACTGCAACCGATGAGACAGCACGCTGCCCGACAGTCCCTGTACGAAGCAGATTGATGCTCTTTGGTATGCTATGTGTGGCTGCAAAAATTAACCAACACATGAGTCCCAGACAGTCTCAAATAGAGCACCCCTGGAGGGATAATTCCCTTCATTGTTATTTAGAGAAAGAGAGAGATGGGCCTGATTCCAAACCACAGGCCCAGTATTCCTGAATCTGGAAAGGATTGGGGGATAGAGGAGATTAGAAATCCATGCCCAGTTTTGCATCCTCTAATGGAAAGATCAGATTGAAACATCTCGAAAATCTAGAGCATTTGAAATTTGGGCTCAGATCCAAATTTCACTGACCATGCACATCTCCATAAGCAGGCAGAGAGCTGTACAACAGGTTTACTACACCTAATAGCTCACTGCACTGAAGAGCTTGCAGCCTACGCAGCAAGAACACTTACACAATTGAATTGAACAACAGAAGAAACACTGAAGCATTAACACAGGTGAAATCTAGTTGCATGGAATCTCCTTTGAGTTTTTTGGAGACGGGAAGGGCAGTTTGAAAACTCCAGCTACTCCCCATCTCTGGAGCTGTACAGCTTGGCCCAAGTTCGACCATTTATAGTTAGGTTTCCTGGTCTTTATTCTTATTTAGGGTGTTTATCTTTACTGCTTGTGAATTTGCAATGTGATATGGCAACAACTAAGCCCAATGTCATTCTAGGCCAGGTATGTAATAGCTGTCCATGAGAGAACCGTAAAGAGAACCATTGCTCTTTACACAGCTCTGTGTGAGACTGACCCTGGATAACTTGTCCTGGACACCACCATGTTACCAGAAGGATTATTGAACAGATGGATAAAGTTCTGGGAAGGGCAACAAAAATGGATCGGGGGGCTGGAGGGACTGATTTCTGAGCAAAGAGCTAAACTTGAATAGCTTGGCTAAGTGATAGAATAAGGGCAGGCAGGAGAGCAACAAGATGGCAGGATGCATGTTAGAATGCTGCAGAAAGATGGTGAGTACATTCTACTGATTCACTGAGGCACATGTGGCTTGGTAGCTCCACCAGGATATAGGAGAGTTAGGCACAGCCCTCTGGATGGAAGAAAGTAGGGGCAGAGAGAGGGAGGGCCTGCTGGAAACTCCAGAAGCGGTCAAGGTTTGAGGAGAAAGCTTAGGCTGAATTTAAGTTCCATAATTACCTGAAAAAATCAGCTCTAACCCGCAATGAGATGGTGGTGATCTGGTTAGACTGCACTCCAAGACATACTGGCTGTTGATCAGACTACCAAGGGAAGTGGTGGAAACCCCATGACTGAGGACAGTTCACTCTAGACTGCACAAAGTTAGTAAATGCGCAATAGGGAACAATCCGGCGTTGCCAGGGAGATGAACAAGATGTGCCCATATAGGCCTTTTCCAGCCCCATGATTAAATGACGGTAGATAACGGGGCAGCATTCAGAAGGCCCAGATCAACTCTAAGCCCGCTGCTCTCCACCCCTGAAACAGAGGAGCCAGGCAAAGAAAAGATTTTCGTCCCATTTTCTCAGTCAGCCATTTCTGAAAACAGCAAATGCAGAATTGTTTTGCTTACACTCAAAAATTTATACAGTGTCAGATCTACAGGGGATTTGAGATTCAACGATTTCTTTTTAACTCAGATATGGTAATTTTTATTGGACTTGGTATGAAGTCTGTGTGCCTCAAAGCAGCAAGGAATTCATCATTTGGAGTCTAGTTTTTGTCAAGATTTCTGGGACGGTTTTACAGCAGAAGTTAAAAGCCGGAAATTAGGATGTCTGGGTTCTGTCCCCTACTCTGCTGTGGGTGACCTTGGACAAGTCACTTCATCTCTCCTGTCTGTGTTATCTCTCTGTAAAAAAGGGAGTCATAAAACTGCCCAACCTCTCAGGGATGATGAGGCTAAATTAATTAGCCTTCAGAAACAAGGTGTTAGAGAAGTGCTAAGCATTATTGTGTATTGTTCCCAGGTATACATCTTCCCTGCTGGAATGAAAATTCCTCACCTTTTCACTGCCCCAAAACTCCAGTGGTAGGAAAAGCCAAACCCCATTGTCTTCTCAAACCCCATGTTATGTCCCCAGACCCTTCCACTAATCAGCAGGGAGCCTTATTGATGTGCTTGTTGCAACAGCAAAATTAACTGCTGGGGTGATTTTACCAGAACAACCAGTCAATCCCATTTTCTATTATTAGGCATGTATGTATTATGTTCATTGATCCCACGCACTACATTTCCTCAGGGGTTACCAATACTTTAGACACACAGGCAAAAATCCATGGAACAAAGAATACTCAAAGCACCCGATTCCTAGAGGCCTCCAGGGTCTGTGTTTTCTTTAGTTTACAAAGGCACATCAATACAGCTCCTTAATTTCATTTAATGATTCCTCTTGCATACCATGTATGTTCCTCTCAGACTGACTTGAGGGAGTGTTCCATGGCAGATTTGGAGATATTCAGCTCTACTCATTAGCTACACCTTGTATTATGTGAGCAAGATGGTCAGGCTTTAAGACCAGTATGAAAACATACCTAATTTCTTTGGTTTTCACAGGAATAAAACATTGGTATTGAGTCCTCTTGTGGATGTAACATGCAATGTGCAATTCCAAAGGGTTCCCATTATAACTCTGCTTTAATTAATGTCCTAATACAAAAGAAGATCCAATAAACATACCGATTAGCTAAGCAAAAATAGACCAAGATTTTAAAACACAAAACAAACAATGAATAGGTAAATGGCATCTAAATGAACTGAAGGTAGATGAGGAGAACTGATAGATACCAGGTAGAGGGATGGTAGATCATAGGCAGACACAGGAAATGGAGAGACCCAGGAAATGGATAGGTAATAGCTAGATACAATAGATCGATGATGGATAGGTACAGTGCAGGGATGATAAACAGGCACTCACAATAAATAGACAGATACAGCAAATGATAGATACCAGTCAGATACAGGAGATGGGTGCAACAGACGGATGACACAGGTAGGGACACTGGTTGGAAAACGAACAGTCACAGCAACACCGCCACTTTTGTTGCATATTGTGCTATTTGATCTCTCAATCTGAGGGCACTTTGCTAAAAGGGGATGATCATGCCTACTCACCTTTGTAGAGGGAGAAAATGTGTGACAGATGAAGTGACTACCCCAAGATCTCACAGACATCAATGCCAGAGCCAGGACTGGAACCCAACTCTCCTAGCCCCACATTTAAACTACTGGAACCAAAGCTGTTCTGTAGACAGAGGATAAAGAGGTAGCTAATTTTGATCTGCCTATGACCTATCAGCTCCATATTGGGCCAAATTCTGCTTTCGGTCATGCAAGTGTAAATCCAGAGCAACTCCAGTCACTTCATTGAAGCTACTCCAGATATACACCAGAATATATTACATCAAAATCTGGCCCACCATATCTAGTACCTATCTCCTGTACTGAATCAGACTGAGTTATAGCAGATATAAGCAACAAGCAGAGACAGTGGCAAAACAAAGTCGACAGACAATAGGCAGAAACAGTAGTTAAATGATGGCTAATGGGCAGCTGAGAGAGTAGATGGACAGATGCAGTGGAGAGATGAATAGAATAGATAAGCAGGCATCAGACCTCACTCTGAACAATTACAGTCTGCTTCGTACATTCTAATCTCCTGCAAGGTTTCTCTCCAATAATTCCAGTTAAATTAGTTATTATCCCATTTGTGTTAGTCCCTGGAATTATTTTCGTGGCGTGGATCAAAGAAGCATAGTAGGTTTTAATGTGGCGTGCAGTCTAAAAAAGCCAGTGTATTACAAAGCACTCCCCACTCTAATGCATTCAAGTCTCGTGCTGGAAACTGGATCTTTAACTTCTAATTAGCACATCGTGGGATCTGTCCAAACAACCCTGCCATGTCTATCCTTGCAAACACAAACAGATGAGCTCCCCCGGGGACACTCAGCTAGCTCAATGCCTACAAGGGGATAGCCTGTGCTGGAGGTTGGAGCACAATCACACTCTATAAAGTATGTACAGGGAGCAAGAGAGGCTAGATATAGCTTTGAAATTGGAATCCAATCTTTATATCCCACATTACCCCTTGCCACCCGACCACTAGCACTCCCACCCCACCAAATAAGAGAGAGACTTCATTACACATTTAATTTAAAGCACCATCAGTGATTAGAATATTTTATGGACTGATCACTTGCCAAATGTTCTGTTTTAAATCAAAGCTGCCCATAGTGAAACATATGCAATAGAAAAGGGACAGCTCTCCTTGTGTTTCAGAAACATGCAAGTGCTCAGACATAATAGTGATGGGAACCATCAATAGGAATAAGTGAGATAGATAAAGACAGACTCTGGGTGCTGGGTTCAGATCCTTCACACCCCATGGCAGAGAGAGCAGGGAAGGCTGTGGAGGAAGCATGCTCAGCCTCTAAAATGAATGAATCTTCCCCCTGAAGAGGGCTCCTAAGCAACATTAATGAACTTCAGAGGGAGCTGCAGCCAGCATTGTCTTGTCTAGGGCCTTTCCATGGGCAATAAAGTAAAAAATGGGGGAGTCCTGGCAGAAATCTGTCCACCCCCAAAATATAGGTGAAGAGAATTCTCTACCAGAACAATAGCCATTGAGCCTACAAACTTCACCACCCGCTCCTGTTCCTAACCTCTCTCCAGTATGCTCAAGGTCCCTAGCTTAGCTGTGATGTCCCTTCTCGTTGTCAAACAAGAGACAGGCTAGAAACCCACAGTTAGGACCGGTAGTCCTGACACAGCCATGCCTACAACCAGTTGAAAGGCCACAGACAGAGGAATGCTCTCTACACCGCCAGTACAGTGTTACCATCTTCTGATGGTTACTAATAGTTACCATCTTCCCAATTTGGCATATGTGGGTTTCAGAGATCCTGCCCCTGGTAGCAAAGAGCACATTGTGGGTAGGAGATACACAGGCAAACCAATGAGGATCAAAGGAAAACTCACTCAAGTTTGTGAGCATGATGTAAGCCAGGCACAAAATATGGGTGAAATTCAAAAAGGTTTGGTTCATATCCCTATCCCGCTATCCCATCCACTCAACAAACTGATTATGTCTACCACAGAGAACCCCATGAGGGCCCTCCCTGAGACCCAAGGAGCCCCCCTGGGGCTTTGTTAAATGCATGTAATGCATTAACACTCTTTTGTACTCATCTAGCATTCTTCATCCGAGGATCCAAAAGCGCATTAGAAACATTAACAAACTGATCCTCGTACCAGGTGACATGAGTCTCATCCAATGTTCCCTCTAATTTTTTACATCCATGTGCGGAATGAATTCTGTTATGTGTACCAATATGGAGGTGATATGTGGCGGGGGTGGAGCAGAGGGGTTCAGAGTGTGGGAAGGGGCTCAGGGCTGGGGCAGAGGGTTGGGGAGCAGAGGGGTGAGGGCTCCTGCTGGGGGTGCGGGCTCTGGGGTGGGCCGGGGATGATGGGTTTGGGGTGCAGGAGGGGGCTCAGGGCTAGGGCAGAGGGTTGGGGTACGAGGAGGGTGAGGGTGAGGGCTCTGGCTGGGGGTATAGGCTATGGGGTGGGGCCAGGGATGAGGAGTTTGGGATGCAAGCTGCCCCGGGGCTGTGGCAGAGAGAGAGGACTGCCCCCCTGCTCTCTCTCGCCGTGGCAGCTCCGGGGCCAGGGGAGAGTCATCTCTCCCCACTGTGTGCCTGCGTGGCCCTTCATAGCCCACTGAGCAGCCACACACAGGGAAGTCAGGTCTCATCTACAGATTACAGATGGAGAAACTGAGGCCCAAGAGCAGTCACACCCCACTGGCAGACCTCAGAACAGAACGCAGGCATCCTGTGCCACCCAGCCTTTGCCTTTGATCACTCAGTCTTTGACAGCACACAGGCACGTATCTCAATAGATAAAGTTTATTTCTGTTACTGAGGCCCATCCAAGAAGCAGCCTATTAACCCTCCTTCCCCGTGCTAAACCTCTGGTTCACGTGATATGCAGGGACCAACGCAGGCAAAACGATCAGCAGTACGTTCATGAGTATCAGTGACATAAAGGAAACCAAAGGAAGCAGCAGCGAGCAAATGGCAGTCAGTAGCGTCAACTGCTGGTGACAGATGGGGTGATTCATCCATTGCATCAAACCCCCTGACAACCACAACAGGCAGAATGCTACGCACTTGGAGAGAGAGGGATTGTAGGTAGGGCTGCAGTTTAATGAAACTCTGGATGGGGTGGTGTGAATCCCGGTGTGCCCACCTTGCCACTAAAGCTAAACTGCTAAAAACAGCAGTGTAGACATTCCCACTCAGTCTCTGAGACACACACCCCTCGACTGGGAGTTTGGGATTGGAATGACCATACCAATTCTTAGCAGAACTGGGCAGCTTGGATGGAGATCTGCCTGGGTTTGGATCAAAGCCAGCTGAAACCACTAAGTACTGACTGTATGGTTACCACCTTGTTCTGTAACTCAGCACAGGCTTCAGAGTAACAGCCATGTTAGTCTGTATTCGCAAAAAGAAAAGGAGGACTTGTGGCACCTTAGAGACTAACCAATTTATTTGAGCATGAGCTTTCGTGAGCTACAGCTCACTTCATCGGATGCAGGCTGTTGCAGAGCATTCATGATTCTCACCAACCTAGCCGGAGTTTGGGGTTTGTGACTGTAGATTTAACGTAGAGATGGGCCCAAACTGGGACCCAGGCTCATATCAGAGCTGGAATCTCTCTCTCCGATGAGGTGAAGCCAACCATGCTGAAGTTTGGATTCTGATCTGATTTCAAGCCTGTTTCTGCAGAGCTGGGGTTTTCTACCTGTTCCACCAGTCTAGACTTTTATACCATCCTCACCATACCTTGGTGTCCCTTGGTTCCTTCAGAAAGTCAGACACAGCCTTGGTCAGGACTCCTGCATCTATTCCCTGGCTTGCTGTATGACCGTAGGCAAGTCATGTTGCCTCTGTGCCTCAGTTCCCCTCATCTGTAAAATGAGGGCTGGTTACAAATTTTCCACTGAAACTTTTTTCCAGTGAAAAATTGGGGCTTCTACGAAACAAACATTTCCTAAAAAACTCAATTGTATCAAAAAAGCCAAGACTTTTGGGGGAAGGAGGTGGGGATGAAAAGCCACAATTTTGCGTAGGAAAAAAAATGCCCTATTTTCCAACCAGCTGTGATGATGACACTTTTCTGCCTCTAGTCATTGAGCTTCTGAGGTTAAATTTACCGCTGTCTTACGCTCTTTGGGGTCCCCGCATGTGAGATGAAATAGCAGAGCAAATATTTTCTAAACTGCCATGACTCAGGGCTTGTGTCAATAGGATTCTGGTGTAAGTCTCAGACCGAGGTGCAGTGGGAGGAAGTTTCACTCTCTAAAGCATTTTGGAAGTGGGGTACAGTTTGTGGGAAAGGTACCCGACAAAGTAATGTCTCCTTTTTGAGTTACTTCCACACCCAACCCCAGGGATTCCCCAAGGGCACATGCTGGTGCATGAGAAAGCCGGGACTGGGTTCCAATATCCTATTTTGTTAGCATGAGCATTGCATGTTCTCTGCATGTGTTTAGAAACCTCTCCTGCACATGCAGCTCACTCGCCTTGGCCTGTATAAGCCCCTGTTGCCACCACAAGGGGCCTCAGCCAAGTTCACAGCAGAGGCTCACTCTGGCCTGTCAGCAGCAACAAAGTACGCTGAGCTGAGATTTAGCTGAAACAGCCATTCAGACACACAAGCTCCCATCAGCCAGCAGCAATGATGGGGCATGCATCAAACCACGAGTGACCCCAGCTTCAGAGGTCAGTGCACTTAAGAGACAGGCTAAAGAGGCTCCCGACACTCCACCTGCCCCGACCTTTTACCTTGCTGGGGCTGGCCTTGGTTACAGATTAATTGAGGTGGCAGCCGGGTCTCCAGCTTGGCTTCCATTAAACAGATTGTCATATCTCTTTATGCTTTGCCCTGGAGAAACAGACAGCAAACCATGCAGGGGGCAAAGAGTCTCACTTATGGGCATCATTGCACTGACAAGTACACACACACACACACACACACAGAGTGATCTATGGCGATGCTAATTAAGAGTAAAAAATGCTGAATAATTACTGGGATATGAGTAGCAGCTATTTAGGGCCTGACCCAAACCTACTTAAGGCAATGGAAAGACTCGTATTGACTTCAGTACACTTTGGATTAGGCCCTTAGTCCCCAAAATTGGGATGCTTCTCAAAAGGGAAGTTAGAGCTAGCATTTAGGGTTTGTTATGATGTAAGAAGAATGGGGGAGGCTGGTAGCAACTTGATAAATAATTCTTGTCTGTCTTTTTTATTGTTATTTCATTTCAAACAGGATGGGGGAAGGGTTGGATTTAAACAGACCCTTGCACATGAACTAGGGTTTCTTTAATGTTAGACATTGGTTTGAACTGCAAAGCCAGCTCTTAACCGGCCTCCATACTTAAGGAAAATGTAATGTGAATCTTCATGTGAATTGTCTGACCCAAGTCCCCCTCTGCTCCTTACTGATCTTGGATAGAAATCATACCCTTATTAAAGTTTAAAATATGATCAACACCAGTTTTCCATTCATTCTTTTCCTCCAATAAATTGCATAGAATATTGGCCCCAATCCTGCCCTCATTAAAGTCGATGGGATTTAACCTTTGCCTTCAATGAGAGCAGCATAAGGCCCAATATATTACTCTACAAACATTTGCTTCCTTTCAGAAGCACGGAGTTGATTCTCCTTTGACTTACACTTGACCGTTGAAGAGCTCCAGTAACTGCCGTAGAGTTGCTCCTGATTTACAGCAGTATACGCAAGGAGGCAATCACGCCCCAGGTTTCCGACACACACGTTCCAAGACGGAACAATAATGAAGATGACACGGCCTTCCTCTGTGTTTGAGAAAGCGTTTGTGAGATGAGACGGCCCTAATTTCCCACGGAGATCGAACAGAAATCTGAGTGTTGGTTTCGACATGTTTATAAAGAACCTATAATGACCGTATACGAACAGAATATTGTCCATGTTGCTGTAATTATGGCAAAGCACAGTACTGTCCTCTTGTAAAGAGCCGCACTGCCTCCTTCAGCTTGTAAATGGCTCAGAGATACACAGGCTAGCTTACCACTTGAAAAGCTGCACAGGAAGGAAAAGAGAAGCTGAAAGGTCTTGATAGTATCTCGGAGCCCTTTATACTTTTTATGAAAAATAGAGCTCAGATCTCTGATCATTCTTCTGGAAACATTTAACGATATGAGCCATTCTTCTCTGCAAGAGGGCACAAGGAGACACACATAATCTGGCACCTGCACAGCAGTGGTGTAGCTAGGACAGGAAAACTGGGTGGGCCCCAGCTTTTGGGTGGGCGGGTAATGATGGGGGGGCGAGGGGAGGGGATGAGGGGAAGGGGCCCGCCTCTCCCCCACACCCGAGTGCCAGAGACAGATTATGGTTTTCTGGGGCCCTGGGCCAGGACAAGTGGGGGCCCTTCCCCACCCCTTCCTTCTGCAGTTCCCTCTTGCCCCCGCCACATGCTCCTGCTAGGAAGCGGGGGGGGGGGGGGGGGGAAGGGTGCAGGGATTTGCCCTGCTCTACCGTCAGGTAGGTAGGCAGAGCGGGGCAAGCCCCACGCCCCGACCCCGCTCCCCAGCAGGAGCACTGGGCAGGCAGAGCAGGTCAGGGCACAGGGCTCCCATTTTTCCAGGGCCCCCAAGTGGGCATGGCCCCGTTGGCCCAGTGGCTAATCCGCCACTGGCTCTGACCTGCCCCAACGAGGCACACCCCCAACTGGGACCAGAGATCAGGGCACAGTGCATGGTGTCAGCAGGAGAGAGACACGGCCAGACAACGAGCCAAGGTCCAGGAGCCCCAGCCTGTGGATTCCGGGAGTCCGGCCCCAATTTGGATGGGCCTGGATGCTAAATGAGTTGACCATGGGCCACTCAGGCCCACCCGTGGCTATACCCCTGCTGAATAGATGGACTGTGAATTTGATCATTGTTGCTGTAAGTGCAAAAGAGGGGGAGTATTAGCACCGCAGATGCAGTTGGTCAACCCAAAGAGGAAAGGGAGGAGCCTCTTCTGTATGCAAATTGAAAGCAGAGCTGCATGAGAACCAAAATTTCTGGTTCACAGGAAATTCTGCAATTTTGATATTTGTTTTTGTTATGAAATGTCCAATTTCCTGATTTCCCATTAATGAAATTTTCAAAAAATAATTGTTTTGGGTCAAAACATTTCCTTTTGATAAAACTGAAATTTTTGTTTAGATTTTGACTTAACATTTATCTCCTTTATATAATAGAAAATAAATTTTGAAATGAAAATTATCTCAAGACAGAAAGTTGAACTGTTCTGTTCCAAAAATGTCACATTACCTAAACACTTTTCAAATCCTTTTTCTAATCAAAATTTTGTCAAAATCGACAGTCGCGTGGAAAGTTTTGATTCAGATGAAATGGTATTTTCCAATGGAAAAATGGTTTATTGGAGAATTTTCGAGCAGCTCTATTTGAAAGTGTGAAGCCTCTTTTCAGTGTACTGTATCTTAAAATTTTTAAGAACTCTCCTGCAGACACAGCAGGTGGGATTTTCAAGAGTCTAAGTGATTTAGGAGCACACATCCCATTGGCTTTTAATTTAATTAATTTTAATTTAATTAACTTTGAATTAACTTTTAATGGGATGTGTTCACCTACGTCACATAGCTGCTTTTGAAAAATTCCACCCAGCAGCCATTTTGTTCTCCGAGCTGCTTCAGCCTATGAGACACAGAACACACACACTGTGCTCTCATTCATAGAGGCTTACGTATTGTTCTCCCCACCACCACCACCTTTAAATCTAAAGTAAGTCATCTGGGACTGAAAGTGCCTGCCTGGGTGTATAACCATGCCCCTTGTGCACTGGGTAGCAGACAACAGGGAAGAGAAGCTCACACCACATCCCGCAAAACTGCTCCAGGCACACACATCCAACACCTCAGTGCTTATCTGTAATAAACCTCCAGGGTCTGATGCTGGATGCAATGCCCCCCTACCCACCTCCCAATACACAGTCATGCTGTGTTAAAGCTCAGTGATCCCAATGAATGAAGTTAGTTATGGACCATCACTTGTGCTATGCATAGAAGTTTTATAATATAGCTGAATGACTCAAAGTTTGCTCTCGCCGGTATGGATCATCCTGGTAATTAAAGAGTTAAAGGATGAATTTGCCATTGCAAGGTAAATCATTCGTAACCAGGCAGACTTAAATGGGGGAGGGGAAAAAATAATCAGAACCTCTCTACTCAAGGAGCATGGGAAAAGAGAGAGGGGAAGGGTGAACTCAGCTACAGAAAAGGGATTAGCCTCCTTGCAGTGCACTGTGTAGCCGCAAAAGGTGATTGGGAAGCATGCTTCTGAAAGCCTGATCTGCGGCATATTTACCCTCACAAATCAATTCAATGCTCTTGCTCTCATGGCCTCAACGAGAGAATAACATGCTTTTCCCAGAGGATGCAACAGTCTATTTGCTACGCTGAATTACTACAAAATTCTCCCCCCCACACACAAACACACTTGCCAATTTACCCATCACAATCTCCTAAAACCTGACCACTCTGTAAGAGTCCCCGTCAGAAGAGAGGGCAGGGGCAGATTTCCACTCTGTGCTGAGCTGGAAGCCCTGCTTTAGCACTTTGCAATGCATTATCCATGGAGATAAACTCCTTGGGCTAAATCCAGAGAGGGGCTGAGTGCCAGCTGGGCCTGCTGCTATCAGAGGCTTTGCTGCTGCTTTGCAGCTGCTCGGCAGGCTCACAGCATCCCTCGGCATTCGGCCAAAGAGTTTTTCCAACCACAAGAGAATGTGCATGGGGAAAAGAAGGCAAATGGGATGCGGGGAGAGGGTAGGGGCAGGCAGCAGGGAGCACTGTCGTTATTGTGGGGAGAGCGAAGGGAACATTGAACTCTAAGTGCACCACTTCCTGAACCTTTCCGACACCCACTGCCTGGGAACACAGGGAATTCCTGCCTGTTACCACCTCCCTGCCCACTGCTGACATCCCCACCCCAAGAAAAAGAGAGCTCCTCCCAGTGCCACGCTTGCCAGCCAGAGCACCTGGGTCATTTGCAAACCCACAGCAAAGCAGCAGGTCCATGACAGCAATGGGAACAGAGATGCCACCATTTCCGAGTTTTGCAAAGCTGGCAGGGCGCAAAGCGCAAACCCTCCCTCTCGCCACAGGAGATTCCCTTCCAATCAGGACTGATGTACACTGGAGGGATCAGGATGGGAAACCCTCGTGGACCTGTTCTCTGATTTCTTGCGATCTACTGTTTCAAAGTAATAGCGTCTCTTATGCTGTCTGCAGAGACCAAGAAATCAATGGTCCAGAATGGTTAGCCAGAGTCTAGAGCTTTACCCTTCTTTTCAAAAGGGGCTGTAAATATGAACGAATCCCCCAAAGACCCCTGTGAGACATGGAGGTATGTAACAGCATCTTCATGTTACAGAAGGGGAAACTGAGGCACAGAGCGAGGCAGCAATTTTCCCATTGCCATCTGTTAAGTACAGGTTTTTTTCCCCATTGTGGTGTATTGAAGACTGCATTGGAATGGTGAGCCATCACTTTCAGAGCAGGCTTATTTCCTGGTCCTGCTTGCAGGATAAGAGGCTCTGGAGGGAAGCATGCAATCAGAGTCAATTTGGTAAGAGCCAGCTTAAAGCAAAGGGGGAAGTTAGGGAGCAGCCTGTCTCCTCTCTCTCTGCTTATGTGTATTTGTGTGTTATCATTCTGAGTTCTAAGAAATAAAATAGTGTTATGTTGCAACTACCTTCCAACAAGAGTAGTTATGTTTTTATCTAACTTCTCTCTGTGTACACCCTGAACATAACGCCCAACTCCGTGCTCAGTCTTCCAGACCAGGTTTCACTCCTGCCCCCAAGGTAAGAAAACTGCCATCCCTAGGCATGGCGAAGGAAGCTGCTGAGTTCCCAGCAAAGCACTGGAGTCACAAGAACCAGAATGGAACACACCATTTAGCTCATTGTCCCCTGCTGACCAGAGGGGATATCCTCCTCCTACTTCCCAGAGGAGCTGGAAAGGCTAATGAAAGTCCGTACCAAGCTCCAAAGGCCGGAGCCTCATGCTAATGCTAATGATTACTACTCACAGAGGAATATTGGGCTCTTATATAGGAAAAAGTATTCTTCAGACAAAGTTTGCATTTGTTCAGTTCCCCCCAATCAGTCACTCCCTTTCCTTAGCGTTAGGGCTGCGTGAGCTGCAACAACACAAACGCTGACTGTACACAGACAAAGCCATTATTTGTATCAGTGGGATGCCTGGACTGAATCCTTGGATTGCATAGCTCTTTACATCCTCTACATCAGGGGTTTGCATTGGTATGGCTGGACCAGGAGTTCACTGGGCAGAGAGGATGGTCTAGTGGATAGGGTACTGGGCAGGTTTCTGGGCACTCGTGTGGCTGTACCAGGGGCTGGCCATCAATAGGTGAAATCCCCAATGTGCACAAGACTTAACAGGGCCTTGTGGGAGTATCCAACTCAACCCCCTTCACTTGCCGATCTCGCTGCTCTCAGCCCAGACACATCGAACCCTTGGAGCCGGGATTTTAAAGCCCTGCTGGGAACTCCACCACTTTGGTGTTAAAAAAAAGCCTGGTTGAAAACCCCTTTTCCAGGGGGCTCTTCAACTCCAGAGAAAGAAGTGGCTCAAATTCTTTGCTGTGGAGTCTCACAAGAGGGGGAAGAGAGAACCCACTAGAAAGGATTGCATGGCCAAATCTAGCCTACCCCAGCAATGGACCTTTCTTCCCACAAGTGGAATTGATCTGCATAGGAATCATTAAACAGAGCTGACTTGGAGGAATCCAAACCTTTTGCAATTACCATATTAGCACCTCTTAGCTCAACCTGTGAGGAGCTCCCTGCCTGCATCTGACCTGTCATTTTGCATTCCCTTTCAGGAGCTGCACCTCGATGCTCCCTCCCCCTCCTCCTGCTTTAATGGAGATTATTCGTGGTGCCTTTCCAGTTAAAGAATAGCCAGTGGGCCATAAACCATGATCAGCATAAGCACTGCTGACAGAGGAACAGGAGGCATGCCACATTGGACTAAATATCCTTCAAGAGTAGAATCTCGCCTCTGGTAGTGGCCTCAGGCTTAATCTTTTGGGAAACCCAAACAATAAATCCACCAGAACATAACGTACTTGGCCAAATGTGCGGTGCTGTGGGTACAAAGAGGAAAGGGTGTTGTGAGTAAATTCATTCATCATTTAAAGGGGGGGAGGTTCCTCTCCTTCAAAGAAAGGTGCTAGAGAAAGAAATATTCTTACTATTAACTACCTAGAGAAGGATGGGCTTGTGGTTAAGGCACCAGTCCATAGTTCAGAAGATATAGGTTTGGTTCCTGTTTCTACCACAAACCTCCTCTTCTGATGCTGGGAAAGTTACTTACTCTCTTGCTAGGCCTCAGTTTCCCCTTCTGTAAAATGGGGATTATACTACTCCCTTTGCTTGTGTTCTCCATTTGGAGGGTAGGCTTTTCAGGGCAAGGACTGTCTATCACTCTGTGTTTGCACAGTGCCTAGCACAATGGGGACCTAATTACAGCTGCGGCTGTTCACTACTACAGCATAGCAGGCGGTAATACTTGCTGGTTCTGCATGGCCCAGTGGCTTGAATTAAGGAGGTGAAAGAATGTGGTTTAAATAAGAAAGGTCGGAAGTAATGGAAGAATCTAACGAGCTTCCCCCTGTTGGGTTGGTGGGATAACTTACAGTGTCTGGAGGGGAATAACAAAAATGACAACTTCTTATTTAAGAGTTCTTCATTCTGCTCAGCTTAATTCAAACTACATGAGCAATTTGGAACAGGATAGATCAGGTTTCCCCAGAACTCCACCCACACATGATATAGAGTGACAGCACTTATGGCCAATCAAACAAGATGATAATCATCCCATCCCTAATTCATCAGTAGATCTCAAAGCACTTTACAAAGGAGGTGGGTATCATTAGCCCCATTCTACAGATAGTGAAACTGAGGCCGAGAGAGATGAAGTGACTTGACCAAGATCACCAGTAGTAGAGATGGGAAATAGAAAACAGGTCTCCTGAGTACACGTCCAATGCTTTATCCACTAGGCTACATCACCTCTCTATTACAGCATCATAACCCTCACTGATTCATATTCTGAGGGAGGGACAATGACCTAGCAAATATTGAGAGCAGGCTGTCTCTCCAAATTAACCCTTTCAGGCGTTTTAAATACTGAATACATGTTAATACTGTGGGAAAGAACTAAAATAAATTAGCTTCTTCTAAACTCAAAACTCCCTGCAGCTAATCTGTGATCTCTGAGAATCGCACTAAGCAGGACTGCCTGAATTTTAAAATAATCTTAAACTGCTCAAGACAATAATATCTAAAAAAAACCACCCAGACACACACTAATGAAAACCCAAACAAACCATATTTTAAAAAGAAAAACAATCTTCCCCATCCAAAAAAATCTGCTTTTGGCAAATCATTGGGTGTTTTAACTCAGAGATGTGAAATCTTGTGGAAAAAACACATTGTTATTAGTTCAGCTATAGTGCAGGCCAAGTTATTTTTAATATAATAAAAGGATGAGATTATACGGTGCTGATAACTATCTGATGACATGTTGAGGTTTAGCAGATGGATTAATTTCTTTTTACATTATGTTGTTAGCACCACTAAAGAGCTTGTCACATACTTTAAATACAGTGGCGACTGCTGAGGAAAACTAAGCCTCCACTGGTTTTCTGAGAGGATATTCTCTGCAGGGTACAATGGATGTTACCGTGCAGTTCCAAGGAAATAGAATAGCCTTAGCTGGAATTGTTTGAATTTTTGAGCTTTGAATCTGAGATGAAGGATGATCTAGTGGTTAGGCTGCTAGCTTAGAACTCAAGAGACCTGCGTTTAATTATGAGTTCTGCCATACGCTTCGTATGAGACGTCGAGCGAGTCACTTATTTTCTCTGTGCCTCAGTTCTCCCTCTGTAAAATGAGGTTAATAATACAGAGGGATAGTGAGAAAAAATACATTAAAGACTAGGAAGTGCTCAGATACTACCGTATCAGGGATGAGTAAGTTCTGTAGCTATATCTTGCTCCAAATTGTGCTGTTAAATAAAACGTCGTGTTCCACCCCACAGGCGGGCCAATAGTGAGAAGCATTATTGACATTTTGGCAACTTCTGCATTGAACTTTGCTTCACTTACATTTGATGCCCTCTATAATTTGCTTTTCATGACCATTCCTGCAAGCAGTGATTTGCTCATATGAATGTTTGCAGAAAGCAACAGTCAAGCCTGTGAGTTGAGATTTGACTAATAACTAAGCTAAATGGGTTGCATGAGAAAACAAAATTTCGTTCTGAGCTGGAGCTAAGATAAGTGTCTTCCCATTAGGGAACAGAATACCATGTGACTGAGGTGACCAATCACACAACTTAAATATTGAATGGAAAGTGCCAGATATTCAAGGAAATGCAAACAGTGATGAGCAGGGATCCTAGTTTTCTATGATAAAAAAACAGTCAGGAAGATAACCCTGGTTACCTGAATTCCTGGCTGATGAACTATACCATTTGCTGGGCCACATTGCGTCCCAGTTAGTGAGCAATCCACACATTAACATCTGTTCATAAAAAGCCATTTGTTGACCAGTTCTTTTCCCCGCTACCCAGAACACACAGGTTCACAGACAGATTCTTACACTGAAGCAGTATGACATTGATTTGCTGCTTCAGTGAGTGATCAGTCCCCTGAAACAGGGCTAAATGCAAGGGCACACCCACATTCAGGTGCTCGTCTTATATACACTGTTACTAAGTTATTCATTATATATCGTATAAACTCTTTTCTGCATACCACTAAGATTAGTTTGCTGACCAAGTTGTTCACCTGTCTTTCCTTGACAGACAAGCAGGCATCTTTTCAAATGTCCCAAAACCTAAAATATTACCTATATATTAATAAACCTAAAATATTCTACATATTACATCCTACACCATCCAAACAATTCAAAACAGGGAACAAATCCATAAACACGGCCAGGTGTTCATGGACAATTCAAAAACTGGGGAAACTGGCTAAATCTTCTGGGGGTACAAAAATCAGTCACTGCAAATTGTTGACACAGCATTAGTGGCTGCACTGCATTGGCGGGTGAACTGTATTTTTCACTGCATTGGCGGGTGAACTGTAAAGGCCTTTGGATGCAAGGCATGAAATGTTGATCTAAGATATCACAACAGTCATTATCCTTCAAAAATTCCTTCTGTCCTACGGGGTAAATTCTGTTTGATAACATGAAGTTCCTGATTAAAAAAAAGAAAAGAAAAGAAAAATCCCTTCTACAGGAATGGAGGGCTTTCACAGGAACAGGACTGAATAATAGTGGTGATTATAAAGCATTACGCCTCCCATGCGCAAGACAATCAGGTTTCAGGATACCTGATGTTTTGAAGAACTCCTATTACCACTGGCTGATGAGAAGGTGTAGGGCCATGTAGAATAACGCATACCATTGGCATGAACACAGGTAACTATGTTTTGTGAAAACTAAATAATTTGTGGCTTTGCTTCAAAAATATTTTCACACGTTCACTTTCCAAGAAAGCGCATGGGAACTTCTGCATCCTGACAAAGAACCATGATCAGTAGTCTGTGTGTGTGAAAAGTATCAAAGACAAAGAGATGTAACTGCTGTGACCCTTATAGTGGGACATTCTATTGTAGTGATGGTGGTGGTGGTTCTGGGGTTTTAGAAGAAATCCAACCCCACATCAGGATTGAAGAGGAATTGAGTGACCATAGGTTGAAACCTACTGCCTAAGGTGGGACCGAATACTTATGAACTGCCACAATGGAACAGGCCAATTGGCCTTCTAGGCTGATATCCTATCTCCCAGCAACCAGTGCCAAATGCTTCACAGGAAGACAAACTCCCAGCACACCCATAATGTACGTAATTGTGTTATAATACACGTCTCGGGGAAATGTCTTCCTGTCCCCAGCTAGTGATCAGTTTATGCCCAGGAACCAATGGACTAACAGTCCCAATGCATTGTTCCTCCTAGTTGCTAATTGGAATAA
Source organism: Eretmochelys imbricata (assembly GCF_965152235.1). Classification (NCBI taxonomy): domain Eukaryota; kingdom Metazoa; phylum Chordata; order Testudines; family Cheloniidae; genus Eretmochelys; species Eretmochelys imbricata. The sequence continues at coordinate 352,035,665 of NC_135572.1, forward strand.
GTGGAACATTACCAAATGGTATGTCCTTTAAGGTTTCTTCACACGTGTGCTGCTCTGACATGTGCTGCTCTGCTCTCTCGCTCGCTCTCTCTCTCTCTCTCACACACACACACACACACCTTCCTCCCTCAGCAGACACAGCGCCACAAATACCTCAGCTCTCTTGATCTGTGAAAACAATTTTAAGTGGTCTCTGTTGTTTTGTACATACAGAAAATTGAATGAAATCTATCTAACACACTGTGCAAGCCTGTGTTAAAGCTACATACCTATCTGTCCCTGTTTTCCAATAGGGTTATTATGCCTGGGACATGTGTAGCTAAGGAACCCAGAGGACTCTACTCTCAGAATAATAAACAAATAAATTGGTTGCCCTCTAACATACCTCTCCTTTTCCCTAGCTGACTGAAAAGCTAACCCAGCCTTCCACCGGCTGGAATAAGAGTGTGTCAAGGCTCAGCTGAAATAAGCAGCAAAGCAGGAAAGCGGGAGAAAAAGACTACCTGAAAGAATATCTGATGATTCCTACGTGGGATGTTTAGACCCTCTACAGATTCTTAGGTCATATAGAGTCTGTGGAGGGTCTTATTCAGTGAAATAGCCTCCCAGCATGGAAGAGGTGGAAACCTTGTCATGTTAGCCACACAAAGCCAGACTAGACAAAACACAAATGTACTGCAGGGAACAATCCCGCACTGGCTGAGAGGAGAAGAACTACTCTGGGTGCCATAATAGGACTTCTCGAGCTCTGACTACATTCCCTAGTTTCCAGTGCTGAGATTCTATCCTGTACCTCTAGGGGGCTGAGCCCTGGGGAGAGGGCTGGGGGCAAACGTGGCTTTGAGCCAATTTTGTGCCCTGGGGTTTCTGGGCTGCTCCTGAGGCCAGTGCAGCCGCAAGAGTAAATTGGAGCAGCCAGACACTTCTCTAATATACACCAGCCGCCCGGGGCTACTCCAAGCCCAGAGAAGACAGAATCCCCTTCTGTGCTTTGACATCGCCCATGCTCATCCTGGCTGCTCCCTCAGCATGCAGTCTCTAGCAGGGCTTAAAGGAGGGACAATACAAGCCTGTTGACTGTGGCCCCAGGCAATACCTGCACTGGGAGAAATTCTCCTCCAGCTCCTTGTTGGCTCTTTATGGCTTCAGTAGGCCACCATAGCAGTGGATAGAGACTGGGGCAGAATCCCTCTCTAGATTTCTATCTGCTGCTCTTGGGTATTCAGCCTCAGCTAATCTCTTAGAAGTGCAGCATCTGATGAAGAATTAAAGCCTGGGAGACACCTTCAGCCCACGTCAGGCTCGAAGAACAGGAGCTAAGTCGATGCATCAGATGCCATATCAACAGAAATTGGCTGACACTGCTGCTCCCAATCCGAACGGCTCAAGCAACGGCATTATTATGTAGTGAAGCATGTAGCTGGCGTTCTATAGTCCCTGGGTCATTGCTTGAGTACTTGGGCTTCCCCCTCGGGCAGCCCTGGTTAAAGGTGTACGTGCTTTTTATTTCTTTATCTCTAGCCAATAACCAAGTGCCAGCTGAGGCAAGGTGGACATCTAGCGAGCTAGTCAGATAACATCACTAATCCTGGGAGCGGGGAGAGAGATGCAAAGTCAGGGCCTGTTGAGGATAACAGGCCACAAAGCCTTGTGTATGCCACTGCAGCTCCCTTATTCGTCTATCTCCATATTCCTTGTGCGCTCAGTGGGGCCTGCCCCGGCCTCTTTACTTGCTCCTCTCTATTCGCTGTTTCCAGAAAGATATTGGGAGGAAGAGGCTAAGGGATCATCCTTGAAAAAATGACAAGCACCAACCTTCCCGCTTCAGATGAGAAATGGTTCTCATTTTTGTGAGAGCAACGGGTTCAGTGAAGGTCAGCTGTAGTAACACTAAGGGAAAAGCCACGGGACTATATGTCATTAACTTTCACAGCACGCCCTCTCTCCTTCCCAGGCGGGTGCTGGGTTCCGGGAGAAAGCTGAGGAGGGACACACCGAACCGGCTTTTTAGGTCAGCAGAAGAATTGTATAAAAGAGAGAACTCTTGCACCATTCTCGTCTCAGGTTGGAGTGGAGGTCTCATAGGCTTTTTCTTTTTTTTAAACAGACACACACACTACATACCCACCCATTTTGTAAATACAGGAACAGCGACACACAGCCATATAAACAAACATACACCAACACGTGTCGCAACACATATCCATATACGTGCACCACCTAAACATACACATTCCTATACACACGCATTCCCATTCACACACAAACAATATGGAGTCACAACAACACTCATCCGTATGCAACCTGCCCACACCCCGTATACACACACCTCCTAAAGACATACAAACAACACAGTTGGAGCAACACATTCAAATACACTCAAAAGTAGCCCTCATAATAAAAACACAAATACACAATGCACACTGTCAACACAACACAAAACATCCTCACATATTCCAGGACGCAGACACCACACAAACTTACACAACACACATGCGCCTTTCAAAACAGTCTTGGGGTCCCAAGCATTAGGAGAGAAATTAGGTGAGAAATCCAAAGCATGCCCTGAATACAGTCACTGGTGTCTTGTCTGGCTATGCAATCACACAGGTACCTGCCAGTGATGAATGCAGCCCAAACCTGGGCAGAACTGAAGTCATTTTGCTGCAGATATTTAGTAGTTTCAGACAAGCCCAGCAAGAGCATATTGTCCTGTCACCTTGGGTTGTACACATAAGAATGGAGGTAGTTTTATTATAATGATGATTCTGGATCAGAGTTAATTGGACTAGCTGGAATTGTTTGCTTCTGCTGCAATTCTGCAACGCAATCCCCTGTTAGAAACTGTCTTCTAACTGAGTCAAGCCAATGCTTGACCTGTCACTGGGAAAAAGCGGATGCTTTGCTGCTGCTGGACTTTTGCTGCTTCCTCCTGACAGGCTCTCAGGATAAAGGCTGGATCTGTGTGGGGGTGAGAGGAGACAGCAGGTAACTCTACCCTGTTCATACACTTAGGTCTACACTACCACTTATGTTGGTATAACTTATGTCGCTCAGGGGGGTGAATAAGTGCCGGAGTGGACAGAGCTGTGGGGGCAGGAGAACTTCTCCCTCTGACATAGCTGTCACTGCTCACTGAGGGTGGATTAATTAAGTCAATGGGAGAGTGTCTACCCATCGGCTTAGGGCAACGAGATTAGAGAGCTCACAGCAGCGTGGCTGCATTGGAGCATATACATTGGGACTGTAAAAGTGGCTTTTGAATGGCAGTCTTTCCTGAAAAGTGGGGGGAGGGGGAGAGAGAAAATGAGGACGGCTCTCAAAATGATCCATCACAACAAGGTCCAATCCACCCCTAGGGCTCCAGACCACGTGAGGGCTTTAGCTGATCTCAGTCGCTCACAGGGAGCACACATGGGGATTTTCTCAACCTTTCATGTGGAAGTTGGATTGATATCTATTATGCATGCCCCCTCCAGTCCCTACCCCAAGGGAGTCAGCGGGGTAAAAAACAGAGCCCAGAAGTTCCCCCTTAACTTTACACCCCACCCCCTTCCAGGTTACATTCTCCATTCCTCTTCAACCTCCATTGGTCCAGTTTCTCCTCCACACACTTTGACACACACCTTCTCCCACACTCCCAATGATCTCACCCTCTGATCTTCACGCTGTATGCACCATGCTGCCAGCCAAGAACCAGGAGGTGTCACCTTCCCCATCACTGCTGCTTCTTGACCTCCCTGGAAAATCTGCCATTGAGTAACACGATGCATCACTTCCTCTCTCCCTGGCACTAAGCGCCCTGCTACCCCAGCACTCTCCCAGCCCCTGCTGACCCACTGAGTGAGTAATCCAGGTTCCTGATTTGCTTTGGCTACTTTTACCATTCACTTGTCATCATAAGTACAAGGCAATTAATGGCCACTGGAGTCTAAATCCCAACGGGAAAAGCAAGTGTAGTACGGTGGTGTCATAAATATAAAGGGAAGGGTAAACCCCTTTGAAATCCCTCCTGGCCAGGGGAAAGCTCCTCTCACCTGTAAAGGGTTAAGAAGCTAAAGGTAACCTCGCTGGCACCTGACCAAAATGACCAATGAGGAGACAAGATACTTTCAAAAGCTGGGAGGAGGGAGAGAAACAAAGGGTCTGTGTGGCTGTCTATATTCTGTCTTTGTCGGGGATAGACCAGGAATGGAGTCTTAGAACTTTTAGTAAGTAATCTAGCTAGGTATGTGTTAGATTATGATTTCTTTAAATGGCTGAGAAAAGAACTGTGCTGAATAGAATAACTATTTCTGTCTGTGTATCTTTTTTGTAACTTAAGGTTTTGCCTAGAGGGGTTCTCTATGTTTTTGAATCTAATTACCCTGTAAGGTATCTACCATCCTGATTTCTTTATTTCTATTTACTTCTATTTTTAATAAAAGTCTTCTTGTAAGAAAACTGAATGCTTTTTCATTGTTCTCAGATCCAAGGGTTTGGGTCTGTGGTCACCTATGCAAATTGGTGAGGCTTTTTATCCAACATTTCCCAGGAAATGGGGGGTGCAAGTGTTGGGAGGATTGTTCATTGTTCTTAAGATCCAAGGGTCTGGGTCTGTAGTCACCTAGGCAAATTGGTGAGGCTTTTTACCAAACCTTGTCCAGGAAGTGGGGTGCAAGGTTTTGGGAAGTATTTTGGGGGGAAAGACGCGTCCAAACAGCTCTTCCCCAGTAACCAGTATTAGTTTGGTGGTGGTAGCGGCCAATCCAAGGACAAAGGGTGGAATATTTTGTACCTTGGGGAAGTTTTGACCTAAGCTGGTAAAGATAAGCTTAGGAGGTTTTTCATGCAGGTCCCCACATCTGTACCCTAGTGTTCAGAGTGGGGAAGGAACCTTGACAGGTGGCTAATTGTTATAGGGACTGAACCAATGGCAAGATTCCCCTTGACTCCAATAGGCTTTGGATCAGGCCCGTAGATCATATCTCCTTCTTGTGGTTGGCCCTGAATCAAGCATAACAGCTTGCTACTTACTCCTTTAGTTCAGGCAGTAGGAACATGTGCCTTATGTTGAGACGGTGCCAAATTGTTATGAATTGTTGTGATTGATATGAATGAATGTGGTGCACATGAGTTTGGTATGGCTTGGTACATCTGAATTTACTAGAGGATTATGGGGGCAGGATTCTCTTAGTGTCAGGTAGTTGATATGGAAATTTACAGAGAGTGCTGAAATTGCACTTGAATGGTTAATTGAGACTCCATCTGTGTGTGTGTTTCAACTTGAAACTCTGGAAACTTACCAGCCGATGACCAGCTCACCAAGTAAAACATGCAATCAGCGGGCTTGGTACAGGCTGACCCGGATCAAAATGACTCTTTCGGGATGGCACCACACTAAGAGCTCAAGTGAATGATTGATAAGAGGGTAAACGTCACCTGATCTTTGGTCTCTGTCTGCTTTGCAGTCTTTTCTAAAATACTAATTAGGAAAAACCAGTAACAGAACGCCCACAGGGCATATTTCTGGGACATGTCACTCCTTTGAGAACAAAAGGTATAAATGCTAAGCAGAGATAGTTAGTTAACATCTGAAGAGGTTTGTGGTGCTGTAAGACAGAGAGTCTCAGCGTAGCCAAGGCCCTGCTACGAGGGACTTTTGAACCAGAAGGCCTCGGGGTAACCAAAACCCTGCTTCGGGGGACATTTGACAGACCATGTATCTGAGAGGGGAAGAAAAGAAGTCTCCACCTCGGACTGGTAGCTATATCTGCTTTGTTTGCCAATCAGGATACTGTGTAAGGCCAACATAGTTACTGAGGGTTTATGCTTGGGGGAATTGAGGCTTATTAGGAAGACGTATTGTATAACCTTTTACTGCTTGTGTAATTCTTTCTCCAATAAACTGCTGTGCGTTGAGCAAATTGAATCCGAATTTTCACTGGTACCGGTAACAATCTGCCCAGCTGTGGGCCATTAAAGATCCATTTCAACACCTTATGTGCTACAGGTCCCAGGTGTGATCTTCTGCAGCCAGATTACTGCAGCCAGTAACACACAGACAGTTCAAGCCACATATAGGCTAGTACTTCACAGGAGCAACATCTATTAGATTTTCTATGGACTAATTTAAAAACAGGCCTAGCAGTCTCCTCAACTGCCACGTAAGCTCCTATTCCATATTCACACGGCACTAGAAGACTTCTGAATTGAATGTGATGGGTTTCAATATGAAACCTCATTGCTATGAAGAGACAAACTGCCAAGCCATCCCCTACGAAACTCCCTGCCAGCCTACACTCAGATGATGTCCATGACTTCCCCAGAGATCCTTCGCCTTTAGGCCTTTCCTTCTCCGACCCTAACTCTAAAGCAATCCCTGACCTGACCAAGTAAGTTGTTCCACTGGGAAGTCTTCGGCTCCCTTTTTTGTCAGTCACCTTATGATGATATAATCTGGGAGGATTGGAGCTGATTTCCAGCCAGGCTCAGCTGGCATCTCCTGCCTTTGCTGGCTGGGACTGAGGCTGTGATGGCTGCTGCTGCTGCTTTCCCAAACAGCAGATTCACAGCAAACCTAACAGGAATACAATCTCGGGTCTGCCAGATGAAACACCCTTCACAGCTGCAACTGTATGGAGTAGTTGGCACTTTTCACTTTGATGTATTGAGCAGTGTTGCTGTGTGCTGTTTAACATCTGCCATCTTCCATACCAGAAGGAGCTGCAGTTTATCACTAGTACCTTCTTATCCATTGCACCCCATTTCACCCATTTATAGCCCAAGTGTGAAATCCTGGCCCCACTGAAATCAGTTGCAAAACTCCCAGTGGCTTCAATGGAGCCAGGATTTCACCTCAAGACATTGAGGCGCAAGGTGCATGAAGCATGAATAGAGTTCCACCACCCTGCCCCTGTGACTATTGTATCTATCCAGGTATGGCCCACCATCCCCTCAACGTCTGACTGCCTACAGTAAAACCCTACGTATAGCGAAGCTGAATGAAAATCCTGAATGGCCCCAAAGCACTGCAATGTGCCAAGCCTATCCCCAATTACAGACAATGCCCTCCTAACGTGTTTGAACAAAAATTACTCTACTATAAAAGGGATTCTACTGTATCCTTTTAATAATGACAATCAAAGGGTGGGCGGCAGGTCGGAGACCCTTCTCCACTGAGTGTCTCTGGGCATGGATCTGTGACCCCGCAAAGGAATAGTGGTTTGGTTTATTGGAAGTTCTCTTTTCATTTTACTTCAAATAAGTGACCAGGGAGATGAATCACGCACCTTCTGCGAACACTAAATCTTCCAGAGAGAAAATATTTATCGAGTCTCAAGCTGCCAGCCTTGGCCCCATCAGTGCCTCTGGCTTTCAGGAAATGTTTCTGGCTGATGAGAAAAAAAATTAAATGAAATGCCAGACAGACATCAGGGGATAAAGAAGGGATTTTGAATCCATGAACAGAACATCCCTTATGAAAAATCCCATGGAATTGAATTGGGGTGAGACCAACAAGTAACAGACATTTATTAGGAGAGTATAGAAATGACTAATTACCAGGCAGAGAATGAGCTCCTGTGCATAATTTTTTTGGAACATTCCTATAGCATTCCATAGCAGGGGACAGAAGTCTCTTATTCAAATCTAGAAGATGGTTCAAGTAAAGCCTAGAGAGAAATTATTTACTTTTAATTCTACAAGGCTTTCCCATAAGGGATCGGCAGGAATCAGTCACCTAAAGGCTAACATGGAGATGGAAAAGCTTTGGCAGACTTGGAATACACTGGGTTCACCTCATGCATCAGATCATGGCGAAGTCTCATCTCATTATATCTCACTGATACTAACTCAGAGTGTAGTGTTCAAGGCAGGGACAAGTTATCTTCGGCATTATCCATACCCGTACTACCTCTGCTGTATATTTCTATGCTGCCTTTCATCACGAGGGAGCGGCATTTTCAAACTACAGGGATCATTTCCCATGCAGCCCTCTCTGGGGTGGAATGAAGTTGTTGTACAGCTCCTCACAGGAACACTATACAACAATGGAGAGGGGCCGAGCTGAGGAATATGGAATTGGATCCTGATCCAAATCTGAACTTTCCAAAAGTTGGGAGGGGTTGGGAACTGGGTTTCCAGTTCAGGCACATGTCTCATAGGAACTCTTCAAGGCAGAGACCATCTTCCTCTTGCTGTACCGTACCAAGCTCTCTTTCTGCACTCAGCAGATATGCTGGGACTGTCAGAGAAGCCTAAGGGAGCTAGGCACCAAACTTCCAATGAATTTGAAAGGTGGGAAGAGTGTGCCGAATGCATCCGAAGCTGGAGACCATCTCCAGCCCCTTGCCTACTGCCACAGCAATGGCATTACCCCCACATGAAAGCAGACTAACCGTCCTGCAATCCAGATGCAGGACAGTTCTGTGCAGTGAGATCAGAACAGGGCCCTTTGAACAGTTAGTCAAAGCAATGGGTGAGTTTTAGACCATCCTTGCTGTAATCCCAGGAAGCATTTGATTTATAATAATCTTCAAGCAAGTGTCTTTGTGGGCCCTTTAAGGATATGTCTACTCAGGATTGTGGCGTGAGCAGGAGCAAGCCTCCCAGTTGCCAGTTTTGGTTGGACGTTTTCCTGGAGGTTTCATCACATGACATAATCTTTAACTAAAGATTAATCTTTAATTCCTGGAGACTCCAAGACAATCCTGGAGGTTTGGCAACCCTACTCCCAGACCAGATTGACATATTTAGGATCGTGGGGCTTGTGCGAGTGCCCTAAAACCAGCTGTATAGACAGCACACTGATGTTGCAGCTCAGGTTGGCGCTCAGGCTCTGAAGCCCACCCGGCTCCCTAGGCTTCAGAGCCGAAGCTGCAACTTCAAAGCACCGTCTATACAACTAGTTTTAGAGAGGTAGAGCGAGCCCCACTAGCCAGAGTCTGTAGATCTGGGTTGAGCGGCTTGCTACAAAACGCTGTGTAGACATTCCCAAAGAGAGAGCTACCATACCCATAGCTGGCTCCCCTAAGGAGTGCACAGGGGAAAAGCAGAGCACAGCAGCAATCTGACTGCCGGGCACCACTCCAGTTGGAGGACTGACACCTGAGGCTAACTCTGGGCTCTGTTGAAGTCCGTGGGAGTTTCATCATTGACTTCAATGGGGCCAGGATTTCATCCTGACCTCCAATGCCTGGGAACTCAGAGGTGAAGATGGCTGGTGACCGCTTGGAAGAGCAGTGGAGAGGACCACATGAATGATAAGACTGAGCAATAGAAGTCCTTTCTTGTGACCCATACACAAGTGAGTCTGTTGGGGAGGAAGGCAATTTGCTCAGGACAGCCCTTCCTAACTGATCTATGTGGCAGCCTTAAATTAAATGTAGCTAAAGGAAAGGGTAGTATTTGAAAGAAAGACTATTTTGGAGTAAACATGAATGCCAATAAATATCTTTCTAAAGCAACACTCCACCACACGCGCACACACACACATATGTCTCAGGGTTCCCGTGGCATAGATGCTGCAGACATTTGCGTGGAAGAACGGCTTCCACCCAACATACAGGGCTATGGTCTCTCCTCTGAGAGCTCGCACGAGAAAGACCTGATCCAAAGCCCATCAAAGTCAGTGTTTTCAATTGATTTCAGCGGGGTCTGGACCAGTTCCTAATATAATAATGCTCCCATTCGTGTCATTGTGTGCATGGAAGGGAGCGGTGGCAACACAAATGTCATGAGATGCTGACTCAACTGTATAGTTTCTCTGATCACTTCCCCCCCGATCCCAAATGGCACTTAACTCTCCTGGGATGGGGGTGTATGGGAAAGGAGGGGAGAGGCCAGAAGGAAGGAGTAAAGCCATGAGGAAGGAGCAAAGACATGATCCAGCAGTCACTACCTGACAGCACTCCAGCAGCAAAGCTGTTTGGATGTGATGGGACAGAGGCTGAATAAATCAATCCAAAAACAAAAGAGAGGATTATGGGAAGGGACATGAGTTTAAAAGGCTTCTCAGCAAATGACAGGAGATTTCAGACAGGCAAAAATCAGCGGGTAGGCATATGTTGCCTTGGTGCATGGAGAGGCAGGCTGGTACCAGGACCCGAGCCTCCACCCAGCCCCCAATCCAAACCACATTGCCTTCGCAAAGGGTTATGCGACACACAGGCCTCATCCTTATCTCACTGCATCTGCCAGACCCCCACATAGGCCCCTCATTTCCTGGCTGCCAACCCTATTCTCATTTTCACCAAATGGGCCGCTTTTACACTCTTTGCTTCAAACTGGCCCCCATCTTTTATCTCCCAGATTCCAAAACAGCACCCCTTACTCTGTGACTCCTCCCTCCCAATTCCATCTCCTAGCAACCAACTTCCCCCCCCACACACACACATACTTCCTTTTCCAGCAGCCTCCCCTCCATGCCATTTCTCTGTGACACTTCCCCCTTCCAACATCCATCTTCTGATCTCCAGCAGCCCCCCCTTTGTTCTCCACCACGGCTCCCTTCCCCCACCACCTGGTAAGCAGAGATGCCACTGCACCACAGCTTAAATTATTAACACACAAACTTGGACATTGGCATTAATATTTCATTCACAGTTTAGATGCCTGATCACAGCCACTGGACTGAAAGACTTTCAGGAAATGAAAACTCACAAGCCGTCCGAACGATCCCGTCCTAGAGGAGCCCTGCAGTCACCTGGCAGCTCTCCTTGCAGGGATATTAAAGGGTCTCAGGGCCCCTGGGATGTGGGGGTTTCATAGAGAACCTGATGTAATTGCCAGAATTCCCCGATTGCTGCAGTGCTGCAGCAGGGAAATTCCACCCTCTGGTACCAGGGGGAGGGCTCAGCTGGTAGAGATGCTAGTAATTGTTCTAATTGCCTCCACACTGATGAACAAGCCAGCGCACCAAAGAAAGGGGATAGTGCATGTGGCAGGGGCCTCTTGACTCACGGTAATATATAATCATTTGAAGGTGAGGTGCTTCCATCAGCTCCATGGTGGTGGATCCGAGACAAGCCGTAGCATGGAAATAGATTCTCCAGGGCTGATGTGGTTCCGAAAGCAACTTGGAAGATGCTCACAATAACATCATTGCCAATTTCTCTAGTGCCTTTAACCCTGAAGAATCCCAAAGCACCTTACAGGAGTTGCATCACTCTTCACTGACATGCAGACCCAACTGGGCTAAGGACTGGCAGCTGTTTATGCTGCTCATGGCAACCATGAAACGGGTTGTAACCTCCCAGAATGGTCAGGAGAGGGGAATCAGCACTCTTAGAAAATGCATGAGCACTCAGCTGAGTTCGAGTCTGCTCAGGCTTCTGAAAAAATCTAGGCTGAGATGTTTCAGAGGAGTCTACGGGATTCCACTGGTGGAGGTGGAGTCTGAAGGGAGGAGTCACAGGGCATGTCTACACTTACCTCCGGAGCGATAGATCCAGCGGGGGTCAATTTATCATGTCTACTGAAGATGTGATAAATAGACTGCCGAGCGCTCTCCCATCGACTCCGGTACTCCACTGGAGCGAGAAGCACAGGCGGAGTTGATGAGGGAGCGTCAGCAGTGAAGATACTGTGGTAAGTAGATCTAAGTACGTCAACTTCAGCTACGTTATTCACGTAGCTGGAGCTGCGTAACTTAGATCGACCCTGCCCTCCCGCTTACCCCAAGTGTAGACCAGGCCACAGAGAAAAGGGGCCATTTGTGGAAGATGCATGTCTAAAACTCCTTTGAAAAATCTCAACCCTAGCCCACACGATGGCATGCTCAGTCGTCTTCCATAGGTATGACAATAGTCTGCATCACACCCGCATCATTTCATCTTGTTTGCACACACTTCACTCAATACCTCTTTCCTTGCACAACCGTTTAAGGCAGGAAGTAGAGCTGCTACCCAAGACATTTAAGGAGCCTGAATGTGTTCCCTCAGATTTGAATTTGGACAGGACTCTGAGATTAATACCCCAGTACACCAGGAAAACAAATGTTGATGATCATAAGGCGTCAGGGTCTACATTTTAAACAGCACTCATTCTGGGGCATGAACGCAATACAGAACTGACTCAGAGGGAAGAGTGCCTCCTACCAGATAACCACAGCTTCTTGCAGCACCTGGCCCTTCCTTTGAGTTCTCTCATCCAAAGTCTGACCTGGTCTAGTGCTGCTTAGCTTGAGAATCAAGGCAAAATGACTACTTAAGCTCCCCTCAGTGCAGATAAGGGCTGTGCTTCAAGCACAACTGTTCAGCTGAGGACCAAACAAATCCCTTGCCCAACTTCACCGAAGCATTTCCAATGGGCAGGGAGACCTCAGAGATGTCTCTGAAGAAGGGAGGCTTTTCATGCAAAAATCAGCAATTTTCCTGTGAATCTCATTTAAGGCGCAAGAGATTAACAATTCACTCTGATTCTTTATGGATCCTCAGCCGTCGCTTACTGCAGACCAGGATTCTGCCAGCCATGTCTAGTTATGTGTTTTTATCAATTGTTATTGACGTTTTTCAATTATCTTCGTGACACTTCTTAAAATATATTTGTATATGAAAGGCGCTCAGTAAAGTTCTGTTCCACTTCATCTCATGCTGCGGTTCTCTCATGACTGATGGGCCAGTCCTTTCGAGCATAGCCTCAGAGAGGAGCAGAAGAGACAAGAGCCCCCCTTTCATTCCTGCATTCTACAGGGCTACTCCCTATTGCCCTGACTCAGCAAAGCAATTCATTCTATTTTATATAGATTCTTATACTATGCTAACCACTTTAGCATTTGAGTGTCTTCTAATAGTGCATGAAGCAATGTGACTAACATCTGTTAAGATTGGAGAACTCAAGTTCATCCCTATTCAGCAAAACACTAGTGCTTTACTTACCTCTTCTTAAATCTCTGCACCCATGGCCCTTTTACCAGCACCTTTGGGACACTATTCCAACACCCATTTACTCTTACTCTTAAGGATTTTCCCCTAACATCTAGCCAAACTTTTCTTTCCTTAGCTCCCATCCATTGCTTCTTGTCCTACCTGCCTCTAGCTACTATGACTAAACCCCCTTTAGTCATTTACAGTTTTACACATGTATTTCAGAATGCCTGTTACCCTTATATCTGGAATCTCTCCTGTACGTTTATCCTTCTACAAGGAAAAACCCCCAGAGAAAAATGAACTCTTTCCCTCCAAGTATTAGCATTACATTGTCGGTAATAATTAAACACATAATAAGTGTTTGTAGTATTGCATTTAGGATTTTATAGTGCCTTCCTTCCAAGGATCCCAAAGGGACTTTTATTTATAGATCTTTGTGAATTAAGGATCCGTAGCAGGTATGGAAGAATTATGCCTGTTTTACTGATGGAGAAACTGAGGCAGAGAAGTCCTTATCATCTGCCTGTCTGTCTTAAGGTTTTTCACTGATACCTATCATTGTAGTCTCTGAACATGCTCTATGTAACAGAGTCTGGCAATAGTAAAGTCCCTAGTGGACTCATTGCTTATTTGTATTGCAGTAGTGCCCAGAGACCCCATTCCTGGATCAGATTCAGGACCCCAGTGTGCTATGCTATGTACAGAGCTGCAAAAAGAATTGACAGTCCAAGTATGCGGCAGCAGGTGGAGTACAAAGTAACAGCGAGATAATGGCGATTGGTGGAATAAGCAGAGGTCACAGCACACCAGCTGTCTATCCTTTGTCAAGTGCAAGGAAGGGATACAAGCCAGATCTCCTTACCTTTCAGGATTGGGCTCTAACCACTAGACCATGCTTTCTCCGCATGGATTTTAGAGATGATGCTCATGTTCCCCTCAATACCTCATATTCCTAGCCTCCAGCGTAAAGGTTGCTCCCTCACTCTGAGTGTTTTATCTGCCAGGCCTAGTATTATGTTGGATGCCATTTCTGTGTATTCCCTCTAGCTTGCCTGTCTCTGTTGGTCCCCAGTGCAGAACTGGGGCGAAAGCAGGCCCATAAAATCCAGCAAGCTGAAGAGCCGCATACGAAGAAAAATTACACTTCTGCCCTGGAGCCTAAGCCAGCCATAGATCAGAGTGGAGCCATCCAATTAGACTCCCATTCAACAGATGGACTCAGCGTGGGCACGTGTCAGATGTTAGCGCTGCTAAGGTATGGACAGGGCTCTGGCAGTCTCCCATCCCTGGCTAATCCTGCTAGGAGCCATGCTTAGCCAGAAACCACTCCTTTTGCCTCTTTTACAGAAACAGCCACGGCCACCACAAAGCTGCCTTATCATTATGTTTTAATTGTTCATCAGGAAACCAGCGAGGAAGGAAAGAGCAGGTTAAAAGACTACGTTGATGTCAGTGATTCTGATACTACCCCTCTCCCACCCTCCCTGTCTCTCACTTCCCTTTCCCCTTCTGTGTATTTAGGGATTTACAGATCTTGGCATTTCACTTATTGGTATCAGACTCCAGTTTAGAGGCTCCAGGGTGTGGTGTGTACCCTTACAGTGGGAAATAAGCCAGTCTTCGGGATCCACCCTCTGGTACATGTGTAGGAATTACACATCCCTCTGAATAACCCACCATGTCAGAATTTCTCCTGACAAACAGCCACAGGGGGCTTTTCATCCAGCAGCCCTGCTGGATTTTTATAGAAGTCAGTTGCACCGTACAGTTGCAATTGGTCTATAACACCCTGCATGTGGCCTCCACTCCTATAGGTCTGAAAGGCTGGATACAATGCAGAATTCACACTCTGTCTGCCAGATAGATTTGACTGCGGGAGAACGGGAGAATTTACACCCATAACTCCCATTAGCATTAATGGAAATTTCAGGTGTTAAAAAAAATCCTCTGGAGAAGTAAAAGCAGACTAAGTGCTTAGTGTAGGCCCTGCCTTAAGATAATAAGCAAACAGATACAATAGCATTGTCTCATATTTATACTTTTTTTTTTTTCTTTTTTTACCAACTAGTCACTTAACTCACTGCTGAAATGCAGTCACCTTTGGGGTAGAACACAGCAGCTGCATGACAAACGGTTAGCACAGGATTTGAGGAAACGGACTGCATCCAATTGAAAATGCCAGTGCAGGAGGGGAACTAAAGTAGGCAAAAAGTAACTCAAATTTGGCCAGGATGCCCAGGCTCATGCCCCCACATGCTCAGAGCTACACGCCAGGGCTAATACGCCTGCTGTCAGTGCTCAGAGACCAAATTGGCAGGTACATTAGAAATATCAGAGGTCCATAGATTAGACAGGTTTCAAAGTAACAGCCATGTTAGTCTGTATTCGCAAAAAGAAAAGGAGTACTTGTGGCACCTTAGAGACTAACCAATTTATTTGAGCATGAGCTTTCATGAGCTACAGCTCACTTCATCGGATGCATACCGTGGAAACTGCAGCAGACTTTATATACACACAGAGATCATGAAACAATACCTCCTCCCACCCCACTGTCCTGCTGGTAATAGCTTATCTAAAGTGATCATCAAGTTGGGCCATTTCCAGCACAAATCCAGGTTTTCTCACCCTCCACCCCCCCACACAAATTCACTCTCCTGCTGGTGATAGCCCATCCAAAGTGACAACTCTCTACACAATGTGCATGATAATCAAGTTGGGCCATTTCCTGCACAAATCCAGGTTCTCTCACCCCCTCACCCCCCTCCCAAAAACCACACACACAAACTCACTATCCTGCTGGTAATAGCTCATCCAAAGTGACCACTCTCCCTACAATGTGCATGATAATCAAGGCGGGCCATTTCCTGCACAAATCCAGGTTTTCTCACCCCCCCACCCCCATACACACACAAACTCACTCTCCTGCTGGTAATAGCTCATCCAAACTGACCACTCTCCAAGTTTAAATCCAAGTTAAACCAGAACATCTGGGGGGGGAGGTAGGAAAAAACAAGGGGAAATAGGCTACCTTGCATAATGACTTAGCCACTCCCAGTCTCTATTTAAGCCTAAATTAATAGTATCCAATTTACAAATGAATTCCAATTCAGCAGTTTCTTGCTGGAGTCTGGATTTGAAGTTTTTTTGTTTTAAGATAGCGACCTTCATGTCTGTGATTGCGTGACCAGAGAGATTGAAGTGTTCTCCGACTGGTTTATGAATGTTATAATTCTTGACATCTGATTTGTGTCCATTTATTCTTTTACGTAGAGACTGTCCAGTTTGACCAATGTAAATGGCAGAGGGGCATTGCTGGCACATGATGGCATATATCACATTGGTGGATGTGCAGGTGAATGAGCCTCTGATAGTTTGGCTGATGTTATTAGGCCCTGTGATGGTGTCCCCTGAATAGAGATGTGGGCACAGTTGGCAACGGGCTTTGTTGCAAGGTTAAGTTCCTGGGTTAGTGGTTCTGTTGTGTGGTATGTGGTTGTTGGTGAGTATTTGCTTCAGGTTGGGGGGCTGTCTGTAGGCAAGGACTGGCCTGTCTCCCAAGATTTGTGAGAGTGTTGGGTCATCCTTTAGGATAGGTTGTAGATCCTTAATAATGCGTTGGAGGGGTTTTAGTTGGGGGCTGAAGGTGACGGCTAGTGGCGTTCTGTTATTTTCTTTGTTAGGCCTGTCCTGTAGTAGGTAACTTCTGGGAACTCTTCTGGCTCTATCAATCTGTTTCTTTACTTCCGCAGGTGGGTATTGTAGTTGTAAGAAAGCTTGACAGAGATCTTTTAGGTGTTTGTCTCTGTCTGAGGGGTTGGAGCAAATGCGGTTGTATCGCAGAGCTTGGCTGTAGATGATGGATCGTGTGGTGTGGTCAGGGTGACCACATGCCTCCAGCTTTCCATGCCTCCAGCTTTCATGCCTCCAGCTTTCACCCTTTTCACAGACATGAAGGTCGCTATCTTAAAACAAAAAAACTTCAAATCCAGACTCCAGCGAGAAACTGCTGAATTGGAATTCATTTGCAAATTGGATACTATTAATTTAGGCTTAAATAGAGACTGGGAGTGGCTAAGTCATTATGCAAGGTAGCCTATTTCCCCTTGTTTTTTCTTACCCCCCCCCCAGATGTTCTGGTTTAACTTGGATTTAAACTTGGAGAGTGGTCAGTTTGGATGAGCTATTACCAGCAGGAGAGTGAGTTTGTGTGTGTATGGGGGTGGGGGGGTGAGAAAACCTGGATTTGTGCTGGAAATGGCCCACCTTGATTATCATGCACATTGTAGGGAGAGTGGTCACTTTGGATGAGCTATTACCAGCAGGATAGTGAGTTTGTGTGTGTGGTTTTTGGGAGGGGGGTGAGGGGGTGAGAGAACCTGGATTTGTGCAGGAAATGGCCCAACTTGATTGTCATGCACATTGTGTAGAGAGTTGTCACTTTGGATGGGCTATCACCAGCAGGAGAGTGAATTTGTGTGGGGGGGTGGAGGGTGAGAAAACCTGGATTTGTGTTGGAAATGGCCCAACTTGATGATCACTTTAGATAGGCTATTACCAGCAGGACAGTGGGGTGGGAGGAGGTATTGTTTCATATTCTCTGTATGTATATAAAGTCTGCTGCAGTTTCCACGGTATGCATCCGATGAAGTGAGCTGTAGCTCACGAAAGCTTATGCTCAAATAAATTGGTTAGTCTCTAAGGTGCCACAAGTACTCCTTTTCTTTTTATAGATTAGACAGATGCCTTTGGAATGCTAATGATTATAAGCAGTCAAGACCTTGACTTTCCTCCTCACCCAAAATACAGCAGCAGAGTACACCCAAGTACCATGTTGGGACACTGAGTCAGTCCCAACTCAGGAGGCAGACCAATGCCTATTGAATTACCTGCTGCCTCTGGATTTACCTCAGAAGACTCTCATGCAGATACCAGTCGGGCCTGAGTCCAGTTAGCTAAGATACCAGATGAAAGCAGAAAAACAAGGGGCCTGGTTGTCATTTACACAGAGGCCACCTTTCACCACCCTACCAATGTAAAATGGCCCTTAGCATGGTGTCAATATAATTCACTTCCATTGGAAAGCCCCTTTACACTGTGAGAGTGGAGTAAGGTAGCCTCAATGCCAATGAGAGTCAGATTCAAGATGATGTGATGCATAGAGGCAGAAAGGAATTACCTACCCAAACTCAATGTCTCTCTCCCCATCTATGTACCCTGGGAACTCCACATTCAAACAACCCCGAATTTGGACCAACCCCCAGACATTGATGAGGAACAGCTATTTCCCTGGCAACCTGAGTCACCATGTGGATTTTCCATCACTTAGGAAAACCCCAACTAATTTGGATTGGTCTCTTCTGGAGAATGTCACTGTAGTCTCTGTCCGTTCTGCTCAGCTGGCCTTGACAAGATAATTTGTTTCCTTTTGAGAAACTGGCTCTTGGTAGAATTCAGATGAGCCTTTCAGGGCCCTTTATCCTCTCAGGTACTCCCCACATCCCAAGCATATCTCAGCGGGGAGGAGAAGGACAGGAGAAGGCACACTTTTGGTTCAAGTGGGACATGGTCATTGTGAAAGGTAGCATAGGAAGCTGCTACCAGCCCAAGCCTTAACTGTTATTCTCCAAGTCCCTGTCTGATGAAAAATAATTCAAATAAATAAATTACTTTTGTTTCCAGAAAATCTATAAAACCTCCCCCCATCAGGTGCTGTCAGAAATAGTAATTCTCTATGGTCACATATTACTTCCTCGCCACCTTGCTAGGAGACGTATCATAATCCTCATTTTACAGAAGGGAAAATGGAAACACAGATGTGGATGTGACCTACTTGTCCAGGGTCACACAGAGAGTCTACGGCAGAGCCTTGAGTAATGGAAGTGTGTGCAGTGCTTTGAAGATAGAAACCACTCTACAAGTGCTGAGATGGACATATCTGTCTGCAGTGGGCTCTTGGGGAGCCACAAACAGCACAGTGTCAGCCAGCCAGAGAAGCAGGACTAAGTGGGAACAGAAGATGGAGGAAGCGATGTGGAAGGGCAGTTGGCAGCAGCTAACTGTGGCACCCTGAGAAAGCAAGAAGCGCTAATGAACAATGTCAAGAGCCAAAGCAAAAAGCAGCAAGTCTCAGAGTGACACGTTTGGGGGCGATATGTTTTTTAAGAAGCTGTCCACCTCCGCTGGCTTGATTGGAGAGTTTTAATTAGCAGCACTTATAGTGCCATTAAATACAGAGAGCAAAACACATTCACTGTCCAGGCAAGAGTATCGGGCAGCAGAACATGCTGAGGAAAAGGGGAACGGAAGGGAAAAAAGGCCTGGGCTCATTTGGTAGTCTCTCTCTCTCTATCCTTTTCTCCCCAGAACAATCAAATAATAAAGTAAGTCTCTAACACGCTGCAGCATATATTTTCTGTTTATTCACCTGCCATGTGACTGCAATTGTATTATTACAATTCAAATAGGCCAATATCAGAGAGCAGCCTCTCTCCGGCACCAGATGAGGTGGAGGCAAAAGATACATGTTTTTAACCTCTTTGGTGCTCTTGTCAGGAGGTCTGGCGCACAGGAAGGGAAACAGTGCTCATACTGTCCCACATTAAGCACATGCTTAAATTTCATTGAGGTCAGTAACAAAGAACGGGACAAACTATATAGAGGTGTAGAAATCAGTCACCGCCTATCCAGCAAGCTTTAAAGAACCCCCTCCTAACATAGTATCAGGGGAGCCACTAGGGGGGATGAATGCAGCCAGGGAAAGCATGCAGCCTCTGTGCTGGAATGCCCTGCAGCAGTGCCCTGCATATCTCAGCCATTTCTGGAGTGTCCATCACTGTAGCATTTAGGCACAGAAGCTATTGATGGGATGATAAAGTGACGGGATTGTGGGGGGCGGAGGGGGGGAATCATAACCCTGCAAAACGAGAGTTGATCTTACCCTCTCCCACTTCAGTACTCTCCTTCCTATCTGGGAATCTCAAGCTATGTTACACGGACCGATGAATGAAACCTCAACATCCCTGTGAGCTAGGGAGGTATCACTGTCCCCATTTGACACATGGGGAAACTGAGGCACCTCTACGTTATGTGACCTGCCCACAGTCACAAAGGGAAGAGCCAGGAAGAGTAAGCAGATTATCTGGCTTCCAGACCCTTGATCATGCCTCCCCTACTGTTTGTATTGAATGCCTACAAAACAACATGTACTGCACTTAGATACCCTGATGACAGGCCTCAGAGGTGAGCTCACCATGGGGAATCCTAGATGACAAAGTGTTGTAAAACCCTATCACAACTACCTCCTGAAAAATTCTACCTCCAGCCACAGTAACTCCTGGCTATAAGGTGTTAACTGCACTGTGTTACAAGCACCAAATAAAAGGGTGATGGATTTATAGGTAGTCATAGGACTCCCAACTCCGGTCTGCAAGCCTGTTCTTCTAGAGGTAGCTCAAGACACATTCCACAGAGTCAGGCTCCTAGCCCAAGAGCTGTGCCAGCAGGAGGTGGGGAGGGAAATGGCTCGCATGGTGAGCAGTATGGCCCAAGGTGGTGGTAGTTAGCACCTCTGCTGTACTGCAGAGGAATATCATTTTCCATGTAATCCTTGGCTCTCAAATGCAGTGAGTGCCAGACGCTCACAATTAGCTTGAAAAAATGTCTCTGAGACACATCCGGTCAGAAACGTCTGGCTGGATATTTTGTGGGTTTGATTTAGGAGCTGATTTTTTTATAATAGCTAATTAGGTAGATTTCTCGAGCAGTAATTTCAAATCTGCTAATTATCCCATCAGCTGAATAAGAAAAAGAAAATCTCTCCCTCCTTGTTACCCAGGCACTAGTGAAAAATATTAAAGATTGACAAGCTGCCAGTCACAAAATGAACCCTAGGAATTAACTCCACGGTGGGCTCTTAATTCAATTGTCTCTACTCTCCAGATGCTTCATGAGCGACCTGCAGGCAAGTGGTCTTTCCATCCAGCTCTGCTTGAAACTGATGCCTCAAAATGACACATTTACATTAAGAATAATACTGACTATAACAGTTGTTATTTGTCTCCCTGCTTTGGGGCTAAATATGATCTAGAGCAGGGGTCCCAATGGGGGGCATTATGGGAGGTTTAGGCCTTCCCTTGCAGCATTGGCCATGGCTGGAGATAGACTACCAGACCACTGGCATATTTAATCTGAGCTGCTGTATTTGATTTAGGATACCCAACCAGCTGTCTCATTGGACAATTCCAACAGAGCAGAATCCTGAAGTCAGACAAGATGCATCACTGCTCTGGCTTGGCAATTCATATATTCTTATATATACAGGGCGTCAACCTAGTCCTAAGAGATCCGTCACGTGGTGCCAGTGCTCGACCTCTTGGAAACCCAGAAGTTGCTCTCCGACACTCTCCTGTGCAGCAGGTGATGCTGGCCAGCCATCCTGAATTGCATAGGATAGACTGGTTAAAGTCAAACCTAGCCATCAAAATTTAGGCTGTCCGGTAACCCTGGCTCT
Organism: Eretmochelys imbricata; assembly: GCF_965152235.1. Taxonomy (NCBI): domain Eukaryota; kingdom Metazoa; phylum Chordata; order Testudines; family Cheloniidae; genus Eretmochelys; species Eretmochelys imbricata. The sequence goes on from NC_135572.1 coordinate 352,057,022, forward strand.
GGTCTGTTTGGAAGGAAGTTCTGAGCCTTCTGTTTAAATTAAATTAGTCACTCAATGTATGATTTACACCAGGGGTGGCCAACCTGTGGCTCCGGAGCCATATGTGGCTCTTCAGAAGTTAATATATAGTTAAAATATGTATAATATATATATAGCTCCTTGTCTAGGCACCGACTCTGGGGCTGGAGCTACAGACGCCAACTTTCCAGTGTGCTGGGGGATGCTCACTGCTCAACCCCTGGCTCTGCCTCAGGCCCTGCCCCAACACTCATAGAATCATAGAATCATAGAATCATAGAATATCAGGGTTGGAAGGGACCCCTGAAGGTCATCTAGTCCAACCCCCTGCTCGAAGCAGGACCAATTCCCAGTTAAATCATCCCAGCCAGGGCTTTGTCAAGCCTGACCTTAAAAACTTCCAAGGAAGGAGATTCCACCACCTCCCTAGGTAACGCATTCCAGTGTTTCACCACCCTCTTAGTGAAAAAGTTTTTCCTAATATCCAACCTAAACCTCCCCCACTGCAACTTGAGACCATTACTCCTCGTTCTGTCATCTGCTACCATTGAGAACAGTCTAGAGCCATCCTCTTTGGAACCCCTTTTCAGGTAGTTGAAAGCAGCTATCAAACCCCCCCTCATTCTTCTCTTCTGCAGGCTAAACAATCCCAGCTCCCTCAGCCTCTCCTCATAAGTCATGTGTTCTAGACCCCTAATCATTTTTGTTGCCCTTCGCTGGACTCTCTCCAATTTATCCACATCCTTCTTGTAGTGTGGGGCCCAAAACTGGACACAGTACTCCAGATGTGGCCTCACCAATGTCGAATAGAGGGGGACGATCACGTCCCTCGATCTGCTCGCTATGCCCCTACTTATACATCCCAAAATGCCATTGGCCTTCTTGGCAACAAGGGCACACTGCTGACTCATATCCAGCTTCTCGTCCACTGTCACCCCTAGGTCCTTTTCCGCAGAACTGCTGCCTAGCCATTCAGTCCCTAGTCTGTAGCGGTGCATTGGATTCTTCCGTCCTAAGTGCAGGACCCTGCACTTATCCTTATTGAACCTCATCAGATTTCTTTTGGCCCAATCCTCCAATTTGTCTAGGTCCTTCTGTATCCTATCCCTCCCCTCCAGCGTATCTACTACTCCTCCCAGTTTAGTATCGTCCGCAAATTTGCTGAGAGTGCAATCCACACCATCCTCCAGATCATTTATGAAGATATTGAACAAAACCGGCCCCAGGACCGACCCCTGGGGCACTCCACTTGACACCGGCTGCCAACTAGACATGGAGCCATTGATCACTACCCGTTGAGCCCGACAATCTAGCCAGCTTTCTACCCACCTTATAGTGCATTCATCCAGCCCATACTTCCTTAACTTGCTGACAAGAATACTGTGGGAGACCATGTCAAAAGCTTTGCTAAAGTCAAGAAACAATACATCCACTGCTTTCCCTTCATCCACAGAACCAGTAATCTCATGATAAAAGGCGATTAGATTAGTCAGGCATGACCTTCCCTTGGTGAATCCATGCTGGCTGTTCCTGATCACTTTCCTCTCATGCAAGTACTTCAAGATTGATTCTTTGAGGACCTGCTCCATGATTTTTCCAGGGACTGAGGTGAGGCTGACTGGCCTGTAGTTCCCAGGATCCTCCTTCTTCCCTTTTTTAAAGATTGGCACTACATTAGCCTTTTTCCAATCATCCGGGACTTCCCCGGTTCGCCACGAGTTTTCAAAGATAATGGCCAATGGCTCTGCAATCACAGCCGCCAATTCCTTCAGCACTCTCGGATGCAACTCGTCCGGCCCCATGGACTTGTGCACGTCCAGCTTTTCTAAATAGTCCCTAACCACCTCTATCTCCACAGAGGGCTGGCCATCTCTTCCCCATTTTGTGATGCCCAGCGCAGCAGTCTGGGAGCTGACCTTGTTAGTGAAAACAGAGGCAAAAAAAGCATTGAGTACATTAGCTTTTTCCACATCCTCTGTCACTAGGTTGCCTCCCTCATTCAGTAAGGGGCCCACACTTTCCTTGGCTTTCTTCTTGTTGCCAACATACCTGAAGAAACCCTTCTTGTTACTCTTGACATCTCTCGCTAGCTGCAGCTCCAGGTGCGATTTGGCCCTCCTGATTTCATTCCTACATGCCTGAGCAATATTTTTATACTCTTCCCTGGTCATATGTCCAACCTTCCACTTCTTGTAAGCTTCTTTTTTATGTTTAAGATCCGCTAGGATTTCACCGTTAAGCCAAGCTGGTCGCCTGCCATATTTACTATTCTTTCGACACATCCGGATGGTTTGTCCCTGTAACCTCAACAGGGATTCCTTGAAATACAGCCAGCTCTCCTGGACTCCTTTCCCCTTCAAGTTAGTCCCCCAGGGGATCCTGGCCATCCGTTCCCTGAGGGAGTCGAAGTCTGCTTTCCTGAAGTCCAGGGTCCGTATCCTGCTGCTTACCTTTCTTCCCTGCGTCAGGATCCTGAACTCAACCAACTCATGGTCACTGCCTCCCAGATTCCCATCCACTTTTGCTTCCCCCACTAATTCTTCCCGGTTTGTGAGCAGCAGGTCAAGAAAAGCGCCCCCCCTAGTTGGCTCCTCTAGCACTTGCACCAGGAAATTGTCCCCTACGCTTTCCAAAAACTTCCTGGATTGTCTATGCACCGCAGTATTGCTCTCCCAGCAGATATCAGGAAAATTAAAGTCACCCATGAGAATCAGGGCATGCGATCTAGTAGCTTCCGTGAGCTGCCGGAAGAAAGCCTCATCTACCTCATCCCCCTGGTCCGGTGGTCTATAGCAGACTCCCACCACTACATCACTCTTGTTGCTCACACTTCTAAACTTAATCCAGAGACACTCAGGTTTTTCTACAGTTTCGTACCGGAGCTCTGAGCAGTCATACTGCTCCCTTACATACAGTGCTACTCCCCCACCTTTTCTGCCCTGCCTGTCCTTCCTGAACAGTTTATAACCATCCATGACAGTACTCCAGTCATGTGAGTTATCCCACCAAGTCTCTGTGATTCCAATCACATCATAGTTCCTTGACATCACCAGGACCTCCAGTTCTCCCTGCTTGTTTCCAAGGCTACCCCTTCCCGCCCCCTCCCCTGAGCCTGCTGTGCCCTTGCTCCTTCTCCTCTGAACCTCCTGCACACCACGAAACAGCTGATCAGGAGGTGCAGGGAGGGAGGGGGAGGCGCTGATCAGCGGGGCTGCCGATGCGTGGGAGGCGCTGGGAGCCGGGGGCAGGGAGCTGATGGGGGGCTGCTGACGTATTACTGTGGCTCTTTGGCAACGTACATTGGTAAATTCTGGCTCCTTCTCAGGCTAAGGTGGGCCACCCCTGGTTTATACAGTGGCCGAATTGAGGATTAACCTTTTGGAGACTATGCTTCCATAGCTCTTTACTTATTAAAAGCACCACAGAAACATTAACTAAATCCTCAGAACACCACCGTACGTACCACTGTCCTATTCTACAGACTGCGGTATTTAGGCAAACAAGGTAAGAAAACATTTTCAAAAATAGCCACTCATTTTCAATGCCTTGATTTTTGGCTGCCCAAGTCAAGAGGCCTAAAGCTGGATTTCCGGAAGTGCTGAGCACTCATAACTTCATGTGAAGTTAGTGGAAGTTACTGGGTACTCAGTACCTCTGGAAGTCAGTCCATTTATTTAGGTGCCTAAATATGAACTTAGGAGCCCAACTTTAGGCCCCCATTTTAGGAAATGTTTGGTCTTTGTCCACACAGTACAGCAGTACTGGAATGCAGCCACTTCTGGTGTAGAGGTAGGCAGACAGCGTGCACTCAGCATGCTGTACAACAAGGGTGAGAGGAGAAATACTTGGTAAAGAAGATGAGGTTAAACCTCATCTCTTAAATTCATAGATTTTAAGGCCAGAAGGGACCTGTAGATCATCTAATTTCTCCTCCATTGTATTCTCCCAGAGCAGACAGGACTCCAGTTTTTAAAGTCTCATCTGCAAGACTTATACACAAGCACGGTCATGGAAGGATAAGTTGGTCCTGCTGCATTTTGAACCTGTGGCTGCAAAGCATGTATTAGTTGCAAGCCTGAAGCTTAGCGCACTAAAGCCATCTCCCTCTGGCTAAGGCCACCATGTCTTATCATCTGATCTGAGCATTCTGAAGGACTGAACACCTCCTACACAGTTAGGAGGCGAAGGTCAAGTCATGTACCACTGAAAAAGGAATTTCCTTTAGATCTGCAGTTAGTTCCTTGATGACCTCATTTCACGAGATATTAATAATCACACAGATACAAGAGCGGCAAAGCATACCATTTGTGGCAGATTTCTCAGACTCTTTCCCAAGGACAAACTCATTCACTGCTAAAAATCAGCATATTTGCCCAATTCCCCAAATATAATGCATTAAAACACATAACAAATGCTTCTAAAAAAAGAAAAATCTCAACCCAATATTTGTGTGGTTTAAAAAGCAAAGTGTAGATCCCCAGTTACAAATACTAGCATGATTCAGGTAAGATAATGTGAAGCAATGTCCATATTGGAATCTGATCAGAATAGTGGGGCTAATATCGGTACTCTGGAGTAAACTACCCCTGAATCTTTAATTACCAGAAGTAGAGTCATGGTCTCAGTTTTATATCTCATTGGAAAGATGGCACCCCAGAGCTCTTAACATCACACTGCTGCTGTACTGACTCAGAGGAAAAATCTACTGACTCATCAACACCTCTGTTCCTACAACACCTGTGTGTTCCTTGGGATTTCCCTTTCGTGCAGCTCATCTCTGCATAGCTTATGAAGTAGGAGAAGATCACAGTGCAAGGTGATATGGCTGCAGGCCAGCAATGGCTTTATCACCTAAGTAACTGAACAGGAATAGTTTTGTCTGTACCTGTGAAGAATCTAAAACCAAAAATAAGTCAGGCGTCACAGTCCAAAAGTAAAAAAAGAAAAGAAAAGGGTTCTATTTACTTCCTTCCATACTAAAGAGACCATCCCCAAACACTCCCTGTGGAGGAGACAGGCTTCAGAGTAGCAGCCGTGTTAGTCTGTATCCGCAAAAAGAAAAGGAGGACTTGTGGCACCTTAGAGACTAACAAATTTATTAGAGCATAAGCTTCCGTGAGTCCGATGAAGTGGGCTGTAGCTCACGAAAGCTTATGCTCTAATAAATTTGTTAGTCTCTAAGGTGCCACAAGTCCTCCTTTTCTTTTTCCTGTGGAGACAGCGACCCAGAAGGCCTACAGCAGCAGCTACTCCCAGACAGCCTGAGACATGGAAACCTGCTTCACTAGCAGAGGGAATTCTACACAGGCCATTAGGGCTAGCCTGGAAAGCAACCTTTCCCCTCCACCAGCAGATATGGACAGAGGTGGATCTGTCTCACATTTCCCCGAAGGGATGAGTCTCTCAAGCTGTCCAGGTGAACTCAGAGTTGAGAGGACATCATCTAACTGCTCCCAAGTTCTATGACAAACGAGCCAACCTTCCACTCCTTACAGTAGAAGCCAATATATTCGGAGCATGGCCTCTGGTGGCCCATCTATTCGTTTAAAATCAACACAGGATACTCATTAGAGCAGATCAGAAGACAAAACCAGCTTTGGTTGCTATGCCATCTGCAGACCACAATGAGGCTGCGTCTGTATGTCTGCAGAATGTAAAGCGTTAAGATTCCAAAGGCCCCACTCTTACTTTCCACTGTTAACAGGAAAAGAAATTAAGAAACTGAACAAAAAAAGATGGGGGGCGGGCTGGGGGGGGAACAACAGGGCTGATTCAAGGAAGCCTGTTTCTGTTGTAACCTGTCCATTAAAAAGCTGGGCTGGAGTGTAATTCATCCTCCTTCATTAGCGTCTATACCCCATTCAGCACATTTTCAAACTGAGGAGACAGCACTAATAAAACGTGCATGACCCAGAAGACTTCCTGCAAAGCCCGTGGTCAGTTGGAGCTGGGACTTTATGGAGCAGCCTGGCAAGGTGAGAGTGGGAGGAGGCTGGTTGGGGACTAGAGTCTTAGGGTTTGTTTGTTTTTTTAAATACTCTATTAACCCGCAGGCTGGAAAAAATAATAAGAAATAAATATAGACCCATTAAGCTACTTAGAAGAAAACTCACTGCACCTCTGTCTCACTGACAGCTGCCAGTTTTCTGCCAGTTGCACTAGCCTGGGAAAGAAAGGGAGGAGGAAGAAACAGAAGAAAAACAACTGTGTGAAACACTGAAATAACAAGAGCTGATCTGATTGTATTTCCTGGCAGCTAGTCCTTGACGTGTGTTTAGAGGGAGGGGGTGAGTGTAATGCAAACATGTAATAAAAGTAAGGCAAATATATAGCAAAAAAAGGGAGGGGGAATTGCAGGAAAATGGGAATGGAAGGATTTTTCTTCAGTGTGAGAGAGATGTGCTGGAAGCCAACGTTTGTAAACACTAAGTAAATCAGAATTCATTTTAGGCCATCTCGACTCCCTTCACCCCCTCCCTGCAGGTAGGCTTTTCCAAAGCTTGCCAGTGTTTTGATGTTGAAATTGATAGCTATTTCCTGATAAAAGTTGGTGATGAAAAGCCCTTGATGTAGCCCTGCATAATGGTGTGTTCCCATTCAGCACCCATGACACAGCGTTAGATTTTTCACAGATTATCCCTATGAGATGTGGCCTTCTGAGAGAACATCACTAACACAACAGAACATGGGCCAATGGAACATCCAGGATGTATTCTTATGGGATGATGTCTTCTGACAGAACCTTCAAGGCAAATGTACAATGTACAATTAGAGGGAGTTCAGAGACGGGTGATGAGAATGATCAAGGGCCTGCAGAAACTCTCCTATGAAGAGGGATTGAAAAGGTGGGGATTAGTTACTGTAGAAAGGAAGCGAACCAGAAACAACATCTTAAAAGAATATAACGAATGAATGGTATCAAGAAAGTAGTTCGGGAGCTTCTGTTCTCCCTGCCTGATAAAAACACAAGAACAAGGGGACAGTAAATGAAATTAAAAGTTGGGAAATAGCAAACTGATACAAGGAAATATTTTTTCACACAGTGTTTATTAGGCTGCGGAACTCACTGCCACAGGAAATCATTGAGCCCAAGAATTTGGTAAGATTCAAAAAGAGATTGGACATTTCTATGGATAAGAATATTCAGAGTTAGAATAGTTAATACTAACATATTTTGGAAGAGAAATTAAGCCTCATGCTTCAGGGTTTAAACTAATCTCTATTATGGATTAGGAGGAGACCTAATGTGGGGGAGGGGCAGATTATCTCACATCTGCCTAATGCAGGGTTTCTTGCACCTTCCTTTAAAACACCTGGTGCCTGGCACAGTCAGAAACAGGTATTGGGCTAAATGGGCCTGATCCACTACGCCCATGTTCCTGTGTTATGTGTGCCTATGGAACATCCATGATGTAGCTCTATAGGACAAGGTCTGCTGATAGCACATCCATGACACAGTATAACATGTCCCAATGGACCCTTCATGACACAGCACTATGTGACGATATATGCTAACAGGACACCTCCATGGTAGCACTAAGCCATTCTGCATGCCAACAGAATGTAGTCATTTTGTAATTCTACCTGACAACATACCCTTGGGACACCTGTATCATAGTGCTACCTGATGCCCTACAGAGCATTCATGCCATGGCTCTACATGCCATTACGTTATGGTCTCCACACCCCCAGACAAGCATTAACACATCAACCTCAAGATGCCTGCTTCCCATGAAACAAAATTACTGCTGTCAGATTTCATGGGCTGGCTCATTTCACAGAAATAGAGGACTTGCCAAACCAGAAGAGAACAATGGTCCATCTCTGTCTCTGGAGACAGTGACCCATATAGGGGGAAACAAAAAACCTGTCGTAGCTATACAGTATTGCACTGAGGGAGAAGTGATGGTGTGCGGGCAGATTTTCTTCCTGACTCCAGTTTGGGATCAGTTAATGCCTTCGAACATGAAATCCTTTGTAATTCCCACTTTAGCGAGCGTAGTAGCTGATGGTTTTTCTTATTCATATTGGATGTGGCCTCCTTTGCTAGGTAAGTACTGTAGGAGGCAAGGTGAAGGGGAGAGCTGTGTCAACAGGCTGGCAGTGTCCACTGCCAGTGAAGCTTGATCCAGGAAGAGCCTTTCCATTTCCAGTACTCCAGACTGGCATGGAAGCAGTTCACAGCTGTGATTAACCTCTCCCCTAGCCTGTCACCTAGGAGTCTCATGCTCTGCCTACCCCCTCCTTTGCTTCAGGGCCTGGGCTGCCTTATTTCTTATACGGGATGGGAGGAGCTTTGGGTGGAAACGTGTTGTCATGCTATCACATGGCATTTCGCTACCCCTTAGGTTTGCTGGCTCCAAATTCTCATCCACTTCCAAGCCGCTCCATCTAACCATTGCGCATTAGATCCCGCAGAGGGATAGCTACCTGAAGGGGAGCATGGCTGTAGCACATGAAACCTCAGGCCCCTGTGGAAGACAGACTCAAAACATACGGTCAGCAGCTTCTAGTTCTTGGATTCTCCCCAGCCCTGCAGCTGCTGCTCACATTGCTAAGGCAGCCTGGCCCATGCTGTACCACTGTACAAGAGCTCCCATGCACAAGCTGACAAAAATCCCTCCTGTGGAATCCCTCTGTGAACCTACTGCACGCGAACACAAGAGAGCAACAGGATACAACCAGGGATGGGAAGAGAATCCAAACCCTCCACCTTTCCTCCTGCACCGTTCGTTTGCTAACATCCGTCTCTCCCTCCATCAGCTGTCACAGTTCTTCCCTCCTCTCATTTCATCCTCCCACATCCCATTCTGGTTGATCCCCTCCTGTCTCCCGCTTCCTCACCCTCTGCTTTCCATCTCTCGTCCCTTCTCCCCCATTCTGTTTTAATTGGCTTCTCCAGATCACCCTATTTCCTGGCCTCTGAACCTTCCGCCAGAGCCGAATGGCCTGTGACTTCCCCTCGCCTCCGGATCTAAACCCTGTCATTGCTAACCTGCTACAGAAGTCAGCAGAATGAGAAGCGTGGGGGAGGAAAGAGAGGAACGTACTAGCCACAACTCCTCAGCCAGCCTCAGTCTGCAGCATTCAATTCCCAGCCCGGCCGCTGACCTACTGGGTGACTATGGACAAATCACTTCCTCTCTCTCTCTGCGTCGTTTCTCCACGGGGGGTAATATTGTCTTTCCCCACCCTTTGCCTTATCTATTTACATTCTAATCTCTTAAGGGAAGGAACCGTCTGTCACTACGTGTCTGGCTCCTATCACAATGGCTGGATGATTTTGGTCAGCTGCTACCTTCATACAAATCAAAAGAGACTTATCTCCCACAGAACCCCAATTCCAGACTGAGCTGTGGTGCTGAAGGGGCCGTCAAGCCCAGGGAGTCTGAGTAGGTGAGAGACATCTTAGCATGAAGTCTCTGGGTCTTCATCTGGGGTCCTATGGTGTCAGTGCTTGCCCCCCGGACTCTGTATTGAGTTCACTGACAGCTGTTTGCCAACGGAAAGCAAGCTGCCCTGGCTCTGACTCCTTGTGCAAGTTGCCTGCTCTTATGCTGCTGTTTTCCATTGATAAGCCATCTGGAGATCAGCATTTACAACTAATTCATTTATGAGGCAAGGAGGCTTATAGGGAGCTGTGTGTAGGGGGCATCTCTGCAGGCACAGTGCTACGCATGGGATTGTCTTCTGGTTGAGCACCTCGCTTATTGCAATTCAGTGTAGGCAGGAGGCTGGGGAGGGCAGGTAGGCGAAGCAAAAAGGGGCACTAGTTTTGGGTCTCTCTTTATTGACAGTCTCAGCAGAGAGGGCAGGCACTGAATGGGCCCTAGAGAGATTGGACCCTCTTTTCCCTAGAGGTGGTGGCTCTGGGTCAGATTTGAGGCATGTCTGCAGTGTGGGGAAAGCTTCCGCTGTTGTTGTCTGTGCTGTACATGGGCTGTGGATACACAGGTGTCAGTCCCTGGAGCCATCCCTCCTGCACCTTTCCCCTGCGCTAACTTCGCTTGAATGCGAAAAGGGGATAGCCCCAGGTTGGGGAGTAGGCTTCATCTCATGTTAAATTATATTCTTTGCCATTAACCTCTTGCTTGTATATAGCTGCCCCTTTACATAGCCAATATTTGGGGCCTTCTTGGGTTGTTTCAACTAGGAAGAGAAATTGATGATACACGTCAGGTATTTCTTTGGTGCTGTCCTATTTATTTGCAAAGGATGGACACACAGTCCAGCTTCCCTGGAAACAAGAGGAACAAAAAGGAGGCAGTTCTCTTGTTCAGAAATCCAAGTCTGCCTCTCCTGCAAGTCCTGGGCCCCCAGAAAACTCTCTTTCAGCTTCCTCCCATGGCCACATTCCCCACAGCTTCTCTTGCTCTCTCCTGGCTTTTCCCTTGTGCTTTGCCTCTTTCTGTTTGCTTTCTGTCTCTCTCACAGCCAGACACACATTAATGCAGGGTCTGAGGCATTAATCTGTTGCGATCTGTTCATAGGGAAACCACTTAGTCTACATGGCTTAGCTTCTGCTCAGACCTTGCCATGCCGGCCAGTACTTTGAGTGATGGCTTCTATAGTTTCAGCTCTCACTACACAAAGAGACACTTAATTTCTCCTTCTGTTTAGCCTAAATGCAGGGTGCTTAGTACACCCATCAGCTCTAACCAGGTCTGTGACCTGAGGGGCAGCTATTAACATCTTCCAGCATAACAATATATACATAAGTCCTTTGTAGTATGTGGCCAGTCTATCTTGGAGACCTCCTCTCTCCTATTCTTGTACCCTGGCAGTTGAGATCAGGATGGGGTGCGAAGGCAGTCCCTAGATATGTTCATCTGGAGTCAGGGCCTGCGTAGCAGAGAGCTCTGGATCACACCCCTCCATGAGCTGGTGCTGGAGTTTTGTGTGGCCTTTCAGGAAGCACTGACAAGCTTGTTTGTCCAGGCTTCTTCTAAGGGGGGTGGGCTGAGTGGGGAGCGTCTCAGTTTGTGCGATGGGGCAAATATTGACACTAGCTCAGCTGGAATCGTATGCCTCTAGCCACTGATTCTCCTCTCATCTGATCTGGTTTTGTAATGGAGTCACTCCAGTGACTTCAGTGGGATTATTGTTGACCACTGGCATCCCTAGAGATTAGGGATATAGTAAGTGAAATTTCAGAGGCAGAAACAGGAGGATCAAATTGCTGCGCAGGCCTGAGATAACCAGAGCACTGGTTTTGGGGGGACAGTTCTATTTCAGCCTCCTACGTGCCTCCCTTCCCCTCTCCGTTGCGATCGGTTAATGCCAACGCCCCACCCCTTTGCGACTCCGAGCTCTTCTTCCTTCTCAAGCGCCTGGATCCATGGTGCAAATCGTCTAGCTGGCCTTGCCCAGACTGGCAGCTGTCAGATGTTCCACATTTTCTAGAGCAGACTTGTCAGGCAGCTGTTTCCGGAGTCTATCCTTCTCCCCTCCTTATATCTGGGTAGAAACATATTTTGACAGGCCAGTGATGCAGAAAATAACTTTCTGCTACCGAACTGCTGCATCCCTTGACCCCAATTAGAATGCGGTGTATGTAAAAGTGTCAGCTCCCAGCTTTCTCTCTCCCTCTGATCTTCCTAACCAAAATACTCATTGTCCAAGCCATGCCTGAGCAGTTCAGGGTGCGAAAAAATTGCCGAGGTGTCTAAACATAGGTATGGCCAGACTGGATCAGCCCAGCGGTCCATCTGATTCTGTCTCTAACAGTGGCCAGCATGAGCTGCTTCAGAACAAGATAATACAGGACACCTTGCAGCCAGTACTTCTGGGATAACCTGCCCCAAGGAAAGCTTTTCCTCCTGACCCCTTCAGTTAGAGGTTGGCCTGGGGCCTGAAGCATGAGGGTTTACATCCATTCCAAAAAAAATTGGGGGGTGGGGGGTTCTGTATATTTACTGTTCTACCTGCTAACCAATCCGCTTCCTGACGCCTGAGGCCATTGAAAATAAGCTAAGGCGCCAGTCACTGAGGCCAAATTCACCATGGAATGTACCAGTGCGACTCCAGGCTATTCGCAGGACTGACTTAGCTTTCCCTTTGTCCTCAGTGTTCATGTCCCTGCCTCTCACCTGGCTGTTATCAGGTCCATTGTTAGCTGCCTTCATGAAGACTGGCATGGTCATGCTATCTTCCTGTCTCCTTGCATGTTAGAGCCAATGTGAGCTGGTGAGCACTGCCCATGGTGTAACAGGCCAGATGGCATGAACAAGGATGGGGAGGGTGTTGCTGGTGTTTGGGGCGGTGGAGTGCTCTTCTACTTGGTGAAGGTGCTGTGTAACTAGCTAGTTAAATCTGTAAGAGATCAGACGGGTGTAAGGGTCAGGGATGGTTGGAGAGACCACTGGATCTCAATATGCCTTACATCCATTCGAACTTGTGGACCTCAGCACTGTGGTTCGGACCCATCTCAACTAACAATAGACCTGCACTGGTTACTTGTGTCTGCCCAAACTTCTCGGGGGGCTCTAAAACATGTCTCACTAGGATTTGTCAGTACCATGGCAGCTGCTGTCAGTCAGGTGGAGACACCAGAAGATGCCATGCACGTTAGGATCTTCATACATGTTAAGCATCCCATGCCCTGCCTACTTTTCATAGGCATGAGAGAGCCCATGGAACTTTGTGTAAGAGTGCTGGCTTGTCTTGGTACCCCTAGCCAAAAGCCTCTTGGTGTTGTGCTGCCATCATCTCTACCGAGGTGGCTGCATGTTGGTGGTGCTGTTTATTTCTCATTCCAAAGCACTTGAGATGAAAGCCGCTATTATAGCGTCTTGCAGGAGCAAAGGTTCCTCCTAATGATAGCTCTGCATCCTGAAATTAAACAGCAAGCATGGAGGTACTGCAAGAATTCTGTACAACCTTCCGAAACCATGCCAGGAGACCGTATCCCCTGAATTCTTGCACTGGGAGTAAATTCAGCACAAACACAAGGAGAGCAAAGATAATATAGCAGGGGATAAGGAGTCTAATAGACAGCCCCTAACACATGCATCCCATTTAAGACCATTCTGACTTCCCAGCTCCTGGTTCCCCAGGACCACATTTAATTGTTGAGGATGACCCCGGTCGTGTCTTTCTTTCTTCCCATGAGGCCATTGCCTGTGTTTTTAGGATTCTCCAGCATGCGTTGTGCTCTTTGGATACTGATGCTGAATTCCTCCTTCATTATCTTTCCCTCTGACATCCCCTCTGGCCCTATTAGGCAGACATTGGGTTGAAGATGGAATATCCTTCTGCTCTTGGGTGGAGTGGCTCCTTGGAAAAAGTCATTTCTCTGCTGCCCTGGGGTGACCTTCCTCGGTACCACAGAAAGCGGACTGTAATAAGGCTGGTCACCGTGACTTCCTCTGTAACGTAACTGTACAAGGATGGTCCTTCCCAGAGGCCCTTGTGCCTTTATCTTCCTCATGAGCTGGTTTACCAATAAATACTATTCTGTAAATAGGTCCAAATTCCGGAATGGTCCCCCCACACGGTTATGTCCTGCAGTGAGGGAGGATACATGTGTAGAGAAGATCGTAATGAATCCAGCCTCCCAGTCAGCAAAGGATCGCCCCTTCAGCACATGCCCCAGTCCCAAGCAATAAGGTGCCTTCCCCACTTCCTTTGGGAGACTAGGCTGCGGACTGATGGCTCTCACTGCTCGGAAATTTATTCTGGGATTCAGCCTTTGTTACCTTCTGCTAAACTTTATCCCATATGTCCTAATGCCACCCTAAGCAATGTCTCGCCTTCCCTGGGCATCATTACTGACAGAGGAAAAACTTCCAGTGGGGAGTTTTGTCTGCCTGACTGATTTCTGTGTAGCTATGGTACTTATCTGGCTCCCTTTACCACAATTCCTGAGTACGCCAGGATCGTTAATGTATTTGTCCTCCCAACACCTTTGTGATGGAAGTATTATCCCTATTTTACAGAGGGGAACTGAGGCACAGACCCCAAGTGTCACCCAGGAGGTCTGGGGTGGAGCAGCAAATTGACCCTCTGTCTTCTGAATAGGGCTGGCTGGGAAACAACAATTCCGTTTTGCAAAAAATGTCAAGGTTTGGAAATTTGTTTTCCTTCTGCATCAAAATGACGAGGAGACCTTTTCAGTTTGTGGGGACAAAAATGAGACACTTGCTCACCCCAGACTGGCACTAGCCTGGTGATTATGGCACTCAGGTGGGATGTAGGAGATACAGACTTAAGTACACTGCTGATTTGGACATCCCCAGTGAATACACTAGCAACTGGGTAATACAGTCAGTCTCTCTTATAGGCTCATTAAATAGTTAATTATAAAAACAAAGTGGAACAGCTCCAAAAGGAGAGATGGCAAGAAAGCCCGGGGGCTAGGGTACTTGCTTGGGAGCTTGCTTGCTCCAAATCAGGGTTATGTTTCTGTGAAACATTTTGGTTCCGATGGAATAGCATTTTTTAATGGCTTCAAATTAGTTGCTTCGAAAGTATTTCCACCAGCTCTACTTCCAAGTCCTGGGCTAGCGCCCAAACCACTGGATTATCCAGGCTCTTGCTGATCCCTTGTTGTTTAGATCCTTCAAATAATCTTTTCTTTCCTTTTCTCTTTCTCTCTCCACCTCCATCCCCCTTTCATTTGTTCTGCTGGCAACAAACCCCCCAGCTCTGTCTGTCTGGAATTTCAGAGGCACGGGTGAAGAATGGAGGCCTCTGAACCAACCCTTTGAGATATCAGAAGCTGCCTTCTTGCAGCTCAGCAGGGCCAGGCTGGGGAACAGCGGTGAGGGATTGGAAGGAAGGTGAAGGAAGGGAGGGAGGGAAAGGACCCTGCATGATCTTAGCAGAAAGTTGATGCATTCAGAACGGAGAGTAAAAACCAGTGTATTTCTAAGGGGAATTCTCCCAGCACATTGCCTGGGCACGTGAGGTCTGAAAGGGAGCAGAACCACAGTAGCCCTTATGCAATGCAGATCGCTCACTCCTCAGCAGCAGCAGCATGGAGGAGGCTCTGTGGAAAACTATGGTGGGGAGCAAAGGCATAGCCAGTGGGTCAGCAAACTGGTCAGGACCATCACGGCACCTTTATTTTAAGTAGCTGAAGACACAGTGATCCAGGCAGAGCCCAACGGACAGGGTCTGTGTCGGTGACCAGGATTGTACCTTCTAATCGTGGCAATCGTTGCCAGGATAGAAATTTTAAACAAACAGTTCTTCCTTCTGTTTTATTGTTTTGGGGTAAGACTTTCTGGTATTGGAGTTCCGTACAGCCTGGGATCTGAGAAGGTCTTTAATGTGAATGAAGTGGGTAATGTGCGAGTGACGGGCGGCAGCGGCCTAACAGTGATTGAGCTATGGTGACCTCAAGCGAAAGAGATTTTTGTCTCTTCACATGGAACAAGTGGCAGCTAAAGATCTCTTTAATTATTTGTGTCATGAAAACATGCTCAGTAGGACAAAATGCAGACTGCTTGTGAAGCCCTCTGAACCAGATCAGATATATCCTTTGCTTCCCCTGCTTCCTGTGGAGAGGGACTGGTGATTTCTCCTCTCTTCCTGTGGGAACTGCCTAGGGTCACTGTGAGGGGTGCACAAGTGGTGGGATGGGCCAGCAAAAGGGAAGCCCCTTAGTCACAAAAATTGCTGCAGTGATTGCCTGCTACGCAGCATTACCGGGGAATAGAAAGTTACTCTGGAAGACAAAGATGTCCACAAAATTCCACACCCGCAGTGCACCAGGAGGAATGGCTGGAGCCCACTCAAAACTTATAGAAAATGGTAATTTTTTCAAAAAAAAAAAGTCATTTTTTGCTGAAAATTGGTTTATTTAAAGTTTATAATCTCCAAAATATCAGCTTTAAACTGAAAAATTTCAGTTGACAAAAACTTGAAATTTCTAAGAAAATTTTTGACTAAAATGAAAAAAAAGGTCATTTTAGTTAAAAAAAATAATAATTTCATGGGGTGGGTGGGGAATAATTTTCCGGCTAGCTCTACAAATGACAAAACAACCAATTAAGAGCAGTTTATCATCAAAACATGAAGCTGCTGCAATAAACACTGCAGGATTGTCTAATATGCCTGAATTTAAACTCCTGATGCAAATGTTACACAAAGTTTGTTAAGAGTTACTCAAACATACTCAAACACTGGGTAAATTTTGTAATTTGATTCCAAAATTTTTAAATCTGCCCCTCTCAGGTATATTTTTTAATCAGGGATTTGAAATGGGCTTTGCCCAGGTCCCTAGGATGGGCCTGGCCTCTTAGAATGTTGTTTTGTCCCTTAAAACATTGGCTGTAATAATTATTTAGTACTTAGAGAATCTCAAAGTGTTTTACAAAGGTGGTTCAATGTTGTTCTCCCCATTATACAGATGAGGACACTGAGCACAGCAAAATTAAGTTATTTGCTCAAGGTCAAACAGTTCCAGAGGCAGAGCTGGTGAAAGAACCCAGGTGTCCTAACTCATGGGAGGCTGCTTCTGCAACTAGTCCCTGCTACTTTCCCTTCCATGACGTAAAGTTTAGAGGCCTCGAAATCTTTATGGTTCTAGGGCCCCATCCTCATCTAATCTGGCCCTGGGTTACCCCCCAGGTTTATGGACACACATAAAAGGCTTAGTAATAAGCAGAAGCTGACGACAAGTGTCCTGCCCTCATGGTGGGATCAGCTAATAGGAAGTGAGTGCTGAGGAAATGAGATTTTCCACTGTATGCATCCGATGAAGTGAGCTGTAGCTCATGAAAGCTTATGCTCTAATAAATTTGTTAGTCTCTAAGGTGCCACAAGTACTCCTTTTCTTTTTACAGATACAGACTATCACGGCTGCTACTCTGAAACCTGAGGTTGAATGGCTTCTAACTGGCTATGTTGCCGCTTGATATCCTGGTGCAAAGTTGTGGGGAGGCAGTTAGGCTGCTATTTTCCAGAATAATTGTCTGCTGACCAGTAGCCATCACAACAGTAAATAAATAGTGGGTGATTAAGGTAAACATTAGTTGGTGTTTTCGTCTTGTTGAGGTCATCCTGCAGCTTCAAACAACGCAGCATTTCCACCTCCCTGGATCATTAGATATTGAAAAGACTTACTGCTGTAGGCCACATCTAGCCCAGCCTCCTTCACTCCCTGCTCACTGAAGATTTGCTTTGTAGTATTGTCCAGTTCTTCATGACTCCAGTGCTGGGCCTCCTAATGCTTCGTTTGGGAGACCCTCCCACAGCCTGATAGATCTGGCTCATGAAATTATTCCTCAGACTCATCGTAGTTCTTATCAGTCTGTCATTTTTTCAACTCATTGGGCTAATAGTTTTTCGATTACAAAAGCTGTCTGTCTATGCCCTTTCACTCTAGTCTCCCCAAGGGAACTTCCTTTCTCCTGCACGTGCAGAGGGTTGGACTACAAGATTTTACGAGTCTTTTTTCTTCCTTTCTAACTTGTTGAATTTCAAGGGGAATTGACCTCCTCTGAACTCCAATGGTATTTGAAAGAGAACTGGATTTAATGTAGCGAGCAACCAGGACATCACTGTTCCCAAACCCTACTGGTTCTGAAGCCCTCATTGTAAAGTTCAGGATGGCTCCTGGCTAGAGGGATACTGGCTTATTCTCTGTTACGGATATGGGTGCCTTTTGAGTGGCATGGAATGCTGAAAGGATAGGGACAGCCCCAATCCCTGGGAGATCTGGGGTTTCTCAAACGTCCAGCAGGGTTTACCACGGTGTGGGAGAGACAGGACAGGGGTGCTGAGGAGAGAGACATGGAACATAGAGAAAGAACAAGAGGGATCATCTTCTCTTGGCCTCGAGCACATGGAAAAGGGCACAGGTTCCTCTGCCTGTGGTGTTCCATCCGGCTCTGACGGGATGAAATTCACCCCCTGTGCAGAGAGCCAGCAGAAGGCTTAGTAAGCCCCACCAGTTTAAAACCTGAAAAGTCATCTAGCCCATCCCCTTGTGGGCTAAGGTGGTGCATAAACCATCCACTGGCTTTGTGCACAGTGGGGTGAATATCACCCTTTTGCGTCATTATTTTATGTTTTGTTTTCTGACCAGCATTCCCAGTCTCCTCTCCGTAGAAGCCCTAACCAGCCAAGCAGCAGGATGTCAGAGGGGGACGTTAGCGCTCATTGCTGATCAAGCAATAATGAAATTAATAGCCTCTTAAAGCTCTTACATTAACAATGGAGTCAGCATGTCAGTGGGTATTTACAATATAAGTTGCACAAATGTCATTTTGGTACACTGAGCAGTTCATATTCGCAATGCTCTGCCACGTCAGTAAAATCCATCAGCTATTCGGAAGAGAAACACACACACAGGATATAGTAGCATTAAAGGCGCAGGACTGGGTTTTCCAAAGGTTGTCTGTGGGGTACAGTAGCTGTCAAAGGGGCTTGTGTTCATGCACGGGGGTGCACCTGGATCCCCCCCGGGAAAACTAAGCCAGATCTTGCATCTGAAGTCAGCAAAGGGAAAATGTGGTGGAGAGTTTGCACTAGATCATCCATTCCATTCCATCCCCCAGCTACAGACAGTGCCACTGACTTTGGATGCGTCCCTTGCTCTCCCTGTGCCTTGGTTTACCCCCTTTGCAAAACAGGGGTGCTAATCTCTACCTTGCAGGCTGGTTGCAAGAACTCAACAATGCGTATTTGTATAGATCTGTGAAATCCTTGAATTTGAGGTTCTATCCAAGTACAGAATATTGTGGCATCTTTAAGTATATTGGTTTGTTTGGATGTCAGACAGATAACTCCTCCCAAGCTTTCCTTTTTCCAGGGTGGGAGGTGAGGACCCAAAATCCAGCACTTGGAGGATTCATTGCCTACATCTCCAAGCGCTATTTTAAGGTTTGGTATATGTTAGGAATGCATATGCCCACCAGACTCCTATCGGGTAGGAAGAACTGAAGTCAGTGAAGTTACACCAGTGATTTATTTGAAATTACCCCCTGGCTCTCTCCCCACCCTCCCCAGCACTATAAGATTTCAAGGCAAACCATATAAGGAGTAGGGAGGCATGGGGCCTACATAAACTAATACAGGTGTTTGTGCTTCTGCAAACTCTCAAGGCCTAGCAGAAGAACTGATGAGCCATAGCATTTTGGAGAGGAATCTTAAAGGGTTGAAATCAACGAGAAGTGTCACTCAAGTGGCCCAACAATGCCGGGAAATCAATGCTGAATTCTAAATGAAGAGCGTGCAGGGAAAATGATACCATTTGTTTGCAATTCTAATACAATGAATCAACAGATCGCTTGCAAAATGCTCCTAATGAAAATGCGCATAATAGATGTGCAGAACCAAGAGGGAGAGAGAACAAGGTGTACGTGCTGGTGGGGAGCAGATGAATCCAAAAGAGTATTTCACTACGGAATTTTGAAAGCATCCTGATCCCTGCAGCACGGGTCTGTCATCCATGAAGGCCAAAGAGCTTGGCAAGAGAGGACATAAAACTCAGCCAAGAGAGGTGTCAAGAAGGAACCACATATTGTGGATGGTCAACTGGTTTGGAAACATAACAACCGGTGAGCCTAGAACCTAACCCATATAGGAACATCTGTATGTCCTGAACATCTCAGCTAAAGGGAAGGGTGGCCAGTCCTCAAAAAGCCCCAACACCCTCCCTCTATTCCCCTACAATTCTTACCCACTGGCAAAGCTTCTTGGTGAGAAGCCTGTGTTAGCTCCTTACAGCACTGGGGTTTCCTCTTTAAGGGGTCTTCCAGGACAACCTGCTCCTTTCTATATAAAGGATGGGTGACTGGCCAGTTTGCTCCTTCCAGACAGTGGGATCCGGAAACCTCAGTGCCGAGTCTCGTTTGAGCTGTCCTGTTAAACTTTAATAGACAGCCCTGAGTGCTTTGCAGGAGCATGGTGAAGGGGGATCCTGCATTCCTGCAAGATTAGTGGTCCCTTGCCATGCATTCAAGGCCTGGTCCGAGGCCTGCAGAAGTCAATGAGCCTCTGACTGGCACCATTAAGTGCTGGAGGAAGAGCTGCATATAAGGGTATGTCTACACTGCATCTAAACACCCGTGGTTGGCCAGTGCCAGCTGACCTGGGCTCACAGGGCTCAGGCTACGGGGCTGTAAAATTATGACATTTGGGCTTGGGTGGGAGCCTGAGTCTTGGGACCCCATGAGAGGCGGAGGGTCCCAGAGCCTGGGCTCCAGCCCAAACCCAGACATCTACCCCCCAGTTTTACAGCTCTGCAGCCCGAGCCCCACAAGCCCAGTTCAGCTGACGCAGGCCAGTCACGGGTGTTTAAATGCAGTGTAGACATTCCCTAAGTTTCTTCACCAGAAGGAGGGCTCAGGGTGATTCAGGCCCATGGGCTGGGGAGTAACGGGGAACAGAAAGAAACCCTGACATCCTCCCCACCAATTAGTTCTGTCAGTGAATAGCGGTGTGGTATAATTCCCATATTGCTGGATCATTTATTTCTGGTTCGGGCTGGGGCAAACACAGCTTATGGCCCCATTCCCAATGGAGCAGAGCAATTAATGGTGTTATACAACAGCAGGTGATGTGGTAGGACCAGGGGAATTTGAATGGAGTTTAATGAGCAAGATGATCCAAGGGGCTGTCTATGATTAACATTCTTTCTGAGAAGAGTGTTATAGACACAGAGCTATGGCCATTGGTGTGAGCTGGCTTAGAGCTCCTGGGTGCTTCCTGAGCTGGCTTATCCCTCTGGCTTCCTACCCACCAGGCCCTAGCAGCAGAGGCTGATCCTAAATTGCAGAAGTTTAAAAATTCAAGGGTGCAACAAGGAGCTTTTAGGCCCACATTATATGTCCACAGTTTGATGCATCCTGGAGCTGCTGGCTGCATGAATCCCAGACTCCTAATGGAATTGGCATGGAACACATGGTTTTCACCCATTCTTTCCCACTCCAGTCTACGTTTTCTAAATCTGTGCCAGGAGGGTGCTGCAGAAGTTCCCAGGGAAGCAGAGCGGCTGAGAAGCTTTGGAGATAGTGTTTCCCTAATTCTACGAAAGTTCCTCGATTGGTATTAGAAGAAAGAGACTCTCTTGGATTCTTTACCTTTATCACGTGACAGCCAGCTGTGTTTTCTCTCTGTGAAACTCCCGATGATGTCTGGATTCCATCCAAGACTTTTACAATTGGTTCGGACAAAAAAAAAAAAAAAACCCAAATAGTGATAGATGTGCCAGGCAAGTCATTCCCATAGTCATCGCCAGCTTTCCCAGACAATCACCAGCAGGCAGGGCAGAATCCAGATTTCATGGGACATGCTGGCATTAAAATCCCCAGGCCTGAATTTACATGCTGCTCCCCTTGGCACTGGCCAGCTCCATGCAGCTGTGTCAGGAAATGGAGAGTACACAACAGTTAAACACCCGCGGCTGGCCCGTGTCCGTTGGGCTTGCAGAACTTGGGCTGTGGAGCTGTCAAATTGACGTGTAGATGCTCAGACTGGAGTCTGAGCTCTGGGACCCCAAGGGGGGAGGGTACCAGTCTGGATTCCAGCCTGAGCCTGACCGTCTACCCTGCAATGTTTAGCCCTGCGAGCCTGAGTCTGCTGACCCAGGCCAGGTGCAACCAAGCCACGGGTCTTTTATTCCAGTTTAGGCGTACCTAGAGTTCCCCGACCCCTCTCCTCCCACCTCACCTAACTGCCTGTCAGAGCAAAGCTGGTGTGGGCTGGGTTAGAATTCCTTCAGTGGTCTTACTTGTATTTACAATGGCAGTTTCTCATTTTTCTCCCTTCTTCTCTATCCCTCTTCTCCACCCCACCCCATTCTTTCAACCTGTCCCATTTTTCTTTCTCTCCCTATTGTGTTTCTCATATTCACAAAGGGCAAAATGTGTATTTCCAGCCTAGGTGACTTCGTTCAGATTGAGACCAACAGAGTCCATGAAATAGGATCTGAGCGCAGTAATTGGCTCAGTAACCTTCTGCTTCTTCTCACCCAAAGCAGCTCCTTCACCTGTAGTGGAAAGGGAGAAACTCCTGGATTTAAAGAAAAGAGAAGGGTATCCCCTTTCAGTCAGGTATGTGAACCATACCCTTTGGCCTGAGGATTTGCTCCGATTACAGACACTGGAGGCCAGATAGCTGTGTACCCGCACTGTGTGAGCCTCTCCTATAGACAGGCAAAGATGCTATTGCACGGACAGAACTAACTGGTTCCAAGCAGAGGTAAGCCCCATTGATGGAAATAGCAACTTTGCCTGTCCATATTGGGAATTGCAGTACTGCATCTACACAGTGATACTGGGACAAATCCGCCATGGCCTAGCCAGAGTTATAATTAATGACAAATTTTGGAAGGGATTGTAAAGATTTTTGTGCTTCAGGGATTAAGCCAACCTTTAACTATTAGAGATCAGAATGAGATCTATATGGAGGTAGATTATCCTGCATCTGTTACTATATGTTTCTTATTCCTTCCTCTGAAACATCTGCTACTAGCCACTGTCAGAGACAGGACTTTGGGCTAGATTGACCTTGGATCCGATGCAGTCTGGAAATTCTTATGTTCCTATGATCTTTGTCTCCTCCACACTTTTTGAGAATATGCTGCATCCTCTCATGGTCCCTAGCCCACGAGAGAGTGTTGGCTTTGTGGGGTGGGTGGGATTGTGAACCAACCATCACTGGGCTCAGGACAGAGTAACTGGGTGGGGGAGTTTAGTGGCCTGTGATGCGCAGAAGACTAGATGATTTGGTGGTCCCTTCCGGCCTTGAACTCTCTGATTCCATAATAACAGACTGAATTGAATCAGGAGCCCCAGGCTTCCTGAAATGTATCCCCATCCCAACTCTGGGAGATGGAAGACAGTGAGAGCCTGGATTGAGCTTTTGCTGTCTGGACAGAGGGAATGGTTGGATCTCAGAGATGTGATGGAGGAAGAAGTGAGAGGATTTGGAAATACCCAGGATGTGAGGCAGCTAGAGAGAGAGGGAGGAGCTGAAGAAGACTCCAAAGTTACAGGCCTGAGGGATGCAGAGAAAGATGATGACAGGGAATGGGGGACCTCACACAACACCACCATTTGAATCGAGGCTTCCAGCGGTAAAAAACTAGCATATCACCAACCTGCTGAGTCAGCTCCCTGTTAGGTCATGCAGCAAGTCAATAATATCCTTTCAGAGTCCTTCTTACTGATAGTCACAAGGTTTCCTTGGGAGACATCGTATCTGATAACTAAATTATTGGTGACGTTCAAGATTAAAATCAGATGCTGTACAAACCGTGGCTGGTGAATGGCTCGGAGAGGGGACGAATTGACCCAAAAGTTTTTTGAGGTTGGTGAAAGTTTGGATGAAGCTGTCTCTGCTTCCCAGTAATGTTTTTATTTCTCTCTGGACTTTGCGGCTTTAGCTGGGACTACAAGGAGAAATAAGCAATTCTTTGCACACAGGCCTTGCAAGGGATTTTAATGAATTGGGCCTTGATCCTCCACCGCTACCATCTATTAATCCGACGACATAACAGGAGCTTTCCTGTTGACTGGGATGGATGCAGGAGCAAGTGCTCGGTCTGCCTCACAACCTTGCGAGGTTGGGGAATATCATCTCTCTCCATTTTCCAGTTGGGGTACGCAGAAGTTAAGGGATTTGCCCAAGGTCACACAGAGTCCATGGCAGAGTTGGTAGACTCCTTGGGGCTGGGACCATCGTTTTGTTTGGTGCTTGTACAGCGCCTAGCACAATGAGGTCCTGCTCCATCACCGGGGCGCACAGGCAATACATTGGTCCAAATAATACGTAACACCACCACAAATGGAACCTAGGAGTCTCGCCTACCCCAGCCCGCTGTTCTGAACAAAGACCGTTCTCCCTTCTGTAATATGTCAATATGCCACCAGAAAAGGCTGGTCTTGTGGCATTCCCAGCCCAGTTCTGCAAACCCAGGAGGTTCAGGGGCCAGATCCTCAGCTGGTATAAATCCATGTGGTTCCATGGAGCTCACTAGAGCCATACTGATTTACACCAACTGAGGATCTGGCCCAAAGTTTGGCTGAGCACCTGAGCTGAGCTGCTTGAACTTTACATTCTGAAGGGATGATCACCTCCCACTTCTCCTCTGCTCAGACTCAGAAGAGAAAATCTCAGGAGAGAAGGTTAAGGTACGCGCTCCAGCTGCTCCCAGTGGGGAGTGAAGATGGCCTTGGAGAGGCTGCCAGTGTCCCTTGGACTGCAGGGCGGATGGAGGCCCTGCCACCTCTCCTGGAGTGGAATGCAAGGGATGTTTTGGCAGGGAGATGTTCTTTTGTTTATAGCAAAATACTTCAGACAAGAGCTGGTCTTTCCCTAGATTTGGGCGCAAAGGTCTGCAGACCCCTGGACGTGTTGTGGTCCTATGGTGCACAGGAGGGAGTGTGCTGAAAGCAGTAATGTATCCCCTGTCATGGCTCACAGCTTAATGGGAGCTCCCTCCTTGCTGCCACAAAGGGGTGGGGTAGTTGTGGGCAGAAGCATGGCTGATGAGTCTGCTCCCAGCTGAGACTTAGGGTCATGGAGAGATTCTGCAGCTTGCAGGGATGAATGGAGAGGATCTTGTGTCCTCCAGTTCCCAGAGAACACCCCTAGTGTGTAACCCAGATCCCTGGGGAAGGATTTGCCCCAGAGCGATGATTGTTTTGGGTGAGGAGAATCCCTTCTATACAAGAGCTTTTGTGCTGTGCATTATTCATTTGGCTGAACGTTTCTATCTGCAATACAGTCAGAGGTTTTTCCACATAGGGTTTGTATCTGGATCCCACTGACAGAAGCTTCTAATGCCATAAATCCTCCTTTGCCAGCACTCCACATGCCACCTGTGCTCTTCCCATCCCGCCCTCTGGGTTGTGTCTAGAAGAGGGTATTTCACCTCCAGAGATAAACATGATGATTTTTTCATGAGTGTGGAAAAGCCAATAACTCATAAGCCTGCCTGGGGCCTAGCAATCGCTCGAAGGTCCTTTGCCCAAACAAGAGACGGATAATCACCCTTCATGGGTGAGATATCTGATTTATTCCACTGAGATTCATTGGAGGTGTTTCTTAAAGCAAAACTCTGTAAACATTCGTCAGCCACTGAGGGGGAAAGGGAATGGTGTGGGAAGGAAAAGAGAATTACTTACTGTGCTCTCCTTGAATTGTTATTATATTAAACTTGTGTTCTACGGGTGTAAGTATTTTCCGAAGCAGTTGAAGATCTTGCCTCTGGACAGCGAAATTACTATCCTCTGCCACAGTAAAAATTACCTGTCAGACTCCTTTAGGCAATTTCAGGCTGGTTAGCTCAGAGACAGCTTAGCAAGCTGAAGACTGCATGAGGTGGGAGGGGAGTAGCGGGAACAGTTACTTTATTTATTTATTTTCCGGGCTGGTCGTCACATGTCATAATGTTATTTCCTGTGTCTCGTTGAGCTTGCGTGGTTCGACAGGCCCATGTTAATGTGATGGGGCTGGAGACAGCTATTTCGTTTCTTTTTTTTTAAAGGATGGTTCTCATTTAGTAATAATGGCTGTCAATGCTAGCTGATTTTATTTGTGTGGATGGCCAGGATAAGTGATGATTCATATGTGTGATGATTCAGAAGAAGAATGCTAGTCATTAATGATGTCCCACTAACTGATATTTTGGGATATTATGTGTTTGAAAATCCCACCCAGCTTTACAATCATTCTTGCTTTGGGTTGAATTGCAAACGGATGGTGGAAGGGATGGTGGAAGATGCTCTCAGATGTGAGCAGAGATGGGAGCAATTCTACCTGTCGCTCTGATGATGGAGACTCACTGTCATGGCAGGGGAAACGGACTCTTGCTCAAATCATTAATTAATAACAGTGGAACCATGACAGATGTTTGTGCAGAGCCTTTCTTCCAAAGACCCCTTAGTGCTTGACAAACCTATTGCAAACAACGGACCTGCTGCAAACCTTTTCTCACGTGAGTCATTCTTACACAGGCGAGGCGCCCCATTGAGTTCAGTGGGACTCCTGGCCAGAGTGAAGGTCTGTGGGATTGCCTCCTTTGTACACCTGCATCATTCATCTACCACTGAAATGGGGTGAAATGCCACAGTTGCTATAAGAGCGTGGCAGCATCACCCTACAACAGGTAAGGACAGGAAGCGAAGAGGGAACCTAGTAAAGTAAAAGGCAAGAAATGTGGCATTTTCCTCTCTCTTTGTAGGGCCTTTGCGGTTTCAGCCCTCCCTTTCTGGCCCCTCCTCACCTCCCCGCTGCCCTTCCCCTAGCCATGCCTGGGATATCAGGACTGCTTCTTAACTTAGTATTTATAGTGGCACACCCCTGGGCACAGACCTAAACAAAGACTCCAAAGTCAGAAGCTTGGAGAGGGGAGGAGTTTGGAATCAGGTGGAAAGTTTTGTCTATAAAACTATAATTTAGATATAGTTTTTTCTCTCTTGGCACTTTCATCCATTTCACTGGAACGCGTTACCTAGGGAGGTGGTAGAATCTCCTTCTTTAGAAGTTTTTAAGGTCAGGCTTGACAAAGCCCTGGCTGGGATGATTTAATTGGGGATTGGTCCTGCTTTGAGCAGGGTGTTGGACTAGATGACTTCCTGAGGTCCCTTCCAACCCTGATATTCTATGATTCTATGATCCCTTTGGGGTTGTTTTTCTCAATCTGGACAGCAGCATCTTACTGGGGAGGAGTAATAGCAGGAGTCCATGAAAAGACAATAGCCTTGTCCTGTAAACCCATAATATATTGGGCAAGCCTGTTGTCCCACAAAACTTATTGAGGAATTAATCAGGGCAGCTGCAGAGAGGCACAGATAATGCCTGCTATGCTCTAACCTAACACGCTTCGTCTCTCTTGCTCAGCAGCTGCCCAAGTTCAAACTAGACCTCCATTCACCACCTTGGCAGGCCAGCTTACCTAGAGTAGGACCCAAAGCCCAATGTCAGGATCTCCCGATTCTCTGCCACCTCAGTGTAGTCTGGTGTAGTGTTGCCCCGTAGGCACACACTGCAGGCAGATTTGCAGTTGTGTCTATAAGACCTGCTGTTTCCTGCTTTTGATTCCACTGGCTCAGCTGCCCTCTGGCGATAATGGCAGAGTTAGTCAGACAGGGTGCAGGCAACTGCTGATCTCTGAACCACTACAAAGGCCAAGCATGCTCAGAATAGATCTAAGGGGGCACAGTGGTTAAAACCATGGGTTCACTCATCCTTGTGCTAAACCTCCCACCGGTGAAGTTGCAGTGTTGGGCGATTTTAAGAAGTAGCTAGTGCAGAGAAGGCTGCAGAGATATGCACAACGTGCCCCCCACGCCTGGAGCTCTGCACCGCAAGCCTTCCTGCAGCTACTGTCACCTCGAGAACCTCACTGCAAAAATCCTCCTTGCTTCTTGGGCATTCAGCCCTGCCTGTCCTGGGGTTGATCTGTGGGAGCACAGACCAGGGTAGACTTTATTGGCAAATGCTGCCACTGATTAAAACAGGCTTGAGCTTGGAGCGACTGTCTGGAGGAAGGGTTGCCATGGAAACAGACTCTTGATGTTGTCCAGGTTTTGAAACCCCTTCTTTTCCTCTTCACTCTTCTTTGCTTCTTTTTTGTCACCGTCAGTTTTTGTTTAATATTTGCTCATTTTAGATGGTGCTTTGCCGACAGCTCCTCGAGTGCAGAAAGGCATCCAAGGATCTTCGAAGTGCAATTCGGATGGTTCAAACAGACGCACGCCCGCCCCATGCTCCCCACCAATGGCTCTAGAAAGCCCTATGGCATAGTGAGCAAGGTGTATGCAGTAGCTGTTTAGACCACTAATAGGGTGGAGTCTGAATAGGGAAGACACCTGCGGGGAATTAAGATCAAAGGGTGCTGGTGGACAAATTGCTATGATTAGTGGCAAGATGTGAGGAGCTTCTTTCCCTAGACACCTGAGCAGATTCTTTTCAGCCTTCTGTTGTAGAAGGAAAGGGATGGAGTAACACTGAACAGCCTTCACATCAACGGGAGACATTGAGCCTGCGGGCAGCATGGGTCCCGGTCAGTTTCCCCACATCAAATCAAATTGCTGCTGCGTTCATTGTGGGAACTGGGAATGGTTTTCGGAATCATGGGAAATTAAGCTGGTGCCATAAGGAATGTCTCTGAAGAGAGACAAAATGGAACATCCCCCACCCCATCCCACCTTGGAACAGGGGCTCTCATTCTGCTCAAGTGCATAAAAAAAGCCAGCAAGATGGTTTACCACCATTGATAGTTTAAAGAGCCATGGTTGAAAGCTTTGAAGAGCCTTTTACTAGAGACCTTTTGCCCACATTTCAGACATTTGATGTTGAGTCTTTACCTGCCTCTTATTTCATTAATCACAGACACTTTCATGAACACAGGTTTCAGAGTAGCAGCCGTGTTAGTCTGTATTCGCAAAAAGAAAAGGAGGACTTGTGGCACCTTAGAGACTAACAAAATTTATTTGAGCATAAGCTTTCGTGAGCTACAGCTCACTTCATCGGAGGCTCTCTTGCTTAAGTATTTCATCTGCTCTTGCTTCTCATCTCTCCCTTTGAAGTCCTGGCTTCCCCCTGTTCCCAACCCAAATGTTCCTAGTTTTCTGCATAATGACCACATTTGGAATGGGATGATTTTGCATGTGCAAATTATTAATTACATTATGGTAGCATCTAGAGGGCCCAACTGGAATGAAGAGCCCCAAAGTAGTGCACATATACTTATTCCCTGCCCCAAAGATCTTACAATCTAAACCTACAAGTGTGGGGGAAAGAGCGGATTATTATCCCCATTTTAGAGATGTAAAATTGAGGCACAAAGAGATTAAATGACTTGCCCAACATCACAAAGAGAGTCTGTGGCAGAGGTGGCAATTGAGCTTCTGTTTTCTGAGTTCTAGCCTTAGCCCTTATCCATAAGACCATCCTTTTTTCTGATGAATTGTGATGTGTAGTCTCTCTCCTTCTCTTCTCTCTGCATTTCTGGTGTGCCCATCACTGCAGTAATTAAGTACCAAATGTACTGGTTAAATAGAAAATGTCCACTCCTGCCCCATGTGCATCTCATCTATTCTAGAGTTATCCTGTCTAATCTTTCTAAAATAATGGTGCTTTTTTTTTTTTTGCATCCAAGGATCCAAGCACTTTACCAAGGTGAGTACTATTATCCACATATTGTGGATGGAGCACAGAGTAAACCAGTAGCAGAGCTGGGAATGGGACCTTGAAGCTCATCTGCACATACACACAGTATGTATGGTTTCAGATAGGACTTTAAGTTTGAAAATTAGGCTACTGCAATGCTGATGTAGTGCCTGGTTTTATTGTATTTTAATAGGGAGCTGGTAACAGGTCACTGAGGGTAAGAGAAGGCCCAGAAGTCTTTCTGAAGGAGCGTCCCAATCTGTGTTGTGAGGAAAGGGGAGCAGCAGTGGTTTTTTTCAGAAGGTGCAAAATACACCTAGATCATGAAGAACATGGTAATGGTAAAACTGCTGAGGTCAGGAAGTTAAGGAAGAAAGGGGGAAATCATACTAAGCAGCTGTGATAGATTGAATCAGGATAAAAGAGTTTTCATAGCAAGAGCAGATATCAAAGATCACTGGTAATGCTAGTACTCATGGGTGATGTTTAATTTCTCTGTCCGTTAGGAGATGCATAGAGCCAAACAAGCAAGTTCTTGAGCTTCAAGATGCTTCTCTCTTTTTGGAAATCAAAACCAAATGACAAATCAGCCTTGATAGGTAGGGTTAGGAAGATGGAGGGAAGTCAGAGCATGTTTGGAGTCAAGGAGAAGACTGGTTTGTGGCTTATTGAGGAGGTGCCTGGTCAGCATAAGGTCACAGGCTTAGTTAGGGCTTCTGGGCTCTGCATTCCCAGTATAACACCCTAATAATTGGTATGTCACATGCTCCTCACGTGGTTGGTCTAGTGGAAGATAGCTGCTACTTCTAAAGAAGTTATTCCAATAACTCAAATGGTAATGGGCTGTGGTACTGAATGTCTCTGGCTCAAATCCTGCTGATCACTTGTATAGGGGTCATTCTATCTGCTCTTCCGCTGACTTGTGTGATCTTAAGATCACTGCAGGTCTTCTGTCCTCACTTTACTGATTCATATTCATTTGTAGATCCATAGATTTTTAAGGCTTTGAGATTCTCCAGTGAAAAGTGCAGTAGAAGTACACAGGATTGTTTTCTCTCTTGAGCCATACAAACAACTCACCAGGTTTGTGCTGTGTATGCTGGGGGCTGGTATCTTTAGTGCAAGAGGCCACAGTGATATACCTACTCCGTGGGTTTTGGGAGTTGAAATTAACCAGATGATCATTTGTCTCGGAGGGTTAACAAACCCATTCATAGCAGGGTTTACTCAGACCATTTTCCACCAGGATGGAGAGACCAGAAGCCAAGTGGTCTCTGACTTTATTGTGCAGACATGAACTAACTTTCATTTAGATAGCACCTTCCGTCACAAACAATTCCAGAACACTCTGTAGCCATCACTGCATCCTCATTGTAAAGCAGCCACTGCAGGGGTGGAACATGGCAGCTGTTTAATAGCAATCAAGAACACTACACAAGAATCACAGATATGGGAGGGGTGGAGAATCATCTGATAGCAGAGTTCATCTTTAAACCAGTTCCCATTGTGCTGTATCAGTGACCCAAATATCACTGTGTAATCAACATCTGAATACTGACACCTTACATTTCTATATAGTCTGTTTCATTCCCACAGGTCCAAAAGCACTACATTGAAAAGAATTGCCTGTCCCATCACTTGGAATGCAGCACAAATCAGTGGTTATGGGTGGAGTGTTCTTCCCTTTCCCTTTTACTCTTGTGCAGTATTCCTGAGTGTTATTAAACAGCTGCTGTGTTCCACTCCTGTGGTGGCTGCTTTACAACAATGGATGCAGTGATGGCTACAAATTATTTTGGGATTGTTTGTGATGGAAGGTGCTATATAAATGTAAGCAATTATCAAAGAAGCTTTAACTGCTTTTCAGTTGAGAATTTGGGGGTGCTGAAAATGGATGATACACAAATGCACCGAAATCTGAACAGAGGGAAGCGTGATGGGTCCTTCACTAAAAGCCACTTTGGACAACCTCGTTAGAAGGGACCCTCCTTGGGTGAAGGTCTTTATGGCAGATGTTTTAGGAGAGGGTGGCAGAAAGGAAAAAAGAAAACTGGTCTATATTTGCAATTGCAGCCTGTACATTAACAGAATTTGTAATGAAATGGGGAAAGAGAGAGAGAGAGTATGTGTGTAATGCTGTCTCTAAAGGACGGACTAAAAACAGCACACTTATGTGCTATATGCCCTATACTGCTTAAAGTAGGAAGATTCCACTTGAGCTTAAATGGGGGGGCCCTCAGCTTCCGGCACTGGACAATCTGAGTTTGATCTCTGCTGTCGCTCTCTAGTTCCAAATGGCAACTGTTTTCAGGAGAGTGACAACCGTGAAGTCCTAGGTGGACACAGATTTGTTGCAGCATGAAGGGTTGCTATCAAATCCTTGACAGCCACTTGCTGGCTGCCTGCCTGATATCCTGCTGCTGGCACATGGAAGCCATCGGTTGGCCAGGAACTATTGCATAAGCCTCACTGGGGACCTCGATAGTGGATTAGTTCTTTGAACATCTTCCTTATTGCTACAGCTAGGGCTGAGGTGTAAATATGACCCACTGGGTAATGCTGAATCTGAAACCTCTACCAGCCCTTGATATGGGATGGAGGAAATGACTGATTCCACCTTCCTCTAGCCCTGTAAAGCACTGGTCTTCTGGGAAAATCCCTTCTCATGCCAGCCAAGGAGCTTGCAAAGCTCAGCCACAGTAAGGACACCCTTCAGGTAGGCAAGTTAAGGCAAAGAAGGGTGTGATTATGTCCCCTGCTTATCCCCTCCCCTTTCACTGCTCTTGGGCAGAACTCAGCCTGTGAAATGCTTTGGATTCAATGGCCTGTAATTATGTAATTCCTCCTCGTTATCTTTTCTAATTGTTCTCAGTGTTGTTTCCTAAACTGATTGGAAACAATAGCAGACTGGGATGAAGTGGGAGGCAGATGGGAGCATGGCAGGCTGCCAGCATGGTGCCAGGCTCCCAGCAGGGTATGTGTGGGAGGAATACACTGCTGTGGAGAGATGAATGCTGAAATCTGAACAGAGGATGTAACTGAGTCCCGCCAGGGAGGGGATAGCTCATTCAGCTATGTGTATGTGATCTGTATTTACAGTGCTTCATCATTCAAGAAATTTCACCCCCACTTCTCCTCCCCGAGAGGCTCACTGTTTTCCTCCTCTCCAGCGCTCTGATGACGTAGGTTGAACCCTCGTGGGGGGTTTCGCCCCAGCACCAGGAGAGAGCCTGGTCCTGTCCCCCTGGTATTGGGTTGTTTGTTTGCTCGCCTGGAAGAGGTTGGCTCATTAGCTTTTGGGGGATGTCTATGAGCGGTTAGAGGGGGCATTTAGCATTTGTGGGACACCTTGTGGGTTTTTTTTTAATTAACTGTGGGAGGGGGGGCAATGGGGAGGGGTACTGCTGCAGAGATGGCAGTTTTGGCTCTGTGCTTTTGCAGGTCACTCGCTTTCCAGGCGGCTGCTGGTACTGAGTTGTTCCGTTTTTCTACGTGTGCGAGAGTTTATGATGATCTAGTGCCAGCCTGGAGACAGTTTAGTCAAGCATGTGCCTCCCCCAATTTAAAGTGCCTCAAGGAGGAGCCCATGCTAGGTGGAAAGGAAAGAGTTTGAAATGAAAGACTGCCGATATCGCCAGTTAGAAAGTCTGGGGAGGGCTAGAAAAGCCCAGCTGGGTTTTCTTCAAGGAGAGAGAGAGAGAGAGAGAGAGAGAGAGAGAGTGAGTGAGTGTGTGTGTGTGTGTGTTTGTTTTCATCCATATCTCATAGTCTGTGGAACCAAGTAATTATGGCTTTCTGACATGGCACGTGACTATGACTTTTCCATTAACAGGGTGGTTGTGTTGTGTTATGATGTCATGTACCCTGCAAGAACTTCACAGGACAATTCTCATTTCCACCTCAGGCCTAGGTTACAAGAAGTGAGACAAACGTGTGAAAATTAGGACTGATTTGCCAATATTGGGACAGGCTGGAGCCTTAGGTCAGGCAGCAGCTAACTTCTGTGTAGTAAAATTGCTTGGCTTGGAGGTGGCTTTTGGCTGATCTCTGAGTTCCAGGGTTCATTCGCTCTCATTATGCTGTTAGATTAGGGTTGCCAACATTCTACTTGCACAAAACCAAACACCCTTGCCCCGCCCCTTCTCCGAGGCCCCACCCCCCGCTCACTCCATCCCCCCCTCCCTCACTCACTCATTTTCACCGAGCTGGCTCAGGGGGCTGGGGTGTGGGAGAGGGTGAGGGCTCCAGAGTGGGGCCAGGGATTTGGGGTGCAGGAGGGGGCTCCAGTCAGAGGGGTGGAGCCGAGGGCTTCAGAGTATGGAAGGGGGCTCTGGGCTGAGGGAGGGGGTTGGGGTGTGGGAGGAGGTACGGGCTCTGGGCTGGGGGTGCAGATTCTGGGGTGGGGCCAGAAATTAGCAGTTCAGGATGCGGTTCGGTGCTTGGGGCGGGGGCAGTGTGCAGATCCTCCTGGGTGCCCCTACGTGTAGGAGCCAGAGGGAGGACATGCCAGCTGCTTCCTGGGAGCCACACTGCACGGCCCCACCAACCAAACAGCCAACAGCCCGGTCAGCAGTGCTGACCAGAGCCACCAGGATCCCTTTTCGAGCAGGTGTTCTGGGTGAAAACCGGATACCTCGTCAACCTATGTTAGATTTGTGTCTAGCCTCGGCCTTGAATATCTGCAGTCACTGCAGGTCCACAACTTGTCAGCCCAGTCATCGGCTGATGGGGGTTGGATGTGGGGAGAAAGGGGGAATTTCTAACAACAGGCACTTGCCTTTCCCCTTCCTCCACGTCCAGCTTCATTTTGCTTTTTCATTACCATTTAGTTAGGTGCGAACAGTCGGTCTCTCACATCACCATCTCAGCATGCTGAGAATCTCTGCGCCCTGTTGGCATCTCTCTGGACCATATGGAGTGACGAAGGAGAAGAAAAGTGATTCCCTAGCCCTGGATTTGAGGTGATCACTCCTGCTGCAGACTGAGGCTGGCTGATGAGTTGTGGCTAATAGGACCCCAGATGAAGACCCAGAGACTCCATGCTAACATGTCTCTCACCTACTCAGACTCTCTGGGCTTGACGGCCCCTTCAGCACCACAGCACAGTCTGGAATTGGGGTTCTGTGGGAGATAAGTCTCTTCTGATTTGTATGAAGGTAGCAGCTGACCAAAATCATCCAACCATTGTGATAGAAGCCAGACAAGCAGTGACAGATGGTCCCTGCCTGAAGAGATTAGAATGTAAATAGACAAGGCAAAGAGTGGGGAAAGACAATATTACCCCCGTGGAGAAACAGGCAGAGAGAGATGAAGTGATTTGTCCACAGTCACCCAGTAGGTCAGCGGCCGGGCTGGGAATTGAATGCTGCAGACTGAGGCTGGCTGAGGAGTTGTGGCTAGTACGTTCCTCTCTCTCCTCCCCCACGCTTCTCATTCTGCTGACTTCTGTAGCAGGTTAGCAATGACAGGGTTTAGATCAGGAGGCGAGATGAAGTCACAGGCCATTCGGCTCTGGCGGAAGGTTCAGAGGCCAGGAAACTAGGATGATCTGGAGAAGCCAATTAAAACAGAATGGGGGAGAAGGGACAAGAGATAGAAAGCAGAGGGTGAGGAAGCGGGAGACAGGAGGGGATCAACCAGAATGGGATGCAGGAGGATGAAATGAGAGGAGGGAAGAACTGTGACAGCTGATGGAGGGAGAGACGGATGTTAGCAAACGGATGGTATAGGGGGAAAGGTGGAGGGTTTGGATTCTCTTCTCATCCCTGGTTGTATACTGTTGCTCTCTGCATGCGATAGATGCTCTCCTGAGCCTCACTCCAGTGCCTATGGCTACATTTACACTCCAATAGAAGTCCAAAGGCACAGCACAGCCACCGCTGGCCTGGGTAAGCTGACTCAGGCTTGTGGGGCTCAGGCTGTGAGGCTAAAAATTTCAGTGTAGACATTCAGGCTCAGGCTGGAGCCTGGGCTGTGAAACTCTGCAGGGGGGTTGGGTGTCAATTGACCTGGGCTCTGAGACTCAGTGCCAGGGGTACTGCCATACAGACATACCCTTAAATCACAAAATCACCTGGCTGCCTGGTGGAGGTAGAAGAGAAAGACAGATTTCATGCCCATCCTTCCCAAGAAAACACATACACAGAGCAGATACCTACCACCCCTCCAAACACACCTTCCCTGACACCAAAAAGACTGATCCCCTGAAACATGCACTTAACAAAACACTTATTTGGTGGAGTGGGGCAATTTCTCTTGGCAGCATGAAGCCACTGTGGCGCAGCATGGTCAGTTTGCAGGTGGAGTTTAGCTCTCCAAGATTTTGATTTCGACATCTAACACATCTCAGGAGCTTCTAACAAAGTGGTTGATGCACTCTCCCATGAAAGTTTCCCAGAATCAACTAGATAAAATTATCCTTGAGATGTGGAAAATATTTTTAGTCCTTATACAGTTAGTAGTATATTTAATATATGTGTCTTATTAACTCTGTTTTCTCCTAGAGTTCCAGGAAGAAATCACAGCCAGTGTTGCACCCTATCTGTGATTTCGGGGGGGCGTGTCATAAAAATAAAGGGAAGGGTACCCACCTGTCTGTATACAGTGTTCTAAAATCCCTCCTGGCCAGAGGCAAAACCCTTTCACCTGTAAAGGGTAAAGAAGCTAAGGTAACCTTGCTGGCACCTGACCAAAATGACCAATGAGGGGACAAGATACTTTCAAATCTGGGGGCGTGGGGACACAAACGGTTCTGTCTGTCTATGTGATGCTTTTACCAGGAACAGATCAGAAATGCAAACCTTCCAACTCCTGTTAAGTTAGTAAGTAATCTAGCTAGAAAATGCGTTAGATTTTCTTTTGTTTAATGCCTTGTAAAATAAGCTGTGCTGGAGGGAAGGTATAGTCCTCTTTTTGTGTCTTTTTGTAATTTAAGGATTTGCCTAGAGGGATTCTCTGTGTTTTGAATCTGATTACCCTGCAAGGTATTTATCATCCTGATTTTACAGAGGTGATTCTTTTACCTTTTCTTTAATTAAAATTCTTCTTTTAAGAACCTGATTGATTTTTCATTGTTCTTAATATCCAAGGGTTTGGGTCTGTGTTCACCTGTACCAACTGGTGAGGATTATTATCAAGCCCTCCCCAAGAAAGTGGGTCTAGGGCTTGCGGGGGATATTTTGGGGGAAGACATCTCCAAGTAATCTCTTTCCCTGTTCTTTGTTTAAAACGCTTGGTGGTGGCAGCATACTGTTCAAAGACAAGGCAAAGTTTGTACCTTGGGGAAGTTTTTAACCTAAGCTGGTAAGAATAAACATAGGGGGTCTTTCATGTGGGTCCCCACATCTGTACCCTAGAGTTCAGAGTGGGGAAGGAACCTTGACATGGTGGCAGAGCGGTGGGATCATTTTGAACCAGAAGCACAGCAGGATCTTAAAAGGTTTTGTAAAAGGTGATTGCAGCTGTTGATTCTGTCTCTCTGCCTGGGGACAGAGCAGCAGGCATAACAAAATGATTTTTCTGTAGGCTGAGAACAGCTATCAGAGACAAAAGGTATCAGGTTACAGCACAGCAAAATTTTACAAGTCAGGTTTTTTTTTTTATTTTCTTTCTAACTCTCGGGTGTAAAGTTAGTTAAAACAGAGAGGTTAGGATGACAGAATGCAATGTTCAACAGAAGCTAGAATTAGCCAGATTTGAGGCTGAGGAAAGACAAAAGGAACATGAAAGATGGGTAGAACTCAGACCAATGGAAATGGAGGCAAAAGAAAAAGAAATGGAGGAGAGGGAAAAAGAGAGGAAGCATGAACTGGAGATAGAGAAGGCAAAGGCTCAGCAGAATATACCGGATAACCCTAACAATCCTGCCCCAACAATCCACAAATGGGAGCGACTATGTCCACAGTATGATGAATCCAGTGATATTTTGCTGAATATTTTCTCACCTTTGAGAGACTGTGCACACTCCATCAAATTCCTGAAGCTCACAAGATGACCACATTGGTTGCAAAATTTACTGGAAGAGCTCTGGACATATTCAATAAGATGCCTATTGAGGAGGCTTCTGACTATAATAAATTCAAGGATTTGGTTTTAAAGCAATTTCAAGTTACACCTGAAACTTACAGAGTAAAATTTCGAATCCTTAAGAGAGGGCCTGGACTAAGTAATGTAGCTTATGTAAACCAAATGACAGATCTGTTTGATAAATGGCTCGACGGATGGGCTGTAACTAACTTTGGAGGAATGCGGGATTTGATGATACAGGAGCAATTCCTGAATATGTCCAAGAATGATATAAAACAGTGTTTATGGGATAAGAAAATGGACTCAGCAGGAAGTCTTGCTTCTTATGCTGATCAATACAAGCAGTCCCAGACCGCCAGAGAGGCGGGGCAAACCGGAACAAAACGGGTGGAGGGAGGAGAGAGAAACAACCCTGGTCGCAGTTGGAGTGGATACCAGAAGGGACACCCTTAGACCGCACCCTGCTACCGGGGGCAGCCCAAGGCCCCAACTACACCACAAGGAACACTCCAGACACCTTATCATCCCGCCACACCGTTCTCCAACAACCCACCTCGCCCCAGTGACCAGTCAGCTGGGCGATGTTTTAAATGCAACGAGCTGGGGCATGTAAAGGCCAACTGCCCCAAGAACCCCAACAGACTACAGATCATTGCACCGGAATCACACCAGAGGCCCTCAGGCCCAGATGTCTCCCAGATACCCTCAGAGCGGAGGGAAACTGTGAGTGTGGGTGGGAAGAAGGTCACAGCGTGGAGGGACACCGAAGCACAAGTGTCGGCTATCCATGCTTCCTTAGTGGACCCCAATTTAATCGACCCAGAGGTCCAAGTGACAATTCAACCCCTCAAGTCAAACTCTTTTGACTTGCCTACAGCCAAGTTGCTGGTCCAGTACAAGGGCTGGTCAGGAATGTGGATTTTTGCAGTCTGTGATGATTATCCCATCCCCATGCTGTTGGGGGAAGACTTGGCCAATCATGTGAAGCTAGCCAAGAGGGTGGGAATGGTCACCCGCAGCCAGGTTAAGCAAACTGTCTCACCTAGCTCCATTCCGGAAACTTCTACCAGCACCTGGTCAGAGGTGATGGAACCAGACCCCATGCCAACATCTGCAACAGCAGTAGTGGATCCAGTCACAGAGACCCAGACAGAACCAGACCCAGAACCGGTGGCACAACCAGCACCAGAACCATTACCAGCCCTGAATCCAGTGCTTGCAACCCCAACACCAGATTCTTAGGTTCTTAAAAGAAGAATTTTAATTAAAGAAAAGGTAAAAGAATCACCTCTGTAAAATCAGGATGGTAAATACCTTACAGGGTAATCAGATTCAAAACATAGAAAATCCCTCTAGGCAAAACCTTAAGTTACAAAAAGACACAAAAAGAGGACTATACCTTCCCTCCAGCACAGCTTATTTTACAAGGCATTAAACAAAAGAAAATCTAACGCATTTTCTAGCTGGATTACTTACTAACTTAATAGGAATTGGAAGGCTTGCGTTTCTGATCTGTTCCCGGCAAAAGCATCACACAGACAGACAGAACCGTTTGTATCCCCACGCCCCCAGATTTGAAAGTATCTTGTCTCCTCATTGGTCATTTTGGTCAGG
Source organism: Eretmochelys imbricata (assembly GCF_965152235.1). Lineage (NCBI taxonomy): Eukaryota > Metazoa > Chordata > Testudines > Cheloniidae > Eretmochelys > Eretmochelys imbricata. Next base: position 352,095,752 of record NC_135572.1, read on the forward strand.
TGCCAGCAAGGTTACCTTAGCTTCTTTACCCTTTACAGGTGAAAGGGTTTTGCCTCTGGCCAGGAGGGATTTTAGAACACTGTATACAGACAGGTGGGTACCCTTCTCTTCATATTTATGACATTCGTTGACCCCCAGGCATGATCAGAAAATCCTTCATGAACTGATCCCAATGTCCATGCACTTATTCATTCTGCCTAAGCATTTCCTAAAGAGTTACAGTGCAAATTTCCGGACAAGTTGTCTGCAGAACTTTTAACTGTTGTTCTGCAATTGGTCATCCTGTGGCTGAGGGCAGTGTTGTGTTCCCCTTTTGGTTGTTTGGTGTCTTGTTTTTAAAAAAAGTTTGTCAAACAACAAATTAAGTATTTCAGGCACGAATGTTCAGAAGTCAACTTAGGAGATTCTCTGAAATTTCCCCCCCCTCCCCACACACACACACAGCAGCAGCTGGGATATGGATAAACGTGAATCACAGCTAAATGCACTTGACACTTTTGATCATAGTAATATTAGTGAATAAATAGTGGATCACACCCTAAAAAGGGCGCTGTATTGATAGTGTCCTTACACTGCACTCAGTGTAATTGTTACACTACATCAAAGTCACTTTGATACAAGTGCCGTGATTTGGCTTTTCATTATGTAACTACCATTAATTCAGATAATCAGAACCTCAATGACATGACTGCTTTACTTAGCACCCCCTGGTGCATTTAATACATATATAATACACCACAAGAATCCAGGTTTATTAACTACATCCTGTTTACAATGTATTTATTCTCAATCACTTGGTGACCTTTCTGGTTGTAGGAATTCATGGTAATTACAGGAAGCAAAAAATGCACAACCACAATGTAACTACGCTGTAATGATCAGAGTGTGTGACCTAAAAGGGGTTGTGTGTGTAAGACATTGCCTTTCTCTCCTATATATAAATATGGATAGATCTCTCTCTGTGGGTGTAATTATAGATCTATATAATTTACACACAGACACACTGTACAAGAATTTTATAATGAAGATACAGTAGTAGGTGGTGCATGGAAGCAAGGAAAACTATAAACTATATTTAAAACATGATCGTTAGGCAGAGCATTTGACACCTCAGGTATCAAGAGATACATTTGCACTGAAATAATATCATATTTGCTAATAATCCAAATGTGCATTTCCCAGAGCCTGAGCAGACGCAGCAAGCCTTCTAAAACGGCCCAGAAAGCATCCCTGCCTGTCAATTAATAACAGAGAGGAGCTGGCAGTGCTCAGCCTAATAAACAAACAGCCCAAATTCTTCCAAGAGATGGCTGGGTATTAAACTGCTGACTCAGACTCCTCATAATACAGCCCAAAATGTAAAGCAGCCGTCAGAACAGCACTTCAAAAATCTCCTCTTTATTACAAGAATCAGAGAAGGTGGCAGCAGGAGCACGCGTTGTAAGTATCTCTGCTAACAAATGCCTTCATCAAATATGTCTGGTGCATGCGTATGTGTGAGGTGAGCATGTGTCTCTATCAAATGTATCTGGCAGAGGCATTTAGAGGCAAGACATTCTAAATACCCAGTTGCTGCTGCTCTTTGTGAGGCCGTAACAAAAGGAGAGATTTGAAAGTGCCATTAGCGGCATGCTGAAGGGAGAATGGCTTGCAAGGCCTGGCTGTCACACGTCACTCCAATCCCAGGGCTAGCGGGGCTTTAGAGTTCATTCCTTTAATCAAACATGGGATAAAAGAGACATCTTGGCTCACTTCCAACAGCCATCTGGCCTCCGGGCTGCTAGGCTGGGATTTCCAAAGCCACCTCTGGGATTTGGGATGCCACGAACCAGGCATCTGAATCTCCTAGGCAGCTTTGAAAATTTCAGCCTTTGGTTCTTACCGTTAACCAGGCATCTCACAGACAGGCACAGCACAATGGGCTAGCACACACCCCTGTGCTGGCTGCTCTCCTCATTCGGAGTGGACAAGACCAATCGGGCCCAACTGTGTGTGCGTGTCGGGAGGAGGAGAGCGGGGTTCTGCTATGAAGCAGGACATTGTCCAATGTCTTCCCCCTCCAGCTAATAATCTGTGAACCTGCACTCCATAGTTCTCTAGGCTGCATTGTAGGACCAGGCAGAAGAACAGGCCGTGGGGTTTCATTGCAAGCTGCAGCGGCTATTTACATAAAACAGGCTCCCTCACCTGGATTCTCTTGTGAGAACATCACACTACGGCAGCCCTAGTGGTAGCCACGATTTGATTCTTGTCCAGCTCCCCTGGCCTCAGCAATGGATGGAGCATCAGGAGGGGTTTAGGATTAGATGACCGGATGGTAAAACCCCAGCACCTGTCTAGATTATAGCTTCCCATAGTGCTGCCACCAGAGAGCTGCAGTGGAAAGCTGCCAACCTGGACAGTGTAGCAATGCGCAAGCATGCATTGTGGCTGTGTCACACACTCCCACAGTCGGGGTATGGTTTCCTTTCTAGGCACACATACTGCTCCACGGACATACTGTGCAGGGTCACCAGGAGAATCAACATGGTCTTTTCCATGGCATTTGCAGAGACGGACAACTTCCTCTCTTCCCAACTCATCCTCAATCCAGGCCTCAGCTTCACCCACAAAGAAAGGTACAAACCAACCTGTGAAACTCACTGCTGCTTGATAGGACTGTGGCAAAACTAGTTTAGCACATTAAGAAAAATTACATGGATGAGTTACTCTGATTGGAATAAAAATTACAATAGTTATGGCCCACCTTGATTATCACTACAAAAGGTTCCCCCCACCCCTGCTCTCCTGCTGGTAATAGCTCACCTTTCCTGATCACTCTTGTTACAGTCTGTATGGTAACACCCACTGTTTCATGTTCTCTGTGTATATAAAATCTCCCCACTATATTTTCCACTGTATGCATCTGATGAAGTGAGCTGTAGCTCATGAAAGCTTATGCTCTAATAAATTTGTTAGTCTCTAAGGTGCCACAAGTCCTCCTCTTCTTTTTATTCAATCCTGTTGCTTCAGGGCTTGTGCTAATTAGCACACAGGACATACCTCCCTTGCCCCAGCTATGGAATAGATTTGCACAGTTAGGTTCCTTGTGTGGGGAGTGGGGAGAAGGGGTAGTAGTGAGGTCAGGGGTTGTGTCTTCCTCTGAAGCCTTTGGAACTGTCTGCCATCAAAGCTAGGCTAGAGGGCACTCGTCTGTCATGATATGACAATTCCTATGTACGAAATGAAGAGGCAGTTTCCAGATCATTGTCTGGCCTACTCCTGGCTCGTACTAATGTAACACACAGACAGAATATTCGATCCCTTTTTAGAGGTTAGTCCACTTGAGGATAACAGCATACTACTGCTACCAGCGTTACTCCTTTAGCTCAAGTGATAGAGGTCTGTGCTACAGCTCTGAAGGTTGACGGTTCAAACCCTGCTGATGACCCATGAAGGAGGCACCACAGAAGTATTAGTGGACAGCATGTATATATTGCCATTCCAGCCTCAGCAAGTCATAACTTCAAGCCTGCTTTATTCCGGGCTCTCAACAGAGCCTGCATGCTCCCAGCATTGCAAGCACTAGAAACCTTGCAGCTTTCCTCCTAATTTATTCATGAAGGTACAAGGGCCTTGCCAAGTTCATCCCAACTCAACTCATGCAAAAACCCAAAGCCTGGAATGTTCCAAGCAGCATTTAACTAGCAACAGGTGGCAGGGGTTCTGCTACTGCAGGCTACGATACAACTCCAGGAGGAAAAGGGGAAGAGATACCAGAGTATGAACTGAGTCCAGAGCAGGCCGGCCTGCAGCTGTCTCTTCTGTGGCTTCAGGGCCTCCCACTGGGATACAGAGAGTCAGCCAGCAGCTGAAAGGATTTGAAAAACATCCGATATAGGGAGCTGTTTGCAATTGACATTCAGTATGCACAGAGATAGATAATTAGGCTTGGAAGGATTTGATTTTTATCATTAAATGTCAGTTAACGTTGCTTTCACTGTACACACAAAAACTGACAAAAATATATTTCCATCAATGATAATGGAAATTTACAGACAGGCAAAGTAAGAAAAATGCTACCTGAGAACTTTTCGTGTTTAAGGATATTTACTTGGTATATTTTGGCCTGTGATGTTGACAATCTGTGTTTTAACAATGATAAAACTCTAACTTTTTGAATCTCAATGTCTCCTGGCGTTAAATAATGATCATCCAATCTCCCCATTGTCTGACCTGCGCCCATCATTTCCCACCACTCTGAAAATTTAAATAGATAAAAAAATTAAATGCTTAAAATAAACATATATTGTCTGGCAAAATTATAAAAATGTAAGAAGCGAATGCTGCCAAGCCTTTGGATACCGTAACATGGACATATAAAATCCAAGATGATTAACCAGCTCCCTCCCACCCCCATGCACAAGTTGTGTTGAGATGAAGATGACACGTGCAGCCTTGCAGAGAAAGTATTCACCCATTTGTCCAGCGTTTTCTGATCCCCGGTTACCACTTACACTGGTAAAACCCAGTACCACATTTTGCATCCTCCAGACCGAGAAAATGTTCACCTAGCAGAGCTGTTCTTTTTCATCAAAGAATTAGAGGATAGCTTGGGGCGGGGGTGGACTGGGAGGAGGAGGAGGAGCTGGCTTGGGGATTTTCTCCAACCTTTCTCTGGAGTCCCAGTGGGCAGCATTAGGACTTTGTCAATATCCCATCTTTAGCCCAGGTGACAGAGGAAAGGCACAGAGGCAGGGAAACAAGAGATAAAGCAGTAGCATCCAGGCCAAGCCTTACCACAGGGCTTCTCAAGCTCTTCCCTACCAGGACCCCCCAAGGACCCCACTCCCACCTAGCCAGGATCTTTCTCCCATTTAGCAATATGGGAAGGGATGGGTGGTCCTGACACTTGTTTGCAAACCTTCCCTCCCCGCCCCCACTGCCCCAGAGGGCTGCGACCCACCGTCGTTTCCACTCGATTCATAGACATGCTGGATCGGAGACCGTAAAACCAATAATAGCAGCAGGTCTGGTGCCTCTGGCTCAGGGTAGATCTGAAAGGGAGTTATGGGACACTCCTCAAACACAAGCACCTCAATTAATTGCAGAGAGAACCCTGCAGAGAGCATTTAGGGGCTTTGCTATGCTTGATCTCTGTCAGACTCTACCACTCAAAGGGGAAGGATTTGGGGACAGAGGGATGCGCCACTCACATAGTTCCATTCCCAGAGATAGCTGTGAGCTTCACAAGAGATCACTATGTGTTGAGGTCACCTCATGTGCAGCCTGTGTCTGAATCTAGCCATTCTGAGTTCCAGCACCACTGAACATTGTCCTGTGAGAGAGGCTAGGGGGAACTGGGAAGAAAGCAAGTAACTAACCCGACACTCCCTCCAGCTTAGAGTCCATAGACAGGCAATAGGCCTTGTGCAGGCTGTTACAAATAGCATCAATGGCTGTTGAATAAATTCAGTGGAACAAAATAAAGGTGAAAAAACATCTACAGGGTATATTTGTGTGCATGGAACTGGCTGAGTTAAATTGTTGGCCAAGTCTCAAAGCATGGTCAGAGCAGGGTACTGGGTATTAAACTCATTGGGTCTAGTCTCAACTCTACAATCATCTCAATATGGGACCTTCTGCACGTCATTTAACAGCTCCATGCCTCAGTTTCCCCAACTATAAAATGGGTATAATAATTCATACCTGTTTTTGTAACATGCTTAGAGATTCACTAATGAAAGGTCTTATAGAAGTGCAAAGTGTTTGTGCATATGCACACCTGTGGACACGTGTGACCAGGATTGATAAATAGTGAATAAACTGAAAAGCCAAGGAATAAGTGGTATTAATTTTGCAGCTTCAAACTTATGATCTGCACTCTGCCTGCTAATCTAACTCCGTCGGGATAACTTCTAACATTCCAGCAGGTTCAACACAGCTGCCATTTAAAAGAAATGTACTTACAGTCTAAAAATATCCCAAACTCATGCCAAAAATAACTTTATACAACAACATAATGTATCCCATAGCTCTTTTGTAGCTATAATCTTTCCCCCCTCACATCCACACATACACCCTCTATAACACATATAGAAATATTCTAATCTTGATAAAGAGGGATTTCTATATATAGTATCAAGATGGGGTGAAATTCACCCCTGTGCAAAGGGCCAACCCAAAAATGGGCTTAAGTGGTGGATTTTATACAGGGGTGAATTTTGCCCATTTTTAGAGCACAGACCACGAGAGAACCTGAGGTATATATACCTATCTGTGCTGGTGATACAGGGCACCTATCCCCAGCCAGAAATGACAGATAGAGTCTCCTGAGAGGGCTTGAATATAGTTACAATCATATCCATTTGAGCTGCAATTGAAAATTCAGCAGCATTAATAGGTGGAATGGGCCTATGTTTAAAGCACAAGTCTAGGGGTCAGAACTTTGTGTGTCTCTTCCTGACTCTGCCATTCAATCCGTAGGTGACTTTGGGACAATCACTTAGCCTCTCTGTGCCTCAGGGCATGTCTACACTTACCACGGGAGCGCTCAATCTAGCGGGGGTCGATTTATCGCGTCTAATGAAGACGCGATAAATCGACCGCTGAGCGCTCTCCCGTCGACTCCAGTACTCCACCGGAGCGAGAAGTGTAGGCGGAGTCGACAGGGGAGTGCCAGCAGTCGACCTACTGCAGTGCAGACACCGCGGTAAGTAGCTCTAAGTATGTCGACTTCAGCTACACTATTTTCATAGCTGAAGTTGCGTAACTCAGACCAACTTAGCTTGCCCCCCACCCCTAGTGTAGACCAGGCCTCAGTTTCCACAGCTGTAAAACAAGGATACTACCATCTACCAGTATCCCGGCTTAATTCATTAGAGTCTGCTAAGTGCTCAGAGGTGTTGCATCGAAACTGCTATAGGAGGGCACAGTATTATCAAAACATACTATAGATTTGGGTCGAAGGGGATGTGATGGCTATTAAGACATGGACAATGGGGCTGAAGAAAGGCAGCAGAAGAGAAAACTCTGTGCTGGTAATTCTTGTTCAACCTGTCTAATACACATAATGGCACAGCGAACCCTAGAATTATGGCAGCGGCAAGAGGCCCCAGCTGAGATCCGGGCCCCATGGTGCGTGGCATAATGCATACACGTCTGTGCCCCAAACAGCTTACAGTTTAAACAGACAGCAGAGGGTGGGAGGAAGGGAGTGTTGTTCTCCCTGTTGTACAGATGGGGATCTGAGGTACAGGGGGGATTAGGTAACTTGCCCAAGGTCACACAGAGAGTCAGTGGCAGAGGGGGGAATCAATTTCAGATCTCCTGAGTCCGCAGCCTGGTGCTTTAACCACAAGAGCATCTTGCCTCTCACTTGGCCCTTCCAGTGATTGCACTAGATGGGCTAACATGAGGGGCTGCACCCAGATACTTGGCACCCACTTCTCCTATGAAAACAGAGAGCAGGGAGGGACATGCCTGTCCCAGAGGGAGTGTCAGTCACCCTGCCCTGAAGCCCTCATCTCCAAGCCTCTGCAGCTATAGCAGTTCCCATGGGATTTTGCGTCCTTTTGCCTGCCAGAGTGTGGTGCAAGATCCCTTTGCTCTCTCTCTCTGCCTGTCTTCTCGCTCCCATTCCCCAGGGGCGAGGCACAGGGTAAAGGTGGTCAGCTGTTCATTCCCCGGCTCTGCTATGGAAATAATGGCCTTTTTACACTGGGCAACCTCCACTTTGCCCCCTCTTCGACCCCAGGAAGAGTGTATTATGGGACGAGGAGGTGAGTCAGGCTAGTGCCACCTGCTAACGCTCAGCCTTCCTTTGCCCTCCTGGAAGGTTTAATCCCTTCACCTCTGGGGAGAACGGCCTCTGTTTTATTGATATATGCATAAAATAAAATGCAGGCCGTTCTGGCAAGGGAAAGATTAATTCCATTAAAGAAGGAGGAGGGATGCAATAGAGAGAGACTTCAGGAAGGGAGAGAGGCCGGGGGGCTGCTTGTTGGGGGGTGAGGAGACAAGGCACTTGATAAGATTTACTTACTGAGACAGACTGGCACGACCTGTGAAGCTTAGATCCTGATCCAGAGTCCAATGGGGTTCAGATCCAGGCTTTTGATTTGGCCCATGTGATGATGTGGGACTGTTCTCAATGTTTCCTCTGAATACTGTAGGGGTGCCTCAGTTTCCCCTATGCATTTCTGAAGTCTCTAGGTGGTGGGATAAGGGGGTGTAATTGTTGCAGAGCAAAGGGCCAGTGTACATAAATGGCCGACATTCTGTCTCCTGGCACCTGATGGCCTGGGCCCTTCCCCCGTGCCAGGTGATAGCTAAAGGGTTGGAGAACAAAGGAATCAGATGACCTCCTGGCCCGGGAATGGGACAAAGCCCAGTGGAGGAGGGGCTGGAGGGCGAGTCAGTTGGGGCTGGCTAGGGACGAGGAGTGAAGTGCAGACATGATAGTCTGGCTCACTGCCCCCCAAAATGGACCCAGCTGAGGGGTCCTGTTCTCTGTACCTACAAGCTCTGTTTTAGACCGTGTTCCTGTCATCTAATAAACCTCCTTTTTACTAGCTGGCTAAGAGTTACGTCTGACTGCGAAGTTGGGGTGCAGGACCCTCTGGCTTCCCCAGGACCCCGCCTGGGCGGACTCACTTTGGGAAGTGCACGGAGGGGCAGAGGATGCTGAATGATCCGAGGCTAGACCCGGAAGGGGAAAGCCGTATGAGCTTTTTGCCCTGAAGACAGTCTGCTCACAGAGAGGAGACTTCACCAGAGTCCTGACTGGCTTCCTAGGGAGCAGTTCCAGAGCATTGCCCGGGGACTCCGTGACAACCCGTTATAGAGCTAAGGAACCAGCCCTGGATCTGGACTTTCCCAAAGATCAGGAGTGTTCAGAGCTGGGAGTCTGGCTGAGTCCCATCTCTGGGTTTTCATCCCCTTACAGAATGGCTGCAGGTGGGTAGCTCAGAGGGCCGGCCAGCACTGCTGTGACTCAGACTCTGCTCCAGCAAAAATGGCCATGCCTCTTCCGGAACCTCTCCATGGAGACTGAACACACAGGACGTAACCGCATACACTTGTGGGAAGCTCCTGCTGGAGAGGACAAGGCAGGGCTTGGGGCAGGAGGAAAAGGCAGTTCTAAGCACATCGGCTTTGCTCGCTTAGGCGCGGTGGCGTCTCTAAACTCTCAATTCCCGGTGATCCAGCGCATCTCTGAACCCTGCCCAGAGCCATTTCATCATGGTTACAGAGAACACGGCTTCAGAGAGCTCCGTAACCTACCACGGTGGGATGTGGATCCGAGTAGGTCCCTATAACCTCACTTCTGCTTGCTGGTGATGCCTTAAAGCAGCAGTGAGAGCAGCTCAGGAGGTTGACCTGCAGCCAAACGGTTGGAAATCCAGCTGGAGCCGGTCTGAATTATTTGGAGCTCTGGGGGTAGCACAGTGCATGTGAGCACTGCATTTCAGCACCTTCCACTCTCAGCAGCTGGAGCCCAGAGAGGCGGAAGCGAAGCAGAACTGGACTTCACGAAGAAAAGTTCCATCCAGGTAACTGGAAGGGAACCTTCACTGAACTGTGCAAATAGCTGGCAGGGCCTTTCATTTTCACATGACGTCACTCTTCCCGGCTTCATTTTGGATCATTGACCAAAACAAGACAAACCCCCACAAAACAGGCTGTTTTTGAGTTAAATCCTGGCCTATCCAAACTCACTCCCATTTCTGCACCCCGCTTCATCCAGCCTAGAGTTGCCAACTTTGTAACATTTAAAAACCGGACACTCCAGCAGGAGTGCCGGAACCTTCCCTGCCTCTGCCCCACCTCTTCTCCTCAGGCCCCACCTCTGCCCCAAGGCCCTGCCCCCCATTCGCTCCTCTTCCCCCCACCCTCGTCGCTCGCTGCTTTTCCCCTTTCCCCCGCCACTCCCTTCTGCCTGGGTCGGAAGGGACTCGCCTGCAGAGCCAGGGCTGAGAGCTGCAGCCACCTGACGCAGGTAGGAGGCAACCCTGGCTGAATAGGGACTGGCGTGTGTGATGACCCGGTGCCTCCCCACCTCCTCTGCTCACAGTAACCAGACTTTGGGTGTCCGGTTAGTAGAACTGACCGGACACTGTCGGGTCCCTTTTTCGACCAGATTTTCTGGTCAAAAACCAGATACCTGGCCACCCTTCCTGCCCCACGTACCTGGGAAAGTTTCCCACCCAATACATGCTAATCTCCCCCCAACCACACCTATTCGAGGAAGCATTCCACTACTAATGCCCACAGCCCATCATATCTTGCACTGTGTGTTTTCACTTGTGCCTTTAGAATGCTGGGATTTGTCATTTGTTTGCACACCCACAGTGCTGCACACTGCGGGAACGATGGAAATGAGCAGTAGTTAGAATGACTCAGACTGGATGTCCCTTTACACTATACACACACTCCAGTGCAACCACAAGTTATTGGGCTCAAGACAGGAATCACTGACTGAAATTCTGTGGCCTGTGTTACACAGATCAGACTAAACCAGTGGTTTTCAAGCGGATTTCATTTGCAGACTCCTAAAAAATTTCAAATGGAGGTGCGGACCTTTTAGGAAATCTTAGACATAGTCTGCGGACCTCTAGGGGTCCGCGAACCACAGGCTGAAAACAAATGAACTAGACGATTACAATAGTCTCTAGAATCTATGGCCTGGCTTGCACACAATTTTTGCATTGATATAACTATACTGGTTACGGGTGTCATTTCTTTACCAAACTATTTATATCAATACAACCCCTAGTGTAGATGCAGTTCTGCCAGAATAAAGGTGTCTCATATCAGTATGAATTATTCGCATTCCCATGTGGGAATAGCCACACCATTATAGGCCCTTTTATACCAGTCTAACTGCACCCGCACTAGGGGAGTTGTTTCACTTTAATTATAGTAGTATAATTAAAACAGTACAACTTTTGCATGGAGGCAAACAAGGCCTTAGATTCAAGCTACAATGTTTGGGCTCGTTCTCGTCTGGGGTTTCAATCCACTCTGCTATACAGACCGGAACCAACTGCACAGTTCTGCTCCGGATGCAAGCTTCCCCAAACATTGGAACAGTGTGGATGTAGAAAGGGATTTGGACCCATTGTTACCAAGTCCCAGAACTCTCTGGAGAAAACCCCACTTTATCCAAACCTATCCACGGCACGTATTGAAAGGTGTCATAAAATCAATCAATGAAATGTGATGTCACAAATGTAATTGAATGATACATATGTTCACCAGGTTCCCTCACACTTGATATCCCCGTTGACCAATGTTGAATTATAATGGAACATACACAAATATATGAAACAGGCATAAATAACCCAAGCATGCATTTTTAATTATGGAATTCTGATAACTTTCCTACTTCTAACAAAATCAAAATGAATTAAATTCAAGTAGCTGTCAGTGGCATAAAAAGCATCTCATCATTTAAATGGCAACATGAAATGTATGCCTGAATTGCAGTATGACTGGGACAGTTTGTTGTAATAATGCCGATTAACATATCTATCCATTTAATAGTTTCCAGTGCAGAGGGAGATAGCAGCTCGGGTGATATCCAAATGGAAAACAGGGTCAGAAGAAAGAAAACAATAAAATGCATCATCAAGGAAGTAGCAAGACGAAATCAAGGGGGAAATTTCACACAAATGATCAGTAAATACCTCCTGACAGCAAGCTCTATTAGACAGTAAGACACCCCATGCTATGGGGTAGAAGCTCCATTGCTTGGGATATTCAGAAGAGACAGGATAGAGAACTAAAAAATACATGGTTGGGAACAGTCGGGCAGTAGCAGAGACAGTTGACTAGATGCAGACACCTCTTTCTTTAGGAGACACTAAGGAGGCGGAGTTCAGCTGGGATGCTGGAGTTAACGGTCCCCAGACTTAGCTGTCCAAGGGCAGATGGAAGGGAATTCTCAGTGTAGGGGTGCCCTTGGCTCTGGAGTTTGGATGGTTGACTTATAGGACATGGTGCAAGAGCCATCTTGGATACCATAGGGATGAGCACGCTGTGCCCTGGACTAGGTGTCCCCATCTTTCAGCACTCCCTGGAGACCTCTTGCAGCTCAGCCTAGTCCTCTGTCCTTTTAGCCCAGGCGCTCCGGGATGTATGCTCACTAGTACTTTGCCCAGTCTAGTTTTAACACTGCAAGCAATTAGGTGCCCACCCTGATTGTCTATCCATCCATATCAGATATTTCCCAGGGGCCCCATCACCATGTTACCTAGGAGCCACTTTCCTTGAGCCCCTTCCTATTCTACAGCCTACATGAGTGCACCATTGAGAAATCTGCCCCTGGCTATTGCCACAGCATTCACACCTTTGCTGGGTGAAATGCAGCAGCATTTTACATATTTGTAAATCAATGGCAAAATGGACAATGTTCCATTTTTTTTAAAAAATGAGCTTCTGGGGATTTCGTGAAGAATTCAAGGCAAAGGAAAAACAGTTGCTCCTGCCTCAGAGAATATGACCTTCCACCAGTTTCACTGAGTGAGAAATTTGTTTCCTCCATGCAGTTGTAACACACGGTACAAAAATAAAGAAGAAAGTCTGAAGTCGTCACAGACTCTATTCTCAATTGCACACAGACTGGATACAGCAGCCTAGGATGGAGTCATCAGGGATACCAATACATTCCCCATGGCAAGCTCATTATCTCCAGCATCAGCTCCCTCCTCAGAAACTGTCCCAGGGCCTGTAACTAGGATCCACATAAAGAATTTTCAAAGTGAAACTCTAGTCTATGCTGGAGAGACACTGTAGCTTTAACAGAGTAAGGGGGAGAGAGGAAGAGAATATGCTGCATAATATGAGAGCAATAAAATTAATGGCAAATAAATTTAGAATCAATTAAAGGAGACATTTAATCTCATAACACGTATGTTAATGGGTGGAACTTGCTGTTGCAGGAATGAGGGTCAGAGTGTCAAATACTGTTGGTGGGTTTTAATGAGGTCTGGATCATGGAACAATAACATTCACATAAACACATACTTCAGGGTGCAAACTGATCCCTGCAAGAGGGTCAGGAAGGAATTCTTCATAGATTTGTATATTCCAAGACCAGAAGGGACCGTTGTGATAATCTAGTCTGACCTCCTTTCTTCAACAGGCCAGAGAACATTCCCAGAATAATTCCTTTTGAATTAGAGAATAGCTTTTACAAAAAAAAATCCAATCTTGATTTTAAAATTGCCTCTGGTGGTGAATCAATCACCACCCTTGATAAATTGTTCCAATGGTTAATTACCCTCACGGTTAAAAATGTACACCTTATTTCCAGTATGAATTTGTCTCGCTTCAACTTCCAGCCGCTGGATCTTCTTGTACCTTTCTCTGCTAGACTGAAGAGCCCATCATCAAATATTTGTTCCCATGCAGGTACTTCTAAACTGTGATCAAGTCAGCCATTAACCTTCTCTTTGTTAACTTAAATATATTGAACTCTTTGAGTCTATCACTATGAGGCATATTTTCTAATCCTTTAATCATTTTCATGGCTCTTCTCTGAATCCTCTCCAATTTATCAATGTCTTTCTTCAATTGTGGGCACCGGTACTGGACATACTATTCCAGGAGCAATGACACCATTGCCAAATACACAGCTTCTTCCTTTACCATGTCCAGCATTACAATTAACTAAGTGTATAATCTTGTGGTTAAGGCACTGGACTGGGTCTCAGGAGACCTAGTTCAATTCCATGCTCTGCCACAACTTCCTGTGCGACCTTGGGCAAGTCACTTAATCTTTCTGTGCCTCTGTTCCCCATCTGTACAATGGGGATAATAGCACTAGCCTACTTCACAGGGGCATTGTCAGGATAAAGCTATTAAAGACTCAGGTGACCAGAAACTATAGTAATAGAGCTATGTAAGTGCCATTGATCGGCAGCATATACAGCATCTAGCTCAATGGGGCTCTGATCTTGACTGTGGCCTCTAAACATTACTGTAACAACAAATGGCCAAGATTTTCAAAAGATCAGCACTGGGCACTTTCTAAAAATCAGACCCCTTTGAAATGTTCCAGGTTGATCACCCAAAATCCCCAATCACCCATGAAAAACGTGGCTAACAATAAAAGGGAGTGGGGCTACGTGAGAAGGGGATCACTTTCCCTTGAAGATTGAAAGAGCAACCAGAGCAGTATGCTAGACTCGACAGACCAGTCATTGCCAGTCCCTAGGTTCCTAAGAGGAGGAGAACAGATTTTCACCAAAAGATTTCAAACAGAAGTGTTTCTCTTCCCCCTCCCCCTTTGCATTAGCTTCCCTGTCGTATGCAAATATTAAATTGTGGAATAAATTAGAGAGCGGTTTATTTATTTAAGTAGCGTGAACTCATCTCTCTTTTTAAAAAGAAATACATTTGCGAGGTTGGAGGAGAAAGAGACACTTCAGCTTTGTTAAATACCAAACAAAAAAAGCCACTTGAAAAAATCTGCAGAGGAATGAAACATTATCATGAGGTGTTTAAAATGCAGAGAGTAGATTTTAACTGTTCCCGAGAAGCACGACTGTTGGATAGAATGGGGGCCAAGAGGTTAAAACACAGCCATCATAACCTTTATTACTTCATTTTTGCGAAGCCATTAACCCACAGGAGGGACCACAGATGTGCCACAGCAACGGCAACTGGAGTGAAATTCAATACTCACATCAGAACCTAATTTATGATCAACCTGCCAGGAGGAGATGGGGGGGAGGGGGGAATTGGAGAGTGGCATTTCCGCATGGCAATATTGCAAGGAGACAGAAAGCAGCACGTGTGGGGTAAGAAGAGTGTGCATTAAAATGTGTTTTCCAACCCCCTACTCCCACCCCCACAACTGGAGCAGATGTGGATGGAGGCAGCGCTGCTGTTGGTAAAGGGCCTTCCCCCCTGGGTGATGTCGACTCCTAGGGGCAGGTGAACATCACACAGATCCCTGTTTAGTGCTACTGAAATATCAATAAAAATGATCTAGAGAACTCAGCTGGGATCAGGGCCTCAGCGTGCTAGGCGCTGTACAGACATATAGCGAAAGACAGTCCTGGCCCTGAAGAGCTTACAGTCTAAATAGACAGGGTGGGTGGGGAAATAGAGGCATAGAGAGGGGAAGGGATTTTCCCCACAGTTACAGAGCAAGACAGTGGTAGAGCAAGAAACAGAACCCAGGTCTCCTGAAGCCCAGTCTAGTGTCTCATCCATTATGTCAGGTTGGCTTTATTCCATCCCTGCCTGTGTCTCTTCTTCCACATTATCTCCCACATGCAGCACCTATCCAGCCCTGTTTGTCAGGCCACTCTGGGTGCCCCCCATGCCATAAGCATCATGTGACCATGTGGCATCTTCACAGCTTGAGGCAACATCACACACACACCCTGCCCCCGGGATGCTGTGTTACAACCAACCATCAAAATAAATTCACAGCCTTAACTGGTCTGCAGGCTAGAAGCCTGATCCAAACAAGGTGCTGAACACCTCCTGGGAGATGCTGAGCATTCTGCACTACGCCTGACTTCACGGGGAGCGAAGGGTGGCTCATCACCATAGGCTTGTAGGACGTAGGAGAGGGCCAATGCATATTGTGACTGTCCCAGCTTTTTAACTGGCTGCATTTTCACTGGCACCCTGGGTTGCTGCGGACGTTGTGACTTCCACAGAATCTATTTCTCTTTTAAATGCACCCTAAGAATTTTTCCTGATCTTTTAGCAGATTAAAGCACATTTGTAATGACAAAGGGAGTCAATCATTTACAGGTGTATGCATGCTATGCTGTTGACAGGTTTTCTTGCTTTCAGAGCCATGTAAGTTTCATGCTACTCAACGTCTCCCTAGGCAGGGCACTATTACTGAGGCTTCACATGCCGTAGGCCGAGGCTGGGTGGGTTATTTTCACTGGGTGATCTCACAGCAGTCACATTAAACTCCTTGATACTCAACTCAATAACAGTACACGCATAGTGTAAGGGATGCTTAAATTGACTCCAGTCAACTGGCTCCTGGTCCTATCACACATCCAGCCTCCACAGATTAGAAGAGCTGCCCAGACATCTCGCTTTCTCAACCACGTCAATGCAAACACGAGGATCCCATTGCACAATCACCTGCAGAACCTGCCAAAAACAAGATTATAATCCCACAACCCTCTTTGGAACCAGATCAGGACCCTTACACTCAAATTCGATGCTGAGGCTCAATGGAAAGCCACATGGAGCGTTTTGACACTCAAAACAAACAGCTCATCACTGACCCTGCCAAGGAACCACTGGGTTTTGATTTTTGTCAGAAAGTCTGGTGCAGACTAAATCGCATCAGGACATCTCCTGGGAGATGCGGACAAATCCTCTTTAAATGGAAAATGAGGCAAACACCTGCATGCAACTGTAGTCACCTGGCTCAAATGATGGAACACATCATAGCTGATTGTCCCCTTCGTTCTTTGGCTGGGGCCCTAAAGGACATTCGCTACCTCACTGCTGCAGCAACGTATTAGCTATCAAATCTAGATATAAATTTGTAATCGCTGCTACCTGCCCAAGCCATACAGAAGAAGAAGAAGAACTGGAGTAAACAGAGAGTCTGTAACAGATCAGGGAATTGAATCTAGGCCTCCTAAATCCTGGGCTGATGCCCTAACCACTGGGCCATCCAGCAAGCAGACTGAGGAGTCTGATAACCATGGGATTGAAAGCTTGTCTGCACAGTACAACTTTATTGAACACTAAGGAACTTTTTAGTGCATGCCAGCAGGGTCTACATGAGCCAGTTAGCAACACACTGATGCACTTTAGAATTCACATCCCTCTAGAATCATAGAAGATTAGAGTTGGAAGAGACCTCAGGAGGTCATCTAGTCCAATCCCCTGCTCAAAGCAGGACCAACACCAACTAAATCTAGTGGGCATTGCTACAGTGTGTAGACAAGCCCAGAAAGTCAAGATGAGAGGAAGACAAAGGAATATCCAGAGGTAACAAATGGGTGACAACTCCAAGGGAGGAGCCAGTGGACAACCTAACAATGAGGAGGGAGACCTGAAATGACAGAACATCCTTAGGAGACAAGGGCAAAGGAAGTTCAGGCAAGAAGGCAATGGACTGTCTGTCAGAAATAAAGGGGATGAGGGCAGCCTAGGCAGGTCCACAGGAAATGAGGACAAGGACATTTGAGGTGATGAGGTTGCACACTGTTCATAGGAGACAGGAGGCATGAAGAAAACCAAAAGCTACGGCACACAGAAGACAAGATAAAAGTCAAGGTGTAAGTTACCTTCAAGGAGACGTTAGGCCGTACCCTAACCCCAAAGTGAACATTTGGAGAAGTTCAATTCCTTTCCAACCCCCCTTTACTCTTCCATAATGCCCTCCCATTCTCCCCACCTGCCATTTTTCTTCCACCATGGGATGGAAGGCAGAAGAGCTGAGGGAAATGCAGGGAAAGGCTATCCTCCCAGCTCCACAGGGAGCAGGCAGCGCTGCGAGGCAAACAGACAGCAAGGTTTCCAGCACACTCCCATTGGCCGCGACGGAGTTGCACCTGCTTAGATCAAGGTTGAATTGAGTCCACAGCATTTGGATGGTTTGAAGAAGCACCCAACTAAACTAATCTTCCAGCTACTGTAATACATTCATACATAATACTTAGCATTTTGTAACCTTTCGGTCTCTAGGCATTTCTATATGGTTGGTTAGAATTATTAACCACCTCCCTTCGCGCCCCCGCCCCGCGCTTTTTAACTCATGGGGAAACTGAGTAACAGAAAAGTCTAATGACTTGCCCAGGGTCACACACTGAGTCAGTGGCAGAACCCAGAACCTGTTACTCCCATTCCAGTGCTTTCATTCCCCTCGTAAAATCAGAGATGGGCCAGAGCCAAAACCCTGGATCTGAACTTCATGGGAGTTCAAATAAGGATCCAAAGTTAGTAACTTGATACCGTCTCTGTTTAAAATGCAGCACTGAGTTTGGAAACAGGATAATGACAACAGTCAGTCCTGGAGGAGGAAAGGGGGAGGAAGCATAAAGAATGGATTCTGTCAGGAAACAAAAACAAACAAACAATAGCTGGGCTCCCTACAGACAATTAAGCAGCAGTTAATGAAATCACCTGCTACCAACAAGACTAACAAAACAGAAAATAGAAAATAAGTCACGTCAGTGCCTGCCAGTACATCCCTGGCACCAGGAAAGGGGCCTGATGGCTGATACAAGTTTAGTGCCAGTGATATCATCTTGCTTAGAGGGGCCCGCATGCCACAGAGCACGAAAGGGCAATGCTTCCATAACGATGTTTAAGAGGACGGTGTCTGGGATTTCCTTATCAGGGAAGAGAGCAGTACAGCAGCTTAACTGAGCTAGATCACAGGACAGGGACAGACACAGGTGGGGGAGGCTGAAAATCATGGACTTGGGGAAACAGTTCTCTCTTTTATGTTATTAATTAACAGTGCCATATGGCGGTGTAATGAGTTTGTGGTCGTTTATGGACTTCACAATTGTCGCTGCTGCACACCACTCTGATCGCTACAGCAACAGTAAGGATAGAACTCGGATCCTCCTATTCCACAGCCCCCCGACCCTGGCTTGAGCTGAAGGGGAATCTCTGTTAGCAGTGTAAGGCAAATGACAGTCACATGAACAGTGGTGATTCCATCTAGCCGAGGGAGGTGGTGCACACGAACAGATTAGCCACTGTGTGGCAAAGTTAAAAACAGAGAAAAATAATTTATAAAATGTAGCCTTTCACTGTTTGCCCTTTGCAGCTACTTTTTGCACATCATTCACAATATTGCCAACCCCAAACATTCAAGAATCATGAATTTGGCCTGAAAAAATTGGGCGTTTGGCTTAAAAATCATGAGATTTTTTAAAACAATTTTTGGCTTCCCTTCCGGTTTTTGAACCATTAGTTTTCAAGCTTTATTCCACAACCAGGGAGCCTAGAAACTTTGTTCCTCCCTTTCAAATGAAATCTGAGATTCTGACATAATCTTATGATTCCAGGAGCTGGGGCTTTAAGAAAAACACCAAATATCATGAGACTTTCAATAAAATCTGCATGATTCACCTTAGACAGAGAAACCAGAATGGTAAATTTTAACCTTCCCATCTTTTCACACACTGGCCCAATGCTGCTTCTATTCCACATGTCCATTCAACCCTGGGGAAAGTAATTTGTTTTTGAAGGACAAGAAAACTTCCATTGGTTTGTCTACAGGAGCATCACCCAGCATAACAAAGGCCAAGTGAACAGATTTTGCTGCTTCAGCCACTATATGACAATTTTACAAGGCTACCTTAAACACTATCCGCAAACTTACGTTAGACTGTAAACTCTTTCAGACAAGGATCGACTCGTACTTGATATTTCTACAGCATGCGGCACAATAGGCCCTGCACCTTGATCTGGGCACTACAGTACTATAACTGAGTCCTGGTCTATAAATAGTGTTTGTTCTTTTATAACTGTGTCTGTTACAGGATGTGATTTTTTTTTTTTACGACGACAGTTAAAAGCAGTACAATGCTCCTAGTCTGGACACAATTAAATCCCTATAAAGGTACCTTATACCAGTATAGCTTATTTCCCTTCACAGAAAAAACTGCTCATTCCTGAAACTTTCATATTAAAGAAATGGTTACACGATTTTTTTAAAACTGTATTATGGTCATTTATTTCACAAAAGGTACTCCCAGGTGAGACCTAGTCTGATGCATCCACACCATCTAAAATGCTAAAAGATGTTGAACGAGGAGTATTAATGCAGCAAGCCTGCAAGATTCTGCAGTGCTTCATAGATCATATGTTTAGACAGAGAGAAGCGTCCACACAATACCAAAAGCACCACACACAATAACCTCACACATCACTCTGATGTGGAGTCAATGTGAAGGGATGGAAACAGCTACACAAATGACTGGACACTCTTTTTATTTAGAATATCACCAGGTTCAGTCATCACTGGGAACCATGGTTTGATACCATCCACTTTTTTAAGTTCTCAGCCATTTACCGCAAGCTTCCTGCAATGACTGAGATTCTAACACTGACAGCACAGTTATGCAGTCTAAGGGGCAGAGAGGAATTGCATTAGCATGCATAACCTGTACTTATTGTTCAGGTTAGTTCTGACATCAATACATTCCCCACACACCCTAAGGAGATAAATCGATCACACATGAAATCCAAAAGAAAACTGACAGAAACATGGGGAGTGGGGAAATGATCAAAGTATCTGCAATGTGCAAAACCCCAGCCACCTCATCTGATACCACTCGTAATAACTAACCCCCTGATAACCCTGTTTTAATCATGTGTATAGCAAATGAGGCAAACACAGGGAGATTTGTGCACTGCCAGGTCACTGTGTTTAATTATATTTCATCAGAAAGATTTTGAAAAATTAACATGGTGAGATTTGTGCCAGCATCAGTGATAACCTTTTCCCTACAGCTGTACAATTTATTGTCAGCCATCAGTTCAAAGAAAGTTACTGGAAGTCCTGAAGCAGATTAATTCCAAAACATGTACATAGACCAGAGCAACAGGAGGTTGTGAAGCTCACAGGGTTATCATACTGACAGTATCTTGCATCTATAGCACTCTTAGGCACCAAAGATCCTTTGCAAATATAACAAAAGGGATCTATAATACAAACTATGTGGAAAATTTTCAAACGTGCTTAAGTCTCTTAGAAGCTTAAACCACATTTTCAAAAGTGACAGGCTCAGGTCCTCAAAAGGTATTTAGGTGCTTAATGCACAGTGGGAGTTAGGCACCTAAGTACCTTTGAGGATCCAGGCCTTAGGAACCATGGAACTTGGACTGCTTTTGAAAATTTTACCCTGTGTCTATACAATAGGCAGAGCTGGCGGCAATGTCATTAATTAAGGTTGCCTAACACTTGCCATTAATCACCCACCACTAAAATGCAGTTGTCACCTCTGGAGAGGAACACAGCTGCTATTTAACAGCGCATGGCATCACTATTTAATACACTGGTTAAATGCATGCAATTAAGAACCAGCCAAAAAGACTAGCTACCATAACAACCTGCTTCTTTTAGGTTTAGGCCAATTGATAGAGGCTTGATGTTTTGGAGCAGAAGGCCCCAGGGCTGATCCTGGACATTGACAACAGTTTCTGTATTAGAGCTGGTTGGAAAAACTTTTGATGAAGCCATGTTCTGTTGGAATATGCAGTTCTGTCAGAATCGAAGAGCTTCGTGAAATTGCGTTGATTGTGCCAGAATTTTGTTTCAGAAGAAAACCAAAGTTCCAATATTTACATTCTCAGCAATTTGGGGCTTTTTTTTTTTATTAGTGCTTTCGATTAATTGGTTTACTCAAAAAAAATAATTGTGCTTAAAAAAATTAATGATTAATCACAATTTTAATCATACTGTTAAACAATAGAATCCCAATTGAAATTTATTAAAAATATTTGGAAGTTTTCTACATTTTCAAATATATAGATTTCAGCTACAACACAGAATATAAACTGTACCATGCTCACTCTATATTACTTTTGATTACAAATATTTGCACTGTAAAAACAACAAAAGAAATAGTATTGTTCAATTCACCTCATACAAGTACTGTAGTGCAATCTCTTTGTTGTTGTAAGTGGGGAAATAGTCCCGCTATTGTGGGGAACTTTCCTGGCTTTTGCACTACCCCGGTGAAGTGGGCTAGCGAAAGGATCCGAGTCCTCGCTCCCACTTCCTTTACCCAGTGGCCTCCCTGCCCTGGAGGACTCCCCTTCCACTCTCCTGTCTGGCAGAGTCCTCGTAACCCCAACAAAACTGGGACCAGGATTCCTGGGGGGCTCGACCCCCAACCCTGCTGTGATCACCTAGGACAGGGGCTAGGGTGTCCCCACTCCAGGGTACTCTCTCTGCACTGGGCACTTCTCTGACCCACCGACCATTACATACAAGTTAAAGCAAATGCAAGTTATTTAATCAACAATTAATTTTAAAAAGAATAAGGAAAATGGGAAAGGCTAAAGGGAACACATCAACCCGCTCTGTGGCAGGGAACCTCACAAACAGTGTCTCTGGAATGTCAGGGCAGTTCGCAGTCTGTTCCTTGTAAGTCCCAAGCCTTCTTCTCAGGCCCTGGCTGTGCTGTAGGGATGCTGTAGGTTGGACACTTGCTCTGGTGGTGGCCACATGCTCTCAGGCTCTGAGTGGTAGGACCTTTCTTCCCAGTGTTGCTCCCGCCCTGTCAGGGTTACGATCCAAGCCTGGCCTGCAGAGCCTCTTGGCTGAGGTGTCTCCCTGTGCTGGGCCCGCTGCCCAGGGTCCCCCTCGCTCTCCCCAGCTGCCCACCGCACCCAGCTCCAGACTGCTCCAGCCCCAGCTCCACCACTCTTGTCTCAGCGCTGCTGCTCTGCCTCCAGCTCCCTGGGCTGCTTCTTTGGACCCTCTGGCTCTGGCTGCTACAGCTCTGCTCCCAAGACAGGTCTGCTCTGCAGGCTGCTTCTGTGACTCTGCTCCCAGCACTGACCTGCTACCTGGGCTGCTTTTCTGGCCCCTCTGGCTCTGGTTGCTGCAGCTCTGCTCCCAGGGCAAGTCTGCTCTCTCTGGGCTGTGCCTCTGGCTTTGGGCTGCAGCTCTGCTCCCAGGACAGGGTCTGCTCTCTCTGGGCTGCTTTTCTGGTCCCTCTGGATCTGGCACAGCTCTGCTCCCCAGCTCAGCTTGGGCCCCTGCTTTCTCCTTAGCTCGGCCCCGCTCTGTCTGACCCAGGCAAATCCAGCTCACATGGAAGACAGGACCTCCCTGGCCTCCTGACTCTCTGATTAGCCTGCCCGCCCTGTCATTCAGGCTGACCTGGAGCATTGGCCTCTCTCCATTGTTCCTGGGGACTATCAGTCTCAGAGTCCTGGTTTCCCATAGTAGTACTGGGAGCAAGCCAACCAAAACATACCCCACTGAATGTTAGTAAGGGGGCAACAGTCCCCTTACATTGTGAAAGTGCAACGAACAAATGTAGATTTTTTTTTATTACATAACTGCACTCAATAACAAAACAATTTAAAACTTTAGCGCCTACAAGTCCATTCAGTCCTACTTCTTGTTCTACCAATCGCTAAGAGAAACAAGTTTGTTTACATTTACAGGCAATAATGCTGCCCGCTTCTTGTTTACAATGTCACCTGAAAGTGAGAAAAGGCATTTGATGGCAGTTTTGTAGCCGGCTTTGCAAGGTATTTACATGCCAGATGTGCTAAACATTCATATGCCTTTTCATGCTTCGACCACCATTCCGGAGGACATGCTTCCATGTGGATGATGCTTGTTTAAAAAAATGCCTTAATTAAATTTGTGACTGTATTCCTTGCGGGAGAATTGCATGTCTCCTGCTCTGTGTTTTACCCGCATACTGCCATATATTTTAGTGTTATGGTACTCTAGGACGATGACCCAGCACATGTTGTTTGATTTAAGAACTTTTCACTGCAGATTTGACAAAATACAAAGAAGGTTCCACTGTGAGATTTCTAAAGATAGCTACAGCACTCAACCCAAGGTTTAAGACCCTGAATTGCCTTCCAAAATCTGAGAGGGTTGAGGTGGGGAACATGCTTTTGGAAGTCTTAAAAGAGCAACACTCTGATGCGGAAACTACAGAACCCAACCCACCAAAAAAGAAAATTAATCTTCTGTTGGTGGCATCTGACTCATATGATGAAAATGGACATGCGTTGGTCCACATTGCTCTGGATCATTATCGAGCAGAATCTGTCATCAGCATGGACGCATGTCCTCTGGAATGGTGGTTGAAGCATGAAGGGACATAAAAATCTTTAGCACATCTGGCACGTAAATATCTTGCGATGCTGGCTACAACAATGCCACGCAAACTCCTGTTCTCACTTTCAGGTGACATTGTAAATAAGCAATGGGCAGCATTATCTTCTGCAAATGTAAACAAATTGTTTGTCTGAGCAATTGGCTGAACAAGAAGTAGGACTGAGTAGACTTGTAGGCTCTAAAGTTTTACACTGTTTTGTTTTTGAATGCAATTATTTTTGTACATAATTCTACATTTGTAAGTTCAACTTTTATGATAAAGAGATTATACTACAGTACTTGTATTAGGTGAATTGAAAAATACTATTTCTTTTGTTTTTTTACAGTGCAAATATTTGTAATAAAAATACATATAAAGTAAGTGCTGTACACTTTGTATTCTGTGTTGTAATTGAAATCAATATATTTGAAAATGTAGAAAACATCCAAAAATATTTAACTACATGGTATTCTATTGTTGTCTAACAGCGCGATTAATTTTTTTAAATCGCTTGACAGCCCTACTTCTTTTTTAATACACATAACTTTATGAATTACACCCATACAGTGAGTCAGTGTGAAGCAGTGGAAACAGCCACAAGAATGACAGAGCTCTTTTTGTTTTGAATCCCACCAGGTTCAATTATCACTGGGAATTGCGGTTTGTTACCATCCAATTTTTAAGTTCTCAGCCATTTTCAGTCTTTTTTTTTTAAAAAAAAAAAAATACACATGACTTTACGAATTACCCCCATGCAGCAGCATGGACTTTCAGCTACTAGTATATTATAATACAAAATAAAGTCAAAATCAAAATGAAATATTTCAAATGACCTGAAATAAATAAATAAATAAATATAAAAATAAAATTTTCCCTCCTGAAGAAATTTGAAATTTTCAGGTTTCACTCTTATTCAGGATAAAGCCAGAGTTCAAAAATTCAAAATCCATCATGAAACTCAACTCCTATTCTCCCTACAGCTCTATTCTGTATGCATGAGTCCATAGCTCATTACAGCTATGCAGCAGAGCGTGAATATAAGCAGAATAGCTTATATCCCGGAAAAACTCCATGTGTGGCCAAAACCCAAGATAGGAACAGAATAACACAAACAACATGATGGTAGTAGTCAGGACTGTAATCTCTTTGGGGCAGGTACCTTTTTTTCTAAAATAAAATAATCAGATGTGGTTACAGCACCTAGCACAACGGGGCTCTAGTAATTGATCGAGGCCTTAAGATATTACTGTGATGTTTTGGGGATTACCCATACCAGTGAAAAGAAAAGGAGTACTTGTGGCACCTTAGAGACTAACCAATTTATTTGAGCATGAGCTTTCGTGAGCTACCAGTGAGGGGTTCTATCACCGCTTGCTCTGTAACCTTGGGTGCCTTAAGGCTATGTTCCTATGGCTCAGAGCCCTGACACCAGCAGCCAGCCTAAAAGCACTGAGGTCTCACCCCAGCTGCCACCAGTCTAGTTCCTCCTTGCAGGGTGACCTCCACAACCCTTCTAGTTCTGAGTCTCCCCAAATCCATCTACATCGAGTTCTTAACTACTCGACATTCGGACCTTTCCCCTCTGGTTTGTCACCCCCGAAGGAGTGAAACCTGCCGCCAGTGATCGGTTCACTTTGGCACACACACACACACACCCACCAGTTTACCCCAAGCAGGTCTGTTGTGCAAAGACAAAAAAAAAGTTTTTTAATAGAAAAATTAGACTCAGTGTTGAAACAGTAAGGAAAAGCAAACACAAACAAGATACACAGAAAATAAACATAAGGACGTAACCTCAGGCTTCACACGTCTCTGTTAGATAAATGCCCCTTTCTAATACATGTGGGGAAAGTCCCTCCTCTCTTAGGCTATGGCTACACTACAGAGCTTAGCGCGTCTGCCTCTGCACCACTGTAGTGTAAGCCAATGGGAGAGAGCTCTCCTGTCGATTTAGTTACTCCAGCCCCCGCCAGCGGCGGTAGCTATGTTGATCACAGAAGCTCTACCGCTGACATAGCGCTGTTCGCACCGGGGCTTAGGTCGATGTAATTTACGTCGCTCAGGGGGGTGGCTTATTCACACCCCTGAGCGACATAATTTATACCCACCTAAGTTGTGGCATGTACATAGCTTTAGCTTTCCAAATCTGGGGTTTTCTTTCAGTTTCAATGTTTTCCCATTAACTCTACTGGTCCACTGTTGTCTTTTCCTGGCTGGACAATGGATAGGTACTTAAATTTAGTTTCATATAAACAACTGACTTGGGAGGAGTCCCTCCCAGTTGTATTTGAAATTGTAGTACTGGACATGAGCATACTATTCTATACACATCAAGACAGGTTTCAGAGTAACAGCCGTGTTAGTCTGTATTCGCAAAAAGAAAAGGAGTACTTGTGGCACCTTAGAGACTAACCAATTTATTTGAGCATGAGCTTTCGTGAGCTACAGCTCACTTCATCGGATGCATACCGTGGAAACTGCAGCAGACTTTATATACACACAGAGATTATGAAACAATACCTCCTCCCACCCCACTGTCCTGCTGGTAATAGCTTATCTAAAGTGATCATCAAGTTGGGCCATTTCCAGCACAAATCCAGGTTTTCTCACCCTCTACCCCCCCCCACACACAAACTCACTCTCCTGCTGGTAATAGCCCATCCAAAGTGACAACTCTCTACACAATGTGTATGATAATCAAGGTGGGCCATTTCCTGCACAAATTCAGGTTCTCTCACCCCCTCAGCCCCCTCCAAAAACCACACACACAAACTCACTATCCTGCTGGTAATAGCTCATCCAAAGTGACCACTCTCCCTACAATGTGCATGATAATCAAGGTGGGCCATTTCCAGCACAAATCCAGGTTTTCTCACCCCCCCACCCCCATACACACACAAACTCACTCTCCTGCTGGCAATAGCTCATCCAAACTGACCCCTCTCCAAGTTTAAATCCAAGTTTAACCAGAACGTCTGGGGGGGGGGGGGGTTAGGAAAAAACAAGGGGAAATAGGCTACCTTGCATAATGACTTAGCCACTCCCAGTCTCTATTTAAGCCTAAATTAATAGGATCCAATTTGCACCACAGTCTGTGTCCATATCTTATGAAGACCATCAAGTTCAGGACATTACAAGCTCTCCCAAAAGACCTTACTCAACATATTGTTTACACATAGGAACACTGTATACAACCAGTTGGTTCAGTTTGTTACTCTTTGGGGTTCAGACCCCCTGTTGTCCCCTGGGCGGGGTCTCAAACCTGATTGTCACAATTACCATAACACATAAGATCAATACTTGACCCTCAGTGGAACGTGGCCTCAGTTTTGTAACTGAGCGATAGCATCTGCAGTCACATGGCGTCCCTTAACACCACAACAGGGCACTAGTTCAGCACCAATTCAGAGGGCAGAGCACCAGCTACTAAACCAACATCACTTCCTCCAGCACCTCCATTTCTCTTCAAGGTTTCCCATCCAAATACCAAGCCTGCCTAACCTTGCTTCACTTAGGAAATCAGATCACTCCACAACACAAGGTAGCATGGCTAACACAGCGTAGCGTCAGGGTACACTCAGAGACATACATAGTAGCGACTGAGGCACGTGCTTTATTAATGATCACCCAGAAGTGATATCATCCGGGTGTGGTGAAGTCTACAGGAATACTTAGTTCGTCAACTCTTTGGGGGCAGACCATCTTTTCCTTCTGTGTTTGACCCCACTGTGCAGGGCACTGTACCTGTTCATGACTCGGGCTCCTAATACACATAATGATGATGACTGATGTTTAAAAATCCTTAAAGTGCCATTTAGTGCAACAACGTCCTGCCACAACAGGACACAATACCCAAGCAGGACTACAATGGGGGCACTGCATTGATTAATAATCCTGTTCCATCCTTGAAACTTTACACCTGCACCCTCAACAGGCAATCATAGGGTTGGGAATTTCAGCAAGCAGCAGAGAGCTGCTGTGCTTGCTTATGGTTTAATTTAAAGGGGGTTTCTGGGCCTGGGCCAAGTTCTTAAACCCAAATTTATCCTAGCTTAAAAAAAATTGCTAGACCCTTGAGGCAGACCCTCTGGATCCTGAATGACACACATCCCCACCCAAAGTTATCACTACTAAAAGATTTCATAGAAGCCCATTTTTGTGGGGTTCATTAAAAAAACCTAATGTTTTGCGCTCCCCCTAGCGGTTCTAAACAACTATGCCAATTCCTGCAGAGCGCAAGGCGCACCAAACATGAAGGCAATGCAAAAAAAAAGACGCAGCATTACAAGCCGGAGTTGTTATTAAACACAAAACAAAATAAACCTACTGCATCCATTCTAATTAGAATCAAAACCCACCAGGGGGCAGAGGCTGGGCCGGGGGAGGAGAACGCCAGAGGAAAGAGATCAAATTGGTGAGGAACAAAAAGATGTTTTATCTCTGCCTGCCGCGTGGGTTTCGCAACCAATGCCAAGCTGGAAACAATATTGTTGGGTTTTTTTCCCCTAAATGTATGTGACAGCGTCCCTTTCAATAGAAGACATTAATGGTCTGTATGAGGACTTGCACAAATCAAGTGAGAGCAAAATCTATGCTCGATAGCAGAGTTTGCAAGCTGCAGGGCAGGCTGTCCTAAGGGTAGAAATGTAGTCAGTGACAGAAACAGCCCTAAAAAGGGTAAGTGGTCATAGGATTGCACTGACTCCAAATCACAAGCAGCATCAGGGAATTGGGCGCGGGGATGGGAGGGGGGAAGATTCTTCAAATTAGTTCATGCTGAAAGTCACTCGTTCTAACAAGGCGAGAGGTTTCTTTTTGCCTTTTAATTAAGAATTATCTTATAAATCAAACCCCTCATTCCTGCACTTCAGGTGTCGGCTGAGAGAAACTCTTTTTCAATAACCTAGGGTCCACTTGTACAACCTGCTGTCTCCGCTCAAACCCAGGTAACACGTCCAATCACATGAGCTGTGTTTCCTCTGGTTTTTACAAAAAGATCTCGACTCTCTTTTTAAAAAAAACACCTTCCGTACATGCATTAGTAGCTCTGCTCTTACAGACATTTGCATTTACCTAATGCTCTCTGACTAATCCACCAGCATGCTTCCGGATGCGTCTCCCCCCCATTAGAGCATCACACTCACACTCCTCTGGGTACCTTCACGCCCTCTGTGTAATTCAAAAGGGGCTGTGATGTTAATAGTACATACTCCCTTTGTAATGTGCATTAGGGAGGGTTCCAGCTGAGAAAACACCTCCTACAATCTTCTGGACGAGCCAAGCAGGGGACATATAGGGACCATTCTTTTTAAATCCAGGGGGCTGGGTTTGACTGGCACAGCAAGTCCACCCTAGGGTTGCCACCTCTCCCCGTGTTTCCAGGATCCTTCCAGTAATGACGGGTGATCCTACTTCTGGCACACATGGGTTGTGGGATGGTAAATAGCCCTGAAAGAATTTTGACGACCCACAAAACATGTCAACTTTTTACCACTTGCCATTTCATATCAGAAATGTTATGCTGAAAGGTGATAATGGCCAGCAGCAAGTGAGTCTTAGATCCAAAAACAAACCTAGGCCTCGTTAAAGCCAACAGGTGTGTCCTGTACCCTCCTTTAGGCTCAGCGGAAGCAGCAGTCAAACCTCTTTTTCTAGTAAAAACAGCTGCAGACGAGGGGAGGGGAATGGGAAGCACCCCAAGTACTAGGCTGCGTGGCAGGTCAGAGTGAAGCTGTGTGAACTGAGAGGTTTCCCAGGTTGCAAATGCAGGGGAGAGGCTGTGTGGGTTGGGGGCAGAAACCCCAGAGAAAGAGTTATGAGTATCATCACCCTGAGAGAACCAGAAACACAGCTTCTGGGGCACAAACCTCACTGGAGTGGCAGACGGGATTTTGGAGTAAAGAAATGGTCAGCTGCTGTTATTTGTTCCTTCAGGGTGTTCAGGGAAACAGGACTTTACCTACTTCAACAAAAAGAACAAAACAAAACAAAACACCAAGAATATACCTGACTCAGATCACTGATTTCTCATCCGAACTGAAACAACCCTGCAGGGCCCCAGACTTTGGTTAACTGCTTGGGCCAAAGGAAGTCCTGCTTTGAGCAGAGGGTTGGACTAGATGACCTCCTGAGGTCCCTTCCAACCCTGATATTCTGTGATTCTAAGAGCAATAACATGCACTCCTATGGGGCTCGCCATTCAAGGATCTCAGACATCCATGGCTTAAGGCTCACCCCAGCCCTGGGAGTAGGGAAATATTACCCTTCATGTTTTGTCAAGGCAGAAATTGAAGCATAGCGAAGGGAAGTATCTTGCCCAAGATCACAGATCTGTGTTACAGCCTACAAACCTCCAGCAGGGGAAAGGGGGATTGACTCCACATCCAATGAGAGAAGCAATGACCTGCCTGGTTTTGCCAAGCAAGAACTCACCGCTTGTTCAATGCTTGTTGTTAATGATGCCCAGAAGTTACCTACTACAGGACAGGCCTAACAAAGAAAATAACAGAACGCGACTAGCCGTCACCTTCAGCCCCCAACTAAAACCCCTCCAACGCATTATTAAGGATCTACAACCTATCCTAAAGGATGACCCAACACTCTCACAAATCTTGGGAGACAGGCCAGTCCTTGCCTACAGACAGCCCCGCAACCTGAAGCAAATACTCACCAACAACCACATACCACACAACAGAACCACTAACCCAGGAACTTATCCTTGCAACAAAGCCCGTTGCCAATTGTGCCCACATATCTATTCAGGGGACACCATCACAGGGCCTAATAACATCAGCCACACTATCAGAGGCTCGTTCACCTGCACATCCACCAATGTGATTTATGCCATCATGTGCCAGCAATGCCCCTCTGCCATGTACATTGGTCAAACTGGACAGTCTCTACGTAAAAGAATAAATGGACACAAATCAGATGTCAAGAATTATAACATTCATAAACCAGTCGGAGAACACTTCAATCTCTCTGGTCACGCAATCACAGACATGAAGGTCGCTATCTTAAAACAAAAAAACTTCAAATCCAGACTCCAGCGAGAAACTGCTGAATTGGAATTCATTTGCAAATTGGATACTATTAATTTAGGCTTAAATAGAGACTGGGAGTGGCTAAGTCATTATGCAAGGTAGCCTATTTCCTCTTGTTTTTTCCTACCCCCCCCCTCCCCCCAGATGTTCTGGTTTAACTTGGATTTAAACTTGGAGAGTGGTCAGTTTGGACGAGCTATTACCAGCAGGAGATTTCGTGAGCTACAGCTCACTTCATCAGATGCATACCGTGGAAACTGCAGCAGACTTTATATATACACAGAGAATATGAAACAGTACCTCCTCCCACCCCACTGTCCTGCTGGTAATAGCTTATCTAAAGTAATCGTCAGGTTAGGCCATTTCCAGCACAAGGAATGTGGACTTTTGCAGTCTATGATGATTATCCCATCCCCATGCTGTTGGGGGAAGACTTGGCCAATCATGTGAAGCAGGCCAAGAGGGTGGGAATGGTCACCCGCAGCCAGGCTAAACAAGCCGTGAGGCCTAGCTCTGTTCCGGAAACTTCTATCAGGACCCAGTCAGAGGTGATGGACCCGGACCCCAGGCCAATGTCTGCAACAGCAGTAGTGGATCCAGTCCCAGAGACCCAGACGGAACCAGTCCCAGAACCGGAACCAGCCGAACAACCAACACCAGACCCCGTGCCAGCACTGAATCCAGTACTTGCAACCTCAACACCAGAGGGCCCCACCGAACCTGAACTGGCAGCAGCCGATAACCCTACACAAGAGGCTCAGCCGGAGCCTGAATCCCAACCTAGTGCACCAGCGGAGAGCGGTTCACAGTCAACAGAAACAGCTCCATCCCCTATATCGCTTCCAGAGGGACCAAGCCTAGGTCCACAATCCAATGAGGAACTGATGTCCCCAGCATCAAGGGAACAGTTCCA
The DNA here is from genome assembly GCF_965152235.1 of Eretmochelys imbricata. Classification (NCBI taxonomy): domain Eukaryota; kingdom Metazoa; phylum Chordata; order Testudines; family Cheloniidae; genus Eretmochelys; species Eretmochelys imbricata. Next base: position 352,127,503 of record NC_135572.1, read on the forward strand.
GACCGAACAGGAAGCAGATGAAAGCCTCCAGAGAGCTTGGACGGCGGCACGGAGCAACCCACCGCCTCTCAGCTCTTCTAATCGATCCAGGTTTGTTGTAGAAAGAGGACTTTTATACAAGGAAACTCTTTCTGGTGGACACCAGGAAGACTGGCATCCTCAGAGACAGTTGGTAGTTCCAACTAAATACCGGGCCAAGCTCTTGAGCTTAGCCCACGATCACCCTAGTGGCCATGCTGGGGTGAACAGGACCAAAGACCGTTTGGGGGGGTCATTCCACTGGGAGGGAATGGGCAAGGATGTTTCTACCTATGTCCAGTCTTGTGAGGTGTGCCAAAGAGTGGGAAAACCCCAAGACCAGGTCAAAGCCCCTCTACAACCACTCCCCATCATTGAAGTTCCATTTCAGCGAGTAGCTGTGGATATTCTGGGTCCTTTTCCGAAAAAGACACCCAGAGGAAAGCAGTACATACTGACTTTCATGGATTTTGCCACCCGATGGCCGGAAGCAGTAGCTCTAAGCAACACCAGGGCTAAAAGTGTGTGCCAGGCACTAGCAGACATTTTTGCCAGGGTAGGTTGGCCCTCCGACATCCTCACCGATGCAGGGACTAATTTCCTGGCAGGAACTATGAAAAACCTTTGGGAAGCTCATGGGGTAAATCACTTGGTTGCCACTCCTTACCACCATCAAACAAATGGCATGGTGGAGAAGTTTAATGGAACTTTGGGGGCCATGATACGTAAATTCGTAAATGAGCACTCCAATGATTGGGACCTAGTGTTGCAGCAGTTGCTCTTTGCCTACAGAGCTGTACCACATCCCAGTTTAGGGTTTTCCCCATTTGAACTTGTATATGGCCGTGAGGTTAAGGGGCCATTGCAGTTGGTGAAGCAGCAATGGGAGGGATTTACACCTTCTCCAGGAACTAACATTCTGGACTTTGTAACCAACCTACAAAACACCCTCCGAACCTCTTTAGCCCTTGCTAAAGAAAACTTACAGGATGCTCAAAAAGAGCAAAAAGCCTGGTATGATAAACATGCCAGAGAGCGTTCCTTCAGAGTAGGAGACCAGGTCATGGTCTTAAGGGCGCTCCAGGCCCATAAAATGGAAGCATCGTGGGAAGGGCCATTCATGGTCCAGGAGCGCCTGGGAGCTGTTAATTATCTCATAGCATTCCCCACCTCCAACCGAAAGCCTAAGGTGTACCATATTAATTCTCTAAAGCCCTTTTATTCCAGAGAATTAAAGGTTTGTCAGTTTACAGCCCAGGGAGAAGATGATGCTGAGTGGCCTGAAGGTGTCTACTACGAAGGGAAATGTGTTGGTGGTGTGGAAGAGGTGAACCTCTCCATGACCCTTGGGCGTATGCAGCGACAGCAGATCCAGGAGCTGTGCACTAGCTACGCGCCAACGTTCTCAGCCACCCCAGGACTGACTGAACGGGCATACCACTCCATTGACACAGGTAATGCTCACCCAATTAGGGTCCAACCTTACCGGGTGTCTCCTCAAGCTAAAACTGCTATAGAACGGGAGATCCAGGATATGTTACAGATGGGTGTAATCCGCCCCTCTGAAAGTGCATGGGCATCTCCAGTGGTTCTAGTTCCCAAACCAGATGGGGAAATACGTTTTTGCGTGGACTACCGTAAGCTAAATGCTGTAACTCGCCCAGACAACTATCCAATGCCACGCACAGATGAACTGTTAGAGAAACTGGGACGGGCCCAGTTCATCTCTACCTTGGACTTAACAAAGGGGTACTGGCAGGTACCGCTAGATGAATCTGCCAAGGAAAGGTCAGCCTTCATCACACATCTCGGGCTGTATGAATTTAATGTACTCCCTTTCGGGCTGCGAAATGCACCCGCCACTTTCCAAAGACTTGTAGATGGTCTCCTAGCGGGATTAGGAGAATATGCAGTCGCCTACCTTGACGATGTGGCCATATTTTCGGATTCCTGGGCAGACCACCTGGAACATCTACAAAAAGTCCTTGAGCGCATAAGGGAGGCAGGACTAACTGTTAAGGCTAAGAAGTGTCAAATAGGCCTAAACAGAGTGACTTACCTTGGACACCAGGTGGGTCAAGGAACTATCAGCCCCCTACAGGCCAAAGTGGATGCTATCCAAAAGTGGCCTGTCCCAAAGTCAAAGAAATAGGTTCAATCCTTCTTAGGCTTGGCCGGTTATTACAGGCGATTTGTACCGCACTACAGCCAAATCGCTGCCCCACTGACAGACCTAACCAAAAAGAAACAGCCAAATGCTGTTCAGTGGACCGGAAAGTGTCAGAAGGCCTTTAACAAGCTTAAAGCGACACTCATGTCTGACCCTGTACTAAGGGCCCCAGACTTTGACAAACCGTTCCTAGTAACCACAGATGCATCCGAGCGTGGTGTGGGAGCAGTTTTAATGCAGAAAGGATCTGATCAAGAATTCCACCCTGTAGTGTTTCTCAGCAAAAAACTGTCTGAGAGGAAAAGCAACTGGTCAGTCACTGAAAAAGAATGTTATGCCATTGTCTACGCTCTGGAAAAGCTACGCCCATATGTTTGGGGACGGCGTTTCCACCTGCAAACCGACCATGCTGCACTGAAGTGGCTTCACACCGTCAAGGAAACTAACAAAAAACTTCTTCGGTGGAGTTTAGCTCTCCAAGATTTTGATTTCGACATCCAACACATCTCAGGAGCTTCTAACAAAGTGGCTGATGCACTCTCCCGTGAAAGTTTCCCAGAGTCAACTGGTTAAAATCGTCCTTGAGATGTGGAAAATATTGTTAGTCTTTATGTACTTGGTAGTATATTTAGAGATGCATGTGTCTTATTAACTCTGTTTTTCCTAGAGCTCCAGGAAGAAATCCCAGCCAGTGTTTCACCCTAGCTGAGATTTGGGGGGCGTGTCATAAATATAAGGGGAAGGGTAAACCCCTTTGAAATTTCTCCTGGCCAGGAGAAAGCTCCTCTCACCTGTAAAGGGTTAAGAAGCTAAAGGTAACCTCGCTGGCACCTGACCAAAATGACCAATGAGGAGACAAGATACTTTCAAAAGCTGGGAGGAGGGAGAGAAACAAAGGGTCTGTGTCTGTCTGTATGCTGTGCTTGGCCAGGGATAGACCAGGAATGGAGTCTTAGAACTTTTAGTAAGTAATCTAGCTAGGTATGTGTTAGATTATGATTTCTTTAAATGGCTGAGAAAAGAATTGTGCTGAATAGAATAACTATTTCTGTCTGTGTATCTTTTTTGTAACTTAAGGTTTTGCCTAGAGGGGTTCTCTATGTTTTTGAATCTAATTACCCTGTAAGATATCTACCATCCTGATTTTACAGGGGGGATTTCTTCATTTCTATTTACTTCTATTTTCTATTAAAAGTCTTCTTGTAAAAAACTGAATGTTTTTTCATTGTTCTCAGATCCAAGGGTTTGGGTCTGTGGTCACCTATGCAAATTGGTGAGGCTTTTTATCCAACATTTCCCAGGAAAGGGGGGGGTGCAAGTGTTGGGAGGATTGTTCATTGTTCTTAAGATCCAAGGGTCTGGGTCTGTAGTCACCTAGGCAAATTGGTGAGGTTTTTTACCAAACCTTGTCCAGGAAGTGGGGTGCAGGGTTTTGGGAAGTATTTTGGGGGGAAAGACGCGTCCAAACAGCTCTTCCCCAGTAACCAGTATTAGTTTGGTGGTGGTAGCGGCCATTCCAAGGACCACGGGTGGAATACTTTGTACCTTGGGGAAGTTTTGACCTAAGCTGGTAAAGATAAGCTTAGGAGGTTTTTCATGCAGGTCCCCACATCTGTACCCTAGAGTTCAGAGTGGGGGAGGAACCTTGACATCTCTAAGGTGCCACAAGTACTCCTTTTCTTTTTGCGAATACAGACTAACACGGCTGTTACTCTGATACCAGCAGGAGAGTGAGTCTGTGTGTGTATGGGGGTGGTTTTTGGAGGGGGGTGAGGGAGTGAGAGAACCTGGATTTGTGCAGGAAATGGCCTAACTTCATTATCATGCACATTGTGTAAAGAGTTGTCACTTTGGATGGGCTATCACCAGCAGGAGAGTGAATTTGTGTGGGGGGGTGGAGGGTGAGAAAACCTGGATTTGTGCTGGAAATGGCCTAACCTGACGATTACTTTAGATAAGCTATTACCAGCAGGACAGTGGGGTGGGAGGAGGTATTGTTTCATATTCTCTGTGTATATATAAAGTCTGCTGCAGTTTCCACGGTATACATCTGATGAAGTGAGCTGTAGCTCACGAAAGCTCATGCTCAAATAAATTGGTTAGTCTCTAAGGTGCCACAAGTACTCCTTTTCTTTTTGCGAATACAGACTAACACGGCTGTTACTCTGAAACCGCTCAAAAAGCAATGATCCAAGGCAGTGGTTCCCAAACTGGAGTCTGTGAACCCCTGGGGGTTTGTGAAATGTTACAGGGGGGTCTCGGGGGAAAAATTCCCTAATGGTGGACAGAGCTGTCCCTAGGGACCCCAGGCAGCATGGGGCCAGCAACCCGCAGCCCCTAGACTTCCAAGAGCTAAGCAGATCAAAGCAAGCATTTCTATCACACTGAGGAGATTTAAACTTCAAGACTCCTTATAAGAAATGGAAAGGGAGGGGGATGTTTTTTGCTGTTTTTAAAATTAAATAGGCAGCTAGTGTTGTTTTTAAACTTATGACGAACAAGTTTTAAGTTTTGTTGTACCGTGGGTTGTTTGCCTGGACTGCTCAAGACCTGAATGCTTGTGTAGGAGGAATTCTCTGAGTTGGCTTCTTAAATACCTTCATGCTGTTTCACATCCGATACTCCTTGATGAAACATAGGAACCTTGTCTTATAACAGACTTATTCAAAGTGATACAAGCTACAAAAGTGAGATCTTGGAAGAGTGTTGCTGTTTTCATAATGTAATAAAAAGACTGTAATGATAGATAATTAATGATAAATAGTGTGTAATAAGCATGTCATAAAAACAAATTTTATATTTCCAAGATCACTGCTTTTATAATTTATACTCCGGTAAAGGAGAATATCCCTGGAAATATTCATTTTTAGGAGGGGGTTCGAAAGACTTGACGTTTTCTGTGAAAGGGGTACACAGGTTGTTAAAGTTTGGGAACTACTGATTCAAGGCCAAAATATTCAAACACAGGGCACCCAAAACAGAACACATTGGCCTACGGTTAATAGCCTCACAGTGTCCCTTTCAGCAACGTCTACGTGCATCACTACCCTCTGCTGAATGGAATCAGAACTATTCAACTCTGTGTCTTAGGCCCTATACTGTTAAAAGCTATTGGAGAGGCTCCTGTAGTTCAAGTGGCAGGTGCTGGGGCATTTGGAGAGGAATTGATTCTACGTAGAACATTCCCCAAAGGTTTTCACAAGGCATCAACAGCTCATTTAAAGGAAGAATATTACAGAGTGAAGGGGAATTGTTCATGGTTCAAACACAGCACAGCTGTGTCTGCAGCTGGTGAACAGAGGAGGTCACAATATTTTGAATTTTTGATGACATTGACAATTTTGGGGAAAAACAAGAAAAAAAAAATCTTTCCCCCCATGAATTACGCCCCTCCCCACCCCGCCCATCAGCTCTCCTGTTCTGTGGCCAGGTATTTAGATCACAAAACCACCACCATGAATGTCACTGAATGGGATACCCTCTTGCTGAGAGTCTCAGCAAAGAAGTCAGAGAGGGATGAATGAGTTATGGAAACAAGCTACCTTCTGACAACACACATAAATACCCCAGAGGTGACTCCTCCAATGGAGGCATGAGGCAGACAAGGGGGTGGTGGGGGAACTTTTTATTGCTTCCTCCTCCCCCCCAGGGAAGAGAACTTATGCAGCCAGATCCCGCTCTCAGACGAGTTTTGTTCACTTGGATGGAGGGAGTGACTCCAGATTTACACCGGTGTCATTTCAGTTCTTGAATCAGGCCCTTGGTCACCAAGGCTGTCAGTCTGAACACCACCAATCAGCTCACTCCCACCTCTAAGCATAGGCTGCCACGCTTTGACAACCACATTCAACTACAGCCTGGGCCAGAGATCAGCAACCAGATCAAAGAGAGGAAAAACACAAGGCAGGAGTGGTAGTGACATAGGAAACAGCTACCCCAGGCAAATGAGGGTGGTGGGGGGAATAATGTGGCTCATGGTGAAAGAGAGATGGATGTGCAGTGCCTTATCGGGGACTGGCTGTTATTCCAACTAGCGTCCTGATAACGTAAGAAGCTTAATCAAATATGCAAATGACAGCCTATCTGGAGACAGGGGGAAATCGAAAAATAAACCCAGAGATTGTGCATTAAACTAGCCCATGAAATAAGGAGGGGAGAAAAGAGGTTCCTTCTTTTGATAAAATTCTTTCAAAAGATTAAATTAAAGCAAAATTAATTAGGAGAATCGCACTTAACCCAACTCCCCGTAAGAGGGGTCAGCAGGCAAGAGGCAATCAAGTGAAAGACAGACGCAAGAGGCACTAAAAGAGCTAGCCAGCCAAGGAGAAAAAATAAAAGAAGACTTCACCATTTTTGGCTGGGCTGTCTAGCGGGGTGCTAGATGGAGAGTTGACAAGCTATAGAGCCCCACTTTGACATCATTGGGAAGCTGGAGGGGCAGATGAAGAAATAAGCTGATTACTTAATATCCATCAAGTAACAAATGAGAAGGATTGTTGGGTGGGGGGAGACAGCAATGCAGAGACCATTGGTGCCTCAGTTCTTCTTTGGTCCCACTGCACCATGGTATCCTGTGATGTAACCGTGGGAGGGCAGTGCATGGTTATCTACAGTAGGAGGTTCACACACCACAAGGAGTAGCCTGTCCAGCCCAACAGCCGGCATACCCCATGGCACCTACAGCATAGCGCGTGCTGCAGCACATAGAACCCCACCTGCCCAAAGAACCCTGAAGCATCGCTGCAAATCATGGCATCCTTCAGTGCATTGCCCACAGAGGTCTGTAGGGTGCAGCACCCCCCGTGGCCAGCAAGACAGCCCACCGCAGTGCATGGCTAACTGTCCTCTCCAACCTAAGACGAGCCCTCATGGCATAGCATTTCGGCTGCCTCCAAAGCAGCACAGAGCATCCTACATGGCATGGCATCCTGCCCCACCTTACCAGGAAGAGCCTGCCCCATGAGTTAGCCTTGTGACAACTTTGGCTGCTTTGGAGTTAAGTCAGTTGAGTTCAGACTGCAGTTTTCCATGGGAAAGCCCTTGGTGCGGTATCACATGGCCCCTGCTTCTCTCACAGCCAGCGGTCCCTTTGATTCTGATGTTTCTGTTGGGCTGGTGTTAAATTTTAAGTAAAAAGGCATGGGGTAGCACTGCCAATACAAATCACTTGGGGGCAGCAGCAACCAATTGCCCCTAGACTTTGAAGTACAGATTGGATCTGGGGGGTGATTATATTTTCATTTGCAAGTCTCATTGCATGGCTCCGAGACCTCATCTCCCATGACACGCCAAGGCGCTTCTGAATCAGAGCCTCAGGAGGAAAAAAACAGCAGCACGCAACGCACACAAGAGACAGAAAACAAGTCAAGAAAGCGCTCAGTAAATACAACCTCTCAGCACCTTGATGGCTGGATGGTTTAATAGCCAGGGGGTCTTCAAGGGAGCCAGATGATGCTCTTTGCCAGAACAAGCAAATAGCTTCTTTCAAATCCGGTTCTTGCTGGGAACTGTAAATTCTTTGCAATGGATGGAAAGGAGTTTTTCCTGCTGTACTAGGCACCAAAAGGAACCTTGAGAGCTTTGCAGTAGGTTGTACGAACAGGATCTAGCTGGAAGGGCCAGGGTTCTAAGCAGCGCAGTGATGTAAATGATCGTGTTGTGTTACACGCTGGGTGGGAGTGGTAACTTGCACTGACGGCACTCAGCAGATGTCCAAAACAAGTGTCAGGTCTAGTTTGGTGCCAAGGACCAGCTCCAGCCCCTTGATTTGTAGATTTGATTCTGAAATGGCAAGGAACTGATTCCACAACAATTTCTGCAGCCATGGAATTGCAGGATACATAGGGCACCGACCATGGGGGAAACCCTCATCCCATGCAACCCCACCTCCACCTCAGAGGAGATTACGGATAGTAAAAAAAAAAATGGGCCCGTTCTCAGGTGCTGAAACGGAAAGAGGAAGTGGAACTGGATGCCACAGGAGTTTGGTAATGGGACACACAAGCCTTTCTATCTATTTAGGCCCTTATATTGCACCCATCACCCTGGTATCCAAGTGCCTCTCACCTTTAGATCATGCTGGAGTACATCTCATGATAGTAGCAACCAAATGTCATTACCATCTGTGGCTTTTAAGTGGCTTACATGGACCAAATTAGTGGGTCTCACTCCAGTTCCCAGTAAGCAGTTGTCCATGTAAACCCCACCACTGCACTCATGCTCTTTTGTTGTGTCAAGGACTGGATGGGCCACAGAGACTGAATCACTCTTCTGAAGCATACGGGCAATGGAGATGGAACTACATTAATCTAGAGAGCCATAAACCCTTCCAGGGTCACAGATCTTTCATAATATGGCTCTACATGTCTGGAGGATGAAGAGAACTTTCAGAGATATCAATAAATAGAACAGAGAGGGATGTATCTTCCAGCTCCATCACCAGAAGGTAGAATAATTCGCAGACTCCAGCTGATATCAGAAGCTGGGAGGAGATGACCTCTCAGCAGATGTGGGAGACTTCACACTGTTATTGTGCACTGTAGTCAAGTCCAGTTACCAAATATTTAAAAAAATAACTTTCACAAATCATACTCCCTCAAAGCAGAAGGAAGGAGAAAAGTTGGTTTCTCTGCTGACACCTTGCATGGAGCCATCAGCAACCGAGTGTCCTCCAAGGAACATCAAAACCAGCTCATCATCAGCTGCATATTCAGAAACCTAATCGCATGGATAAATAGTAAAGGATCATTGTGTTTACCTGCAATTAATGGGAACTCACCATCTCCACATGACAAACCTAGGGCTCCTTTATTTGCTCAGTTTCTTTGGACACTGATGGAATAAGGGGTGAAAAGAAAAAAAAAATTCCTCCTCCTTACACAAGTGCTTTAGTATTCTGCAGCCGTGCTGCCCAGTTACACAAACTCACACACAGCCACCACTACCACGCTCGCTCCTCTTCTGTTTTCCCATCTCCGAGAGTTATTTATCCTGGTAAAATGTTGTTGAATAAATCAATCTATTCCTCCCCCTGCACAACTATGGCGCCTGGTTACAGCACAGCCCTGTTGAGAGAGTTGGGTGGAAATCACTCCCCACAGGGTTGAGCTGCTACGGCCTTCTCCCTAGGCCAAACCTCAACCCCCCCCCCCCCCCCACCACACACACACACATAGAACCTCAACTTTGCTTTGCATGGTCATCTGCCCTTCCCTAACACAAGGGCTGGTTGATATGCAGCGTGGACACAGCTTCCTTGCAGTCTATAGATTGATCTATCCACAATTCTAGGGTCCCCACAGAGTTTTAGTGATCACAGGTGATCAAGACTTTGGTTTTAGCTCTCTTCCAAAGACATATAATTTATGTAAGGAATTTATAAGGCCACCATTACCATATATCTAAGCACTTCACAATCTTTAATGTACTAATCCTTACAGCACTCCTCTGTGCAAGGTAAGTATTATCCCCATTTTACAGATGGGAAACTGAAGCCCAGAGAGGCTAAGTGATTTCCCCAAGGCCACACACAGTCTGTGGCAGAGCAGGGAATTGAATCTGGGTTTCCAAGTCTCTAACCACTGAGCCAACCCTCCTCTCAGCTCATAAATGACACCAACGTTCACCAGACATTTCAATTAATATTTCCAGTTTCTAATACGTGCTTGTGCCATGGGGAATTTTCCCTCTAGACCACTTTGCTTTTTGTCCTTTTTATCTCTTCACTCTGTTTCATTCACTCTTTTTCCACTCCACTTCTAACTTGGTTTTTCCCTTTTTTTTCCTCCTTCATTGTTGTCTTGGTTACATGGCCAGACTCTCGATACACAGCTAGTTTTCATTCTAATGATGTGTTCTTGTAAAGCACAATATTTTACTTCAGTTGTATGTCACGGGAAAATTCCTTTGACGGAATGTATAACAAATGTATAATATCTGTACATCAACCAACTAATATTGCTTTATGACTGAGTAGTTTGCAGGGCTTCCACAAATTGCACATCTTGAGAACCTGAGATACAATATGTATCGTTTATATAAAAATAAACACACACACACAAAAACAGTACATTCTTAACTCAGAGAAACAGGATTCTCCAAAACGGTCTGCTACTTACTTGCAGCAAATCTTTCAGTATCAAGAAGTAAATAGATTCTGTACCTTTAAGGCAAACAAGTGCATAATAACTCCATCCCTTGTGCAATATTGCTCACACAATCTGGCTGACCCAGAAATGGATCACCAGGTGTTGCCCTGCAGGTAACATTACACCAGCTGTCTGGAGGGGGAGGGGGAGGAGGAGCAGTGAAATACCATCGTCGCTAGGACCCATTCAGAGACAGGCACTGGGAAACCCTTGGCCTTGGTCCATAGGGGACCATAAGTTCATCTGAGCCTACACAGGTTATTTCAGAGACTGATTTGCCCATAGGAGGTATTTCTCTAAACCCAAATCAAACACTATGCTGATTGGATGGGTTAGCAGCAGCAGCATCAATGGGGAGAGCTGGAACCGAGAGCTCGGCCACTCCTCTTCTCCTGCTATGGAACAAGACCTCCAAGGTGACGAGACCAAACCAAATGTGAAGCCCCAAAAAGCTCAAGATGGCTTGGCAGATGCCAGTTTGTCCCAGGAGAAAAACCAAGGCTCTTGAGCAGAACTAGTGGCAAGGACATGCTCCTGCAATGCGAGGGAGCAATGTCTGAGCATCAGACCGGCCCTTTAAATTTCCCAGGATATGTGGGATTTGGAAGGGGAGGGAGGCTGGTGTTCTAAGCTCAGAGCCGTTGCTCACGGGCCATCCTTCTAGGCTGAACGGGAGCCACAGAAGCAGCATTGCTGGGAGTCAGATCCTGTTCTCCTAGCAAGAGGGATGATGGAATGAGAGAGATTTCTGCAGGGAATGGATACCCCAGATTTGCTGGGCCAAAACAAATACAAAGACAGAAGCATTTCCTGGGCTAATGCAGCTTTCCACACGCTGCATGGGGAAAGCTGCCTCTCAAAAAGACACTTCGTTGGCTGACTGCTGATCCCAGCCCCTGTGCTCCTGCACTGCTCTCACGTCCATTCCCTGTTAGCTACAGTCTGCAGAACATTATTCACATTTAGTAAACATGGAACAAACGGCAGCTCTCAAAGTTTCCTGTCAGCAGCTCAGCTTCCCTCCTCTGATTCTTTACCCTAAAAGGATGCCCCTGGTCTCCACCACACACTGTAAAAATAAAAGCCTTCCCAGCCCATATGCCCGGGTTTTCTATGCTCCCAACAGAAAGAGATCAGTTCCTAGATTCTGTAAAATGACCTGCAAAGGAGGGGGAAAAGGTGAGAGCTTGTGCCTTATTTTGCATCTTATGATACATAAAGAAGGTATGAAAGTGTTGGGGGTGCAGTTTAATTTTTTTTAAACATTTTTAATTCAGATCTCATCTCCCCTATTTTTTCCTAGCAGACACTATAAGCTGTTGGAGAATTAGCTGGGTTACAATGACATCACGGATAACAGGGAAGTGAAAAGTAATTAAATGGTGGAGGGGAAAATGATTTTTACTCAAATGGTTTACAAACGACTTAGCTTGTTTTGGTTGAGCCCATTTCACACATGTCTGAACACACAGCGGCAAGAAGAAAAATACTCTTATTCGACAGCCCTACCCCCTTTAATTAAGGACTGAAACAGTTCCCAATGAACATATCTTGGTCCTCCAGGGCAGACCTCCACATGAACAGGGAAGGCAGGACCAGACTTGACATGCCTGATATTTCTAAGATAAAAAGCAAGCAGAAGATACCTGTGAGCAAGTGACTTCCCTCACCCCGCTCCATACACAGTCCACACAAGTTATAACAGGTCACCAGTTAACCCCCCCAACACACACACACACACACACACACACCCCGCCTCCCCACCACACACACACACTCTCTCTCTCTCTCTCTCTCTCTCTCTCGGGGTTTACTTTTATTCACAAGGGGAATTCAAAATGACACACAAAATCCAGCCCAAGTCTTCTTCCCAAGATTGGCAGCTTCCAAGGCTCCTCCATGAGGACTGCTCAGTACACATCCTAGTTCTCCACTCTAGAGAGCCACACCCACACCTCATTATTCTGATGTGGTAACGATACACATCACTTTGCAGCAGGAACATCCTCTGGCTCCATTATTCAGGCAAACACTGCCAGCCTGTTGCTGCATCATATAGGGCTCTAAAAGGGGGCACAGAGCCCATTTTTAGCATTGAAAGGTTACCTTTAATGGCTCTTAGTAGCTTAAGAATAAAACACCTGCCAAAACCACTGGTAAAAGTCTTTCCGTCTTGGCTTTAGCTTCAGAAGACAAACACAAGTGCCCCAGACAATAAATGACAGCAGCTGTTACAATCAAAGCTACAGCTAAGCCATGGACATATACAGTTCATTTGGAGGGTGTCTAGTAACTTTGAGAGGGACTTAAGCCCAGATTCCATAAAGAGAGTATTTATTTATATGGAGTCAACCATGGTTACCCAGTAAACACAATGCTTATTACCTTTCAAACACAGCTCTTCTTTCATAGAAATCCCTCTCCCTTTGCATAAACACACACTCAGCCTTACCCAGATAAAGCATCCACTAACTTCTGTGCTAGGTTTGTGGTAAAAGCATGTCTGGTCACATCGCTCTGAAGGAACATCTCCAAAGCATGAGTCGTATTTCTTAATAACCCACAGCACCAGTAAGTTCTTCCTCCACAGCACCCACAGACACCCTGTGATCAGCCATTTAATTAGACAGTCTGAGCTGAGAAAGTTTGTACTTGGATCTACACTATACCAAAGTCTGAAGGTGGCTAGACCCATGGCCACCAACTTCTGGAAGGTGCAACATTAGGAGAAGACTTGTCCCCTCAGTCACGTCAGCCTAATCTCTCAGAGCTAAAGTGCAATCTTGCACCAACCGATACAATTCAACTCACATAACAGGTAACCATGCACCAGGCCTATAAGACGCTTCCCACTCATCTCGACGCAGCCAGTCTCCATAGCAACTAGCAGCACTGACTTAGGAAGGCCACGCTGGGCCAGGCCTACCTTTTTCATCTTGCCACTCTTGGTGCCCACGAATGCCAGTGAGTGGTTCTTGTAGACATAGGCGATCACAGATGTCATCCTGTCCCCATCTTCGGTGAAGATGGGGAGTCCTCGCACCATCTCCGATACTCCCAGAGGGGCATTCATATCCAGGCCACAGAAATTGTCATCAATTGTTAACAGCTGTGAACAGAAGGGGGCGGGGGAGAGAGAGCATAAGGCCACGGAACCCAGTTTAAATAATACAGGAGTACCTAAGGGGCCCCAGCCAAGATCAGGGCCCCATACCAGATGCTGTACACACACACACACACACACTCTAAAGAGAGAGTCCCTGGCCCATAGATCTTACAATCTAAAGAGACAAGACGGACAAATAGCTAGGGATGCTGCAATGGGGGGCGGGGAGGCCCTGGCCCTCCCTCTTTTGAAAATGGACAACTTGGTCTGTTAACTTTTTGCTACAGACCCCACCCCTGGCCAGGCCGGCAGGTGGAGCCCAGCCAAGGAGCCCGGCAGCTTTGGGGAGCCATGGACCATCCAACTGCCTGGGGTGGGGGAGCCCCAAGAGCAGCTCCAGCCTTTGTCCCCACCCCCCAGGCTCCCCACCTAGGGCAGGTGGAGATACCTCAGCTCCCCACAGCTGCCTGCACAGCTCTTACCATGGCTGGGCTATGACTCTGAGTTAGGGCCACCCGGGGGGGGGGGGGGCGGCAAGTGGGGCAATTTGCCCCAGGCCCCAGCTCCCGGAGGGGGCCCATAAGAGTTTTTCGGGGGCACGTCCTTCAGTGCTGCCGAACACACCCAGAGTGAAGGACCCGCCGCTCCACCGCCGCTTGTTCCGCTCCATGTCTTCAGTGAAGTGCCCCGAAGATCTGGAGCGGAAGGACCCCCCGCCGCCGAAGACCCCAGGCCCCCTGAATCCTCTGGGCAGCCCTGCTCTGAGGTTCCACCCCCAACCGGAGCCAGGTCGGGATAAGAGCCACAAGGACAGCTGTGGAGAACCTCAGACCCTCCACCTGGCCTGGGCGGGGGCCCCAGGAGTGGGGACCCCAGGGGCGGGGACACAGGCTGCTCTTGGACCTCTCCCCTACTCTGAGCAGGTAGAGGGTCATGGCTACGCAGCCCAGCTTTAGCTTCCGGCTTGCCAAGGGGTGGGGGGCCCTTCCCCCTCCCCCACTTTTGGGAAGGTAAATAGCCCACTCTTACACAGCAAGTCAGTGGTAGGGTCATGCATAAAACCCAGGCCCTCCTGAATCCTAGTCCAGTCCCCTACCCACTGGACCACATCACCTCATCCTTTTGCCTATTAGTTTATCATTCATGGCCTAACAACCAAGCCCATGGTCTGTTAAGAATCTCAGCTTAAACATTCCCAGTTTGTGTCAGAAATGCACATAAATCACAAGGGACTCATTTCCCAGACCTGAAGAAGGGCTCTGTGTGGCTCGGAAGCCTGTCTCTCTCACCAACATAAGCTGTTCCACTAAAAGATATTACCTCACCCACCTTGTCTCTCTAAGGGAATCAGAGTCAGGACTCCTGGGTTCTATTCCTGCTCCCCCAAATCACACAATGTGAGCTTGGTCAAGTCAGCTAACCTCTCTGGGTCTCAGTTTCCCCTCTGTAAAATGGAGGTCACTAACACCTACCTGCCTCAGAGGGGGATTTTGAGGAGGATTAACTCATTAAATGTCTGTAAAGGACTTTGGGTCCATGGAGGACAAGTTCTGTAACTGGAGCTCTGTAGTGGCTCTCTCTTTCTTTCCAAGTGCTGAAGACATCTGTAAAGCCCTAACAACCTGAAAAACTGCCCCTTCCCACTTATACACCTTCACAGCCACTATGATCTTCTGGGCTGCTACTGTCTCTTTCTGGACCTGAACGCCTCAGGATTGGCAGCAGAGGACTTCATATTTGGAACTCGGTCCACGAGAGCCCAAAGTGGACAGCCATCAGAACGTGGTAGAAGCTGTGAATGCACTTGGTTTAGCATATGGTTAGGCTTCTTTGATGGTGCTTCCTAGAACATCAATAGGCAATGTATACGCTGCAGCAGATGGCATTGGCAGAGGCATCTCTTCTACCCTAGCTCTAGACAACGCGGTTTGGTGAGGAGGGCATTGGACTGGATGTTAGGAGACCCTACCCTGTTAACAGAGGTCCTCTCCTTTAGCTCTATGTGCTTTTGCAGTTCTATCAGTGCTGGTGTTGCAACATTCCAGTTGATCACGGAGCACTAGGTGGTGACAAGGAAGCAGCCCTAGATGGCCAGAGTGTGGTGTATAATAGCACATTTGCCAAGGCAATAGGTTCTATGGACCTGATCCATCAAAGCACTTAAGCATGTGCTTAAATGCTTTGCTGGATTGAGGCCTATAAGTGTTAATTAAATAAGTGTGCAGAATGTCTATCTAATTTTCTTAGATCAATAATAAATGATTATGAGCATTACTGTTATATTTGCTTTATATTTGCTCATATCTTCCTTGACACATGGCTAGAAATTACTGCTCTTGCTTGAGTTCCCTAGCAATAAAAGCCTGAAGTTGATCAGGTTTGTCCTCACCTGGCAATTACAGGGAATAATTGCAGATGGTTTTATTGAACAGGAGAGTAATGTGTCTTTAAAATAGTTAGAAACATACAAAGCCCCCCCCCCAAAGCATTTAAAGAGATATTAGAAAAGAACAGCAAGACCTGAGCTCTAGCCTATTAGAATCATTAATCTCTGGGAACTGCACCTTCGGAGTTAAAACATCAACTCAGAGAGCAACCCTGGATCAAATCTTAGGACTCCATGAGTCACATCTTGGGTGCTACTAGTTTACAAGCTGGTAGAATCTGGTCTTTGGAGTTTGGCCATATATCCTTTATACTAAGCATAAAAGGTATATGGCCAAACTCCAAAGACCAGATTCATCCTTTGTGTAACCTAATTGTACACAGCGATTACCCTGTAGAACTCAATGAAGCTAGATACCATTGGGACCAAGACCCTAGTAGTATTTGAACAAAGTTTGAATATTTATATGGACAGGGCCGGCCCACAACATTTTGGCACCTGAGGCGGGGAGCTCAAATGACGCCACCATGTCCCTTTGCTAGGGCCAAAACTTTGAAAGGTCTCAATTCTGCCTTCTTCCTATTCTACTCCTTTCATGGTACTGCTTTGCTACCTACCCCAATAGAGGAGAACTAACAACTTAAAATGCCCTGTTCAAAAATGTTAAGTAACACTTAACTTTCAAATGCCTGAACAGCAAATGTAACTTTTCTTGTCTGCAGAGCAAACACTGGCATTTTTATCTGTTTGTGTTAGGATATAGATATTCAGGCCTGTCTGTAAAGGCCTATACTCTAAGAATTTAGGTGTATTCTTATCACTTGGCTAGTGATAGAGGTATAAAAGAAAGAATCAAAATCACTGTCTGCTGGTGTAAGGGCCTTCTCTTACTGTGACAGTCTGAGGCCCTGTTCTTAGGCTAAGGCCTTTGGCTAAGCAGCAGAGGCAGCCATAAGCTGGGAAGCAAACAGTCACATCCTCACATTCCAAACTAGTCACACTGAAATAAGGTGCTATTCGGCTGTTAGGAATACAATCCTGTCCTGATAGTTCCTATCACCTCCAGAGAAAGGGAAGTGCCTAGAAAATGTAAAAGGAAACTTAGTTTGATAGCATCCTGTCTGGCAAGAACTCACTTATCAATAGCTGGGATGTGAAATCCTCACTTCTGTATTTTCTTGTCATTATAGTTCCCACTTTGCTGTTGTTTGTCTGTATAATCTCTGTCTGGTTCTGTGATTGTTCCTGTCTGCTGTATAATTAATTTTGCTGGGTGTAAACTAATTAAGGTGGTGGGATATAATTGGTTACATAATCATGTTACAATATGTTAGGATTGGTTAGTTAAATTTCAGGAAAATGATTGGTTAAGGTATAGCTAAACAGAACTCAAGTTTTACTATATAATCTGTAGTCAATGAGGAAGTGACTGGGTGTGGGTGGGGGTGGGCATGTGGGTGTGTGAAATGGGAACAGGGAATGGAGGTAAGAAAATTGGAATCATGTTTTGCTAAAGGGGGAGATGGGAACAGGGAATGGGGGTAAGAAAATTGGAATCATGTTTTGCTAAAGGGGGAAATGGGAATGGGAGTAAGGAAGTTGGAATCATGTTTGGCTAAGGGTAGGAATGGGAACAAGGACACAGGTGTAAGGCTCTGTGGTGTCAGAGCTGGGAAGGAGGATACTAAGGAAGGAAACTGGAATCATGCTTGCTGGAAGTTCACCCCAATAAACATCGAATTGTTTGCACCTTTGGACTTCGGGTATTGTTGCTCTCTGTTCATGTGAGAAGGACCAGGGAAGTAAGTGGGTGAAGGAATAAGCCCTCTAACAGTTTGAATAATCAAAGTGGTGCTTTCCGGGCCTTCTTGGTTGCAAAGATTTTGAACTGCTTCCTGAAGGTCCACAATCTGGGCCCGCTCTTGCTCTACTGAGATGGTTGCAAGGCTGACCAGCCTCTCCTGTGTCATTGTGGAGCGTAGATGTGTTTTTATTAAATTCAGCTTGGAGAAGCTGCGTTCTCCACTGGCAACTGTTACAGGAAGTGTTAGAAGTATGCGCAGAGCAACAAAAGCATTTGGAAAGAGGGTGGTCATCTTATTTGTGCACATATTTTCCACAACAGCCTTTGGAGTTGATCCTGCTGAAATGTATCTTGAAAGGGCTTTCACTTCATCACCTAAATCACTCGCATCAATATCGCGCATGTCATCACGTGTCAACACTGTCTCTAGTGCCCGGCATTGCTGGTGTAGTGCTTCTTCAGGTACAGTGAGGAGTTTTGGAATATCATACAACATCCCAAATATACTGCTGTGTTCCTTGAGCTGCATGAAATGTTCTTCAACTGACTGTATTGCACAATCTAGCACCTGGTTAAAGAATTCAACTTTGAATTGTTGTTTGGGGTCTCTTATGGGATTATCCTGTGCCTCGTAATCAAAATGTCTTCTTCTTCGGTGACTCTTGTATTCACAAATAAGTGGGAAAATAGCTTCAGTGTGAAGTTCCTCTGCCAATTTCTGTGCACTCTTCAGAACATTTTGAAATCCCTCATCTGACCGGTAAGTCTGTAGGTATGACTTTGCTTTGTCCAGTTGTTCCATTGCTCCAGATATATCAAGGTCAACACCTTGGAGCCTCTTGCTTACAACATTTATTTCAAACAGTATGTCATGCCACAACACTAAGCCACACAGAAATTTGAAGTTATGTATGTTTCTGGTGATTCCATTTCCTTCTGCCTCTGTTCTCCCACGAACAGTTGCTGTCATAGCATTATGCTCCATAATGGCAACTATGGCATCATCTATCTTCCCCATTTGATGTTTGATAGGCTTTATCGCCTCCACTCGACTTTCCCATCATGTGGCACTCAGTGGTTTCAGTGTCAGAGAGTTGATGCAGAGAAAAATACATAGATGCTTTGAATTACATTAAAAAATTCAGCAGCCTCACTAGAAGCTGATGCTGCATCACTGACCACCAAGTTCAATGAATGAGAACTGCATGGGACAAAAAAAAGCTCAAGGGTTTAACTCTCGGATCTGTGTCTGCACTCCTCTGTTCTTTCCTCTCATGTTGGCACCATTATCGTAGCCCTGACCTCTCATGTCAGCTATCGCAATTCCTGTATCTTCCAGCTTTTTAAGAAGCACGTTTGTCATACCAGCCCCTGTAGTATCATCAATGTCAATAAATTCTAGAAAATGCTCTCATTTCAGGGACATTTTCACTAGGTTCTGTTGTTGTTACAAAACTCACCATTAAAGTCGTTTCTTCCATATGGCTGATGTCAGATGTGCAGTCCAGAATAACAGAGTAATATCTTGCTGACTTCAGATCTGCCACAATCTTCTGTTTGACTTTTGTTGCCAGTAACTGTATGATCTCATTTTGAATTGTTTTTCCAAGGTAGTGGTGTGTGTACATTTCTTGGGTGATGACTCTTCTTAGATGCTCCTGGAGTACAGCATCAAACTCAGCCATCAGCTCCACAATTTTAAGGAAGTTTCCATTGTTTGGCACATACAGCTGATCTGAAGTTCCACGCAGTGCTAGGTTTTGGGTAGCAAGCAGTCTCACAATGGCAATGAGCCTTTTCAGAACATTTTGTCAGTAAAGAAACTCTGATGCAATCTTCTCTTGATGCTGATCATCTAT
This sequence comes from Eretmochelys imbricata, assembly GCF_965152235.1. Classification (NCBI taxonomy): domain Eukaryota; kingdom Metazoa; phylum Chordata; order Testudines; family Cheloniidae; genus Eretmochelys; species Eretmochelys imbricata. Next base: position 352,146,993 of record NC_135572.1, read on the forward strand.
GGTTGCCTTTAACCTTAGTGGCATCTCAAGCTCTTTCCACCTATGGAATGGTCTCTGGTGATTTGCTGCCTTCTCATGGCATGCCAGATTTCTGGCCAGATTTTTCCAGTCCTTTCTTCCTGTAGAACCTAATGTGGCTGGAACATTAGACTGGAAGAGTTTGCAACAAAAACAGTGTGCAGCATTCTCGGTTTTTGAGTACATAAGCCATGGCCTCTCCACTTTGTCACCATTGGGGATTTCACACCAGTAAAGTGCTGGATGGAAACTTCTGTTTTCATTGTCTTTGGGGAACATGAAGTTTTTCACTTGCTGTGGCCCATGCAGTACAAGGAAGTCCCTCAGGCCACTGCTCAAGTGGGTCCACAGTCCTGGATCATCTAGACTTAAGGAACTAAACTCAGCAGCAGCTGTTTCTTGCGCCTCCACCACACTCTTCTCTGATCTACACTTTTCTTCAGGAATGTGCACGGTTACATCCATTTGAGAAGGAGATATGGATGCTGCAGTAGCTGCCAGGTCACCTGCCCTCTGACAAACTGGAAGATCAGGCATCTCCTCACCACTCACATCCTCACTGGGACCGGAAGGCTCACCGTGAACATTTGTGTCTATGTATCTCAGGAGAGCTCCTTCCTGCTTAGACAGAAAAGCTTCCTTTGCTTGCTTTCTTTTTCTGAATGCTGCCCCCGAGGGGTGTTTTCTTCTTTCACTCATGACTGCTGTTCTGTGCCAGCAATAGTGGCTCTCAACACCCAATTGAAGGGAACAAATAAGCAGGCTGGCAGCAGGGCCTGGGTGAGGGAAGATATCAGCATCTTAAGGGCCTAACTGGCTCCTACTATGTCAGTTGACTGCCTGTTCTCCGCAAGTGGGTTCAGGAAAGCAGCAGGAAACAGGAAGCTCCCTGAGAAGCTGGTGTTAACAGTCCAGGCTCCTGGGGGTGCTAGAGAGGGCCATAAGAGGCTCCTCCTCCTCTATCTCCCTGCAGCTCCTGCTGCTTTCTGTTATTCCCTCTCACCTTTTCTCCTGCCTGCCTGTTATGTCTCTTGTGCCCTCCTTCCTCCAGCACAGCACTCCACCATCTCTGTACATCTAGAGCAGAGAGAATACATACATAGAGCAGACACAATTTTCTACACTCTGGGTCTTAGTGGCACCCCCCCCGCCACACACACACACACACACACCTAGTCTGGCACCTGAGGCGGCCGCCTCAGTTCACCTCATGGTAAGGCCAGCCCTGTATATGGATGGGAACATCAACAGTTCCATTAGATAGGATAAAAAATATAAATGGGATATAAATAATCATGCTTCAGGGCATCAGCCAATTACTAACTGCACGGGGTCAGGAAGAAACAAACTATGAGTTGATTATTCAATAGCGGTCTGCTTCTGGGTTTCTCTCTGAAGCATTTGGTATTGGCCATTGTCAGAGACAGGACAGCAAGCTACATGGACTGTTGGTCTGAGGTAGAATGGCAGTTGTGATGTTCTATGATGGGTAAATTGCAACAAAATTCACTTGCAATCAGGCCCAGTGCGACCAGAACCCTTAGCGAACCTTGCAGTTAACGTGATTTGTGTTTCACATCCGTAACAAAACCAGGGCCACATTTAGCCTGACCCACTTGTCAGACAGACAGAGAAGGAAATGAAGAAGTCCCATCCTATTGGTGTGAAAAAAAAATCCCTTTTTCCTTCTCATGACTTTGAAGAAAGAAGGGGGAACCTATTTCGCCACTAAAAAGATGCATTTCATTAATGGGAACCAAGACACTTCATTCTGGATCCAGGGTTTGAAACCCCACCCAAAACACCAGGGCTGGTGCGGGCAAGCACTGAGAGGCGAAGACAGGTCGGTACATGATCCTTAGACATGAGGTCAAGGCATCCCTGGTATAACTATCTACCCGCGTACTCCACTCACCTCACTGCAGCAAACACTGACCGGTCTGGCTGAAAGAGCTTAAGGGCAGAAGGGCCCATTGTGATCATCTCTTCTGCCCTCTTGCATGATGCAGGCTGTAAAATCTCACCCAGTGATTCCTGCTCTGAGCACAAGAACTGCTGGCTGAGCGAGAGTACACCTCTAGATAAATGGAGACTTAAACTCTGATCACCATGACTTATTTCCTTCTGGTTGAGACTGGACCTGGCTCCAAATGAACTTGCATTTTGCATTGAAATCAGATCGATTTCACAATTTTGTCCATTTGAGATGCAAAACAAAAGGTGAAACCCTGTTGATTTCATCCAAGCTTTTGCAAGAAACACAGCCTTGTGCTCATGGGTACTTTTCAAGAGTGAAATGCCTGCTATCCTCCTCAGAAGAGACAGCTGCAGGGTCAGGGTCCCCCACAACGTTCTCTAACCCTGCCAGACCACGTCTAGTTCAGTCTCCATGGATCATTCAATCACTTTCTCTGACACAAATGCCAATAAGGCAACAATAGGGATACCTTTCGCGATGCAGGCAACTGTCCTCTAGGTCTGAAAGTGAACTGAGGCTAGCAAGTGAGACAAACCACACAGTAATGATTTTCAGCTAATATGATTCTTTCTCCAAGATCGACTGCAGAGATACAAAAAAGCCCCCTATCTATATGACCACCCAGCCCCTTGCAGTTGTTGCTCTCAGCTATAGTGTTTATATCTTATACACTGCTAAGACAGCAATATATCCGTCTCCTTTAGTCAGGAGAAACATTAAAGTAAGTTCAGATTTATGATGGGGAGGTCAGGAGCTGTGAGTACAGGTTTATTTTCAATTCCAGACACTCCTAAAGGCAATATAAAGAAGCCGGGCTAAATTCTCCAGAGCCTTCTCAGCTAGACAATTTTGTATTAACTACTTTTAAGAACGAAAACTGCAGCTAGTGCATTAATGCACCAGGAATGCCAGATGTTCCAGGATGGCTGTTGCCTGAATTAGAACATCTGAAAGATGCAAAAGGACAGACCAAGGGAACGTGAATAGGATCAGTGTTTTTCCTCCCTCTTACTCACTGTGTCAGTTCAAATCCAGCCTAGAAAATCATATTATGAGCTGCAGACAGTTGTGTGACTGAGATACAGGACTGGACACTAGGAAATTGGGGTTCAATTCCTGACTCTGACACAAATTGTGTGACCTGTGGCAAGTCACTTCATCTCTTTCGGCCTCAGTTTCCCACCTGCAAAATGGGGATAATAATAGAACCTTCCCTCTCCGGTGTATTGTGAGGACAGATTAATTTGTAAGGTGCTGTTAGAGCGATGGTCCCCAAACTTTTGAGGGTCACACACCCCACTTCCCCCTGTTCACGCCCCCCCAGCCCTCCCTGGAGCCAGGGCCAGGAGCAGGGCCATGGCTCGGGTTGGGTGAACTGGGACACAGACAGGGATAAGGGGGCTGGGCCACAGCTGGGGGTGGCTGGGCCTGGGACCAGAGCTGCGGCCAGGGAACAAGGCTGAGGGCGGGTGGCAGGAGCATAGCCGCAGCCGGGCCATGATGGGGGCTGGCAGCCAGGCCCGTGGCTGGGTGCAGTTCCAACCTCAGCCCCGCCTCCAGTTTAGGCCCCAGTCTGGGAATGCAGCCACCGCCAGGGGCTGAGGCTGGGGATGAGGCCAGGAACAGAAACGTGGCCAGGGGCTGAGGCTGGGGGCGGAGCTGCAGCCAGGCCATGGTGGGGGCTGGCAGCTGGGCCCCCAGCCAGGCGTGGAGCCACGCTGAGGCTGGGGACAGGGTCAGGTGCAGGTTCGGGAGCTGGGCTGCAGCTGTAGGTGGGGCCGGAGCAGAGCTAGAGGTGTGGCGGGACTGGGTGGTGCTCCCTCCCCAATCCCCATGGGGGCTGGCTCAGCCTCCCGCACCCCCCTAGGGACCGCTTATACCCAAGGTGCTCTATAGATCTGAAACACTGTCACATGAAATAGCTGGCAGTTCCCCATTCAATTAACAAGGGGGCAAGATTGTTCTCTAAGCCCTAGCAGCTCCCTCTCCAGTTCAGGGCTGAGGGACATTGGCAGGACCATTGGCGAAACTCTCACTGCCTCTGTTTTCATCGTCCCCATTCTGTGGATGGATAAACAGAGGACTGCAGTGTCCAGAGTTGCTGCCAATGGGACACCCTGGCCGAGCAGTACATTTGCTTAGGAAAATCAGGCGGATGTGCGAAGAATGGTTTGATTTAGTGACGGATTCTGGCAGGACCATGATATTCCCTAGATTAAATCCATTAAAAACAGCTCCAAACTCTACTGGAAAGAATGACTTTGCTGAGCCGACTGTGGCTTGTGCCCATCTCTGCTCTCGCTAGGGATTGTCAGGGCCTCTAAGAACTTGAATCTCAGCGGACGGATTACAGTTCTGACGCACCTCTTTCCACAACCTCATCTGATCCCACAAGCAGAAGAGAGCAACTTGGCCAAGCTGGCGGATTTAAGTGCCAGATATCAGGGAGCCGGCCTGAACAGGGGCTACAGTAAACCTCAATTGTCCTTTAAACATCTGCTTTAGTTCTGTGTCTCTAAACAGCCCCAGATAAAGAACACTGCCTAATCCATATTTTGGGGAAATCCTATGGATGGGATTAGCTATCCCCAGTTCCTCCTCGCTTTCGTTTTGGCAGCGTCTCTCTCACTAATCAAAAAACAGAGCAGCAGAAGGGCCTTTTCCCAGGGATCTCAACAGTCTGCAAAGCTATCCCAGAGATTCATTGGGGATAAGGCTGTCCACAATGGCCAGGTCTTGCTTTTGATTTACAGCTAATAGTTAGAAGTCCTCTCTTTATACAGTGGCAGGTACTTGGCTACTCACGCCAGTTATCACAGGCTTGGCTACTGCAGACTGCAGTATGCATACACACACTTAGGCTGCTCATGCTTCCAGCAAAGCCGACCCAGACAGCCAATAGGAATACAGATTCAGCATCAGAAGGCATTTGGGTCTTTGCAAGGAGATAACAAGCATCTCTTCCATCAGCTGATTTCAAGATCTTTCCAACAGGAAAGTATCAAAAAGGCTAATTTGGGGAGATATTTAAACAAACAGGACAGAAGCTCTCGGGAAATCTTTATCTTGTGTTTGCAGGGATATGGACTGCAGGGTCTAGTAGGTCTGTTCTAGCCGAAAGATGGAAAAGATAGGCCACTAGCCGAAGAAAGCATAGACCACCAACCAACCATTCTCTTCAGCAGTTAACATGCAGCCAAATGACACCCAAATCCATCAGCGCCCTTCAACAAAGGAACTCTGTGCTACAATGGAAGTGGGACTGGAAGCCAGCATTTGGCTTTACATTATAATTACAAACTGCATTTCACTTGTGCAGCCACAGCCAGGCTTACTGTGCAATTACATGTCACTACATACAAATGACAGTGCAGTTACAGTTACTTTACCAATTACTGAGCAATTGCACCCACTATGCTAAGAGGTTTTCACTTGTAATTCAGGAAGCAAAGAAGAGGAGGGGGAGGGAAAATTACTCTAATTGACTTGGGTTTGAGCAAACGTTAGGTTTTTAGGCCTGTAGTTTAAGCGTAAATTCAAGGATTGGTGGCAAACTTGCAGAGCTCTGTAGAATCCTAAGGCATCACATACCTGCATTTATGTTACCGCTGTGCTCCCAGCACATGGCTTGTGCAAGTCTATCCTACGTACCTCACGTTGTAAAAACTGCAATTTCCTGAAGAGGCATCTGCATTTCTTATGGAGGCCAGCAGGTTTCATTCAATCTTCAGGCCTTCTGCTAATAGAGCTGGGCTGATTACTTGTTGCAAATAATCATTTGAGAGTCGCTCACAAACCCATCCTGATTTACTGACTAATCAATGTTCGTGATGTATCTGAGGGGGCATTTGGATTAACAATTTTCAGCCTATGGAGTGTTTGCAAACTCTCCACTCTTTCTCATATATGCTGTGTGATTGGTCACGAATCCCATGCTAATGGTTCCGCTCCAGAAATGAACTGGGAGCCAGCACTGCAAAGCTCACAGTGAAGCAAGCAGCTGTGTTCAGCACCAGCTGAAGCCTCTGAATGGCTTTCTAGGGCAGCACATTGCAATCATCCAGTCTGGAGGCCACAAAAACCAGGATAACAGGTGCTTTCCACAGCAAGAGAGGGGCATGGTCACCTTCCAGCTAAACAGAGAGAACAGGGTACTTCCAGCCACCATTAAAAGTCAAGGAGTTGTTGAAGAACCAGAGAGATGTAACCCATAAGTATGTACCACCCAGAGATGGCTCACCTATGCCCTGCCCCCGAGATGCTTCCCCTACCAATCAGCATCACCAGCGAGCTTCAGTCAACTCATTCTCAGCCATGCCCGTAGCTTGGCCAGATGCTGGGAAAGCAGACTGGCTGCATTGTCTGAGCCTGATGAGAGATGCGGACCTGAGTTGGAGGCTCCAGAAGGTTTTCTTAGTGGACAAGGCATCCACATTCCAAAACCCAAACACCACTATTGCAGAGTGGCCGAGGATCTGGGGCCAACTTTTCAGTGGGCAGGCCTTCCTTTGGAGGGTACAATTTGCACCCACAAAAGGATAGGTGCGGGAACTAGGGGTGCAGCCGCACCCCCTGGCTTGACGCGGTTTCCATCATGTACGGGGTTTACAGTTTGGTTCAATGGCTCTCAGCACCCCCACTCTGCACATTGTTCCAGCACCCCTGCACAAAAGAGGCTGGCCTTGCAAGCCCAAGTCTTGGACGGTAACACATCAAGCTACCCAATCACAGGTGCAAATCAGGCCATCAGAATGCAACGACGAAGACTTGTGCCTGCAGTTCCTTTGTGGGCAGGAAATCTGCCCACAAACCAGAAGGCCAAGTGGCATCCGCAGACTAGCTAAAAACATATCCTGAATGTGCAAGGAACCTGAATTCCCCATTCCTTCCTCCCCACTCCCAAAGTAACCCCTGCCACCCAGGGTTTGAGAAGCATATGGCTGTGGTGTGGTGAGGAACAACGGTTTCCAGGGTGCTCAGCCTAGTAATTTCCATGAGCTCTGAAGTTCACTGACATTTTTTCTTACTGAAAGAGATTACTGACCGGAGAGACACTACCTTTGAAGCTGCCAAGGTCTATTGAGTAAATATGCATTTAGGCATCTTTTAAAAAGTGAAGTATTGATCAGCTAAGCTGCAGCAGGTCTCCTGTAAGACCATATCCCAGCAGCAAAGCTGTCTATTTTTTATATATATGATAGACAGTGGCACTTCACTTCCTTTAGTGCTGCTACAATCAAGAGTGTGGGGCTGTAGCTCCATCCTGGAGAAGAAAAGTTTCTTGCCAAAAGGAACTTGTAAGGCACTCAGACACTACAGTGATGCAGGCAGGATAAGACCCAGAATGGAATGGAATAGAACAGAACAGAATGTGTGGGATCCTGTTGTTATTTATATTATGGTAGTAGCACCCAGGGCAGGGGTAGGCAACCTATGGCACGTGTGCCAAAGACGGCACACGAGCAGATTGTCAGTGGCACTCACACTGCCTGGGTGCTGGCCACCTGTCCGGGGGTCTCTGCATTTTAATTTAATTTTAAATGAAGCTTCTTAAACATTTTAAAAACCTTATTTACTTTACATACAATAACAGTTTCGTTATATAGTAAAGACTTATAGAAAGAGACCTTCTAAAAACATTAAAATATATGACTGGCACGCAAAACCTTAAATTACACTGAATAAATGAAGACTCGGCACACCACTTCTGAAAGGTTGCTGACCCCTGACCTAGGGGCCCATCTCATGGATACGAGCTCCATTGTGCTAGGTGCTGTACAAACACAGAACAAAAAAAAAAAAAAACCAACAGCCCTGCACAAAGGAGTTTACAACCCAAGGCTCTGTCCACATTTGAGACCTTATAGCAGCTGATTCAGCTGCGCTGCTGTAAGATCTCTTGTGTAGCTGCTCTATGCCCACAGGAGAGAGCTCTCCCGTCCGCATAATTAAACCTCAATGAGCGGCCATAGCTATGTCAGCAGGAGAAGCTCTCCTGCCGACATAGCCCTGTGCACATTACCACTTATGCTGGCAAAATTTGTGTCGCTCAGGGGTGTATTTATTTTCACATCCCTGAGCCACATAGGTTTTGCTGACATCAGTGGCAGTATAGACATGGCCTCAGTTTCTCTCTCCCCCCTCCCCTTCTAGTGTCTCCCTGGCAAGGCTTTATATATATATATTTTATACACACACCACTTTGGGATCATTCAGGACATAAGCAGCTACATAAACGTAAGATGTTTTCTTTTACAAAATATGAGATGTGATCATTATTTGGATGAGATTTTCAGTTAGGCCTGGTGGGGGTGGGGAAAGACCCCTACAATGGCCTATTTATGACTGATTATTCTCAAACACACACCAGCAGTCTAGGCGTTAAACCTGGCAAGATGCTGAATGTTTCCTGACAGCTGCTGCGCACCCTTTACTCCCCTTGCAGGAAATGGCAAATGCAAGCCCTCAGCACCTGTCAGGTTTAAGTCCAAATGCCTCCCCAAAGCCAGAACCGGGAGATCTTCTCCACTGAATAACAATTACTATAATTATTATTTTGTTATACAGACAAAATTATAATTTGGGCTGCAAAGTGCTATGCATGACAACTGGACTATAGAAATTAAACAACAACACTACTTTGCATTCATATAAACACCTTCACCCAATGATCTCAGAGCTGTTAAAAAACATTAATTAAGCCTCACAACAGTGCTGGGAAGTTAGCTTAAGGACTGCTATGAACAATGTGTATGTGCTCTTGCCTTTTAACTGATACAAGCAAAACAGCTCAGCTGTGTGTCAAAGGCCCTATATTTCTAACAGGTAACAGAGAATCCCCTTTAGTTCAAGTACTGTGTTTTTGGGACAGGAAGAACTGAGTTCTCTCTGGCCTTAGCATCCAACTGAAGATGAATTTAAAGAACCCTAGTTATCACTCTAAAAACAACAAGGAAAACTCCCCTTTACTACCTCTGTCTCTCCAGAGACCAGTACTTGAGACACTCAGAGCGTTCCAGTCAGTGCAGTATAAATTCACTCAAGCCATTAAGCCCAAACTCCTACCGCATCTGAAAGCGGGACTGTACTGTGGAAAGCCACGGCAACTCGTTTTAAGCAGTAATGCCATAACGATTACATGCTTGTGTTTCCTGGCTCAGGCTCTTGACCAATAGTCCTGATTCACCGGCAAGTGATGGGTCATTCCCTCATTAGTAGGAATACATTTCATTAGTCCCTTCTGCTCTCTCTCGGACTCCCCCGCTTTCTCTCCATACCCGAGTGTGCGTCTGGATAATGTCACTTGTGTGCAGGATAAATCAGCTGAACAAATCCTATTATATTTTGGAATACTGACAGCAACATGGTAATGACATTGAAACAGGGAAAATATTGTGTTGCTCCTACTGATCTCATGTCACCCACATGGCCATGCCAACTTCATTACTGTACTAAAATGGCAGAGGTCTCGGCTTCTCTCACCAGAGCCACCATTTTTGGGATGTACACGGACACATCCATATTATAGATGGTCTGTCTAGCCCCTCCCATCTTTAAAGCGTTACGAATACACGTACCTCCACAGTATCTGTACCGCTGTGGGAGACAGGTCACTGACTCGCTAACAAACAGCGGGGGGCTGGTGAAACGAGAAAGAAACTGGGTGATGCAGATGGCACTGCTATATAAATTGTGCACACAACAGGAGGTGGGACTAGAAGTTTGTTTTTTCAGCTCCAGACAGCACAGCTGTCTAACGCTGGAACCAAAGGAAAACTTCTGGTGATGGGGGGATTAGATCCCTTTATGCTCACTGGCTGGCTAGCCATGGACTCTGATGCCACTCACACACAAACCAGTATGTTATATAGCATGTGCCTGGTGAAGGGTCATCCAGACTTGTTACATCTCATAGGCTGACATATCAAGAGTCTCGTTCTTTAGCAAAACCTGCAAGGCTGCACTCTTTATTCTTGGCATTTGTCTAAGTAAGGGAGAGGTAGCCCGTGGGAAGGGAGACTGGCCAGGTGACTCATGCACTAGATTAAGACACTCCATAGCTCTGGGTTCAACCCCCAGCTGTACCACAAGCTTCCTGTGTGATGCTGGGTAAGTTACTTAGCCTCTCTGCACCTCAGTTCCCCAACTGTAAAATGGGACCAATGATTCTGATTTGTCTATTTACAGTGTAAACTCTTTGGGATAGATACGGTCTCTTACCACGTGCACCGATACAGTCTCTTACCATGTGCACCAAGTACAGCAGGGCCTCCAGGTCCTCCTTCAATAGTAATAACGATGAGTGAGTTGCTGTGCTGCTTTGGGGAGATTTGCTTTCGAGGAAGTCCTGTGCTGGGTGCAATCTCATAGGACGCACCAGAAGCATTGAAACATAATGTAAATGTTTTTTTAAGGACATTGCCAGAAGTTTAGCGCACTAGCTGGTTCTTTAAATATTAGAGTCCAAATCCGGCCCTGACTTACACCCTACATAACTCCACTGCAGTCAGGGAAGTGACGGGGGCGTAAGTCAGTGCATGACAAGGCCCAGAGGGCAAAGCTAAATTCAAATGTACCCTTGACCTCAACAGAAGGGATATTGTGCAGCTCCGGGCCTGGGACCAGTGGTGCTTTAAATAGCATCAGGCTTGTGGGGATAGCCCGAGGTCCTTTGCTTCTGGTTCTTGTAGGACTCTTGGATTCTGCCGCTTTTTTTAAAAAGCGGTTACGTAACTATCCCCTTGGGCTGGCAAACTTGCAAGGTAACAGCACAGTGAGGCAACGTGAGGTCAGGCCTGGTAAGTAGCTGTTCACCTGGCATGTACACAAGTGCAAGGCCATCATATGGAGCCCACAGAAGACCTTAGGCTAGGACACGTGCAATAGAGCCGCTGGGTCCCTGGCAGCCAAAGCAGCTAAAATCAGCTCCTGAACACAACATCTAATCTGTTGTAAGACATACGGCAAACAGCAGCAGCTGAGACAAACTCTGCACAGCTCTTCTCCACTCAGGCAGCCAGGGCAGGGCTGCCACTTAGCACACCTGCAAGAGACCCTGCCCCGGGGGGTGCTGAGCACATCACACCACATGCAGTGTGAGCGCGGCCCGCAGAGTAGGCGGCGATGTGGGGGAGGGAGCTAAGAGACCCTGCATGAAACATCCCAGACACAACAGTACTCGTCAGCAGCCTCGGGCCCCATTCCACCTTCAATGGGCATTCTGTGTGAGCAGGGTCAACAAGCAAGCAAGAAGCCAAAAGCGAACAGCACAGATCACAGGGTAATGGCAGCCAGCCATTTAAAGGGACAGAAATCTTATATATTTTTAAAAGGAGGTTGGTCTGCAGCTTTATTAATTATTATTATTATTTTTTAAAAGAAATTTGGGGGGGGGGAAAGGAGGGAAGAGGACAGGACCGGAAGGAATTTGCTTCCAAGGATATTTGTTTTGCAATGTTACAGGCAGCCAAACTGAACTAGTGGAGGATTATTATTGGCATTACCATCATGTGTACTCTCTGTAACAAGAACTACTTTCTGCTTGGATCATACTTGATGCCTCTAATAAATAACACGTCTAGGTCATTAGGCCCTGATTCAGCAATGCACTGAAGCATGTGCTTTGACTTGAGTCGGTGCATACGTGCTTTGCTGCAGCATGGCCTTATAAAAGCACTTTTCAGCCATGACTCTCAAAGCTCTTTACAGGGCAGTTATGGAGTAAAAACTTTGCAAATGAGATGTCATCTTCGTATGGGCGTGTCCATGCAAATACCAAACTTCAGCCTTTGAGCATGCCCAGTGTGAACTGGATGAATAATGTGTGAATAATGCACCAGGCATTATTTCTGGGCCTGTTACCTTTCAACCTGCTGTACAGGGTAAATCTTTGAGTCCTTGTCTTGCCAATAACTTTAGAGGAGGAAATGAGGAGGGAGCTATAAGTGAACCACTCTTTGGCAAATTTTTAAATATAAATGTTATTAAACCCCCATTAGACTCTTTGCCATTCCTGATTGCAGATCTCCCCGGTCTGAGGGTGGAAACAGAAACTTTCAACTTTGGAAACAGCCTCTGCTTACGTTTGCTTTACTGAGGGTTTATAGATTCATAGATTCCAAGGACAAAATGGTCCATTGTGATCATCTAGTCTGACCTCCTATATAACACAGGCCATAGAACTGCCCCAAAACAATTCTTAGAAAAGATCTTTTAGAAAAACATCCAATCTTGACTTTAAAATGGTAAGTGATGGAGTATCCACTACGACCTTTGGTAAATTATGCCAATGGTTAACTACACTCACAGTTAAAAATGTATGCTGTAATTCTAGTCTGAATTGGTCTAGTTTCAACATCCAGCCATTGGATCATGTTATAGCTCTCTATGCTATATCGAAGAGACCATTATTAAATATTTGTTACCCAGATAGATATAGACAAATAACATCACCCTTTAACTGTCTCTTTGTGAAGCTAAATACAGTGAGCTCCTAGAGTCTATCACTAAAAGGCAGGTTTTCTAACCCTTTAATCATTCTCGTGGCTCTTCTTTGAACCCTCTGAACAGCCTTCTTGAACTGTTGACACCAAAACTGGACAGAGTGTTCCAGCAGTGGTCACACCAGTGACCAATATAAAGGTAAAATAACCTCTCTACTCCTGCTCGAGAGTCCCCTGTTGGTAATCTATGTGGATTTAGGAAAACTGAAAAGGGTAAGAACCATAAGTGATGGAATGAAATGGAAGGAAAATTTAAAGGAGGATAGGAGAAATACTTCCCAACAGTGGGATCATGGAAGAGTATGGCTATAGCTACATAACTATGTCCCTGGTCACAGCCTCAGCAGGCACTGAACCTGAGACCTCTGGATTTAAAAAACATAATAAGCCTCTACAGGTTGAGCTAAAAGAGCAGCTTTATTAGTTCAGAAACACCGATGGACTCAAATTGGTACACATAGCCTGTCCACTACAGAGACACAAAGAGCCCCAGCATGCTAGTGCAGGTTACATCTGCACTGGGGAAATTTACCAAAAATATTCCCACTGGTGAGCACAGTTACATGAATTAGTCCCATGGAAGCTGATAGGCTATTGCTATCAGGAACTACTCAGAGTGAGAAAGTGCTCAACTCATACCAACATGAGTGCAAAGATCATACCTGCAAAAATGTAGAGGCCAGAACCCCTAACTGAACTTCTCCTAAACTGATGTCAGAGAAAAACACAGTTCTCACTCTCAGGTTGGGTGCAGCAAATCAGATACACGTTATTACCTCAAGCAATTGGACAGAGGGAGAGAGAGCACTAGGACACAGGGTTTCCCCCACCTAGGCAGGTCTCTCCCAGATAAACAATTTGAGCAAGTATTTATACCTTTATTACAGACAATAAGCAGCAACAACTGCACATTGTTTATACATATTCCTTCATGATATCTTATTTTTCTTACCATTTCTCTTAGTCTGCATTCTATTCTTATCGAATACAAGGTCACAACAGCCTCTTTCACAGTTGTTTTCCACTTGCTTCGCACTATCCCTGCTTCTACAAATCTTGCGTTATTAAAGCGAGGGTTAGCCTGACTCCTACTCATTTCAGAGGCCTGCATCCAAATTCCCTTTATCTACTTCCACACTGATCCAGTTGTCATCCTTGCATGATCCTTGCATGCAGTGATGGTATGGGAATGCCACAAAACCACATGCATCGGAGGTCCCACCTCCTTAATTCGAAAGCAACGGTCCATCCATTTTTCAAAGAGAAATGGATATTTTCCTGTGCACTGAATAAAAGTTTTAGCTGTACAATAATCCACCACAATTCCTCTACTGTTCCTGGAGACTGAATAGGGGAAAGGTAAGGTGAGAGGCTACACAAGGCTTTGGTTTTGGTGCTACTTTTCTCTTAGCCTCTGGAAATGCTGGCACTTCCTACCACACCTCCACCCATCTCTATAGAGGATTCTATTTTGCAGACAGAACACTCCGGATGGGGATTCCTGGGAACAACTGACTAGTAAGTGGCAGTGTTGTCCAGTAGCCAGCACACGGGACAGATTCAGGAGACCAGAGTTCTATTCTCAGCTGCACATTGACCTACCCCATGATCTTGGGCAAATTGTGTTTCTCTCAGTTTCAATTTCTCCATCTGTAAAAGGGGGATAATGATATTTTCCTTCCCCGGTAAAGCACATTGAAATCTTTGGATGAAAAATGAGGTGGAAGAACTTGGTATTATTATTGCTAGGACAGGTGTTTGTTCTCCCAACAAAAGCAGAAATCCAAATTGATAACCCATTGGGGAGGGACGGGGGGAAGAGATGAATAGTAACACACTAAAATTCCCAGCCACTTCCTCATCACAGTTGCAGGGCACATGGATCTTCAGGACAAGAGCAAGCATAGAACTCAATTGGCTCCTATATTAATAACATAAGAACAGCCATATTAGGTCAGACCAAAGGTCCATCTAGCCCAGTATCCTGTCTTCCGACAATGGCCAACACCAGGTGCTTCAGAGGGAATGAACAGAACAGGTCATCATCAAGTGATCCATCCCCTGTCGCCCATTCCCAGCTTCTGACAAACAGAGGCTGAGGACACCATCCCTGCCCAACCTGGCTAATAGCCATTGATGGACCTATCCTCCATGAATTTATCTAGTTATTTTTTGAACCCTGTTATAGCCTTGGCCTTCACAACATCCTCTGGCCAAGAGTTCCACAGGTTGACTGTGCATTGTGTGAGGAAGTACTTCCTTTTGTTTGTTTTAAATCTACTGCCTATTGATTTCATTTGGTGACCCCAAGTTCTGGTGTTATGCATACGAGTACAGACCCCCTACTGCTTGAGCGAGAAGAGCCTCTGCCTGTAGCTGCTAGCCATAGATGATCTATGACACACCACGAAGCAGTTTTGGTTCTCACCCACAGGATAGCGGTGCACCCATCAGTCACCATGTTACAACATTTTGCACTTACTCAGCATGTTCTGGCCTTGTCATCATCAGTGCAGCGAGGGTACCAGTGATTTTCCCAAGCTCACATAAAAAGGGTAATAGGAGAGTTGGGAATATACCCAGGAGTCCGGACTCCCATTCCCCTGCTGAAACTACTTGGCAACTCTGCCTCCCTGTGACTCACACTTTGGTCCCTACCCTCAAAATAAGAGGCTATCCGAGCACTTCTTTAGCTGTCCTCCCAGCCAAGCCGCTCATCAGGGAATAACTCTGAAGCCTCCCCAGGTATGTGCCCCAAAGTCCAACTATACTACAGTGTTGGGAAACGATTGCCCAACCCTTTGAGAGCTCCTGAGCTCAGAAAGGTTTTTTTTCCTAGCAACAGGGCTGCCACAAAAAACAAGAAGAGATTGACTACAGTAATTTAGACAGTCAAACTCCATTTCCTGCCAAAAGACAAACAAAATACACCCGCAAGGCAGCAGTCAGGTGGTGGCTGGGGGCTGGCGCTTGATTATCTTGGACAGATATTTCACTAGAGTATCCTGGCAGCAGCGGCTAAGGTGACACCTTTTCATTTAAGGCACTCGGCTTTGTTACGCTGCAGTTCATCAAGCGGGCGCTTGTGAAAAATAAGAATCCAATCAGACAGATGAAAAGACCTGGCTGCCAGGATGAGCGGCTGAGCTTCCTCCTTCGCTCTCTAGAATAGCGAGGGTCAGCGGAGAAAACCTTCCGTATCACCACCCGAGACACTGTGGCTGGGATTCAATCCCCACGCAACACGCAGTCAGGTCATCTGCTTTCTTCCCCTGGGGTCTCCAAAGCAAGTGCTATGACACACCAGTGCTACCTTCTGGGAGACACCTGCTGCAAGCCCATCCAGCTCCGGTGTTTCAGGATAGCAGACCACCGGGCTGTTCCCAGAAGCAATGGGCCATAGAAGGCTCCACTGGGCCGTGAAGATGGACTGCAGACTGGACTCTAACTAGCACCCTGCTCTGGGAAGTACCCTCCCTTTGGGGAGGTTGCCCCAGGAGGCGTTGGAGGAGACTCACTAAAAGAATCCCTGCAGAAAACTGATCCTTGGGAGCAATAATGTGAATGGGCTTCAGCCAGTGGGAGAGAAGGAAAGACAACTAAACGGGCAGGTGAGAGGGATCCTGAAGGGCATCCCCTAAAATAAGTTGAGGATTTTTAATATAGATAAAAGCAAAACCACAGAGTAGCCCAAGGTGCCTGCATTTCCCAGGTGGGAAAAGGCACCAGGGTTTTAAGTCTTGTGAAGGATAGTCCAGCAGTTAGGGCATAAGTCTGGGACTCAGGATTCCTGGGTTGAATTCTCTCCTCTACACAGGCTGCCTATGTGACCTTGGGCAAGTCACTTAGTCTCTCTGTGCCCATCTGTAAAACAGGGATAAATAGCACTGGGGACTTGGCAGGATAAATACTTTTAAAGATTGGAGGGGCTCAAATACGACAGCAATGGGGGTCCTATATGTAATTGAGATGGAGAGATAAACAATGCACCTGAAACCTGTGGAAATCCATTATGCCCAGACCAGGGGCAACAAAACAGGGGGGCTTGAGGCCATGGCCACTTGTAAAAGTGGAATGGCTATGCCCTCCTCCCCCTTTTTACCAGCTGTAAAGGCAAGCAATGGGGGGATGGAACGGAGAGGAGCGAGCGGGGGACAGAGTCTTGGGGGGGGAAGAGGCGGCACGGGAGGGGGCCTCGGGGGAAGAGGCAGTGCGAGGGCAGGGGGAAGCAGTGTGAGGGTGGGATCTTGGGGAGAAGGGGCTGTGCAGGGATGGGGGCTATGGTTTGGGCTCCTGTGGGCCCTCCACACACATTTTTAGGGTGCTTCCGCTGCTCCTGGCCCAAACACTCACCATGTGTCCATTATTACGTTGGATTATCCAAACATGAGCAATTATAGTCACAGACTTGCATGCGTCCTATAGTTTCTATCAGAGAAGAAGAGATTCTTCTTAACTTCCTATCCTAAACTCCTTAGTAGTAGCACTGGGCTCTCTCTCTCTCTCTCTCTCTCCCCAGCCCCCATAGGTATATAATTAAATTTCATTAAACTTTTTGAAAGTTTAAAGTTGTTTCCATATCACACAGTTTAAAAAGCAGACCTATTTATGGTGTTTTTAAAAAAATGCTTTTTTCCCCCCCAAAAAATTGTTATAGAAACAGCTACTGAAATAGTAGGAGCTCCAACCTCCTACCACACTTCGCTATAAATGGAAAATTTCAATAATCATTTCGATAAACATTTGGATTTAAAAAGTGACAAAAAAAATTGTGAAGAATGAAACATTTCAAAAAAAGAGAGACAAGGTCGGGGGGAGGAATATCTTTTATTGGACCAATTGATGTTGGTGAAAGAGACAAAGCTTTGGGGCTACACAGAGCTCTTCTTCAGCTCTGGGAAAGGGACTGAGAATGTCATCGCTCAGTACAAGGGTGTAACAGATCAGGAGTTGACACATTTCCCAAGAGACTGTTCAAGGTGAAGTGGGCAGTTAACACGCCTACAGTGGTAGGGCAAAGGAGGGTTATCAGAGTGGGTTACAGATAGTGATCAGTGATGTGATTGCTAAGCATTGTGGGATCAAATGTATTATTCAAACGTAAGCTATTCTTATCCCATATGTACACAGTGCTGAAGGAATAGGGGGACGCTGCAGCATTACCTGGCACCATTCATCACCCAAGTGAATAATGCCTGTTTGAAAAGCCACTGAGTAGTCATAAAAAATGACCAATTTTCCCTGATTTATGCTGCAGATTAGTAACTACTGCCTTCTGCCCTTAAGAGGGAAGGAACGTGCGCTATTTTTCATTCATCCATTTGTCTACTGTTCTTCAGGAGATGCACTGTCCTTCGGATGGCGGTTCCACGACCACCCACTCCCAAGAGAAGGAGGCGGGTGGTGGTGGTCGGGGACTCTCTCCTCAGTGGGACTGAGTCATCTATCTGCCACCCTGACCGGGAAAACCAAGAAGTCTGCTGCTTGCCAGGAGCTAGGATTCACGATGTGACGGAGAGACTGCAGAGACTCATCAAGCTCTCAGATCGCTACCCCTTCCTGCTTCTCCACATGGGCATCAATGATACTGCCAAGAATGACCTTGAGCGGATCACTGCAGACTACGTGGCTCTGGGAAGAAGGATAAAGGAGTTTGTGGCGCAAGTGGTGTTCTCGTCCATCCTCCCCGTGGAAGGAAAAGGCCTGGGTAGAGACCGTCGAATCGTGGAAGTCAAACGAATGGCTACGCAGGTGGTGTCGGAGAGAAGCCTTTGGATTCTTTGACCATGGGATGGTGTTCCAAGAAGGAGGAGTGCTAGGCAGAGATGGGCTCCACACTAATGAAAAGAGGGAAGAGCATCATCGCAAGCAGGCTGGCTAACCTAGTGAGGAGGGCTTTAAACTAGGTTCACCGGGGAAGGAGACCAAAGCCCTAAGGACGTGGGATACCGGGAGGAAACACGAGCAGGAGCACGCGAGAGGGGAGGGCTCCTGCCTCATACTGAGAAAGAGGGACAATCAGCGACTTATCTCAAGTGCCTATACACAAATGCACGAAGCCTGGGAAACAAGCAGGGAGAACTGGAAGTCCTGGCACAGTCAAGGAATTATGATGTGATTGGAATAACGGAGACTTGGTGGGATAACTCACATGACTGGAGTACTGTCATGGATGGATATAAACTGTTCAGGAAGGACAGGCAGGGCAGAAAAGGTGGGGGAGTTGCATTGTATGTAAGAGAGCAGTAGGACTGCTCAGAGCTCTGGTATGAAACTGCAGAAAAACCTGAGAGTCTCTGGATTAAGTTTAGAAGTGTGAGCAACAAGGGTGATGTCGTGGTGGGAGTCTGCAATGACCACTGGACCAGGGGGATGAGGTGGATGTGGCTTTCTTCCGGCAACTACAGGAAGTTACTAGATCACAGGCCCTGGTTCTCATGGGAGACTTTAATCACCCTGATATCTGCTCGGAGAGCAAGACAGCGGTGCACAGACAATCTAGGAAGTTTTTGGAAAGTGTAGGGGACAATTTCCTGGTGCAAGTGCTGGAGGAACAAACTAGGGGCAGAGCTCTTCTTGACCTGCTGCTCACAAACCGGGAAGAATTAGTAGGGGAAGCAAAAGTGGATGAGAACCTGGGAGGCAGTGACCATGAGATGGTCGAGTTCAGGATCCTGACACAAGGAAGAAAGGAAAGCAGCAGAATACGGACCCTGGACTTCAGAAGAGCAGACTTTGACTCCCTCAGGGAACTGATGGACAGGATCCCCTGGGAGAACAACATGAGGGGGAAAGGAGTCCAGGAGAGCTGGCTGTATTTTAAAGAATCCTTATTGAGGTTACAGGGACAAACCATCCCGATGTGTAGAAAGAATAGTAAATATGGCAGGCCACCAGCTTTGCTTAACAGTGAAATCCTTGCTGATCTTAAACACAAAAAAGAAGCTTACAAGAAGTGGAAGATTGGACAAATGACCAGGGAAGAGTATAAAAATATTGCTCGGGCATGCAGTAGTGAAATCAAGAAGGCCAAATCACACCTGGAGTTGCAGCTAGCAAGAGATGTTAAGAGTAACAAGAAGGGTTTCTTCAGGTATGTTAGCAACAAGAAGAAAGTCAAGGAAAGTGTGGGCCCCTTACTGAATGATGGAAACAACCTAGTGACAGAGGATGTGGAAAAAGCTAAATGTACTCAATGCTTTTTTTGCCTCTGTGTTCACGAACAAGGTCAGCTCCCAGACTACTGCACTGGGCAGCACAGCATGGGGAGGAGGTGACCAGCCCTCTGTGGAGAAAGAAGTGGTTCAGGACTATTTAGAAAAGCTGGAAGAGCACAAGTCCATGGGGCCAGATGCACTGTATCCGAGAGTGCTAAAGGAGTTGGCGGATGTGATTGCAGAGCCATTGGCCATTATCTTTGAAAACTCATGGCAATCGGGGGAGGTCCCGGACGACTGGAAAAAGGCTAATGTAGTGCCCATCTTTAAAAAAGGGAAGAAGGAGGATCCTGGGAACTACAGGCCAGTCAGCCTCATCTCAGTCCCTGGAAAAACCATGGAGCAGGTTCTCAAGGAATCAATTCTGAAGCACTTAGAGGAGAGGAAAGTGATCAGGAACACTCAGCATGGATTCACCAAGGACAAGTCATGCCTGACTAATCTAATTGCCTTTTATAATGAGATAACTGGCTCTGTGGATGAGGGGAAAGCAGTTGACGTGTTGTTCCTAGACTTTAGCAAAGCTTTTGACACGGTCTCCCACAGTATTCTTGCCAGCAAGTTAAAGAAGTATGGGCTGGATGAATGGACTATAAGGTGGATAGAAAGCTGGCTAGATTGTCGGGCTCAACGGGTAGTGATCAATGGCTCCATGTCTAGTTGGCAGCCAGTATCAAGTGAAGTGCCCCAAGAGTCGGTCCTGGGGCCAGTTTTGTTCAATATCTTCATTAATGATCTGGAGGATGGTGTGGATTGCACTCTCAGCAAGTCTGCAGATGACACTAAACTGGGAGGCAAGGTAGATAAGCTGGAGGGTAGGGATAGGATACAGAGGGCCCTAGACAAATTAGAGGATTGGGCCAAAAGAAATCTGATGAGGTTCAAGAAGGAGAAGTGCAGAGTCCTGCACTGAGGACGGAAGAATCCCATGCACCGCTACAGACTAGGGACCAAATGGCTAGGCAGCAGTTCTGCAGAAAAGGACCTAGGGGTTACAGTGGACGAGAAGCTGGATATGAGTCAGCAGTGTGCCCTTGTTGCCAAGAAAGCCAATGGCACTTTGGGATGTATACGTAGGGGCATTGTGAGCAGATCGAGGGACGTGATCGTTCCCCTCTATTCGACATTGGTGAGGCCTCATCTGGAGTACTGTGTCCAGTTTTGGGCCCCACACTAAAAGAAGGATGTGGAAAAATTGGAAAACGTCCAGCGGAGGGCAGCAAAAATGATTAGGGGACTGGAACACATGAGTTATGAGGAGAGGCTGAGGGAACTGGGATTGTTTAGTCTGCAGAAGATAAGAATGAGGGGGGATTTGATAGCTGCTTTCAACTACCTGAAAGGGGGGTTCCAAAGAGGATGGTTCTAGACTGTTCTCAGTGGTAACAGATGACAGAACGAGGAATAATGGTCTCAAGTTGCAATGCGGGAGGTCTAGGTTGGATATTAGGAACAACTTTTTCACAAGGAGGGTGGTGAAGCACTGGAATGCGTTAGCTAGGGAGATGGTGGAATCTCCTTCCTTAGAAGTTTTTAAGGTCAGGCTTGACAAAGCCCTGGCTGGGATGATTTAGTTGGGGATTGGTCCTGCTTTGAGCAGGGGGTTGGACTAGATGACCTCCTGAGGTCCATTCCAACCCTGATATTCTATGATTCTATGATTCATTCTTCCCTTTCTGAAAACTTTACTTGGTGGCTAAGTTTGTGCTGCCCAAAACCCCTGCTCTTGGTTAGTTTACTCCCCTTTACACATACACTCTCTCTCTCTCACACACACACACACACACACACACGCTCAGATTTTGTAAGCAATGGCGCCTAGTACTTTGCCTCAATTCACTCTGCAAGCCAGGCCAGCCCAAGCCTTAGGGCCAGGAGCTGCAGAGAGACTCAGACCCAGCCTCTTCTACCCAAGAGATGAGCATGAGACTCGGTGCACTCAGGCCAGCTGAGTCACCAACTCAAAGCTCATTTCGCTTGATGCCAGCAGTCACAGCTGCCGCTCTGGCTCAGCAGCAAGGCCTTCTGACTGGCTTGAGCAGTCAAGTACAGCACACTCCTCCCAGTCTCCTCTGTAATTATTTGTGTGCATGCTGCAGTCCATTAGTGCCGCGTGCCGGGATGGCTCGCAGATAAGATTCTACAAACTTGGTCGTGGCCATGAACAAACATTGCACGGGGAAGAAAACGGAAGCAGCCACAAACGGGGAGGGGGACTCGGATTTTCTGTTAACTGCTTGCTGCCCTATTAGAAAAACATGAGGCCAGAGTAGCCATACCCTGCACTCCAGCTCACGGCCAGCTATCTACAGCGTGGGGGGCTATTGCTGTAGAGTTTAGGAATGAACTCTTTGTTTACTACAGAAGAGCAAAAAAATCAGGACCTATGTTTGACCACATCTCTTAAAAGCCCAAGCAGGTCCTCCTAATCTCTGTCAGTCTCACTGTAACACTCCCAGAGCTTCTCACCACTCACCCCGTCGGCCAGCCTAGGCCTTTGGCCAGGCTGAGGATTTCAGTTTCTGATGGCGAGGCAGCAAAGTAGCTCGCCACCCTTCAATTCCCATTGTGCTGACAGGCAAAGCCACTCTGCGGATACATTTACACCTGCAACCATGCAGCCGTGCCAGCGGATGGCTGACAAGGGCTGTAACGGGGGCAAATCACCCATGGAGAGAAGGCCCTAGTGAGACGTCTATCCCAGACATCTCAGCAGCCACCTCCACTTATTGAAAGGCTACACTTTCCAGGCTGAGGGGGTGGGTTCTGCCAGCTGTATTTAAGTTGAGGAGTTAGTACCTTTCCCGGGGGCGGCCAACTGAAATCAACAGAGCAAAGTGCTTCTCAACTTAAGGGTTCAGAATCTAATACTCCTCCGAATCGTGCCTTTCATTCGGGGCTCTCTATGCACTTTCTCACGCTGGGGATGGCTCATCTCCACTGTACAGATGTAGAGACTGAGCACAATAATGCTTTGGCAGCTTTCCCTGCCTGGGTCACACAGCAAAGCTGGTAAAGGAACAGAGTCCCAGTCCCCTGCTCCGACCACTAGGCCATGCTCCAACTCTTTGCTCACATTCTCCTATGCAATTTAATAGTTGTTTTCATCAAGGTCTCATTATAGGGACCACAGAGAGCTAACGGTCCCTTTCATGGCTTATCAACGCCACTGAAATGACGGGGTTGGCGCGATTCCGTGTTCTGTCTCAGAGTTCTGCAGTCAGTTGTGCTGGGAGTTTGGTAGTAAGTCTACAGGCAGCAGATACCCCTATGTGGGGAGCTTTAGTGGCCCAACCAAGTAACCCCAGCGGAAAGTACTCCGCTTCAACCTAAAAGCAGCTCTTTGAAACTGCAGCGCTCCAGGGGCGCTGTACCTCTGGGCTTGATCCTTCTCCCACCGGAGTCAATGGGAGGGTTGCTTTTGGCTCCAATGGGCAGAAGGAATCCGACTCAAAGAGACAGCCCAATTCTCATTTACACCAAGGCCTCTTTCTACCAGGCGCAGAGATGGAATTTTTGCCCACTTTCAGGCCCCCCTTTACGCTGCCAGTGGCCTAAGCCAATAGGGAAATCACTCACAGAAACTAAGTCAGACTAAACTTCTCTGCCATTGAACCAAATGGCTAATGGCCCGGAGGAAAGCGGAGTGGATACTGTGTGAATCAAAGAGGAGGCATTCCAAGTCTGCCATTTGACTGGGGGTGGGGGGGCGTTCCACAGTGCTTAGTTTGTAATGAAAGAGCCGCCGGGGCTCAAGCACTTATTTTACATTCATAACTGATCCAGCAAGCCCAGAGGTGCCGGGACTATGAACTGCCTGCCAAGCCTAGAGGTGCCAGGGCTCAGCAGTGCAAGCCCACGCCCAAATTAAGTGCTCATGTTCCAGCTCCGCCATTCGACTGGGGGCCAGGGGAAGCATTCTGTGTTTTCCATTCTCGATTTGCTCAGACTTGAGCTTGCCTCTCACTTGATGGAGCTAATTAAGACGGAAAAACCAAAGCACGGCGCTCTGTTACATGCAGCCCAGATGCAGTATACGCTGTACTGCTGATTTCGGTACAGCATATCAAAGGCTGCAATACACTGCCTGGGTTGAGGCAGACCCCAACAAGCGTAGCCTGCACCATCAGGCAACGCAAGGATGCTTTGGCTTATTTGCAGAATAAACCCAAGCACCTTGCGCCCCCCACCCCGAATCTTCCCCTTGAATCTTGTAGCATATAGCACTGATCTTCAAGCTATTCCCTTATTGTTTTTTGGTGCACAAACATTGTAGAACTGGCTCTGCATGGGGAATTGGGGACTTCCGTGGGTTAATGGCCTATGTTACAGACCCCTAAAAAAATAATAATAATAATCAAGCCATATCTTAGCAAATCTTATTGTGCAAATTAGTTTAGACTCTGTCTCAAATTAGGGTGACCAGACAGCAAGTGTGAAAAATCGGGATAGGGCATGGTGGGTAATAGGAGCCTATATAAGAAAAAGACCCCAAAATCAGGACATCTGATCACCCTACCTCAAATTAAGATTTTGGGGGTAAAATTCCACCCATAAGCAGAGGTGCCACCTTAAGGGTTTCAGTGGTGTATAGAATTTGTGCTGGTCTTCTGGATGGAGGTGGAATTTCATCCCTAATTAATTATTTTGTAGAACAACAACTAAAGTAAATAGGCTGATTCCCTCCGAATATCTCAAAGCACCTTACACTAATTCTTTAACAATCACAACACTCCTGTGAGGTAAGAAAGCATTATGCTCCCCAATTCACAGATGGGGAAACTGAGGCACAAAGTGGTCACATGGTGAGTTGGTAGCGGAGCCCGGCATGGAACCCAGCAGTCCCAGCTCCTAGTTTTCTGGTCTACTCAGTAGGCCACACTGTCCTGGTACAAACAGCCACATGAAGTAGCTCAGTGTGGCTGGTTAAACACGTGACTTACCGCGCTGCTACAGGGAATGTCCTTGACTTTGAGCCAGGCCAGATCTAAGGTCCCCTCTCCCCTGTAGCAGGACTGAAGCCTTTCTTTGATGCGGTCATTGATCTTTTTCAGGATGAAGATGCACAGAGCAGACTCATCCAAGGACTTCATTTTCCTCTTCTGCCCCTTGGAGAAGACTGTGAAGAGGATATCGTCATCTGGGCTGGCACCCAAGGACCTGGCCAAGATGGCACCTGCCTTGGATAAATAGGCTGCTTGGAGAAGCCGGTACTCCACCCCGTTCTTCTCGCAGCCAATGGGCACCTCAACATAGGAGTTGAAGGCTGTGTCCTCCTTGCAGAGCCGGACCAGCTTGGAGGTGTAGACCTGCTCCTTGGTGGTGGAGCCAGGCGGGGAGATCATCTCAGGCTGCAGGGTCAGAAAGTAGACAAAGTTGCCGCTGCTGAAGCCGTAGATGTAGTAGATGTCGAAGTCAGGGATGATAGTGAACGTGTCTGAGGGGATCTTGATCATGGAGGCCACAAACTCGTCATGAAAGACATAAGCAAACATCCCATCCGCCTCGGAGTTCTTGGTGAGCTTCCTGCTGGAGATGGTGGGGAAGTACTCGGGCTTGCCATCCACGGCCGTGGCGATGAACAGCTTGTCATCCATGTTGCTGTAAGAAACAATGACTCCAAAAACAGAGCCACTCTCGTTTACCCCAGAGAGATAATGCTCCTTCTTATGGAAGGGCTCTCCCAGCTTGAAGAGGTCCTCCAGCCTCAACAGCTTGCAGATCCCCTGGTAAAGGCTCCCACAGGCGATCAACCTGTTCTCCTTGTAGTCTATCAGGAGCATCTTGTTGATATTGTTAGTGAGAGTCAAGGGTTCATTGCAAGTCTGGACTATCCTGGGAGGATAGCACTTTGGGTTATCTTCATCTGGACCAGTCTGGTGGGTCACCAGAACTTTTAGGTCATTGGAGAGTTTGTAGATCCTGTTGACAGCCCCCAAGTAAATGTGCCCAGTTTTTTCATCAACCACCAGGTGGTTAAAAGTCCCCTCTGCCTGCTCTCTGGGGAAAGTGGCAAAGGGCCTCTTTGGATGAGGTGGCTGTTGCCTAGCAAGGGATGGCATCATGGTAGATAGGAGCAGGTGGGCAATCAGGCAAGTCCATTTCCACATGGCTGCCGACATAGTTAGAAAGTTTTGTATTCCCAAGGGAGTGAGGATGCGGAGCGGCAAGCGTTTTCAAAGTCCCTTAGCGGATTTTGTCCTGCAAGCAAAGGGAGAGGAAAACAAAAGTATATTACTATGGAGTATTTCCCCCCCCACTTCCTCCTTCAAAACCATGCCATCCTCAGAGAATATTTAATTGCTAATCACCCCTTTCTCATCTCTGATCTCTCTGTATAAAACCAGCACAAAGGAACCCTCCTGGAAAGAAAAGACTGGGAGAAATCTCATGCCAGATTAATAACCAGCCACACACCGTAACACAATAGAGAAATGCATTGGAAGCAAACAGTGTAAAAGGGTTAATGGCCACAGATATTGACCAGTATTTGCATTACAAAACCCTGGCTTTGACGGGGTCCCATTGTGCTAGGCACTATACAGGGATATAGTTCCAGTACCTGAGTTTACAGTCCAAACAGACAAGACAGAATGAGTTATGCTCCCCTTTTTACGGACGGGAAACTTGAGTAGAAGAGAGATTCAGTGACTTACCCAAGGAATGGGTGACAGAGATAGGAATTAAACCCAGATCTTCTGTAGCCAAGCTCAGTGCCTTAACCACCCTTTCTCTCTGACAGAGTTAGTGTCCCTCCCTCCCTCTTCTCCTGGTGCTGTTCCACTTAGTATAAATTGAATATTCATAGGACCAGAGGGGAGAGAGCCAGAAAGAGGCACTGACCTAGGACTGGTGGTTTGGGCCCTGACCTAGGACACGGGACACCTAGGTTTAGGTCCTTGCTAAATCAGATAGGGCAGGAACTTTTCTTCTGCATCAGAATGAAACCAAAATTTTGAAACCTTGAGATCTTTCATGAAAGAAAACTGTTTTCTGTTTGGCCCCAGTGGGAACCCAACCCTTTCCGTTTCACCCCTTTGAGCTGCAGTTTTTAGTGCAGCCAAAGAGGATACATATACTGGTACTCAGTGTCCTTCTAGCCTGTTTACACTATACACGTAAAGGGGTTTCCCAACACCATTGTCCCGCAACACTGTAAACGCTGAATGGTGCTTTAACTGTGTAGGTTTAAAGAGACCGCTGTAAATTGCCATAGGTTTTAAACACACAGTTAAGTTCCCCTCTTTGCCCGGAGACAGAACCCTGTTTTAGCCACATTTGGAGACAGCTCCGTTGTTACTGGGTTCTCTGGCATAGCTGCATTTGTCTCGTAGCCGGGACCTGTGAAACTGCACCTCCTTCTCTTCATAGCTGCTTATTTAACAAAAACCAGTTCAGCTCCTTTGAGTCCTGCAGAGCCCATACAGCTACTGGAGAGTGATCTGGATTCCATTCTGGCTCACGCATCACATGCGGACCTTTCACCTAAGCGCTGAGTGCAAAAGCCTTATTACGGACAACCATTAGAGCAGGCTCCAAATCAAAGACAGTCACAAACCACACACCCCTGAACATTAGGCTGGTCAAAGCCTGCGTCTGACTTCCACAAAATGCCCCTTCTCTCTTTATAAGGACCAGAAGCAAAACTCCTTTTGAACCCGTCTCAAAGGGCTAGGCTCTGCCACCCCTACTCATGCTGAGTTATTCCACTGATATAAATGGTGTTAATTTTGAAATAAGGGTGGTGAGACCTGGTGCTAAGGATTGCAAGTGGCAAGGTGAACACAGCAGGATTTCCAGATCCCAGAGAGCTGAAGGTACAGCTAAGGCAATTAGAACCACTGGGCTAGATTAACACCTAGTCTGAATCCACTAACATCAATGGAGCTACAAAGATTTACGTCACCTGAGGGTCTAGCCCAGTGGTTCCCAAACTAGGGGCGCCGTTTGTTCAGGGAAAGCCCCTAAGGGGGGCTGCGGGAAGCGGCGGCCAGCACGTCCCTCGGCCTGCACCGCTTCCCACAGCTCCCATTGGCCAAGAGCGGCGAACGGTGGCCACCGGGAGCTGCGATCAGCAGAACCTGTGGACGCGGCCGATAAACAAACCGGCCCAACCCGCCGGGAGCTTTCCCTGAACTAGCGGCGCCCCTAGTTTGGGAACCACTGGGCTAGCCCATCTTCTTGTGACTTGTAAGCTGATCAGATCTGACCAGGAAGCCACACGGAAGGAATAAATCTGGCATCACACAGTCACTTTTCAGAGTATTTACGCAATTCGGATCTAAGCAAAAATCTCACAACGGCTAAGAGCTCAGGACAGTTGTACTTCTCCCCCCGCCCCCAGGTTTCATTTCCCAGCTGCTGCATTTGACACATCCTGGGCAGAGGTCATGCTGAGTTTACTTAAGGCATGTTTACTTTGTCCTTCTGGTCCAACAAATATTTTTTAAAATCAAGTTTACGTAAAGTTCAAGAGATTCCCTCTCTCTCTCTCTCATCAGTGAGAAACAGTTCTCTCTGCAGCCGACCAGTCATGCAGGTCTGTAAGCAGGGCTTTTAATAATCTTTATGATGATGGATAGAGTAGCGATGGGAAAAGTTGACCCTGTGCAGCGATACCTCTTCAGCTCCTGGCTCAAGGGTGGACTCTTTCAAAGGAGAAAGCTGGACCCAGTGTTCTGAAATGTCACCCGGTGCCCCCGAAAACTAGTTCTGGTCACTTATGAATTACAATCTGTGTTTCTAATGGCTGCCTAGACACCGGGGTAATTGGAGCACTAGAAATACATAAGGAGAAAAGATTCTTTTAAGGGAAGTTTTTATTTTTTTCCCCCCTCTCTCAGCCCTGCAAAGTCAGAACAGCTACAGGATAAGGAAACAGGTTCTATGGTGACTCACGTGTCAATCACCGCATTGTTAACCAAGGCCCCAGTCCTGCAGTGAGGTCTACCTATACAGCACTCATTGGTGGGTCAGGGAACTAAGGTCCAAACGCAAAGGAAAATTCATCCCATGGTAGCAGCTAGACAAGCCGACTGAAAATAACTTGGCTACACAGGGGTTATGGAGAACACACGCCAGCCTGTAGAATCTTGGGGGCATAAGCCAGAAAGAACCCAGCTTGACTTTCAGATGCCACAAATACTTGTTACAGAGTATAAAGTGCACTGCAAAATAGCGAGACTCATGGGGGAAAGTCTTCACATACAGGGAGAAGTCTGACAAGTATCTGCCCTTCCAATCACTGAACAAGCCCCTGGCCTGAGATGTTGATCATCTAAACAGATTGGGGGGGGAGCGGGGAGGGAGAAACACTGGAAGACTGGCCTGGGGGAGGTTCTGCCTTAGAGGTTTGGTTGGTTTCTTTATTGCAGTGTGAGGGGCAAGCAAGGCTTAGTGATTTGAGAGATTCATAAAAGAAAGGAGTGTTGACAAGGGTGAACTTCTGATGTACTGAGACAGAGGGAGTGCTAGGCACAGGGACATAATGGCTGAAAGCACTCGGGAGATATATAAATGGCCCCCTCAAGGATTGAACTCACAACCCTGGGTTTAGCAGGCCAATGCTCAAACCACTGAGGGATAGCTCAGGAGATATAGGTTCTATTCCTGACTCTGCCATTGAGCTGCTCTGTGACCTTGGGAACATCCCTTTACCACTCTGTTTCTCCTCCCACCTTTTGTCTTGTCCCCTTAGACTCTTAGTTCTTCCGGGCATAGACTGTCTGTTACCATGTGTATCTACAGCATCAAGCACAATGGGGAACGAATCTCTGTTGGAGCCTCTGTGTGCTACAGTCATTGTTTGGGTTTATTAAAAAAAAAAGTCTGTTTGTCACAGCATAGGACAGAGACACGGATGCCTGTAATTAGTTATTTACTGAGCAGAGAGTGGGCAGCGTTCCTGCTACATCTTAGGCACCAGAGAGAAAGAGAGAGAGTTGTGCATCTCAAAATGCTTATCACCCACATGGGGGGATGGTGAAATTACAGCCATTGGGAAGACAGAAACAATACAATGCAGTAAGAATACCCAGCTTGTCACTCTGCAGGGCCTGAACGAGACTGATTAGAAAACACATAAACATGGAAACAAAAGATAAGAAGGGAGCAGAAAATGAGGTCTGGCATTCACGCTTTGATCTATTTCAGCAGTTCTCAAACTGTGGGTCGGGACCCCCAAGTGGGTCACAACCCCATTTTAATAGGGTTATCAGGGCTGGCTTAGACTTGCTAGGGCCCAGACCTGAAGCCCAAGCCGCACCGCCTGGGGCTGAATCTGAAGCCCAAGGGCTTCAGCCCTGGGCGGTGGGGCTCAGGTTATAGGCTCCCCTGCCCTTGGGCTTCAGCTTTGCTCCCCCACCCCACCCAGGGCAGTGGGGCTCGGCCGGGTTCAAGCTTTGGTCCTCCCTTCTAGGGTCATTTTTGTTGTCGGAAGGGGGTCATGGTGCAATGAAGTTTGAGAACCCCCTGATCTATTTGCTTACTGGGAAAAACAAAACAACAAAAAACCCAAAGCCCAAGTCAGCCTCATGCAGAGATCTACAGTGCAGCCTGCACTTAAGGATTTGCCTAAGCATGAAGGTGTGGCCCGTGGCGACTTCATGTCCCAGCATGCAATGCTTTATCTTGATCCAAGTTGACGGTCAAGATAGATTAGTGCATGCTGGGATCTGTAGTCCACATTGAAAAAAATACGCAAATTACAGGCACCGTATCTGAAGTTACTGATTGCGCCTCAGCTCAGACACGGAGATGCAGTATTGAGTTTGATCACATCTGCGCTGCCTGGGTATCCACATAGCACTGAACAATACCCCCAAAGCTCTGTCCCAGCATGCACCGGGCTCAATGGAAAAATCAGAGAGGAGTTCTTTGTGCTTCTTCACCCCCAAGGGATTTTGGAGCAACTGGGGTGAGGCAGATTGCCCTCTTCCATGGAAAACTCTCCATGGTGCCCCTTGCAGAGGCTCTTCGGCAGCATCCCCTCAGAGGCTGCAGACAATCCAGGGCAGGGACAGCTGCCTGTACATGCTGCTCTGCCAGACTGACCTACCACTGCATGCCCCACCCACACCAGAGCAAAGAGGACACTGCGAGACCTAATGAGGCATCCAGCAGCACTAACAGCTCACAGTATTTCCTGGATGACACCACTGGACGGAGCAGCCAGTCCCTCTGCCACACACTCTAGGCCCACGTGGTCCTGATCCTGCATAACCTCCATGAGCTCCATGGGGTGCCAGAGAAGGGAGGAAAGGAAGATATCACTCTCCCTTTCTGTACCCCAAAGGGGAGCTGCGCCAGAGCAGAGGTTACATGGTGCATCAAAATGAAGCTTGGGAACCTAGGAATTGCCAGACTGGCCCAGACCCAAGATCCATCTAGTGCAGTGTCTTATCTCCATCAAAGACCAGTACCTGCTGCTTCGGAGGAAGGTGGATGAACCCAACAGTAGCAGAAGCAGGACAATCTGCCCCCCATGTTCAGTCTCATCCTGGTTAGAGGATACCATTAGGCCCCTCCTCGGGAACCTCTACTGGGAGATCCCAAAGACAGGACAGCATGCAGCCCCCTGGGAAGAGGTCAGCGCATCCCATGGTGAGGGCAAAGTTTAGATGCAGTAGGGTTACCTGCAACTCATGTGATGTTTGAACTACAACACAAGGATTGCATGGCATGTTAAGATCATCCTCAAAACGCAGCAAATTTCAATGGGGAAAAATGAAACAAGCTCCCTTTTGTCCAAGGAAGGAGAGGGTGGATTCGAAAGCAGATAGTACACAGTGGGGGCGAGGGGTTGGCATGTGAATCTGGAGCAGTGCGCACAGGCTGGGGTGAGTGCCAAGCCAAAGCAGGGAGAGAATTCGGGTTTGGATTCGGATTCAGAAGCACCAAGGTCACACAAAAGACTGAACTCGCTTCACAAGCTGCAGAGGGGCCCAGATTGAAAGCAGTCCGTGCTGGAGACCGACCGTGATTCACCCTGACCGCTACTGTAAACCCTGCCGCGAATCTCTTCCCCACCACAGCTGGATCATCCCCCTGGGGTAAACACAGGAGATTAAACATTCCTCCTTTTGTAACACGCACCCGCTTCTGTTATGAACAGGTGGAAAACAGATGAGATCAACGGATCTTGATTATAGTCCCATCCAACCACAGAGATTGTGAAAGATCAGCTGAGAGATTTGGGCCCCTTGGGGGCTGATCCTCTGCCAGAACAATCACTGATGACATTCCAGCTGCACTGGGCCAAGACAGACCCCTTTGGGTTCGGGATCAGCTAGGTGCCAAAATCAAAGGACAAGTTTGAATCTAGGATATGAATGAAACACCATCCCCCAAACATAGGGGTTAAGGGGGTTCTCATCCAACAACTCCAGCCCCCAAACTGGGCTCAAATGAGAGAGAGAGTGAGTCAGGTCTCAGGTTGTGACACAGCCTGACCAGAGTTATCCAGCGAGTTCTCTTCAAGCCTGTGCCCAGTTCTGCTAGGAGATGCCTGCCGTATGGGCTTAGCAGTTAATGAAGCCCAGCACTAATCTGGCAGTGCATTCCACTGTTTACTTTTGCTCCACTCATGCACAGCTATTCATTTCCTGGGACACAGGAGGCCGGACACGTATGCTGACTAGGCAGGCTCCCAGCAACAGAGTCACTGTGAAGCAATTCAGCACCAAGTGCAGCTACACAATCCCTTTAATCTCAGCTAAACATTTTCCTGGCTTCTTTTAATAAACCCTGATTACCATGGACAGAGGCTTTTCTTTGGAAACTTGCATAGAGCAAGAACTCATACAAGGACATTGTCAACAACTCCCCAACAAAGACCGGCTTCTAACTTCAGCTAACTCCTTTCTCCCTGAATTTGCAGTCTGTTTGTTGCCTGATGGAAATCGAAGGCAGTTCTCTCTTTGAGGGGACCCCACTTTACAGCATCTTTTCTCGTGAGCCTGTGGCAAAAAGCACATCCCAGCAAAACCTGCAGCTTGTCCTAAATAGAGAGCTTAACTTCTGCAGTGGGTTACTCCCAAGGCATTTAAAGCACCAGCTATGCACCACGGCATTCATGGATCACAAAGGCTATTCTGTTTGGGTTCTTGGACGGTGCCCATCACCTCGGAATCTGAGCCCTCTCCAGAGTTCATCACGGAGGGATGCAATTACCGTCGGTCATGTGTGCTTCTTTCCTTCTCCAAAGGGGAAAAATTGTATGCAGACTTTATTTGTATTTTTCATTTATGAATGATGCGCTCTGGATTTCTATCAGCAGAGGGAGGTCACAGCAGCGCACTTCATGCTTGGAAGGGAAAGCTGTCAGGTTTGGAGTGGTCCTGTGACCCTCAGGGAATTTTCTCCACAAAGACTACAGCAAAAAAATACAATACCTACGGTGCCTTACCAGTAAGGATGGAAACTGTGGCGACCAGAGAAGGATGGTCTAGTGCAGCGGTTCAACGCGCGGACCACATGCGGCCCAATTAGCACACAGCTGCAGCCTAGCTGCGTGCTAAAGGCCGCAGGGCCTGTGTGGCTGGGCTCTGGGACCGCCCAAGCTGCCCTTCCCTTCTCTTCCCCGTGTGGCAGGGTCCAGGGCGCCAACCCTGTGCTGCCTTGTCACACAGCGGGGTCCAGAGCTGCCCTGCCGCCCAGCCCTGCAGTGGAGTCTGCTCCTGGCTCCACTCTGTGGAGGGGCTGTGTGCGGAGGTGGGCACTGGACATAGGGATCTGGGAGGCGGGCTGGGGGGGCCGCATATGTAGTCCACAACAATAAATAGGTTGAGAACCACTGGTCTAGTGGTTCAGGCACTAACCCACAACTGGGAAGACCTAGGTTCAATTCCTTGCTCTGCTACATACTTCCTCTATGACCTTGGGCAAGTCACTCTGACTGTACCTCACTTCCCTACCTCGCAGGGGTGTTGGGAGGATAGATGCATTGAAGACTGTCAGGTGCTCAGATATCACACTAACGTGGGCCGCATAGATACCTCAAATAGACAGAATAGCCTTGCACCACCAGAGCAGGTTGACTACCTTGGTGGCTTGTTCGCCGTAACTTTCGGAAGGCACCTTTTTGGAAACAAGCTCAGTTGCAGAGATGAGCAGCAGCGTGGTGATTAGGGGACAGAGCGGCAAGCTGGATTCTACTTCAGGCTCTACCACTGACTCACTATGAGCCATTGGGCAAATCACCTCCTATCTCTGGATCTCCCTTCCATGAAGTGGCGAGATAGTTGGCTGCAGTACCTCATAAGGCTGTTGTTAGGCTTCACTAGTTAGCGAATACACGGTTCTTAGAGATCCTCACTGGGAAGGCAGGAAGGAGAGAGATTAATAAGTGTATTATGGTCATGCCTAAGATCCCAGATCAAGATGGGGGCCTTGTACAAACAGATCATCACAATCCTTGCCCCAAAGAAATGACAGTCCAAAGGCCTGTCTATATGAACAGTTAGATTTACATGCCAGCTTGCTGCAGACTGTCTTGCACTATCCCTGCCGCGCACTAACTGTCCTTGTTGACCCTGCTGCTACGCACGAAAAGTTCTCTAGAGGACTTTGATCTACACCACTTTCAAACAGGAGTAGATCAAAGCGTGCTAGGGAACTTTTAGTGCACGGCGGCAGGGCCCACATGGACAGTTAGTAGATGGCAGGCTTTCACAGGATTTCCATCCCAACCAAAGAGGTTCAGATAAGCAGCCAAACCCAGCAACCTTAGCCTTTCGGAGCACTGAACAGCACTTCCTAGACATCACTGCTCTCCCAGCAATAGTATAAGGGGACTGTTGCCCCCTTACTAACATTCAGTGGGGGTGTTTGGGTTGGCTAGCTCCCAGGACTAAAAGGGGAAGGGTCTATGGGAAATCAGGACGCTGAGACTGACAGTCCCCAGGAACAAT
Organism: Eretmochelys imbricata; assembly: GCF_965152235.1. Classification (NCBI taxonomy): domain Eukaryota; kingdom Metazoa; phylum Chordata; order Testudines; family Cheloniidae; genus Eretmochelys; species Eretmochelys imbricata. The sequence continues at coordinate 352,181,617 of NC_135572.1, forward strand.
GGGGCGAGACCAATGCTCCAGGTCAGCCTGAACGACAGGGCGGGCAGGCTAATCAGGGAGTCAGTCGGCCAAGGGGGGTCCCATCCTCGGTGTGAGCTGGAATTGCCTGGATCAGACAGAGTGGGGCCGAGCTAAGGAGAGAGCAGGGGCCCAAGCTGAGCTAGGGAACAGAGCCAGGCCAGCAGATGGGGCCAGAAAAGCAGCCCAGGGAGAGCAGACCCTGTGCTGGGAGCAGAGCCACAGCCACAGAGCCAGCGGGGCCAGAGAAGCAGCCCAGGGGGCTGGAGGCAGAGCAGCAGCAGCAGTGCTGAGGCGGAGTGGAGCTGGAGCCGGGTGTGGTGAGCAACTGGGGCCAGCCAAGGGGAAACCCTGGGCAGATACACCCCTAGCCAAGGGTCCTTGCAGGCCAGACTGGGAGGGGGATCTTAACCCGACGGGGAGCTGATGCTGGGAAGAAGGGTCCCACCACCCAAAGCCCGGAGGTGTGTGGCCACCTCCAGACCAAGTGTCCAGCACAGCCAGGGCCGGAGAAGGAGGCCTGAAACCTACAAGGAACAGACTGAACTGCCCTGACGTTCCAGAGACACTGTTTGTGATGTTCCCTGCCACAGAGCAGAGTGTTTCCTTTAACCCTTTCCCATTTTTCCTTACTCTTTTTTTAATTAATTGTTAATTAAATAACTTGCATTTGCTTTTACTTGTATGTATTAATCAGTGGGTCAGGGAAGTGCCCAGTGCAGAGAGAGTACCCCGGAGTGGGGACACCCTAGCCCCTGTCCTAGGTGACCACAGCAAGGTTGGGGGTCGAGCCCCCCAGGAATCTTGGGCCCAGACTTGTTGGGGTTACAAGGACTCTGCCAAACAGGAAAGTAAAAGAAAAGTCCTCAAGGGCAGGAAGGCCTCTGGGTAAAGAAAGTAAAAGCAAAAACTCAAATCTTTTCACTAGCCCACCTCACCAGGGTAGTGCAAAAGCCAGAAAAGTTCCCTACAATAGCGGAACCATTCCCCCACTTACAATAGCAAGGAAGCAGAAGGTGAGGATCTGACTCAGAAAACCTACAGCCTCCCCATGACTCAGCAAGCAGCTCTTTTCATGCTGGCTCAGGCTGGTAGACAAGGTTGCCGTTGCAGTCTAGTGCCGGTGGGCGGATGTTTTCCCCCTTTGTAATTTTAGTAAGATCAGGAAGTCACGAGTCTCTAGCAGAAGTCTATGCTCATGTAATCAGCGAGTGTGCCAAACCCCATAACACACAAACCATATTTCAGCTGCCTGCCTGAAATCCTGGCAGCGAGAAACCAAGTAAGTTTGTAACCAAGTAAATAAGTCCATAACCACAGAGACTGTGCTCCTCAGCTATTCCATTCCACGCAGCCACAAGAGGAACTCAGATCATATACTCAATGAAACAAGTCCCTACTGCCTCAGCTACTGGAGAAACCCCATGAGCTGTGGTAGCCTTGGGCCTTCTGCCTGGAGTGGGGAAAACTGCGTGAACAAAATCAGGGGAGCCTTCCCTGCCTTCCAGGTCTGGGGTTCCACTGCGGATTCAGAAAGCAGAGAAGGCGAGGCCAGAGAATGCTGGCCCAGGTCAGAATTGAATATGTACTTGGAGATCTCCTGATCTAATCCCATTTTGTTCACGAAACCGCCTCCCCACTCAGCACCCCTGACCACCTCTGTTCAGGAGATGCCTGCTCCCCGATTACCGCCGACGTGCAGGGGAACTAGTGACGGAGATGCACGGGCAGAGGCAAAAGGCTGCAGAGTAGGAGCAGCACTGGGGTGCACGGATAGAGCTGAGTTTAGGGCCAAGGACGGGTGTAATCAGGGGCACTAGCAGAGCCAGGAAGAGCTGGGTTAACTCAGCACTAGAATAGCAGGCAGGGTGGAAGGTCACCCACAGCACAACTAGCCAATCCATTTTTACCACTATAGAGTATAGAGGCTCCAACTGAGATCAGGATCCAATTAGGGCACAGACTGTTTCTCACTCTATATCCATCCATACAGTACCTAACACCGAGAACTTACTGTGTTAAATAGACAAAAAACAGACAACCGGTGGGAGAATTATTATCCCCATTTTATAGATGGGAACTGAGGCAGAGAGACTAAGTGACTTGACCAAGGTAACACAGGGAAGTCTGTGGCAGAGGAAAGAAGCTGAACCCACATCTCCTGAGCCCTAGTCCAGTGCATTAACTATCAGACCAAAGCCCGACTTAGAGAGGGTTTCCAGTTATCTCTGAAGCATCAGTTATTGGGCATTGGTGATCTGACAGGACTAATGGCCTGATCTGATACCACAGATTCACTGGCCCCACGTTTCTATATAAAGCAAAAGAGCCATGGAGGAAAGACTGCTATGTTATAAAGAAGAGGTGATTGAACTATCCCAAGTCTTCACCCAGAACTTGAACTCAGCATACAAAGATTAGCATGAAAAAGTCAAAATTCTCCTCTTCTGAATGTAGGGGAATGCCAAGGACATCTCCGATAACACTTGGTGGTAACCACAGGTGCTGGAACAAGGGGTGCTAAGCGTGCTGCTGCACCCCTTGGCTTGAAGTGGTTTCCATTATATTCAGGGTTTACAGGTTGGTTCAATGGTCTCTCAGCACCCCCACTACAAAAATTGTTCCAGCACCCCTGGTGGTAACGATTGGTAAATGCTGACTTTTTAAATGGTGGACACTACGTCTGAGATTAGAAAAAGTTTAGCATCTCCTTGTGCTTGCTTTATTTTCACAGCATTGCCTAGTTCTGACCAGGATTGGGACCCGGAATGCAAAAATGTTGCCAGATACACTGTTGTGTGATATTTCCACCACTACTGGATGCACCATACATTTCATGGTAAGTCACATACTATTATTTTTGTCACCCTGCTTTCTCTGCCCCAATCCACTTGTTCAACTCATCCACCTGCCCAGCTTGTCATTTAGACTGTAAGCTCTTTGGAGAAGAGACTGTCATTTTCCGTGTTTGTACAGCACCTAGCGCAATGGAGCTCTGACCTGTTGGGTCAAGGCACTATTACAGGTTAAATGAAAAGCTGCTCCAAACTCCAGCCCAATTTGGCTGCTCTACTAGAACTGCGCAGGAAGGGGCTCTCCTACTGAATGAAATTATGGCTCAGAAAAGATATACTTAAAAACAAATAGTACAATGCCACTAAACAAAATAATTCTTGCCAAATTATAGCAAAGTTGACCCTCATCTGAGCTCCTGGGATAAAGTCCCAGAGAGCAGGATATCAGAGGCCAAAGCAAACAAGAGATGGCACGTTTCAAGGACCTTTCCTCAGGGCGGGTTTGATAAAAAAAAAAAAAAAAAAAAAAAAAAACGCTCTTCAGATTTTCCCTTCAGTTGGGTTTTGTCACAATTAACCTCAAAGGCAGTGCAGCTGTCACCCAAGTTGCAGGAGAAATGAGGTGAGTAAAGTGTAATGGAGAGTGCTGTACTTGTGCTGGCAGAGGCTTCCTGCTGGGAAGCAATTCGGAGCCAGGCAGTGGCAAGGGTGATTGACTCTAAGTGGTCTTCTGATAGCCATAATAAGCCTATTTGGGCAGCTCAGATAAGCAGGGACTCAACTGTTGTTTTACTCTGTTCACGGGTATTTAGGGGGAGAAGGCTGATGTGGCTCAATACGTTTAATGTCCAACACCACGCTATCGTTACCCCATTTCACAGAAGGGAGGAAGGCAGGTAGAGGCCCCAGGACACGACCAGTGTAGCAGCTGGGTCTCCCCAAACAGGTTGCTACAATCTTATTAAAAGTTCGCTTCTCCGACAAACCATTAAGTCATCAAGCCAAAGGTAAAAAAGAACAAACCCAGCTACAGCACAGGGTCTGAATGCCAATGGGCAGTTATTCTTACTGGCCTGGACAGCACTTGCACTGAGGTTACAGACCTGGGTCCTATGTTCTGGTCTCAGGATACTAATGGAATAGACATCAGGGATGTAGGTAGGATTAAATATGAACAAGAGACAATACTTTCTATACTGATACAGACAAGCTAATGAGAGATTATAGATCGACAGTGTGTGTGATCAATTTATATATTATGTGCACACATACTGCATATTTACAGTATAATAGAGAGAACCTATCTATATATATTTCTGCGCAAATCAATACAATTCATGTGAATACTGTCTGATGCAGGAACTTTCAGGGGTGTGATAAGTGGCACAAGTAGCAATGCCTATATTTAAGGTTGCCTAACATTTTCCATTATTAGACCCTGTTTTCAGTAGCGCATAACTTTGCCAAATTTTAACCATTCAGGCTGCAATTTTTCATGTTGGGCATCTGCCTCCAGAGCTGAATTTATGGAGGGAGAGCTTTACTAAAAACAGTTCAGACATTTCAGAGGACAAAATTAGAGGAAAATGCATCAGTTGTAAGATTTAAAAAAAAAACCAAAAACACGTTTCTATGAGAAGCTCTAGCACCTCCATGCTTTGGATCCAGGACCAAAATTTGGCAGGGGGTCACACTGGTATCAGACATGTGCCTTTTGCCCTCCCTGTGAAAATCTGTCCAATTGACCAAGTTACTGTTTGAATACACTCAGTAGAAGCTTGTTAGAGTTTGGCAGATAAATTCTTTGAAGAATACATCTGCACTGAGCATGCTCTCTCCCCTCAAAGCTCTGATATGCTGACCGGACTGTACGTGCACCATCTCCAACAGAGCAAGTGAGCATGCTCTGGTGCAGAGTTTCAGAGACAGAGCAGGACTTTCCCTACAATTGCTCTTCCCAGCAGCCAGGGACCCTAGTAGCACTGACAGACAGTCTCTCCTCTGCTCTTAACATGCCCCCTGCTGGTGCCTGGACCACAGCATGGAGAAGGTTAATTAGCCCGACTGGAATATAGAGGGATGAGAGGACAGGGGAATTTCCAGTTAGCTTTTCTAAGGACTTAGGAATTTACATACAAAACAGTACAGTAAGAGAAAGTTAAAAGGGGAGGAGGGGTAATGTGATTATGGAGTTAAAGACTATACCATAATGCGTGTGCACACACAACACAGCTGAATTAAAGTTGCACAGACAATCTTAACCCTGGTATGTCCTAACCTTTCTTTGAGTGTTTGAGGTTGGAACTTGTATGTACAGACACACAGAGTTATATATATCCTGTATGCATAAAACACCCTCCCCAATCTTGTTTGTAAGGCCAGTACCCTGTCCTCCTTCAAACCTCTATTCAAGACCAACTTTTCCTGCAATGCCTACAAGAAACTGCCAACTGAGAATAGCCAAAAACAGGACAAGGCGGGATGGCTGATATTTGGGTGGGGGAGTTAGATTTTGAAACCACATAAATTATTTGAAACCATCAGGCTGTGCGGAGCCAGTCTACATTTGTGTGTTATTGTTAGCCTTGCTCCCCAGTGTTGGTTATACCTACTTGTTGCATCTTGTGTTGATTTAGACTCTAGGTTCTTGTCTCTTCCTAGGTGTTTGTGCAGCACCCAGCACAATGGGGTTCTGAGCCTGATGGCACATTTGGACTCTCCCCCAGTTAAAATAATACATTTGTGTGTGTGACAGTAACACCTGGAGGCCCCAGCTGATAACGCCTCCTTGCTAAGCAGGGTACAAACAGTTAATGAGAGACAGCCCCTGCCTCCCAGATCTCACAATCTAAATAGGACAAAAGGGGCAAAGTGACTTGTCCAAGGTTCTAGGACAGGTTGTGGCCAAGCAGGGAGCAGCATTACTGATTGCCAGCACAGTGCCCAATCCACAAGACTACTCTCCCAGCTGTGCACTTTATACACACGCTCTCTCAACACAGATCTCCCGCCTGTGCAGGTCCACATATTATAATCGCCTTCCCTGCGTGTTTTATAAATATGCTCATTCTGATGGCTCCTGGGGTTATAAATTCACATAAAAAACACCTTACCCCGCCCACCCCATAACTACTTTGCCAACGCCAGCAGAATAGGCACATTACACATTCGAGATCCATTGTTGAGAGCACTTTAAATAGTTCAGTGGTCACTGCATTCAATTTAGAGTTTGAATAGACGCTGCCAAGGCATCCTGCAGTGATAAGGTGCCGAGAGGCCTGGGGCTCACGCGGCAGCTCCACCAGGGGTTGCTTCGTCCGACTGTTCTGCCACTAAAGCTTTCTTGGATTTAAATGCGCCCTTCCGCACACAAGCGAACATTTAAATGCGCTGCTGTCAGGACGGCCTTCACAATGCCACGCTCCAGGCAGCTTGTTGCGCTGCAAAGCACATCTGTAGAGACTGGATTCTCCCTCCTTTCATAGATATCCTCTCCAGTTAGATCCTCAGACATCAACAGGAGCTGCAGGGGTTCAGAGCATCTCAGAATCTGGTCCTTTGTTTGCACATCCAGACGTTTGGTGCTATCAACAATCATTCCACAGCAGCCGCAACTAGGGCGAAGTAATTGCTTAGCTACTCGCAGAGCCTTGTTAGTGAAGATCTATAGCTGCAAAGGATTAGCTTTGCCAAGGGGACGGGTATAACACAGACAAGCCAAAACCAGGACCACTAATCCAGGCCCCTTCAGATTTCAGGTGAAAGGGAGGGTTATGGGTTTGAATCTCAGGATCCAAGATAATAAATTATTTCAGATCTGGATCAGAACAAAGTTGCTTATTTTCCCGTTCTTGTTCATGTGCAACCAAAATGTCACCACCGAACACAAACTGGATCCAGAGCCAAACACCATCTGCTTTTTCCATCTCTGCTTTACCCACAGCCTGAAGGGCAGTTGTGCATGAAGTGAGGGGTATTTCGAAGTGGGGGATGTTAGAGTTGTGTCTCCTCATCCACAGAATCAGGGGTGCAGGAACAATTTGTATAGTGGGGGGTGCTGAGAGTCATTGAACCAAACTGCAAATCCTGTATATGATGGAAACCACTTCAAGCCAGGGAGCATGGCAACACCCCTAGCTCCAGCGCCTATGCATAGAATCCTAGAAATTAGAGATGGGATCCCAGATACCCTGGTGATGGGCACATTAGAAAGGTCATCAGAGGGATGGACAGAGAGAAAACTACTAGGTCATCTATTCCATGTGCACCATTGTTCCTCGCAGTATGCTTAGTGCAGAATTACTCTTTGCAGTGTCCCATCACTTCTGTCTCTCACTTTCCCCATCTTTGCAAAGTGGGGATAGTAGACACTTCCTCACCTACCTCACAGGAGTGTGGGATGCTGTAGCTACTGCTTGGAAAGTGATTTGAAGATGCAGAGCATTGTATAATTGCCAAATGCTGTAATAAGCCAGCTAGATCGATAGATCGATAGACAGACAGCTATAGAGAGTGTGCGCATACAAATACTTGTACCCCTGCCCTCTGCGGGATGCAATCAGAACTGATTAACCTTTAATCATAAGCTCCCTACTGCTGACAGAGATCCTCCTTCAGCTCAGTCCACAGAGTGCCTTTGTTTAGGGGCAGGAGAATTCAAGTTCGATTCCTGCCATTGCTGTGAAGTTCTGAGGAGCCAGGATATGCAGCTTAGTGACAGCTGGGGAGTCTTAGGTGGCTGCGGATGGATTAGAGTATTATCCAGCAAACACCAGGACTGGGAGGACATCTGACAGCAGCTCTGCAGTTTGCTCTAGTTTCAAAAGTTAACCCCTGTAAGACTCATGCTTAGGCTGCAAGGTGTTGGGGCTGAAAATCCAGTACCTGTTCCTGAAGGCAGGACTGTTTAATTGACTACAGCACTGGCTGGAAAGGTGCTGCGACACCAGGGGCAGTTTCATGGAGAACATCTCCCCGTACGTGCTGCTTCCTTACTAGTTTTAAAAAATAAACTTAATCAGCAAAACAAATGTAAAGCTAGAAATAGAACCATGGAGTCCTCTGCAGAGCAACCCGGGGTCCTGCTGCCTTGCTCCTCACTATCAGAAAGATATAGACTAGTGGTACATAATTAGACTGAATGGCAGCTGTCATACAGACCATATCATTGGCTCATCCAATCCCACATCCCAGCTCCTACCATGCTGTACGCCCAAACTCAGATCTCGCCCTTGCTCCAAAAGCACATGCTCCTACTGCTCAAGCAAAGGGAGACTCCCCATTAGCTGTCTGCGTACAGGGGCTATGGTGCACACAGTTACGCATTTAACTGTGATGATCTGGGATCAAAACCATAAAATACACGGGTTCAAGAGTTTCTCTGTAGTACACTGGGTGAACAGTAAGAGGACAATTCTCCATTGGTGCATAATGTTGATCATGCCACCCCTGCCCTCGCCCCACCAAACGAGCTCTCTTCAGCTAGAAAAGTTCTCTTATTCGGTAGAGAAAGTTCCCTCTCTTACTGGCTCCAGGAAACAAAGTAACACTCCACTGACGGTTTGTTTGGTCTGGCCTGTGCAGAAGAGCAAATGCTGCTGCAGCTGAAAACTAGGACATCAGAATGGAGTCTCTCTACACAGCACCAAGAAATCAAAAATAATCCCTTCCTCTCCCCCATACTCTGCATCCACACTTCCAGCATATCGCACCCCCAAAGGGACTTGAAAAGTAAAGCAGAGGCGGCCTACGTGATCTGGATTTATTATGGAAATTCATCTCTTCTGATGAATCTGCACTCGCTTGATCATCCTGCCTTCCACGCCCCACATGTTGCATAGCTGGATCCTGACAAGGGGAAGGAAACCGAACTGAGAAAAGAAATACAAGGCAGCAATGGCCAAGGTGCCCGAAAGGGAGTTGGGATTTTGGATGTCTCCTTAAAGGGGCTTGCTTTGCAGACAGTGCTGAGCGCCCGCCCGCCCTCTGAAAATCAGGCCCCCAAAATGATTACTTGCTTTTAAAAATCTTAGGCAATAACTGTGGCAGGGCAGGATTTGCCAGTGGAAGCCATGTTGGTGAACACTTGTGACAGGAACAGTTCAAAGGATAGCAGAGGTGATAGAGAGCGCCTGAGTTTAGTTGGTACATCAACTACTTTTAGTCCCCATATCTGCCAGGTGTGTGCATGTTAACACAAGGGGGGGGGGGTGTTTGTACAGCACAATCCTGATTGGTGTCTTTGAGCAATGCCACAACGCAACTAAAGAACGGGCAAGGGCCTTGGCGTGAGATTTGTCTTTACACAACAGCTGAGAGGGGCAATTCCCAGCATGGGTAGATGGACACATGCTCTCTCTGTTTCAGCTAGAGCCTAAAAATAGCAGCATGGCCATGGCAGCATGAACTAACCATTCCAGTACAATTCTGCCCGACCCCCTCCGTACTTACTCGTGCTGCTACCACAGCCGTGCTGCCGGTTTTCAGGGCTAGCTCGAGCAGAGATAAAGCCTATCTGCCTACCTGCACTGGGAATTACACCTCCCAGTGGCTTCACAGCCCTTCCAGAGCACCAAGGCAAGGGGGGAGAGTAGCTTGACTGGTGTTAACCCTTTGCTCCCCGGAGAGCAGATTCAGGGAAAGGGCTATAAACTGGCTGCTTGGGGCTTTTGGAAAGGTCAGAGCCAGGGCCATGGAGCTGGATTGAACTCCAGGCTAGAGGAGTTCTCTGCTACTTGTTACAGGCCTTCTCCCCAGAGATAAACCCCCCGCGGACTGCCTCCATCCTGACTTTCTGCTCACTTGTCCCCCAGCCATCTTACAAGAGCTGGCGCACAGCCTGAATCCAGGGGAATTGCTTTACATAACATAAAAGAACAATTTCTCTGTAATCCTGGAAGTCCAAATGCAGCAAAGTGGATGGCACAGGGTTTGGGAGAAGGTGAGGGACCCTTAGTCAATCCCCTCCAGAGTATCTGTGCTACAAAAGGCAGATTAGGAACCCAAGAATGAGTCAAACGGCTTAAGGAATTGACCTCTAAAGAGACAACAAGCTCTGAGCACAGAGCAATACTTCCTACAGTTTCAAATACGCTCTCTCAACACCGAGCTCCTGAGTGGGTGGATTTTTCCATGCTTAAGAATATGCAGTTGTTGCAATAACCTTCTGCATTAGCCACAGCAACACCCAGACCCTGGGAAGAGGCTAATTCCGGGTGGTATAGTAAGACATCCAATAAGACTGCACAGGAGAGAACAAGACAGAGGCACACAAAGCAGGGTCTGGAGACTTTTTGTCTATTGTAATACGGAACCTTTTGAGCCACCTGTATCACAAAAGAAATGGGGCGAGGGCCCCAAATAAAGCTGCAGCTTGGAAAAGCTTTTTATTCCAGCTTTAAATTGCATTAGTTTCTAAGGAACTTCTTCCTTGTGGGCCCAGTTGCATGCTAGACCCCCGTGCCAGTGAAAAAAAGCAGGTGTAGCATGCCCTCTTGCATGCCAGCTCATGGTACTCACCTATGTAGCAGCATGGAGTCGGGGAGAGAGCAGCCTCTGGCCTCGTTTACACTTAAAACGTAAGTCAATATAGTTCCTGCTCAGGAGAGTGAAAAAATCCACCCCGCTACACTCCCTGACCCCTGGCATAGTCTCAGCTAGGTTGAGGGAAGAATTCTTCCATCAGCCTAGCTGCGGTCACTTGGAGAGGTGGGGTTACTACAGAAAACCCTTCCATTGCTGTAGTCTGTGTCAATACCACGGGGCGACAGCCGTAGCTGGTGCGCCATGGGGCGGATACTCCCACTCAGGTGGGAGGGGAGTGCGTGGGGATCTTGGCTAAACCCATCCAAAACACAAGCCAGCTAGAGCAGGGCAAATAACCTGCCTGAGGTCTAAAGCTGGCATGGCTTACTTCCCCTGCCCAGAGCACGTTGGAAGAAATGGGGAGATGAATGGATCACAACGTAGGTCAACACAACTAACTGCTGCCGCTAATTTAGGGGCTTCTGGCAAAGCTGAGACCTAAAGATTTTCCTCAGACACAAGAGGGTGGGAGGGAGAGGAGCAGGAAACTCCTGGTACCAGTTCCCCCCACACCTCAGATCCCCTGCGAGACACTGTCATTCAAAGGACACCCATTTCAGGGGTATCACCCTCTAAATGGACACGGCTGCAAAGGAGCCAGGGCAGATACTGGGAAGGGTGTGAAATGAAGAGCTAGGATCCCTTCCTCCAAAGCTTGGGTCAGGACAGGTCAGGCTCTTTATCCTAAATTAAAAAAAAATAAAAGGGGACCCAAACAGATACAGATATATGCCAACTGTACACACACACACGCGTGCATGAATTCATCTCGCAAGATGAATCAAAGGCTGAGGGCTGCCTGGTGTCAGCCGTGGAGATGTGCCAATGACAGCAATTCTTGACAGCCCTTAATAACACCACTTACAGAAGCTGGTGCAGGAGGGGCTTGGTGGGGGGGAGATGTAGGATTCTATTAGAGGCTAGTTCTTAATCTCAACATCTATGCGAAAATGGGTAATCAAGCGCTGATGGCTACATAATTGCAGTCCACGCTTTGGACCTGTTATTCTCACAGCCAATAGAGGGCACAACAGGGAAAGCAAACAAGGCTCTCTACATTGGGGAGGGTCCCATTGCTTAAAGGGTTTTTGGGAAATCGAGAAGCGCTGTTTTCTGGATGTTATAGACTTAAGTGTATTCTGATTTGTGTGTGATGTTTTTACATCCCCCTATGCTGAGCTCTAACGCACTTTGTACTCTCTTGCAGCGTCTCTGTTTTTAACTCTTCCTTTGTATCGAGACTGGTCCGGGAGGCAAAGTCACCTACCACTCAGTGGCAGATGGGGATAGGGGGGAAACATGCCTAGTGCCAGAGCAGGGGAGTGGGAATCAGTGTTCCTAGATTCTATTCCTGGCTCTGCAGTTGACTCAAGATGTGACCCTGAGCAAGCCACTTAACACTCTGTGCCACCTATAACAATAATCCCTACCCACGCCTGAAAATGCTGTGAGGCTCACTTACTGGGTGTAGAGTGTTGCGAGCGCCTCCCATGAAAGGCACTGTAGAAGTGCCGTGTGTTAGGATTATTTACTTCAAGCTCAGAAAGTACCGATTTCAAATACCACCACCTGGAGTGGCTGAAAAATCATGCATGCAAAGTACAGAGACTGTGCACTGAAGAGGAAATGGAAATTGACTTGATAGATGCTTCCCCCTTCTAATGGAGAATACTTACCTAATTATGCCTGCTTGCTATTTCCGTTTCCTGATCTCTTGGAGAAATTATGTATACAGAACTTGTCTTAAAGTTGCTATTTTCCTTCAGATTCGTCCCTTTGAGCCACTTGTCCAGTGAAATAGAGCAAAGGAGACAATTCCCTTGGTCAGGAGGGAAATAGATTTGGTTTTTGACATGCATTCTCTTAGCTTTTCTTTCTGCTGCATGAAATTTGTTTCCCTCCTCCCCCGCCCCCACTTTCCAATCAAGGCTGCTCTGAGTCTCTCTCCTTGTCTCCATGTTGACTAGATGTTATTAAAATGTTATGACACTGCCCCGCTGTAATAAAGCTCCACTCAAAGATGTTGCTACACAGGTGGCTGAAAAGCCACCATGGCTAAGGTGAGATGCTGCTGGAATTGGTAAATGAATGCAGAATTCAGGACAAGCAGTCTACAGGTGTAAAGATATAGGATTACGGCAGGAGACAACACGGTGCTCAGCTGTGATTTGAAGAGTCACTTTAAAGGTGACACAGTCTTGGCAGGTAGGACCCAAACTATGACTATATCTTTATTATACCAGGTTGCAAAATTCATGGCATTCTTTAGATGACTTTTCTTCAAGCAACGAATTGGCCACATAGAGCAACAAACCAGGGTGCATCCCTCGATCCTCTTGGGCAGTCTGACAACACCAAGCCACCACGCATGCAGCCGAGGAGTTATAAGTGACCCCAGGGTAATAAGCGAACATGAGCACAGCCACGGAAGAGCAACCCTACAACAACAAACCAATGAGATGGAGAAAAGGCATTCTCCCCAAGGAAACCCATTCCACTCTCCATCATGAAAGATATATTATAAAGGAGACTGGATAGGTATTTTTGAGGACTTCATATGGGGTTTACATGTATATATATGTAAACCCCATATGAAGTCATCCAAAATACCTATCCAGTCTTCTTTTTATATGCGATATCACCCCTGGATATAGTCAGCTCTCTCCAATAACCCACATTAGACTCTGTCCTTCCCCTTTCACACGGGGTACAATTCTGCCTTTGGATGCACTCAGACTGCCATCAAGTCAGGAGATAACAGCTAAGGGCCCATTCTGCAAGACACTCTGTGCCTTTTGATGAGGGCTGAGCACCATCAGCTCCCTTTAACTTCAGTGGGACATGAGGGGTCTCAGCACCTCTCAGGATCAGGCCCTAGCTCAGCGAGACTCCTCAGTAAGATTTTGCCACTAATGAGGCCCGGGAACCCCACTGTAGTCAAACACTCCCCCTGCTGTTTTGATTCCCAAATCCAAAGGAGCCCACTTTCGCACCCCAAACTCAGATGCTGCTAAAACCTCCTAGGGAACTTGATCTTGCCAGATTTTCATCAGTTGAATGGAGTGCTCATGAAAACAGTCCAAACTCCAGCCTCCAACCTATATCCTCCCTCCTCGGATCAGAACCAGAGGCCTACTCCAGACCCAGACCCTGCTTCCTTGGCCCATCTCTTAAGGGCAACAAAAATCTCAGCTTTAGCAGAAAGGGAAACATAAAATCAAGGGCAGGAAATTCACCTGACGAAACAGCAGCAGTGCTGATGCCTGGAAAACTAAGGGCCTTTTCCCTGCTGCATGTTACTTATTGACTGATTTGAGAGAAAGGGCATGGGGGGGCTTTAAAGAACATTAACAGAGACACCCCCCCAGTCCTTTAAGAGATGCCTCCACACTCTGTATGGCTGGAAAGAACAAGTCTAAATCAGAGCAGTACCATGCAGGTGAACTGAGTGTTACTGTCTCACAAGGAGACATGACCACAGAGGGCACGGCAGCACTGGGTAGCCCGCTCAGAGCCATGCAGGCGGGAAGCTTTGCCGACGTCAGGTTGGGCCCTACTATCGGCTAACGCTTTTTGTGTCGCACCAATCCCAGGCCCGGCTCAGTAACAACTCAGAGTGACTGCTGTAAAACCAACCCACCCCCCTGCCCACAAGCACTGCGAACAATCAAATGCACCCGGGGGCAGGGAAAGCCCCTTCTCAAGTCTCTCCATTAGCTTTGGGAAACGAGGGTCAGTCTGATCCACCTCCATTACAAACGGCAGTCAGTTCAGGTCACATGGTGAACCAGCTCTTTCAGCTGCATCTCAGTGAAGGGATTTTCATCCTGGATCATATCATTGGTCCATCTAAATCCAGTCGGCTGCCCTCTGCTGCACTAAACCATTAGTCCATCCAATCTTGTATCCCACCTCCTGCCCTACCAGTCTCGATCACTGGTCCATCAGTGCTGGCATCCTGCCTCCACATGACAGCTATTAACATATGCTTCCGAGAGGCAAAAATAAATCCTACGCTGCCCCTGGCCAGTTGTGAAATGTTGCAAAGGAAGGGGTAGAAAAACCCTCTATCAACAGGACAGGCCTTAAAACTCGAGATCAGCGTGTTTTTTTCGTAGCCTGCATAACTGCACAAGGCACCAATAGCCGTATCACGTTCAGCACCTCTAAGTTCCCCTTCAAGACACAGAAGGCATTGCTCTCGCACCAAGGAAGCCTTGTGCTGGAACTTTTCCAGCAGGCTCCTTCAGGGCAAGAGCAGGATGAGGAGCAAAGCCAGTTCCTCCGCACATGGACTCCGCCACGGCAGTGAACCAAAAGGGGAGCAATCGCTCCCGTGGCCCCTGTCCTGGCACAGTAGCCATTGCCCCTTTCTGCAGAGAGAATCGTGAGTCAGACTCCTCCCCCCACCCACGCCTGGCTCCTTGACAGCATGTGGAATCTCAGGAGGCCTTCGGTGAGACTATAGGAGATTTCCAAGAGGAACAAAGGACAGTTAGCTCCCCGGTTCCACTGAAAATCCATACACCCCTTTGTGCCTTTAAAAATCTGCCTTACCTTTTCTGGCCCCACTGACTCACTCATCTCAGGTGCCTTGGGGTGCTTCTGCACCAGCATCGCCCCTTCTCGAGCTGCCAGCTAACGGGGCATGAAAGGCAATTAGAGAAGATTTGCCCGACTGATCTCCTAGCTTATTTTTTCCTCATAAGGGCGCTAATGCAGCTTTGCCCAGAAGTCAGTAGCAATGATTGATGAGATTTCCTCATTTCCTGGGCTTTGATAAGCCCATCAAAGAGGCGTAAAAGCGGCAACGGCTCCTGCTGCAGAAGTGAAGTTTTGTGAAGTGCTCTGCATAAGTCCTAGCGAAGGTAGGTGTGAAGGGAAGATAGGACGGCAGCGTTGACGCACACACGGCACCTCTGAGTAGCAATGGGGCATAACCCCAGTGGTAGAGGGCCACCAAGGTCTGTGTGACACAGCAACTCCTGTGGTCTAACACATCTGTAGCTAGATGTAAGAAACACGATAGGCACCAGCTAACCCACAAACCCATGGAAGCGTAGGGGATAGAACCCAGGAGTCCTGCTTCAAAACGCACTGCCACTGAACTGTAACGTTCAGCTGTGCCTTGCTGTTTTCTCACGCGCATCGCCACTAGGGGCAACCGTGACCTCCAAATCCATTGCCCATGAATGGAGGCGATCAAGTATTAGCCCCAGCCATCAGGACGCCAGGATCACAGAGGATTTGACTGACTCCAGACTGGCCCCATCACATGACCATGCCGATAGCAGAGGTCGAATCCAGGACTTTCCTGCTGCCAATGCTCAGCTGCCATTAGAGGGCGACAAACCCTGGAGCAGGTCTGGTTCCATCCAGCAGAGGTCAGTGGCATGTGCACACATACTAGGACCCATCCCTGAAGCCAGCAGTTCCCCCCATGATTTCCATAGGAGCTACCAGTGCTCGGCCCCTCTCAGGATCAGGACCTTAGACAATCCACCACACAGCATCAATCTGTGGACGGTAGTGGTTCCAGGAGTGACACCAGACACCTGCCACTGAGCATCGATTCCCAGGGCTCCCACATGATGTTTGGCAGTATCACTGGTGGGCAGATGGAGGAATGACTCAAGAACACCTATGCACATATGACAGAGAGTAGAATCTGATCGCATTAATGGACAGTAGACAGGCGGTAATGACACCTTGTTTCATATATAAGCATTCACACACATCACATGACATCAGATCCATTGCACTGGGCTGCGTCCTGCCCCATTAAACCGTCTCACAGTGAAAGTAGATGTTCCACCTCATGAGAAGTCTCCTGATGTAACATCTCCTCAATTAGCAGATATGGAGCCCCCAATTGTCATGGGTAATTAGCAAGTAGGATCAGTGCAGCAATTACCCACAGAGAGCCCCACACAGCAGGAATTTCAATCCCTGCCTATTACAGCAGGAACAGAAGTCAAGCTTTCCTACACCATCTTGCACCTGAGCCTAGACCCCTGGGCTCGTACAGGGGAGAGAGAAATAACCAGGAGTAGAATGAGCAAGATAGGAGACTGCATTTACCAGGCACTCATCACAGGTCCTGTGAATATGGTATTTGTGATGGATGGACAGACATATTATTACAGGATTTAATGCAAACACTTCGCCCCAAATGGTGACACACGATTACTAGTTTGGAAATGACTAGGCTAATTATAATGAAATGCTTCACTCAAATCCCTCTCTAAAGGGCATATCTGATGAAGGAACAAATTTGTGATGGGCACATACTGTAGGATTTGCTGAACTGGATCAGACCCCTTGGCCATCCAAGTGCAGTTTCCTGTGTCCTGCAGTGGATAATGCCCAGTGCTGCAGAGGAAGGTAGCATACACACACACTGGATCTGGGCAACTGAGCAATGATGCCTGCAGAAGATGTGGTTGGGGAAGGATCAAGCCACAGTGTCGGGTTCTTTAAATCCCAGTTCTGTGTTTAAAGATGAACTGAAACACCTTTCAATAACAATGCTAACTTATGTGTTTCTATAGCAACTCATCACCATAGCATCTAAGCACTGCACAAAATAAGGCTCAATCCTGACTTCCTTGGGGCTCGACAAGGATCCACCCATGCTGATCTGATTGCAGGGTCAGGGTCTATGTGGCAATTGTCCAGGCTGGAATCTGCTCTTCAGCTTCCAGGAAACTCAGCTGGTGGTTGTTTATTGGTTTCCTCAACCTGGTTGTACCTTTAGCAAATAGGTAGGTGCAAGAAGCTGCTGCCAACTTGGTCAGGGCTTTGGTTAAGTCTAATCTTCTCCTGTTGCTTGTCTTGCAGGCAGCTGACCTGTCTACGCACAGAGAGGTCCAGTGCCTTGCCCTAGATCACACACTGTAACAGAGCTGGGACTCAAACCCAGATCAAGACCCAGTCCAGTGCCTTAAATCACAAGGCCATCCTCCTTCCACCACTAAGTCCCATAGACTGCAGATGCACACACTTCATTGTAGGCTCTTTGCGGCATAGTCCCCGAAGAACGCAACCATCTCAGTAGGTCTATAGGGAGGATTAAATGCAAGAGTGGGTTCTCACTGAAAGTCTCCGCAAAGGTCTGTGTGAAGGAGGGATTTGAAAGGGGAAAGGGTGGACAAGGAGAGGGAGGAGTTCCAGCCACTAAGGGTGGATTGGAAGATGGTGCAAAGAGAAGATGCAACTGCTGGGTGCCTGGAGGCTTTGGCAGGGGAAGGTGGACAAGTGCGAATTTATGATCCCTTTGTGCAGCATCTCAAAGTGCAAACACGCAGCAGACAATAATTGTGGTGCTAGTCTAAATTGAAGGAAGGAAGCTCACGAGCAAGGCATTTAAAACTGATAAAGAGCCGCAGATACATATCAACGAGCACTTACAGGAATGCACTGGGCTAAGAGAGACAGCTCTGCGAGGGCACAGGACACAGAGTCCTGAACATGCAAGGGTACAAAACCAGCCCCAGCCCTCGCATCCTCCAGCTGACAATGCAGCCTGCAGTCCAGCCATGCAGAGATAATCAGAACAGGGCAGCGCTCCAAGTGGAAGAGTTCATGCAGTGCAGAAGGCCAGGTCTGAGAAGTAACACTCACAGGAAACATGGCAAGATGGCACTATGAGCAACAGTCACTAATCAGTCCTTCAACCAAGATGTTCTCATCCCTTCTTCTATTTTCCTTCCAGTTTAATTTTACTTCTCTCCATCTCGGTCACTTTCATTCTTGCGTTCAAAGAAAAAACAGAAAAACCCTTTTGTGGTTGTACATCAACAGGGAGTTGCGGGACCTAAGTCTTGATTCTCCTACCAACTCACTCAAAGGATTTGGGCTAGTTGCTTCACCACCACCCCAGTGCCTCAGTTTCCCACCTGTGAAACAGGGGTGACAAGGCTTACTCATCTCAAAGGAGAGATGTCAGCCTGAATTCATTACAGCTGATAAAGCATTTTGAGATACATGTGCCTATTTAAAGCGTTATGATTTTATTATACATACAGATCTTCAGCTATACACAGGGAAAGAACATAAATCTTTCCACTCTAAGAAAACGGACCTCGACCACTTCACCTAAAGGGGATTCTTGAGCCTTCTGTCTCCAGGATCCCAAACGCTAGAGGGCCAAAATCAACATATGCTTGGAGCAGGTCTATTTTCTACCCAGCAGAGGGCAGTACTGCATTGTCGTGTCTGTGCTCTGCAATGAATACGTGACCCCACTGTTCAGTAAGTGTTTGTGTCGCCCTCTAGTGGCTGGTCCACCAATGATATGAACTTACCACAGCTATCAGAATCAGCCTTCAGCTCAAGTGGTAGAAGCTCATGGTCTTCGTACTCTAAATCCTGTGTTCAGCTCCCAATGAGAACTGATGGTATTCCCCGACCGCGCCATACACCCAGGAAGAAACATAGGATCAAATGGGGAACAGAGAACTGACTGCAAAGGAACAGATGTTCACTGACATGCAAGGAAAATCCAAGCGTAATGGAAGGGGGAAGGCAGTTTCCCTCAGAGTCCCATGTAAAGGGGTGGGAGAATATTATTAAAACAAAGAATTCAAAGATAAGACCATACAAAAAAGAAAACACCCCCCTCCCCCCCGCAAGTAATAACAATTAGAGTTGGTCTTAGGGGTTTCTATCCCTTGGGGGAGGGAGGGAGGGAGGGAGGGAGGCCAAAAAACTTGAAAGCTAAACATTTTTCAGCCAACCCCCCCCCCCCCAATTCATTAAAAACAAACATTTCCTGGGGAAGTTTCCATTTCAATGGAAAAGCCATTTTCCGCGTCGAAGAAAATTTGAAGGGAAATTTTAGACCAGCTCCCACAGCTATACATCTATTCATTTTGAAAACTGCCAGGTTTACAGCCTCTGTTCTCTCTCTGCACAGTCTAGATGAGAGAGCTTTCTCCCCTGCACCTCCTTTAATCTAGAGCAACCTTCCTGTCCCTCTCCATACACTCCCATTCAAAATCTCTTTCTCTCCACCTCGACATACTTCTCGTAAACAGAGGAAATAGAAATGAATTAGCAATGGGCAAACAGGGACTATGCACCTAAGCCTTTAGAGAAGTTCAGATAAGATGAGTTCCAGATCTGAATCCCCCCCAGTTTCATCCATCTCACTTAGGAAGTATAATTATGATTTCATTAGCAATGTTTACATAGGATTGTAGTACCAAAATTTACAGATGGGGAAACTGAGGCACAGAGAGGCTAAATGACTTGCCCAGCAAGTCAGTGACAGAGTCAGAATCTCCTTCCGATACATTATGTACAAAGATGATATAAAAATAAAACAAAGCTGTATTGTGCATCAAGTGCTCGCTATTCCATTGATAGCCTCTTGCAACTGGATACACCACTTTAGTCTCCTAACTGAGTTTTCTTTCTAATGCAACGTTATGGACAAATCCCTAGTCAAAAAAACACCACACACTGTTGACGATCAAATATGCTGTAACCAAGAAAAACAGAAACACAAGCACAGAATTTTCACCCCATTCCCACCATCCCAGTGTAACCATCTTCCCTTCAAAAAAAAAAAAAAATATATCAAGCAAACAGTCTATAGAAGAAATGAAGTGGCAATTTCCCAGTTCGGCTGGGGATCAATATGTGGGCTTGTCATCATTTTTATTTCAAAGGGGCTGCTCTCCTTTCTCAGAAGTCCAGACTGACAGAACTCCAGTGCTTGACTTATGATTACTTCATCTCATCAGGATATTTTTAATTTAAATCTCACTGCTATTGGATACGGAATCAGCCAGGATTTGATTTACTGTTAATTCATTGCGCCGACTCCTATAATTCTAAATTCAGTCACCAAACAGTTTAATGCTGACGGAATCACCAGCGCGGTTCTTTATGAATGGGCGTCCGGGGAATTTTGTTAGTAAGTGCATGTTAGCAACTGTTATTCACTTCAGAAGGGGGGGGGAATCTATACACACAATTCTTGGTTCAGGTATCGCGCTTTCAGAGATTGAGAAACATACCGTGCCACTTAATGATTTAAGAGCAAAACAGCCCTGGGATTATAAACTATGTTCCCCCCCCCATCTTTCCTCTCCAATATGGTATTTCACACTCAAATGGAATCAAAAGCCGGTTCAGAGAGTGATTCATTTTGCAAAACATTTACATGCATTTAATGCTGCATTCGCTTGGAGAGTTCATCTAGTATCAAGATTTATTTCCCAGGTCCTTATACATCACAGGCAATGAGGACAGGGGGGGAAAGTGTGTGAGAATAGATCATGCAGATGCGTTTAATGGAAACGGATTCCATATTATCTGCATTAGATCCACACATTCACCCTGTCAAAAGGACAAGGTAGAGCTCTAATGCCAGTCACCTCGTATTAATTGATGGCTCAGAGTCTTGGTGTGGAAACCTGGACAGGCCACTTGCACACAAATAGAAACAGCTGGAAGGGAAGTCAGAAATCAGACATTGCAGCCAGGGGAGACAAGGGCTGGCTACAGAGGCACTTGCTTCCAGATCACCAGTTCAAATCCAGCCCGAGTTAGTAGCAGCTGCAATTTAGTACCTCTGCAAACAATTCAACGAGTCTCCATCCATTTCCTAGTGGGACACGGGTCCCGAGAACAAAATCCACGATTAAGATCAACACTAGGTGGCAGCCTCAGCAGCGAGGTCAAGGACAAAGTGACCTGTCAATTCCCAGAGCAAGTTTGCCTGCAGGGTAGGGATGTAGTCTAGTCTAGTGGAAGGAGGCAAGGGAGTGTGGAGGGAAGCTTGCACTGTTCCTGTTCTCTGGATTTCAGTCTGCCCTCCAGGAACATCAATCAAGCACCTTCCACCATTAAATTCACCCAAGCACTTAAGGGGGGAAAAAAACTAGCAGTGTTCTGCTTCAGGCCTCCATCCCAGAGCAACCCTGCTTAAGGTCTCTAAAGTGCTTCTCATCACCAATAGTGTCCAGGCCTGTGGGAGCATTGGGAGACTCTCCCTGGATGCCTTTGCTGACATGGGATCACTAGCAAGCTGTGGGAAGAAGATCTTTAAACCTCGAGTGCCCTTTCAAAAGTTTGCGGCCCCTGGGGGGCTTTATACGAAGGGTGTGAACAAGCATGTCTGCATTATGGCACCATAGTCATGTAGACAGACACTACAATAGGCTTTCATCATCACAGTAATACTTAGCATTTCTGTAGTGCCCGCATGCTTTAGAATCCATACACCCCACCCTGTTGGAAAGACGAGTACCCCAAATTTAAAGAGGGGAAACTGAGGCACGGGGGGGCTGACTCAGCCAAAGTGGCCCAGCATGTCAGTGGCAGGTCTGGAATGATTACACACACTTCCTGACAACCCAGCCCCACGCTTAACTACCAGGCCAGGCTTTCCTCATTTTAAGACAATCCGATGCCACTTGAATTTCAACGAGTTCGAGTTGTCTTTTTTTCCCCAAATGGGATTTTGCAAGTATTTCGTCCTGAACATGCCCGCTGTCATGGTGGTTAAAGGACACGGACTGGGAGTCAGAAGAGCTGGATCTTGATACAGACTCACGGCTTAACCTTGGGCTAGCTATTAGGGTCCAAGCTAACTTCTATTACAGTTGGTGGAAAGACCCCTTTGAGTTGACAGGAGTTGGGCTGAACCAATCACCTCCCTGTGCCTCAGTTTCCCTATCTGTAGAATGAGGATCATCATGCTTTTTCAAGGGCTCCAAGATCTCTGAAAGACAAGCACCACATGAGCACTAAGTTTTCTTCTCTTGAGCAGCTTGTGGGAAAAGCAGAGAGAAACCCAAACTCACATGAGCGAATGCGCTTGAAACATAACTGCCCAGGCATAGGGCGCCCTCCTCATCCAATACCCAGCACCGTGACAGCACGGCACTTTGTGCACACAGACTAATTCATTGCTCAAGCTTCCTGGCTGGGGGTGGGGGGGGGGAAGCCTCTGTGACTGTTGTTGGGAGGAGTTACAATCTACTTGGAAAACAATACAAGAAAGAAAAAGCCCTTTAAAAAAATACAGAAAGGAAGAAGCTGGGATTGGACCTTTACCCGGTTCTTGCTACTGACAGCATCACCATTAGCAACCTGCTCAGTCAGTAACACACCCTTTGAGGAGTTCAGGATGACAACCCCACCCAAGACTACACTTGCAAGCAAAAAGATGGTCTAATGCAGGGATGGCCAAACTGCAGCTTGCAAGCCACATGCGGCTGTTTTACAGTTAAAGTGCAGCTCACGGAGCACCCCTCCCGTCCCTCCCACAACCAGACTGCAGGTGGGGGAGAAACTCGGGGCTTCTGCCCTGCAGCAGCGTGGTGAGGTTTGGGGCTTCTGCCCAGCAGGGAGGGGGGTCTTGCGCCTTCTGCCCCACAGGAGGCACCTGCCGGGGCTGAAGCCCCCAAGCCCCGCCAGGCGCACCCTGGCTCTTGAACTTCTGCAGATTGTTGTATGCGACTCTGAGAGTCAGTAAGTTTGGCCACTCCTCTAGTAGATAAGATCCTAGAATGGGACTTGAGAGACCCGGGTTCAAATCCCAGCACAGCCACAGACTCTTTATGACCTTGGGAGTGTCACCTGATCTATCCTGGACCTCTGTTCCCCCATATATAAAAAGGGGATAATAAATCCTTTCTTCCCAGAGTGCAGAGACAATAAAATCCATTAATGATTGTCAGGGGCTCAGATGCAACAGTGTTGAGGGCGATGTAAATACTTAGACAAGATGATAAAGTAAGGCTCTGTCTCTTTAAGATATCAGAATAGGATGGTGTTGAGATGCTAATCCGGGAAGCATGGGTTGACCCCAGAACTAAAAAGGCTCCCCCGTTCATACTGTCACCACAGGCAGCAGTGGCGTGCTAGCTCATAAACACAGTGAGCCTCAGATTTCGCTTTTCAATTTTCCTTCCAAACAGGAAATGAATTCCAAATAAGCGTTAACCCCAACTAAGCCTTAACTCCAGTAATACTTCCGACTCACACGCCTTTCCTCAGAGTGCTTTAAAACATTAATTAACCCTTGCAACACCCGCTGGGAAATAAGTAGACATTATTGTACCCATTTACAGATGGGGAAACTGAGGTAC
This sequence comes from Eretmochelys imbricata, assembly GCF_965152235.1. NCBI lineage: Eukaryota > Metazoa > Chordata > Testudines > Cheloniidae > Eretmochelys > Eretmochelys imbricata. The sequence continues at coordinate 352,205,120 of NC_135572.1, forward strand.
AGAAAGGCAAAGTGGCTCAGTAAGGCCAGAGTGGGAGGCAGTGGCCACAACAGAACTCCAGACACCAGGCTCTCAGTTCAGCTGTGGATGTGAAATTAGAGGACTAACGATCCAGCCCAACAAAGCCAGAGACTTCAAAATTCAGGTCCTTAACTCAACTGTGAGCCATTTAAAAAAAATTAACCTATCATGACTCAGTGGCAAAGGTTCACTTGGGAGCCTCTTCCTCAGTGCTGGTGCACCTGGCTCACTTCGGTTTGCCTCAGAGCTTGCTAAGCCTCTCAGAGCAAACCAAACCCAGCGCCAAACACTCTAGGCACACAAAGGGGACTGGAGGTAGTTTGACTGGGGAAGGTGTGAGTCTTTTCTTTCCCAAGGGAGAAACTCTGTCTAGGGACGGATTTTCTACAGCCCTCATCACCATAGTACCCAAGAGCTGGATTGCATGTTCAATGGACTCAACTGTCTTTCGTGCCTGGAAGGCAGATACAATTATCCAGCAAAAACTCTCAAACAGCACCAGGATTTATCATGAGGAAGCATTTTTAAATGCTCATCTTCGATGTAAGCCACATGTAAATCATGCAGCTGTCATGAAGTTTGCATCCCATTGATTTCTCCGACTGCCACAAATTTAAGACAGGACTCAATGGCAGATTCTTGTGAAAGGCGGGGGCTGCTTTTTTTTTTTAAAATGAGATCTCACTAAAAGGAGACACTTATTCCCACATTGAATATAGTCAGACTGGGAAGAAAAATCTTATCCTTTAGAGTTTTATGGGTTTTTTGGTATGTTTCAGTCTGAACATGTAAGAACAGACATCGCTACGTAGAGCACATCTGTTGCTCTGTTTAAAGCCCAAGTCTTATAAAGAGCATGCTTAATAAGAGCTCCCAAATAAAAAAAACTAGACAATTAAAATAATAACCTAAATGCTTCTCCGAGCCCTGAAGCCTTCAGACTGTGGCTGAAGGCAGGACGGGGGGGGAGCGAGGGCAGAGGGAGGGAAGAGAGAGAGAAAGCACCTAATCTCACACTGAGAGGCACACACTGTAATTAAAATCACAAAAAAGGCAAAGGCAAGCAACCCCATGCTCCACTGGTTCTCTGCATTCACAGATTTAAGTAGCTTTTATAAACACCCCGGTGAAACTGAGGACAGATAAAGAGAATAAGTTAACATGCTTTATGCCTTCTAAAATATTTGGGGAGTGCTGGTGCAGGCTCAAGATAAGTCCTTCGACGGGTAGAAGGTATTGAGTTGGCTGTAAAATTCCCTGGAACCTTTTCCATGGTTTCCCTGGAATGATAGCAAGCTCTAGCAGTCACAGCTGTGCACCTGCCATACAGATACAGACAGACACACACACACACACACAGAGGACTACCTGTGCAGCAGTTCACGCCCATCCATCGCCTAGCTAACTTGAGTAACAAATCACATGTTCCTTGTGGTAGAGGGAAGCCATGGGAATCCGGTAAACTACACCTAGCTTTTTGCATTGATGCTAATTAATGCCTGACTGTTGTACTAGAAACCAGTTTAGTGCAGACTCCTGGTTGAAGTTTATATTTAAAAAAATACAGACACATATTTTGCATAACCACCTCTTCATATGAATAAAGATGACATTTATAGGAGAGAGTGTTTCTCCCCCCCCCCCAGCCCCAAGGCAATAACTTTATAAAATCCTAGAAGAGAAGTGGGTGAGGTTATATGGGGAGGTTTCTCTCTCTCCCTCTCTCTCTCTTTATATATACACATATTATAAAGCTAAACAAATAATATTCAAACTGATGAGGCTTTGGAAGCCTGGGTTTATCTGGGAGGGCCTCATCTGCTGCTGGAGTGTTATATTTCTATCAAAACCATGTGGCACTCAGTGTTTAGATCACTTTTCCCTGTCTACATAATTTAGGGGCATATGTTGGATAAATGAGGAGCATCAATATTCAGGTTTCAGTTGCAGTACACAGAGGCACAAAGAGATTTTTCAGGACTAACTGTGCAGGCTAGATTTAGATTTCCTAAAAAACCTCCCCAACACCCTGTGGAAAAGAAACTGTTTTCTCTTTCCCTAGATACTGCCAGTCGGAGGTGGGTGGTTTTTCCCCCTCAATCAAGCAAAGGGGCTCTCGCTCTCTCTCTATCACACACACGCGCTCTTAGGAACCTAGAATTCTCCCAGGGAAACAGGGTCTGCTACCAACCTTGTCAAGTGAAGAAAAAGTTTGAAAATACAGTATATGGGAACTAAGGGAGGGAGAGATCACAATGGTTTGCCCGGGCAAAGCATCTTCTGTCAGATCGGATGGCTTTTGCTTTACAATGGATACACACACACACTCTCTCTCTCTCCACGCTTTACTCTCAGTTCAACAGCCCCAATAACAAAGTCCGTCAAGCCTGACTGATTTCACGTTACATGTTTTCCTATGTACACATACAGAGGAATACACCTATCTAGAGAGAAAGACACACACCCCAACTTTTGGGCCCACAGAAACTCCAATATAAAGTCTCTCACCCAGACCATGTTCTCTCATCTCTTTAGCATTTTCCACACAGGTGGCAGGGTGGTTGGTTTTTTAAGAGAAGGCATCGTCTGCCTCTATTTCTGACAGGCAAACCAAAATAACTTGAGTCTCTGGCTCTCACAGGGGAATCTGCTAAGGAAACTTTATCACCCCTGCGTTGATTTTGCAGTGGAGGCTGGAGGGGAAGGGGAAAGGGAGAAGGAAAACTACTGCAGCAGCTGGAATATGTCTGTTTCTTACAGAAAAGTTCAGCAAACGGGGAGCTTATGAAATTAGGAGCGTGGGGAGGGAGTCGAGACTGGGTGGTGGGCTAGGATCTGGCAACCCCCATCCCTTTCCAAGGGCCGATCTGGGAGGAACGCTCCCAAAGCCCATCCTGGCAGCCTCCTGTCCCACTAGCGGCTGCCAGTTGTGGGGGGCGGGCTCCCCCTTTCCCGCGGCTGAGCATCTGAGCTCCCGGGAAAGCTGCGGGCAGGCAGAAGGGGGAAAATCAAGAGGCGATGGCAAGCAAATACACACACCCCACCCCACGCCCGCCACCTCACTGAAACTTGCCTGCTAACAAGTCGCTGGCTCTGGCTTTTCAAACGGCGCAGGCAGGCAGATGCTGACGATACTAGATCGACATCTGGATCTAGGGACCAGCATCCGCTCCTCGCGCACGAATCGCCCCTGCAGCAGCCCCTCGGTCCCTCTCCGGAGTCGTGGCTCGTGTTAAGAAGCCGATCTGGACTGAATCTCGGCATCCATCCGGATTTCATTTACCCCCCTCCCCTCACACACCCACCCACACCCACCCTTTGGGGAGGGGGTTCAGGAATCCCTCCCCTTTGGTTAATAGCATCAGGGATTCCCCCCACCCCGCCAACCGCCCAGGTGTGGCGGGGGAGGCAGGTCTCTGCCCCTACGCGCCCACCCCCCCCCCCCCCCGGCTAGAGAAGATCGGGGACGCTGGCTGGCTCCTTACCTGGGAAAGCTGCTTTCCCCCCCCCCTTTCTCCCCCCCCTCCCCCGGTCTTCAGTGCGGGCGCCGCATTGGCACTGCGGATGGTGTCTCCGTGAACGTGTCTCCGATCCCCAATACTCCGCGGCTCCGGCGCCCACAGCCCGGCTCCGCGCCGCGCAGCCCTTTCCTCCGGCGTCCAAGACGAAATGCACCGCCAGCCCCCCCCCCTCCGCCCCCAAATCGCCCCCCCCCAGATCAGCAAGGGGGGGGGGGCTGGCGCTGAGCGCGCGGGCTGGGCTGCAGTCCGGAGCGGCCCCGCGCCGCCCTGTCCCCCGGCGCTGGAGGAGGCGACCCGGGGCTTCTTCACTCAGCCATGCCCGGCTCCCCTCTCGGCTCCGCGGCTGCCCCCGCTGCTCTGTGCCCGCCTGGGAGGGCGCACACTGCGGCTGTCTCGCCAGCCCTTGCTCCCGCCGGCGCTGGCTCGCTCTCCAATGGTGGCTGGGGGGCGGCTCAGTCTTAGACACACACACACGAGCTCCCCCCCCCCCCCCCACCGCAGCCCAAACAGCCAAGGCCGATCCTGTAGCAACGTGGTGGGTGGGGGCACCCAAAAAAAAAAAACCCCTCCCCGTTCCCGGTTTGCAGCGCTCCTCCTGGCCCCTTGCTCCTGCGTCCGGGCCGCCCAAAAAAGGCGCGTCTGGGGGGGCGCCCCGGGCTCGCTTCCCTCCACCCCTCCCTCGGCAGCTTTGCTCAAAGTTTGCTGGAGATCGGCTGCCACCAAACTCTCTGCGGCTTGCGGCTGCCTCCCGCGCGCGGCGGCTGGTGCACGGAGGCGCTGCCGAGCCTGCAACTCCGGCTGCCTTGATTTTACCCCCCCCCCCAACTAGTGACACCTAGGATCTCCAACCTGATTGGGCTAATTGTGAAATTTCATTGCCCCGGGGGTGGGGGGGAAGAGACATAAAGGCTCAAGGCAGCGAACACACACGCTGCTTTTGCCCCCCCCCCGCACAGAAATCCCCCCCCCCCGCCACCCCGCCTTGTGCGCTCTTCTGCACATGGGCGATGATCAGAGACGTGCAGCGAGGGGCTGGGGAAAGCCCAGGCGACCAATCTCGCAGCCTAGAGAGGCTCTCTCCCTCTGCCGCCTGCTTCTTCATTTCCCTGCTGGCAGCCATGCAAAAGGGGGAAAGCTAATAGTTATTTTATCCGTGCGTATTAATCAATCGTTGCTTGGCTTCGGCTCCTCTCCCCGCCCCACCCCCCGGCACTGCTTTCCGGCTCAGCCACGTGAGACTTAAATCCACCCACCCACGTTTCCTCCTCTTGCCAGGTAAAGGGCTAGCCCCTGTGCAACTCAAGCCGGCACAAACCTTGCATGCAGCAGAGGAGGGGAAAACGGGGAGCGTTGCTTTTAAGGAATTCTTCTCAGCCAGAGCAACAGGTCTGTCTCTCAGGTCAGTTTAAGATCAATATAACAGGTGCCATGGCGATGGACGCTTTGCAAATGTCCAAGGCAGAGAGGGAAGAAGTAGAGCACTACAAATACAGGGCTGTGCATTTACGGGGTGTCATGGGCAGCATCCAGCCGCGGGAAATCTCGGTTCCAATCCTGCAGCTGCAGGACTTGGCCGGGTTTGTGCAGAACTCCGCCCAGTGCTCCCCCACTTCCTACCTGGTAGCTCTGAGCTCTCCCAGAATACAAAAAATAGGTTTTTGGTGAACCCTTGGGAACCAGGGCTGGCTCTCAGTCTGTGTGTATATACAGCACCTAGCACAATGCAGTCCTGCTCAAGGCCTCTAGGTGCTGCCACGATACAAACAGACTATTGAAAATTTGATATTTGTAGTTTGCCTTTAAATGTGCACAATAAAACACTGAGCAGAAATCTTTTTTTTTTCCCCCCCCCAACACCACCACCATCATGTTTTCCTGAAACAAGTTTTATCTCCCTAGGGTATGTGTATTCCTGGGTGTTGACTGAGCCCTGGTTTACATTTCCTGATGGATGGGGATTCAAAGCTCTTTTTTTTTTTTTTTTTTTTTTTTTTTAAAAAAAGGTGGTGCATAAAGTGTATTTGTTATTCTTTATCTCTTGCGTCTTGCAAGGAATCATTTGTTTTCATTCAGAGAAATAAATGCCCTGTGAAGCCTGATGAGTAATAACACAGCAAAATGACATGGGAAGAACAAGGACACAAATCTGCAAGAAACAATGGCAGGTGAATAACCTCTGCAGCTCACTGCTATTGTGAATAGTACAGTATTATTTAATGCCCATTCTTACTTGCACTTCCATTTAATAATACATATGAAAATCGGTGGGAAAGTCGGTTCTGCCTTTAAAACTCAGCTATCTGTAAAACAGATGATGTAGATGCACTGATTTTTTTTAAAAAAGCTGAGGATGTGGAAGAATCAATGTGATTCTTTCTATTTCTTGAAACAATGGCTCAAGTCAATATATTGCTCATATCTCTGGATTCCATAAGGGTGAGTGACAAACGAGACTTTATTTATAGGCTCTTTCATGCACAAGGCTGTGGGGGTAGAGAGGGGTTAAGACTGGATAACCCCGATGGCCTCTTCTGACCCTATGAATAGCTGCAGTAAAAGGCTCCAGGACATATTACCCAGATCTGGAGATTTATTTATTTATTTTCACCATTGACTTTCATGACAGCAGGCTCCAACCAGTACTGTGTAGATGCAAAGAATCTCCTCCTGAGAGTTGCTGAGCACCCACAACTTTCACAGGAGTGGCAAATAGCACCAATCAGAATCAAGGCCTCAGTTTACATTAGGGTGGAGAGAACTTAATGGATCAGAGAGGTTTCCATGCGATCTACCTGCAATGCCCGATTTCCCCCTTGCTCCCTGTTCAAAAACATCCTGTTTAGCATCCCTTTGCTAATAATGTCCTAGATTTTGATGCAGTTGACACACTGCCCATTTAAACGGTTGGAGATTTCTTCCCTGATGGTGACAGGGTGTCTAGCTCACCACCCCCCCCGACGCCACACCCTTTTTCATGTTGTCCCTTGTTATCTAACCACATACCGGGAGCATTTATGACAACATCCAAGGCTTCTGAGCAGGGAAAAAAAAAAACACACACACACACTTTTCCTTTTAAATCTCAATTGTCCTTAACTACAGCATATAGAAGCCAATTTAAAAAGAATAAAAGAGGGTGGAAGGAACCCTCACAAGTTGTTCTCCCTCTACCATTTTACAGGTCTGTAAACCAACCTATTTAAGTTGATGAAAGCCAGATATTCTTGCTCAATAAATCAGCTGATGCAGCAGCAGGATTTTTTAGCTTGGACTGAATCAGTTAAAAACCTAAATTATAGCGCCACCTGCAGGGGGCTAGAAATTTCAGCAGCTCTGGAAATCACAGGCCACAGTGAGGAGTGTATAAAATAAAATAGAAAAATTAAAAACTACAGGCGAGAGAGCAGGGTGGGGGTTTTCCTGACCACATGTAATTGCACCCAGACACATTCTAGGGCATGCATGTGCTCTAGGACTGGGATAATGCCACTTCTCAGCTTCCTTACGGCCCTCATTTCGCCTAGTCTCTCAGAAGGCTGCCCCGGGCCTGGGTTATCCTAGCATGACACCTCATATTGCTCCAGCAGCCTGCAGAAGCCCCCTCCATCAAAAGCAGTTAATTTAATTTTCTGTACACTAAATGCCACAGTGAAACGATGATAGTAACTCAAGCTGGTGATACAGCTCTGCTCAGCTCATAGAAGGCCACCCGCTTCAGAATCCTGATCTCCCCCCACTAGATGTTTGAAGCTTAAACAAACAACTTCACCAGCTCGGCTGACACCCAAAACAAAATTGGCCTCCTCTATCGAGCTGTCACCTTTTTGCATCTGACAAAGGAGGTCATTGGGCTATCGGAGTGTAAATGTTTCGTTACCATTGGTTTTAAAGCCGGTCCAGTGCTTAGCATGGTCATTCCTTACACTCCTGGGACAAATGGAACCCAGCTGTCACTCTGGATTGGCCGAGACTAGAAGAGCCCCAACAAGCCAAGTGCACAGAATACATGCCCTTGGTTGTTGCCAGGAAAAAGGAGGTGGGGAGCATATGTGAAAAGCAAGGAGTCTTGTCCCTTAATCTTTGCTTGAGAGATTTAAAATTAGATTAACCTGATAGGCCTTTTCCAGCGCTACCTTCTAGGGATCTACAGTCTTGTCCCTAATACCAGCTGGGGGGTGGTGTTTTTCCCCCTCAGCTCCACACAATTCAGAAAGCTGCTAATTTGTTCTGCAGTTTTATCAGCCTCCAGTATGGGCACACAAAAAGGGGGGGGGTAAATAAAGAAAAAAAAAAAAAAAGAACGGCTGGAAAGGGAACACAAACAGCCAGCATTGAAGAGGAGGATGGAGAAGGGGAGCAGGGGAACGTGGGAAGAACAGGATTCTGTCAGCAATGTAGTCAAGTGCCTACTTCTGGAGGAGACTCTAGATACAAATACTCAAGTGAGAGGGAAGGAGAGAGCCCCAAAGAGTATCTGGAAAGCACCTGTGTATTCATTTTTACCATATGGGGTCCAAAAAGCACACACACACACACACACACACACACAGAGCCATATGCTCTTGCTGCTAGGATACAACTAGGATGCAGTGGGACATGATAGAAGTGGGTCATCTGAGCAAAGATGAGCTTGGCCCAGCAATCCAGCAGGAGGAAGAATGACTGGGTTCCATTCCCTTGTCTGCCACTGACTGGCTACATGACCTCAAGCAGGTCACTTAACTCCACTGTGCCACAGTTTTCCCCCCTTCTGCCAAAATTCTCCCTCTGCGAGGCAGCAGATGAGTTGTGCATGGCTTAACATTTGCAGATATATATGAAACACCAGGCTGGAAATCCATTTCCACAACGAGAGGCACTGGTCAATCAGTTCCCATTAAAATGCTTCCCTTCTGGGCACTGCCAAGCAGCTGGACTATTAGTGTACTAGATGTGTTGCCTACCAGAGTTGTTTTCAATCAGTTTTTGCAGGTACCTAGGAGTAGTTTCTCATTGTCCCCATGAGAAAATTGGGCAACAGGAGCTAGGGGCTGGTCAGAAATCAGATCAGAGACACCCAATAGCTTAGCTAATCCTCCCCCTTCCTCCCCTCTGCAGTTCAGGACTCTTCCCTACAGTATATATTCTGCTGCCTTATCCAGTCTAGTTTTAAACTCAAGCAATGGGGGTTTCCACCACCTCCCTTGGAAGACTGTTCTCCAGTCAAACAGCTCACTGGCAGAAAGTTATCCCCAATTATTCAGCCTGATTCTCCCCACCTCATCTCTTAGTTTCTACTCCTTTGGGTCTAAAGACACTTTCAGGCTTTTCAGTCTCCCATTCCTCTGCCCCAGCCCACCCACCCTGCCCCCACAACACGCCAATCTGTCTCTTCTCTAGAGAGACCATATGGGCAAGATAATCTCTTTTATTGGACCAACTGGTGTTGGTGAAACAACTGAAAGACACTAAGCCAGTCTAATAAAATTTATTACCTCACCCTCCTTGTCTCTCTAATATCCTAGAACCAACACAGGGAAGGTGGTGATGTGGCTCTCAACCACAAGGCGAGCGGCTCTGGATCTTCTTTCTCCCCTCTTGTCCCACATGGTGGGTTGAGGTGGAGGATCTGGTCTTGTTTCTTCCCAGAGGGGATCAGCAGACAAGACACTCACTCCCATTCTGCTAGCTCTGCCTAGCCCTAGGGTATGCTACCAACATCATGCTGGACACTCAGTGACAGAGCCCTTCACCTCATCTTGTGGACACTTTCCAACCATCGAGGCTCCTCTTCCTCTCCCTTTAGGTCCCTGAAAAGCTGCCTGTCCTTTGAACCCCACTGAACTATTCCTCTTCCCCCCATTCTAGTCACACCCTGGCTCTCATGCGTCCAAACAGCAAAGGGGCAGCCGGAGGAAGGATGGGTGAAATGAGATCCAGGGGACCAGTGGGGACAATGATAAGGAGTGCATAAAGCACAGCCTGGTGCTGTCGAATTAAGAGGACATGAGAGAGGAGATGTTTCAGACTGCAGGAGATAGGCCAAGGGGCCACGATACAAAAGCAGGCTGGTGGAATGATAAAATACAAGGAGGACAAATTCATTGCTTTTTCGTTATGGAGAACAATACAAGTGGGAAGAACAATCAATATCAAGTGAGGGAGGTGGGAGAATACTGCAGGGAGATAAGGGCCTGGGATGTTCAGCATGGAGGGGTGAGGCAGAGTAACTGATACAGAGCTAGAGAGCCATGCTGTACACTCAGAAGGCATTGAGGTGATGCAGTGGAGAGCAATGCAGACTGGAAAGCAGAGGGGCCTGAAAACAAGAGTGAATGAGGAGGATACAGGGAAAAGGCAAAAATGGGAAACTCCAGAGAGGAAAACTAAAGAGGTTGGTAAATAGAATGATGGACTCTGGCAGAATCTGCCCTGGAATTGGACGGGGGTAGGACTAGGAGGGATGTAGGAAAATATTTATCTGGAAGGAGACTGGGCACTGTGAAGAAAGGATAGTGCAGTGGTTAGCGCACTACCCTGGGCTCGTCACTGCTATGATTGCAGCCAACGTAGACATATCCTAGCTAGCTTGGGTAGCGATTGCAGCAAAGCTGTGGCAGCCTGGACTAAACACCCAAGTACATACTCTGCCTCTCTGGTGGGCTGATAGACAGCTCTGTATCACTCCCTCCTGATCCTGGGGGTTCTGACTCATGATTTTGGTAACAGTAGGTGGTACAACATGCCCTGGAAAGAGAGGAGTGTGATTTCATAGGGGGCGAGTTACAAGAAGACAAAGAACGCCCTATGTTTGCATACCATCCTCATCACCATGGCATCAGAGTAAAAGGACAGAAGAAGAAACAGAAAGAGAGAGAAAAGAAAGGGGTTAGTGAAGACAGAGAAACAGGAAGTGGAAGTGAAATCCATTTCCCTGATGAACAATAGAACTTGTTAAAGAATCAATGGACAGTCCCCACTGTAGCCTTTATTTACAGTGGGAAGAATGCTGTTAAGTCCCTTTATGTCACTGTCCTTTAAAGTTGCCCATTTTCAAAGGGAATAGCCTCTTTATCTCACTGTAGCAGATCTTAGTCGATCAATCCTGCCCATTACTCAGTGCTTACAAATAAAAAGCAAGTGGGCATGTATGCTCGGCCCTCCAGTTCAAGCAGTACAGATGTTGTGCACACTAGGACAGCCCTGCTTTGTATAGGTGTAGGACCTACACTAGAGGTGTCACTGGTTTAGTTTTTAGTTACTCAGCACCAGGAGGGTTATTCTGCTATGAAAATGGACCATTTGGGGAGTGAATTTGTAAGGTCTTTGATCCCTTTGCAGTACTGGGCCTTCCCTGTAAGAGTTGGTGTCACATCCTCTAGAGCAGGGAGTTGAACTCCTTACGCTTCTTGGTGCGTAGAAATGGTCAGAGCAGAGCAGTGATTGGTCTAGTCCATGGTCCTGTCTCAGCCCATGGCCAGGACTAGACACTTAGAGGAAGGTGCAAGACACCCCATGGTTGACATTTATAGAGGAAGTCTCCTCATCAGCCCATGCAGTTAGTGGTTAGCATATAACCTGGAACCTTATTTTATTCAAGTGGATATAGTTATCCATATAAAATGCTTACTCCTTTTTTGAGCCCTGCTAAGATCTTTGCCTCAACACTTTCTGGCAGCAAGCCTATGGTGACCAGATAGCAAATGTGAAAAATCGGGACAGGATGTGGGGGGTAATAGGTGCCTATATAAGCAAAAGCACCAAATATCAGGACTGTCCCTATAAAAATCGGGACATCTGATCACCATAAGCAAGCCACACAAGCTAATTAGGTTGTATTAAAAAACAAACAAAAAAAGGTATTTCCTTTAATCAGTTTTAAATTGGTCACCTTTCAGGTTGATTGGAAGATTCCTTGATCTTGTACTTTGAGGACAAGAAAGTAGGAATGTTTATGCTCGGTTTACCTTCTCTAGACTATTCATTATATTGTATACCTTCCTTGGATCCCGCCTTATTTACGCCCCCTCTAAACAGTCAGATTTCCCCCTCAGGCTCACCTCATAGGGAAGTCTCTCCATGCCTCTGATCATTGTCACTACCCATTTCTATTTAAACTGTTTGGATTATAAACTCTTGGGGGCGGGGACTGTCTCTTACTAGGCGATTGGTTCACATTGTGCTGTCTGCTGTACAAATCTCAATTTCAGTCTCTCTAGAGGCTACCATAAGACAGATAAATAATGCTGTCCCTTTAAACTCCATTAATGTCTCACCTCAGGACTTGACAGCAGCCCCACCCCTTTAACTGCTTTTATACAAGTTCCCGATGAAGGAATAAACCTGCCAAAGGAATAAAAGCTGCAAAAGGAATAAGCTTGCTGTGAATGTTGTAGCCCTTTATATCTATGAAGCCCCACTGAAGCCCCTCTCAAATGAATAGAGAGATAATGTTAATGGAATTATGCATTGTGTCTGATCAGAGACTGCCACTGAAAGATAAATGCCAAGGCAAAGCTGAGGCATTTAATCAAAAATAAACCACCTCACCATTTTTCTTCTTCCAAAGAAGCAAACCATGGTCCTGTCACTGCATATTATTTTGCTGGCATTATCTCTTATTTCCAAATAATTCAATTTAACAGGGAGGGGGGAGGTGGAAATGTGAAATCAAATTAATTAGAGTGACCCAACAAACTTGTGTTTGCACTGGAAGATTTAACATGGCAGCAAATCTAGTAGGAGACAAATTGCATTCGAATTAATTTAAGGGAGATAATTTGGGGCATATCAAGTTTATTTAGGATCAATTTTAATAAGCAAAAATAAAGTCAAGCAGTGGGTGATCCAATCAGCCAATCAAAAGCCAATTCTAATAGAGGTTTATACAGTAGACTGACAGTTACTTAGGGAAAGCTCCATTTTGTATGGCTGAGACAAAGAAAAGGGGTCTCATTTCAACCAGCTGAACCTATTAATTATGAATAAATTCTCTGATGAATTTGGCCCTTTTCCCCATTTGCAGGTAGCAAGAGCCCTTAGCACATTTTGAGGGTCTGAGGTAAAATTCACTTTAGTGTGGGCAGCCAGCAGAAGGCCCCATGGAGCACTTTAGCCATCAAAATGGCACACAGCCATGTTGTATGGTCTAGTACATTGGGTACCAGACTGGGTTCTGCCATGAACTCACTGGAACACCTTGGGCAAGTCACTTTCCCTTTGGGCTAATGTAATATAGCCCCATCTGTGTGCTAGGTATACTACAGAGAGGAATGGAAACAGGGTCCTTGCCCCCCTAACTCCCCCCCAAAAAAGATTACAATCTAAATATCTTGGGTTTTAACACAATTTTGTACCTTTTTATCTTTAAGCCTTGGAGTTGGTGGTGTAGATTGGGTCAGGTCCTCAGCTGCTGTAATGCAGCCTCGTTCCACTGGAGACACAATGGGCCAGATCACGTGGGTATAAATGTATTTATTGAGCCAATAGCAGGGGGTGGAAGACCGTCCCTACCATTCACCAAGGACAGTCACTCATGACCTGAATGCATTATACATTCCTAGACCAGGGACAGGTTTAAAACTGGAGTTTCACTACACTTAGTATCCAAAAAAAAAAAAACCCACACACAACACAAACACACCACACACCCAGCTTGTGCCAACTCCCCTGCTGCTGAGATTTTCCAGAGCACACCAAACTCTGCTGCTGCAGCCACTCCCTGCTCCTCTTAAATCCCCTCAGCAGACCTTCAACCTTTAAAGATACAAGACACAGGTAAGTGTAATCCTGGCATTCCCATAGGAATGCTACACATACAGGTACCATACTCTACCATGTGGGACAAGAAGGAATTAGACCCTTTTGCAATGGGGGGGGAGAGGGGAGGAGGAGGAGAGGAGATGAAGGATATTGTCTCCAGGGGATAAGTGAAAGTCACTAGTTTTTAGTGATCCAAGGGAGACAAGACTTTTAGAGTACTTGTGGCACCTTAGAGACTAACCAATTTATTTGAGCATAAGCTTTCGTGAGCTACAGCTCACTTCTTATGCTCAAATAAATTGGTTAGTCTCTAAGGTGCCACAAGTCCTCCTTTTCTTTTTGCAAATACAGACTAACATGGCTGTTACTCTGAAGACTTTTAGAGTATTCAGGTTTTGGCTTTAAACTCCACACCAAAAGGCTCCTCATCGTCAGCGTGGGCTCTCCTTGATGTACACTGAAATGCCAAAGTAAAAATTCACCTAAGCAGCGCTAACATTATTGTAATGATTGATTATTAAATAATCATAATAAATCAGGGAGCCATTACGGTAGGCACTATAAACAAGTGATCACATCTCTTATCTGCTGGAACGTTTTCCCGGGGTGGGGGGAGGGAGCGTGGTATTAACTCATGAATGGTAGGGCCAGTTTGGAAAGTCAGGGCTTCAAGCAACCACTTCTTTCACTGGTCCAACCTTCCAAATGTGAGGATGTACAAGAAAAAAAAAAAAATCTGGCACCGTAAGAGATATTACATCCAAAAGCAAGGAGGAAAGTCTGTGCCTGATGCTGGGAGAGAATGAAGAGACATGGCACCGTGCTACAGAGCCATCTGCCACCAAATCAGGAACAGACAGGGGTCAGCCTCCAAACACAGCATGTAACCCTACTCTGGGTGGGTGATATTCCTGCCCCGAGAGAGACCTGCAGAGTCTGCTTCTTCCTCACCATCAGAAGAGACCAGGACGCATCACGGAACCCATGGTCCGACCAGGAGCCTGGCTTATGCAGGAGAATGGGAGCACGAGGCACCCGAACCACCACTCCCATGAAGCAAATGAGAAAAGAAATATTTTGAATTCCAATATTTCACCAAAAACTCAACATTTTCCAACCAGCTCTCGTGGCTTACTCCCCTGCCCATACAGGAATGAGCTATGCCAGTAGAGCCATCTTTATACTGGTATAACTGCATCCACTCTTGATGGTTGGTACCACTTGGAATAGTTGAACCGGTATAGTTTGTGTGAAGACAGAACCTCACCCTTTAGCTTATCCTGCCAACAAATTGAATTGAGAGCAGTCCCAGCGCCACTTACTCACCCCAACCGGCACTTTAGGGTCGTCACTAATGCATCCCCTGAATACTGGGCATTCCAGTACTTCCAGGAATGGCACGGGCCCACCTCCACTGGCATGGGCCCACACGCACAGTGCATACAAAGTCACATTGCACCACTTTGAAGATCAGACCCCCCCCCCCTGCCCCCCGCAGTAGCACAGTGTGAACTTCAAAATGGCTGCAGCCTCCCTGCCATGTGTGATACCACACAAAACCACATCTGGTTTATATCACTCCGGACAGAGAGCAAACCAGACAAAAGCAGGACTGTCCAGCTTAAAACCAAATGAAGGGCCTGCCTACGGCGTGTCATCACTGCTCATCCTGTTGGAGAACAGAAGAACTGTTCACTGTCCCTCTTAGGAAGCATGGTTGTTACTGCCCATGGTTTGTTGTCCCCTGTCAATGAGCGTGCAATTGGAAACGATACATGCCAAGCCATAAAAGATTATGAAGATTTAAAGGCCTCCCAGTGATTTATGCCTCTGTAATTAAGGGCTTTTAAATTTTAAATTAAAAGTTATGCGAGTTGTCTTTCCCTCTGAAAAATGCATTTATGGTTGGCTGCTTGGGTGAACTGAATAGCATTAAGCCCCACAGAGTCCGCTAGCCCTGTGATCACAGCGCTTTCTCAAGCATAGGTAGTGGGGTGGGACAGAGGAGGAGAAATAAATGCCAACTTTTTACTGCAGCTTTAAAATCATGCAATAATAAGTCACCTAATTTCACCTAGAGGCTTGAATAGGCTCTGTGTCCTAGCCACTTTCTTGAGAAACTCTGTAAGACTCTTCAAGGGGTACTGCCAAAACAGGACAACAAACTGTGACCCAAATCTTTTTGCACTTTGAGAGAAAGTTATTCAGACAGCAGGAAGTCTAGGGTAGAGTGCAGAACAGTGATGTGGAATCATTGCTGCAAAGCCAGTAGATCCAGTTATTGGGGAATGCCCTCAGCATGCGAGTCTTCCCCAGATGGCGCAGAGCTGGGGTATCAGGGTAACAGATTCCCAGGCCGGATGGAACCATTGTGATCTGGTCTGACCACTTGTAGAGCACAGGCTAGAGAACTTACCCACAATAATGCCTCGACTGCCTAGAGCGTATCTTTCAGAAAAACATCCACTCTTGATTTTAAAGTTGTCAGTTATAGAGAATCCACCATGACTCTTGGTTAACAGTGCCCATGGTCAATTACTCTCACCATTAGAAAATGTATGCCTTATTTCCAGTCTGAATCCGTCTAGCTTCAACTTCCAGCCACTGGATTGTATCATACCTGTCTCGGCTAGACTGAATGTCCCCCCCACTAGATACATAGAAACTAATCACACCACCCCTTAATTTCTGTGGCTCTTCTCTGAACCCCCTCCAATTTAGCGACATCCTTCTGAGTTGTAGGCACCAGAACAGGACACAGTAGTCTAACAATGGTTGGACCATTGCCAAAATGTAGGAGTAGAGAGGTTATTTTTCCTCTTTGAGATTCCCTTGTTTATGCATCCCAGGATCACCTTAGCTCTTTTGGCCACAACATCACACCGGGAGCTCATATTCAGCTGATTATCCACCATGAACCCCAAGTCTTTTTCAGAGTTACTGCTTCCCAGGATAGAGGCCCCCATCCCCCATCCTGTAAGTATGGCTGACTTCTTTGCCCCTCAGTGTACACTTATGGGTTTGTACATTTATATACTCTAAGCCACCTTCTCACAGCTGCTCTCTGGCTATCCTTGACTCCTGAGAAGGTCCCTGTGGGGTCCTGTGGCAGCTGAGAGGCCTCATCTCCACAACAAAGCGGTGCTGGTTTAGTTAACTCAGTTCTTGCGCATGTCCACCTTTGTTTCAGTTTAGCAGTGCCTATCAAGCGAGATCGAGGTGATTGCTTACCAAAAGTAAGCTCAGTCAGTAATGGCACTCAAATCAAAATGCAAGCTTCCACACAAGGGGGATTGTACCAAATTAACTAATCCAATACAGCTTTCTCCTGTAGACTAGGCCCGAGTTACAGCAGCCTGGAAGTCACCGGCTGGACAGGCCTCCAAGCCAGCTCCAAAATCCCAGGAGCTATAAAACTGATAAAGTCACACTGATCTTCCTACCTCAGTTCCTGTCCAGAGCAGAACCAAAACAAATCAAATCCATTGCCTGGTGACTATATTAAAGCATTCTGGGATGGCGGCTCAGATAACACAGTTTAAACAAATTTGCCAAGTGGGTGCTAATGAATATAAAAGGGACAGGACTTAGGCCAGCTGAGTGACCTTGAGCACATCACTTCATCTCGCTGTTCCTCATTCCCCCCCCCCCCCCATCTGTAAATTGGGGATTATGAGACCAACCTTTTTTGCAAAGCATTTTGAGGTCTACAGATGAAAAAACACTAGTATTAATTATTATTGAGGCTGCTAGACAGACAGACTCTGTGGGTCTCTCTAGCTCCCAGATTAACTGAATAGCCTGTGCTGTATTGTGTCACCATTCAAGGTGTCTTAAAGACCTGAGCTGGACTCCAGAGTCACAGAAAGGATTGGTTTCAGAGTAACAGCCGTGTTAGTCTGTATTCGCAAAAAGAAAAGGAGTACTTGTGGCACCTTAGAGACTAACCAATTTATTTGAGCATAAGCTTTCGTGAGCTACAGGACTGCTGATCTCAGTTCTGCATTTAAGTGGTACTGCAAACTTTAGAGGCTGTAAAGGAGTCTACTCACCTTTAGGCATTACCACGCTCTGGCTGAGCTAGCACCCCCTGCCAATGGTCACTCTAACACAGTGATGGTTTCTTCATCAGGTAACTCAGACCTCCAAGCAGGTCACAATCTTCAGTCCACCCCTTCCCAGAGCTCCTTCCTACCTCAAGGCTTCTTGCTTTCCTTCTGGGTCTCCCAGTTTTTACCACCCATTTAGTCACGGTCTCTCCCTGCCTAGCAAACTTTCCTCGATGTCTCTGCTTGGTTAGAGTCCCTCCCTGCTCTGAGCATCCATCCAACTCTTTCCCCAGCTGCACCATAATAGCCCATAAGCCTGGCTCTTTATGGGGAATTGCCAGTTTCCCTTCAGGTGGGGCTTATTCTGTAATCAGGTTGGCTTAGCCCCAGGTTCTCCAGCCTTATTGGAAATCCTGGGGCAAGCCACCCTGTTACTAGGTTCTTCTTCTGTTTTGGCTTGGGCAAAAAGCCAGGTTTCAGGCAGCTGCCTGCTTCCTTATTTTAGTCCCCTGGTCACAGTTTTAAAATTGGATGTCCCTCATAAAGTAATGGGGCAAACTCAGAACCTCTTTGATTTCTATTTACAAACCCAAAGGGGACCTGTTTTCCAGTTCAAGTTCAGAGGCAGCTGAAATCCCACGAGAACAGCAAATCTCACGGTATTTCCAGGAGGGAGGAGGTCACAGGGGAAACAGCTTGAAAAGAGCTTGATGTCTTATGAAACCTCACCAAACTACTCTGTGGGGTGCGGGGAGATAGGTGATTAAAACCATAATGAGAGAGCAATTAAGAGGCATAGGGCAAGAGAGAAAGGGGACATCCGAGGTGAGGTTGGAGAGGAGATGGAACTGATGACGCAGAGAGATATAGGGAGGCTGTTCCAGACAACAGCAGCAGAGGAGAAGGCCCAAGCATGGACAGGATGAAGGAACAAAGAGGGGGCTTGATTCAAGATGAGCAAAAAAATAGGTGTGAAGAGTGAAAGTGATTTGCAAAGTAGGATGGAGTAAATTTAACCCACTGGCTCAGTGTGTGTTGTGTGTCCTTCTTGTCAGAGGGAAACACAATTCTCTCTCTTCAGGTTGGGTACAGGTTCAGATACACTTTATTACCTCAAGCAATTGCACAGAGGCAGAGAGTGCACTAGGACACAGGGTTTCCCCCACCTGGGCAGGTCTCTCTAAAGAGAAACAATCAAAGCAAGCATTTATACCTTTATTACAGACAATAATGAGCAACAGCTGCATATTGTTTATACATATTCCTTCACGATATCTTATTTTTCTCATCAATTTCTCTTATAGTCGACATTCTATTCTTATCTAATACAAGGTCACAACAGCCTCTCTCACAGTTCTTTTCCCAGTCGCTTCGCAGTATCCCCGCTTCTACAAATCTCGCGTTATTAAAGCTAGAGTTAGCCTGACTCCTGCTCATTTCAGAGGCCTGCATCCAAATTCTCTTTATCTACTTCCACACTCTCTAGTGGCTGGACTAAATAAAATAAAATAAGAGCCTACTCTTGCTACCAACTTTTAGTGCCTAGGCCTAAGGTCCCAGGTTCGATACCAGCTGATGAGCTGCAGTGGGGAAGAGATGTGATTGCATAAATCCACTGAGCGCTCAAACACTACCCAAATATCCTGACTCTCAGTCCAGCAGAATACCTCAAGCAACAGGGAGTGATTCTGATCCCAACCCAGTGTTACACTACCCTAATTCCATTGGCTTCGATGGAGTTACTTTTGATCTAGTGCAGGTAAGACCAGCGTTATACCCACTGTACCTATGTACTTTCGGCTCTGATATTTAGAAACCAGGATGGTGTGGCTGGCTGAACACAGTAACTAGGCTGCTAGGCCCCAGCCCTGCCATGAGTTTTGCACGGGCAAACTGCTGCACCTGCACAGATCAGAGCATTGGCCAGTATTTGGTTATAGTTATGAGGTCCCAAAGACAGGGCATTAGGCTGGGAGTCAGGACAACCCAGTTTCTGGTCTCAACTCTGCCACTGACCTGCTGTGTGACCCTGGGCAAGTCCCTCCATCTCTCTCTTTCCCCTCCCACTCATTATCTGTCTTGGCTACTTAGCTGAATAGCTCTTTGTGTCAGCGGCTGTCTCTCACTATGGGACCCTAATCTTGATTGTGACCCCTAGAGCTACTGTAATACAAATAATAATTTTCATCCCATCTATTTTTTATGTGCTACTGATCTATATTAAACAGTTGGTGATTAGTACATTTATGCTGCAATAAATCTAGATGTTTGTTTTTCGTGATAAGCATGGCTTTTAACTTTATGTACGGGAGAGTGTTTTAATTATAAAATCAATACTTTTTTTAAAGACTTTCCAACTTTGGAATGCTGCGCTGTGCAACGTTCATGGCTGTGTGCAGCGAGCACTCTCCTCTGACTCTTCGTTTGTGCAGTACATAAACCCCATCTATAAGAGATCAGCAGACTTTTTTTAACTCAAGAAACTATTCATTCCTTATTATCTTGGCTGAGTCTCTCTTCCCCATTGAGTCCTCACTCCTGCCAGCTGATCCACATGGGTTGACCCCTGCACCTCTGGAACCCCACTGACTTCAATAGAAGTCACTGCTGTTGAAAGGCCATAAGAAGTATGGTCTAGTGGGTAGAGCACGGGACTAGGAATCCTGAGACCCAGGTTCAATTCCCAGCCCTAATAGGGACTTCTTGTGTGACCTTGGATAAGTCACTTGTCTCTCTGTATTCCATGCTCCATCAGTAATATGGAGAGAATACTTCATGGGGAAGGATAAAATCCATAAAGGACTATGACATGCTCAGATACTGTGGTAATGAGGGCTGTATAAGTAGCTAGATTTATAGGAGGAATAATTTCATGGAGCTTTCTTATAGCGCACCACGAGCTATCAAAGCACTTCATAGCCTTTATTGTATTTATCCTCACAATACCCCATATAAGGTAGGGAAGAGCTAATATCTCCATTGTACAGATGGGAAACTGAAGCACAGAGAAACAAAGTGACTTGACCAAGGTCACACAGGAAATCTTTGGTAGGGCATGTGATACAGAGGCTCCTTTGAAAAAGGTCCCGATCTTTGCAAACAACTTTGGTCTCAGACCTGACAAACTTACGACACCAAACACATGTCTTGCAGGATAGTTATCCATAAAAAGTAGCAAGTAAGGTATCTCCAGAAAGCTCGTAACTTGTAAAGAGTCGTAATCCTTGCAAAATGTACATATGGGCAATATTGAAGGAATAATATAACTATACTGACAGTATGCTTTATGGACTTGAAGTAAAAGTTAGGGCTTGTCTACACTTGAAATTCTACTGCGGGACAGTTGCTGCTCCTGCAGCAACCCTTCAGTGTAGACACTCACTACAGCGACAGGAGGGATTTTCCCATCAGCACAGTTAATCCACCTCCCCGAGAGGCAGTAGCTAAATTGATGGGAGATTTCACGGGGGCTTAAGTCTGCTTAACTAGGGGCAGATCTACACTACAAATTTGCAGCTGCACCACTGTAGCGCGTCTGGTGAAGACGCTCTAAGCCGATTGGAGAGAGCTCTCCCATCGGCTTAATAACTCCACCTCCATGAGAGACGGTAGCTATGTAGGCAGCTAGGTGACGGTGGGCAAAGCTCTCTTGCCAACATGGCGCTGTCTACTGCAGGGAGGGTTACGGTTGGTATAACGACGTCCCTTGCTCAGGGGTGTGGATTTTTCACACCTCAGTGTGACACAGCGGGCTTGACGTAAAGTGTAGTGTAAACTTGGCTTTAGTCACTTGGGAATAATGTGTGTCAGTGGTGGCCCATTCAAGCAGGAGAGATTTGTCACTCCGCCCTGTTTAGCCAGTGATGCAGGCAAGGCTCAATTGTCTAGCCTTGCCCCATCCCAAGACTTACAAAGGAAAAAACATCAGACAACTGTAAATAGTCAAAACCTCTCAGAAGTTAAAAAAAAAAAAAAAAAAAAGGAACATGAATAAAGACAAAAGACTGTCTCAGAATAACAGAGAAAGGCATGAGGTGTCTTTCACTGAGGAGACACCTTGGGAAGCAGAAATGTTCTAATGAAAAAATGGATCCTGGTTTCTGTGAATCCAGCCAGCTCTGCAACAGACTGAATTTTGGGTGGGAACACTACTTTATTAGATAGGAAAGGTAACTATGGATAAGTGTGGACTCAGGTTCACATTTTATGATTTTGTTTTGTGGTGTAACCGTTTGTTTCCACTACTCTCTCTCAGGTTTAGTTAGCTCTCCATTCTTTCTTAAATACACCTACTTTTGTTTTATTGTAATTGCTCACAGGTGCGGTGCAGTTTACAAGAGCGGTGGTTTAAGGTAAAACTAGTAAACCGAGTCACACTGCTGCTTTGGGGGCCGAGCAACTGGGATTTTTGTGGATAACCAGTGTCAGGAGCTGGATATCTCAGGGGAGCGATTCAAAGAGACTCAGGTGCTCCTATTGTTAACCTGCAAGGCAAAGACAGGGCTGGTATAGGAGAGTGTTTGATGGGCTAACAGGCTCCCAGAATTAGGGAGCTGACACCCAGTTAAGCACATGCAAATCTCCCTCATGCTGGAGGCAGGGGATCACGAGATGACCAACAATCCTGGTTGCCCTGAGGGCGGTCATAGAATAGGGAACTGAACCTGAGTCTCCCAAGTCCTAGCCTAGTGCCCTAACCACAGGACAATCCTTCCTCACTACAAGGGCTGTCTCACAGAATCAAGGCCTTGAAGGCCTGGCAGTGGTATGAGCCATCAAAAAGTTTGGACCCCTACTCTAGAGTAAAGTTGTTTCTCCAAACCTTTGAGCTCAATTTTCTCCTGGTATAAATCCATTGGGCCAGAGCTCTGCAGTTGGTGTGTCCATTGTAGTCAGTGGAGCGATGATGATTTACACCGCCTGAAGTGCTGTCCCATTGACCTCAGTAGAGTTAGAGCTGCATAAAGGAGGGGAGAATCAGTCCTCTCAGGCCTACGGAGTCAGGAGACACATATCAAGAGAACAGCCTCTCTCACGGTACTTTGGCATTTCCACTTCTAGCCAGGCCTTGGAAAGATGGAGGAAATGATTTAAACGAATCTGGAACTTCCCAAAAGATCTGGTTTGAACTCTGGAGTAAGGTAGGGGCTGTGGTAAATTATGTATTTGTCCATGGCCATACTGGATCAAACCACTGGTCCCACAATGGATGCTCCCATTTGCCCTATACAGACACATAATCTTACAAAGCTTTTGGCCTTGGTGGGAATGTGCCCTCTCCTCAGGAATAAGAGGGCGAAAACATAACAGGAGCTAAGAGCACTTACTAGCTAGAGGAGATGAAGATACAACAGTTACAAAATGGCTGCTTTAAAACCGTAGCTGCCTTGTGCTGCTCAATTTAAAGTGCCAGCCCCCTTTAAAGCATGCTGGAAAAAAGTTCCTACAAGACAGCAACCTTATTTTAGAAAGAATGAGTAGGGATTAGGCAGTTTTCAAGAAAGGTGTTGTGTGTTTCGTCATTACATTGTCGTGTCAGTTTATCCTGTGGCAGAGAGTTCCATGGGTTAATTCTGTAAAACAAAGTGGCAGGGCAGGATTGTTGGTCATCTTATGAGGTATTTAGTAGTTTAACTGTTTGGTAAAAGCTTATCTAGGGAGTTAAAGGGTATTGCTGAATTACCGCTTCCAATGAAAGTTAAGACCTTGGCCCTAAGTATTTTTATTTGGATTTATTAAGCAGCATTAGGGGTCTCAGTGAAAAGTAATACATGGTCCTTGTCCCAAGGATCTTATGTTCTAAATGAGATAGACAATGTCAATGTGGTTCATACACATAATGAACTGGATGACCAAATGAAAAACTGTTCTCAAGGCACTGTGTATGTGTAGGGAGTTCAGACAGGGACTGGCATGAGAGGGGTTAAATCCTCATTTTCCCACTTGTGAGGGGTTTTTCCTTCACAGTATTTTGTTCAAATCAATAGGGGCAGCATTGTCTAATGGTTAAAGCAAGGGATGGGGAGTCAGGAGACCTGGCTGCTCCTTTAGACTCTGCTAATGACGCTGTTTGTGACTTTTGGTAAATCACTTATTATTATTTAATGTTGGTATCGGCAGCAAGAGGCCCAACCCAAGATTAGATCCCCATTGTGTGAAGTGTTGCAAATACATACAATATAAGACACACTCTCCTAGTTTAAAAGACAGCGAGTGGGCAAACATAAGTACTATTATCCTTGTTTTACAGATGGCAAGCTCAGGCATGGTAACCTCAAACTATGAGATTCGGTTTCCCATTAAAGGTCACACAAGGAGTTTATGCCAGAGCCAGGAATTGAACCTATGTCTTTTGAGTCCCAGTCCAGTGCCTTAATCACCGTATCAGTGTTCCTCCTTATTTAGGCCTTGTGCCTATTGAAATCAATGACACAATTCCGATTAACTTCAGTGGGAGTGGGAATGGGCCTTTAACCTCAGCGTGCCTCAGTTTCTGCCTCTGCGAAATGGGCATGATTCTACCTTCACATAGTCCATGAAGATCCTCCCATCATGAGCAAAGCTGCACATCAGTGCAAAGTGGGATTACCATTGCCGTTGCTGCCTGCCACTGCCGAGGGACCCAGTCCAGGCAATGAAAGCCAATGAATCGATTCATTTCAGCCAGTCTGCTGAGAGGAAGATAGAAACCTCCTATGGAGGCAGGAGCTGTGACCACTCATGTAAACACAAGTTAATCAACAACTTGCATTAACTAAGTATAATCAGGTGATGACCCCAATTTCTTTTATTCCAGGGTATATTTCTTCAGCAGCAGCTCACATCAGCATTTACAACTTATTTCTTTGCCACTTATATCTCATTAGCATCCACATTCAGAACAAGTACAGGCAGTGGTAATTACAGCGGCCAGCCATGCAGGAAGTGAGGAGCTCGTTCACTCTGCCGGGTGTGGCTTTTTGGGGTACGCCTGCACTGCAAGAAAAGACCCACAGCCGGGGCTGCTGGAACAATTTGTACAGTGGGGGAAGGGAGGGGCTTAGAGCCCTTAAACCAAACTGTAAAGCCTGTGTATGATGGAAACCGCTTCAAGCCGCCAGTGCCCCTAGTTCCGGCACCTATCCCCACAGCACAGCTCTGGCTGGCCCAGGTCAGCTGACTCGGGCTCGGACTGCAGCGTGGATGCTCAGGCTCAGGCTGGGCTCTGAAACCCCATGCGGGGCGCGGATCTCAGAGCCGGGGCTCCAGCCCAAGCCTGAGCATTTACTCTGCAATGTTTAGCCCCGCATCCTGCGCCCCGCGAGCCCAAGGCAACGGACCCGGGCTCTGAGACTCAGAGCTGCGGGTTTTCTATTGCCGTGTAGACGTAACCTTAGGTGCTGCTGGAGTTCAGGATGGAGCAGCTATGGCTCTTCCTGCGGACAAATTGGTTGTGGGACTCATACAGATGCTTTTTGAGTCAGGGGTGCTCCCCTTCCTTCCCAAGAGTGGAACCTGGCAGCCCAACGCACTCCGTAGAGTCCTGGCATAGCAAGCGTGGAAGCATTAGTATTACGTGTATTACACACAGGCCCCAACCATGATCAAAGCCCTGCTGTGCTAGGTCCCATATATACACATTGCAAGGGACAGTCCCTGCCCCAAAGAACTTCCACTCTAAACGGACGAGAGACAAAGGGCAGGAGAAAGTTACTTTGGGATCCTTCTATGGCCCCCTGTCACCGCCGCATCTGAACACCTCACAATCTATAATGTATTTATCCTCACACAACAGATGGGGAACTGAGGCACAGGTAATCTAAGGCTTTGTCTACACTAGAAAGTTGTGCTGCTTTAAGGGTTCCTTTATAGAGATAGCAGGTCAACGTTCCCTAGTGTGGACTCAGTTATACCAGTATACAGGTGTGTTACACCGGCAGAGTTTCTTCCTATATGGGCAGAGAAATAAGTTATTCTGCTATAAATTAGCTTTGTAACATTCATACTAGAGAGTGTGCTATTACAACTATTTCACAATAAACAAAACAGTTATAACCGTTCGAAATGTGTGGATAGACCAGGCCAAATCTGTGTGCATAAGGTCACACAGGAAGGCTACAGCAGAGTTGGGAAATGAACCCTGAGCTTCTGGAATGCAGTCTAGGGGTTTAACCACAACACCTCCTCTTATCTGACATCAACATGTAGCCATCACATCATCCAACACTGCCTTGAAGTTGCCCTGTGGTGTAATGAACATAATTCTACGCCACAGTACTGGACAGGGAGCAAAGAAGAGTGCACAATCCAATTGAAATTATAAGGAGAATTTAGAAATGCAGAATGTAATAGATTTTCAGAAAGTAGAATATGGACACAGGCACTAAAAGAACCCTAATCCATTGTGTAAAGTGCAATTGGACCTTTAAGGGCCAAGTATAGTGAGAAATTTAATATCACAAGTCACTGTGAAAACCCCCAGTGGATTATGATTTCATTAGCGCATTCAAACATGTCAGCTGCAGAAGCATGCCAGGGATTGTGCAATTCAAAAGAGCCAAACACTGGCTCCGGGAACGATTTTTTTTCTTCTCTGAGATGAGCTCATTTTAATAGTTGCAATTACTTCTAATCTAGTTACCTTAATACAATTTAATACAACTGGGTAAAATAGCCTTCTTTTATATATACCGCTTATATAGCCACAATAGCACCAAACAGACTGCAGAGCACCACAGGGAATTAATTCCAGCCTGGGAAGACCTGAGCCAACAAGCTCCACTCGCTCAGTTTATAAGGTCACTGGAATCCCTCAGTGGGAATGACTTCCTTGTAAATGACTGCAGCCCAGCTATTAATGTGTGTCAAATCCCAGATCTTACAGGTGGTAACCTTATCCGGTGAAGAGGCTGCCTGCAGATATTCTGTTCCCCTAGTCACAAGGAGACTTGATTTAGTTACAGGGAGAAGACAAGCAGTGTAGGCTAGTGAACCAAGCACAGGCCTGGCAGCCAGGAATTTAGCTAGTATGTTGATTGGCACCAGTAGACACTAGCTAGAGCTTCTGATTTATACTACAGGCTTGCTGTGTGGACTTGGGTAAGACATTTCTAGTGCTGTAATCCGCCTATCTATGGAATACCTAGATACTTATGAGTGGTGTAGCTAAGAAGCAGTGTGGTCCAGAGCACTGGGCTAAAATCCAAAGACTTCTGAGTTCTAATCCTGCTTTTGGACGTGCTGTGTGAGTGACCTTGATCAAGTCCCTTAAACCCAATCTACGCTAGAAAATTAGGTCTGCTTAATTATGTCACTCGGGTGTAACAAATCCATTCCCCCGAGCAGCATAGTTAAACTGACTCCTGGGCAATCCCTACAGGCTGGAGAAGGAATCTTTGGTCAATTTGCTTTGAAATTATAGGGGTGGAACCCCCAAAGTAGCAGGATGCATCTGTTGATTTTAATCTTTTTTACTTGTGCTTGAAGAGGTAGTGAGACAACCAATGGAGGGAGAGTGGCTATCTGCTTCTCATCCCCTTCCAAAGTGATGCAGAGAGGGCCCTGCGGAGCACTCTGTTTATATGCACGGGGAGGTCCTGGGAATCCTCCGTAGATACCTTGAAGAAACTTTCCTGCAGGTAGTCTGCAATCCTCTGCCGGAGATTTCTGGGGAGGGCTGCCTTACTTCTTCTGCCGTGGTAGGACACTTTCCCACGCCAGGCAGCAGCTACTTCAGCGGGAAGCACGGCAGCCCACAGGCTAGCAGCATATGGTCCTGGGCAGCACCCCGATACCTGCAGGAGCTGTTCTCTTTCAGCCTCCGTTACCTTCAGGAGTGAGATATCGGCTAAAATCACCGCCATCTGGGGAAAACGATGCCAGTATTCAGTTCAGTTGCACTATTCACATATACTTATACCCGTGAGCTATCCCGCCCCAGGGCCATACTTACCATGGCTGCTGTATAAATCCCAAGGAGAAGTGAGAATGTAGTGCTTACAACTTGTGTGGATCAAGGGGAGTAAGTTCAGTATCCTAAGTTTC
Source organism: Eretmochelys imbricata (assembly GCF_965152235.1). NCBI lineage: Eukaryota > Metazoa > Chordata > Testudines > Cheloniidae > Eretmochelys > Eretmochelys imbricata. The sequence continues at coordinate 352,232,475 of NC_135572.1, forward strand.
AATTTATCTCATGAAGACACTGACAATGGTACTTCTGTGTATTGTATCTTCAGCAGCAGCAAATAGGGCCTTGAGGGTCTCGCCACTCGCCACAGTGGTGGAGTGTCTAATTCAGATAAGGAGAAGGAAGAGGGCTCTGGATGACATGTTCCAAGAGACCCTACCAGCCTCTGCGGCTTCACACAACGAGCACAGGGTTTGGAGTATCACCCTTGCAGGCAACATGGACAGGGATGGCCTGGAGAGGAGAAAGGCACAGGAGAAGGACAGGGATGTGCAATAGGAGATCCTTGCACTTCTCAGGGAGCAAACAGACATGCTGCAGATGCTGATGGACCTGCAGGTTCAACAATCCTATGCTCACCTCCCTCTGCAGAGAGAACTGCATCCTGGGACCTCCCTATGCCCCCTGCCAACATCTTGCATGGCATCAGGGGCCGCTGCTCTGCCCCTACCGCTCCATCCCTTAAAGTCATTCACAGCCGCACATGCACTGACCTGTGAGAGACACCGTGGGTGTCTATGTATCTGGAATGGAAATGACGGTTATTTCCCCTTCATAAGTTCTTTTCCCTTAATTTATTAAGTTTTATGAAGTTATAAATGTTTTTCTATTTGCATTGTTATAGAATAAAACTCTGGTTTTGGAAACATAATTAACCTTTATGAGTTCCCACCATAAGCTGGGTGGTGCTGACATCATTCATGGACAGTATTAATAGGTGCATTGACAGGGCTGTATTGCTACAGACACAGCATTCGCCCGAGAGTTTACACAGGAATGCAGATGACCAAGGACAGGTAGAGCAAACTACAGGATCACACGCGACTTTGGCTCACTATTAAACTGGTCTTTCGAAACCTCCTTGAGCCTGGCTGCTCAAAGTCAGTGGGACAGCCAATCCACCTCCGCCTTCCACCCCAGCAGAGACTTTTCCCCCTTTGCTTCACAGGTAATATGCAGGACACAGCAGGCAGCTATAACCATTGGAATTTTTTTTTCACTGAGATCTAATCTCGTGGGTAGACAGTGCCAGCAACCCTTCCAAACCACCAGCAAACTACCAAAGGCACATTCAGCTGTCATCTGCACCTTCTCCGCCTGTAATTGAAGCATTCCTTGGTGCTATCAAGGTGGCCAGTGTATGGCTTCTTGAGCCGTGAGGGCAAGGAGTAATCCACTGGTTGGGAAAGAATGTCCCTGCTTGCAGCTTTCTGAACAGTCTGGTGTTCTTAAAGATGTGCGCGTCTTCCCTGACCAACCCGCACTGATGTTGGTCAAGCATCCCTGATGATCAACCAGTGCTTGCAGTACCCCAGAAAAGCAGCCTTTTCTGTTGATGTATTCTGTGGCAAGGTGGTCTGGTGCCAAAACGGGGATATGTGTGCCATCTGTCACCCTACCACAGTTTGGGAACCCCACTGCTGCAAAACCATCCACTATGTCCTGCACATTGCCCGGAGTCACAGTCTTTTGAAGCAAGAGGCGGTTAATGGCCCTGCACACATGCATCACAGCAACCTCCACGGTGGATTTCCCAACTGCAAACTGATCGGTAGCAATCGCATGTTGCAAGTTTCCACAATGCAATCACCACCTGCTTCTCCACTGTGAGTGCAGATTTCACTTTGGTGTCACTGCGCTGGAGGGCTGGGGTGAGCCCCGCATACAGGTCCAGGAATGTGGCCTGGCACATCTGAACTTTCTGCAGCCACTGCTCTTCGTCCCAACCTGCGCGAAAATGCAATCCCACAAGTCAGTGCTTGTTTCTCAGGCCCAGAACGGGTGTGCCACTGAAACCTTGAATTGTTTCTTTCTATGTCCCACAGCAATCTAGTCTCCAAGGAATCGCCATGTTCCCCACAGCTCCTCTTGTGTCTCTGCAAAAACTGCAGGATCAGATGACCCAGGCTCCCAGCGCTCTTCACAACAGCACAGAGCTGTGCAAGATCCATGCTTCTGTCACAGATGGCGCACAGAGAGGAGGGACACACGGGTTTGTGTGGGTGATTTTGAAAAGAGGTGTGAAATATTATGGGGGCAGATGAAATTATGGGATGGAGAACATTGCCTTATGGGAATCTGAAGCCATGCTCCCAGTCACCTCTGAATGACTCTTTTTGGCCCCATGAGGCATTGCAAAACCTTCCCAAAACACCTTGCACTCAGGGCCGGATTTACACCTTACCCTAGGCAGAGCATCTTCAGCACCCTCCTCCCCTTCCCCCCTCCCCCGCCGCCTCCAGCTGAAACAAAAAGAAATATAAACACAGCCTCCCCAGGAAGGCACCAGACCCTCTGCCACACATGGCACTCCCAGCCGGGGCGCAGCCCACCCGCCCCAGATGAGGCGCAAGGAGGGGCCTGTGCCTCTCCCCACAGCGAGCAGTCCCCAGGTGTCTTCCATCCCTCCTGCAGCCTGGCACAGCCGCCGTGCTCTGGCTCTGCCCATGTAAGTGAATGGGGCGCCCGCCACACCCCTTCCTGGCACGGGGCAGAGGCAGCGGGTGGCGGAGATTGGGAAGGGGCTGAGACACTCCCAGTAGCTGCCCCGCCCAGCCACGACTCACAGCACCCCCAGGCGGGCTGACTCGGATGCTCGACCTGCTGCAGCCCCACATGCTGGGCAGCCACCAACCCACGCCAGGAGTCTGGCTGCCCATGGGGGAAGCTGTATGTATTATCTTTTAATCCACTTTTAACTTTTAGGTGCCCGTAGAACGCCAGCGCCCCTAGGCACGTGCCTACTATGCCTAATTAGAAATCCATCCCTGTCTGCGCTACATGGTGGCGAGCTGCACATGGTACACTGCTCTCTGCATTGATACAAGCATTCCTAGCGAGGACACGCACCACCGACACAAGGATTGTAGTGTGGACAAACCCAAGTGATGTTATAACTGCAGCAGCTGAACCCCGACATAACTTAAATTGCCATAATTCTGTAGCATAGACATGGCCTTAGTCTCCCCAGCTCTAAAGTAGGGATGATAATGCTTAGGATTGTTAGCTCCCAGGACAGTTGTTAGGGTTAAGGAGTGCCTGTAAAGAACTGGTATTTCAACCTCATCATGTCTCAGTTTTCCCCATCTGTAAAATGGGGGTACTACCTCACAGGGACGATAAGCAATATAACACTATATCCAAGGATGGGATTTACACAATAGCAATGGATATAATTTAAAGCGAAAAGATCAAAACAAGGACAAAAACTCAGCAACGTAAGTGACAGGAGCAATGGGGGTGGGGGGTGAGGGAAGGGTGCACTAAAGATGGTATTGCCTTAAGTTTGGGAAGAGCTGTATTACTTGAGATTGCCAGAGGTGTTTAATTCAGGGTCTCTAGAGAAGGAGCAATAAAATCATTATTGCACCCCTCATATTCTGGTTGCGCAGAGAGCCAGCGCGGGGGCTAGGCACCCCTTAGCTATTCAGGGATTTTGCAACAAATAGTTTTCTTCATCGGAAAATGCCAGTTCATCAAAACTGTTTGCGAAAAAAAGGTCACTTTTGACAAATTTCCTGTTTTGAAAAAAAAAATAAGTTCAGTAAGTTGAAACTCCCCATTGGGACATTTTTGAAACAAAAAAGTTCCATTTATTGGTTCAAAATGACATTTCATTTAGCAGTGTAAGTTAATTTCTAGTAAAAAAAAAAAAAAATTGACCAGAAGGTCAAAATCGCCATGATATATTCCAAATGATTTGACCTGATTCTTTACCAGATTTTGGGTCACATTGTTGAGATTTTGACATTTTGTCCTGGTTCGGGGCAGGAACATTCTTCAAAAGCTCAAAAACTCTCCCTGGATGGGAAAGCCATTTCCCATTGTCATGGTCTCTTAGTGTTGCCTTTCGAGGGGCCCCAGCTTCTCCTGGCTAACCCTCCTTAGCTCACATTCAATCAGGTCAATTCCTGGACCTTCCCCTCTAATTAAGACTAGCAGCCCTCAATTTTATGGCTTGCAATCTGCCTAAGTCCCTTGGTTACTTTCTTGGAGACAGCTTGGTGCAGGGCTGTCACCCCTTTCCTGTCCCACATCTTTCTGTCTTCTTTTCCTTTGCTGTACTCTGCTTTATAGCAATCCTTGTTTCCTCTATTGGCCACAGCTGTGGGTGCCTGTCTCCATGACTGGCAGCTCTGGCAGCTATGTAGGGGGCGGGGGGTGGTGATCAAGCTGCTTACTTGTAAACAGGAGAGGTTCTTCTCCCCTCTTTGTCTATGCTCAGAATGGGGTTTGTAGACCCCGTTACACCTACCCAGCCCTAGAATTGCAGGTGCCTTGCACCTCTTAGGAAAATGCCACTGTAATCATTAGCCAATAAGTGATCCAGGACAGGGGGGTTGCCCTATCTCTGCTGTCCATAAGGCACTCTGAATACCCGCAGCCCTATATAAATAATAGCAATAGCCTGGCTTCCCTGGGACTGCAGGTTCTCTCCCCTGGTAGAGTCAATTTATCCTTTGAAGACAGAGACATTAAATACCATGCAGTTCACAGCACGGGGGCTTTGGGGCAAAATGCTCAAATGTCAAGCTCCTGTTTGCTCTGTGGGGTTGTTAAAGATCCAACAGGATGTTTTCACACCCCCGTGTCCTAGGCCAAAAATGTCCCCTTCTTTCTAGTGGTGTGTGTTGTCTGGTTGTTCTCCACCACCCCAGAGCTATCTGCATTGCAGTGATTCGGGATAAATCTAGTTTAGGATTCTATTTGGGGTAAAAGGAACTGGGATCAATGTACAAATATTATTCCTTTAATATTTTGTCTCCCCTTTTTACTTCCCTCCTCCACTCCTGTCTCATTCCCTTCGGCAGAAGGGTCCCCTAGAAAAGGGCCAGTTGAGAACAGAACAGCAAGTTCAGGAGACACTAGCAGGTCACAGCCGCTCCAGGAGACCACCGAGGAGCCTTGCCTTTGAGGGAGAGTTCTGTGGACGGGAAGCCAGCGATCTCTTCTCTGTAATAACCACGCGAAGCGGGATTTGGGTCTTATCAGCACACGGCCTAGGGCTCGTAACTCAACTCTGCCACTCGCCTGCGATGCAATCTCCCCCTTATCTCCTGCTGAGGAATTCCATATCTCCAGTGCAGTTAGGATGCCTTCCCCCTGGAGAGATGCTACTTAGAGATTTGCCAAATGAACAGATCCATGCAGGGCGACCAGACAGCATCTGTGAAAAATCAGGACAGGGGGGCAGAGGGTAATAGGCTTCTATATAAGAAAAAGCCTCAAATATCGGGACTGTCCCTATAAAATCGGGACATCTGGTCACCCTAGATCCATGTGATAAGGCTTCTGCCACACAGAGACCTTCCGAACACGGATCATTAGAAGGGCTTATCTCTGCGGAAGAAAGGTGCTCCACCCAGGCCTCTTTGCAGCACTTCTTCCCTTCTCATCAGCATACAGGACTAGATGTGCCATCGCTGCGGCACGTCAGACATGCTCCTGGCCCCAGACAGCTTACAGTCCGAGAAGATTTTAGCTCTGGTGCCCTTTTCCAACTGCTAGTTGAACAGCTATTACTTCAAAATCCTGCCTTTCAGTCTTACCTAAAATTTCCCCCTTGCAGTTTCTGCTGAATACAAAACCATCCTTCACTCCCTACCCTAAACTGCTGGTGTTGCTGCATGCTCTCAAAAAGCTGCCGTGTTCCGGCCCAGAGCTGGCTGCATTTTGGTAGTGGGTGAAGCATTCCCTCTTGTATACTGTGTATATTGCAGTTTGGGATCCCTGGGGATTAAAGTTGCTGTATAAATATAAGATTGTATTAGAACGGAAATCCACAGTAATTGCAAACAACAGGCATGCTTTGAATTCTCCCTCCATCTCTTAAGACTCCTAATCCCCTTTATAAGCGATATGAAAACGCATCTGTTCTTATCCAAGGAAAAGAAAATGCTGACAGAAGCCATTCAGCAGAGATTCTCTGTGGTTATTCATTGTCTCCAAAGTACAGTGTCCCTGACCTTTAGAATAGATACATGGGGATAAAGCAGCCGAGCTAAATCAGATAGGATGCTCTGGATACTTTCATATGGGGGCACAGAAATGAAGGATGGTTTTGTGATTAAAGCATTGGACTGTGATGCAAAAAACTCTAGGTTGAATTCCTGCCTCTGCTACATCATTCCTGCATGCCCATGGGCAAGTCACTTTATCTGGATGTCAACTCCCCATTTGTTATACGGGGATAAAAATCTTTTTTTTGTCTATGGACAGTAAACAGCGGGGAAATATAGACAGCGGGAAATCAAGCTGTTTGCACATGCCAGGAATGCTCGCTGCAGTTGCAGAGTCCCTTAAATAGTTCTCTTAATAAAGGTCCAGTTTAGCTTTAAAACATGGAGTCCTCTCGTGTTATTACCCAGCACGTGTTCATGAAAGAGAAATGGCTGGGAACTCGCTCTGTAAAGGGGGTGAAATGGACATGCATCACCTGCGCTGACTCAGATAAAGAGAAAGGAGACTGTGCACCACAATTTCCGATTGCCTTCTCCTCCCCTTCCATTTAGCTATTGTCTCTCTGTACGAGCATCGGAGGTGACATAAGCGACAGCTTCCCCACTGTGAGGTCAAGGTCACCCCCAAGTCCCATGAACAGCACCCTCTCAACAGCTGCAGCAGGGCACAGTCTAATAATGGTGCATGGCTGAGAACCTTGACTCCCCAGGGGAAACATTTTTGATTTTGCCAAACTTTTTTGATTTTCTGTCCGGAAAATTTTGGTTTGTTAAAATGAGCTCAAACATTTTATTTCGAGTCAGTTCAACATTAAACTGCATTGGCCTATGCTGTGGTGGTGCCTCATGGGAATTGTAGTTTAGGTGTTTTAGGCTCCCATTCTCGCCTATGGGCTGGGCTCCTCGGCTAGACTGCCTCGCCCATGATGCCCGACGGTCTCCCCTCTGCCTAAGCTGCGTGGTGCATCATGGGAGTCTCAGGGCCGTGGTGCCTCACTGTCAAATGCAGGTGCTGCGGTGGGGTGCGGGGCATAGCTGGGTCTCTCAGATAGCCAGACGACTTACAGCTTTGAAGAAAAGGAGCAAGCTCTGCTCTGACTGGGATTTGCCAACACAACACGAATACAAATAATAATAATGCTGTTATTCCACTGTGACATGTGCCCTTTTGGGTTTGATTGTTGCTTACAGCCCGGGGAAGCGTTGTTTGTGGCTATGCGCCCACCTCCGGGATCTGATCGCGTACAAGCCACTTGAGCCCTCTCTCTCCTGGTTACCATGATACTGTGATTGTTACCTGTTGTCTCTCTCTGTCTCCCCAGTGCCTGTTGGTAGATTGGATAAGCAAACTGATGGATGGATTGGACCCTGCATACATACTTCGGGTTTATAAAGCAACATTTTCTGTCCGATTCGGCACACCTGAATCATGGTTACTGCTGATAAGCACAGAGCATAGAACAGCAGGGCACTATTGCAGCACAGCCACTATTGAAGTCCACGCACACCTGCAGCAAGCACCCATTCACAGCATTTGAAACAAAGCAAGCTGACAAATGTACTCAGTTACAGCAAAGCAGCTGCAAGGAGAAACGGAATGACCACGCGCTTTGCCATTCAAGGTTCAGCAGAGGCCCACACAGCGATTGCAAAGTGGAGAGGTTGTTGTCAGCCTTTCAAGGGGAGTTACCTCCCCGCTGTTCGAAGGCTGAGGCCCAGATAATCCAATTTCACGTCCAGCCTTTAGAGTGTTATTGGATCTTCCTGGAATTGATGAATGCTGGCGCTCCGGAAGGGGGGGACAGCGGGAAATAGCCAGCGGCAGAGGTCTCTTGTCTTTTGTTACAGGGCAGGTGAGCCTTTAGCATTGGTTGCAATTAAAACTCTCCTCCTTGAAGGTAACACCCTGTATCTGTGACCATTGTGTGTTTTAAACAGAGCTATTGAATTCAGTCAGGAGTGCTGCAGGAAACTAAGTAGTGTTATATAGCCTAGGCTACCAGTTACTTCCCCATCCCTTTGTTGAACTAATTTCAGCATGTTATAATGACTTGTCTGTCTGTAACACCTTCCCGAAGCGATACATGGGGAATGATTCAGTGCAAAGCAGCCATCGCTGGGGTGGAACATAGCCGCTGTTTCGCAGCATAGAACAATGCTACACAACAGTGTAGGGTGGGAAATAGAGTAGGATCAAATTACAGCTGCAGCTGGATTTAGGAAGGCAGAATGTAATGACTGAATTTGGAATTTGACCAGGACACTGGCGTTATTATCCCTGCTCTCACAGAAAGCGCCGGGAGACTCTCCAATGAGCACATGTAGTTGGAGGCTGGTTTCAGGATGGGTCTTCCAGCACCATAGTGCCCCAGGGCACCATGCACAGGCATTGGGTTCAGTAGAGTGCCCTCCACTGACATACCAACGCCCCTTCCTTCAGCACCCTGGAGGAGCTGACCAGACAATGCCAGTGCTAGCCCATAGGGGACCCCAGCAGGTATATCTCCCCCCTGCCAATACTAAACCAGACAAGTTCTTATAATAAAAAGTGAATAGGGGCCCCTTGAACTGCTCAGGGCTCCAAGCTATTGCTTAGTTTGCTAATACCTAGCACCGGCTCTGTGGCCTGACCTGGCCCTGCTTTGACCTTTGACCTTGTTGGGGCCAGATTCCAGTGTGACCACTCCTGTTGTCAGCCTGAGATTTAACTCACCCCCACACTAAATCAGCCTTGGGTGAAACGCAGGGATTTCACCACTAAAATTAAGGAAAAAATGCTCCACGGCTGCTAAGGTGCCCCCACCTCAGGAATGCCCCTAACAAGAGTCATAACACCCAGGGTTATAAAGTAGAGACACCCAGGCACTGGGAAGTTTAGGGAGGAAACAAAAAGTCCCCAAGAATTGGTGAAATAGATAAGATAAGCTCTGACCAGTGAATTTCTGCTGACCATCTGCGCAGAGAAGGTCATAAATAAGTTACAGTTTGGGAATGAGAGATAAAATGTAAAAAGAGTTGAGCAGGGTGGAGAAAACATAGGTGCCAGTGCGTGACTGGTTAAATGATGTTACCTCGGGGGGACTGAATAATGTGATAGGTTTAGTTAGTTAAAGGAGGTAGCTAGTTTTACCTATATAATGTAACAGAAAACAACGCCCTTCAGGAACCATCTCCGGACTGGAATTTAACATCAAGCTGCTAGAACTCTGACCTCTCTGCATGACCATGATGTGCAAAGGCATCACTGGACCCCCCAGACGAGAGCATCCGGGCTGGCCATCGGGTGAATTTTGTCTGTATATTACAAGTGGCGAGCATAAGAAATTTCCTTGGTATATGTCTTCTGTGTGTGTTGCTAATCAATACATGTTTAGAGTGCAGCTGTGGAAGGCTCTCTCACTGGGAAAAGGTTCCGCAGACCCGTAAAGCCCTAAGCCCCGAGGGAAAGGGCGGGTACGTAAATTGACCTGGTTTCTTCCTGAGCCCCGTGGATAAGAATAGGTGCCGTACACCTTCAGCCCTTGGAAGGAAAAGGTGGGGGGTGCTTAAATTGATTGCGTCACGTCTTGAGCCCTCGGTAGGGTATAGGCAGGGTGCCCTAGATTTTTCGCAGGTAACATATAGGACCACTTAGAGCACTGGAGCTGGTTTGTTTATGTGGCATGGTAGGACTGGTTTTAGTGCCACCCAGTGTGACATCACGACCCCTTATAGCCCAGCGACCAGACGTTGGGGCTGGCTCCAGTACTGCATGGGGCCAGTTCCAGATGGGTCAGTTTCAGCTGGTCAGATCCAAACCAAAACCTAGAATCCAAATACTACTAAATTTGGGGAAAGTTTGGATCCTGCTCCATATTTGCTTCTGGCTCCTTTCTCTATAACACCCTATAAATCAAATCAACCTCCTAGAGCTGGATGCTTCTAATCTTTGAGAACAGCCTGATGCAGATCCAGCTCAGAGCTATGCCCCTTGGGCCCTGGTCTAGCTTTAGCATCATGTTGGGGCTGTTTTTGGCCTGCGATGGGGACAACATCAGTGCTGGGGCTTTATAAACTCCTGTTCCAGCCTGATTTGGAAGCACAAGGTTGAAGGCCAAATGCCTCCATTTTCTGAGCTGTGCCAACTATAACTTTCCAGCCATACACGCCAGAGGGAATTTTTGCACTTACTTAGAAATAGTTTGTTTTATTGTTCTGCCTAATTAAGCTCTGAACCCTCCAGCTGCAGCCTTGTAATGACACAGGTCAGCATCTCAGTCAGACACCCAGACCGTTCTATGGACTCGCTCTGAATGACTCTATAAACCTGACATCTGCCCAAGGGGCCCCTGGAGCAGCGGTTGAAAAGCAATCCCTGTGCACTCCGGTGGGCCGTGGGTTCTGCTGTCCGGTCCAAAGGAGAACAGGATCTCAGCGGCAGACGGGACTCTGACACGGATGAGCTGAGCAGCTAAGTGCTCTTTGGCGGGGGTAGGAGAGAGGGAAGTAATTTTTCCTCACACTAGCTTTGAGTGTAGAGCGTGCACGCAGGGGTGACATTTGTGAGGTGACAGTAAATAGAAACATCGTGATGATCACTTTAGATAAGCTATTACCAGCAGGACAGTGGGGTGGGAGGAGGTATTGTTTCATATTCTCTGTGTGTATATAAAGTCTGCTGCAGTTTCCACAGTATGCATCCGATGAAGTGAGCTGTAGCTCACGAAAGCTCATGCTCAAATAAATTGGTTAGTCTCTAAGGTGCCACAAGTACTCCTTTTCTTTTTGAGAAACATCGTGTGCGAGCCAGTTCCATCTCAAGCTGTTGTAGTAGAGGTTGCATATGAGCGAGCCCGCCTCCCCTTCCTCTCTCTGATCCCCTTTGCTTATGCACTGGGACTGACCTGATTGAAACCACCCCAGAGGCTGGCTTCTCCTCCAGGCTATCTCTTCTCAGAGCCTGCAGCAGCCTGACGAACCAGGGAGATGGAACAAAGCAATGCTGGGTGCGTGGGGGTGTGGGCCAGGTCCCTGAGGCTAATTCTGTCATGAGCACAGTGTGAAAGGTCCCTAGGCCATCTCAAACCTCAGCTTCAGAAAAGCTCGGGGGGGTCCCACCATCAGGTCACAACCAGGAAACAATTGAGAATGTCGCCATGCAGTACCAAGCTGCTAGGGCGAGGCTGCCTTGCCTAGTGGTTCTGAACCTACGGCTCGTGGACTGACAGGTGTCAGGGAATCACAACCACCCTGCCCTTCCGATATGGCTAAATGGGATCCTGGCTAGGCGGGAGTGGGGTCCTTACATGGAAAAGGGAATCCCATACGACTGTAACCCTGCTTGCTGGGAGTGGCAGTCAAGCCCGGCTCCAGTGGTGGCTAGAGATTGGTGAGCCTGCTACAGCCTTGGCTAAGAGAGATGCATCTTGCAGCTCATGCATTTAGCTCCAGAAATCCCAGGTTTGATCTCCACTGCCAATGCCCATGTGTGGGTCAGGGTTACAAGTGGTGGCCCATAGGGGGATTTGAGGCAAGTCAGTTGGGATGCACTTCCCTGCCCAGAGGGCGTATGTAACCCCACGCTTGCTCAGAGTGGCACTCTGTGCCCCTCGAGTGGTGGTTAGGCCCCCTAGAGATTGGTGAGCCTGCTAAGAGAGATGTATCTTTTAGCTCATGCATTGAGCTTCAGAGATCCCAAGCTGCCTGTGTGGGTTGGCATTACATGGAAAACATGGTGAACCACCAATCTAGTCTTTAGTGGAGGACTCAGGACTCCTGGGTTCTATTGTTTGCTCCTTCGCTGACTCTCTTTATTATGGTCAATTTAACCTCTCTGCGCCTCAGTTCCACTTTTGAAAATCAGTGGTTGTCACAACAGGGGGTGCTGAATGCTTTTGAACACCTGGGGCAGGATCCTCAAGGTATTTATGCACATCATTCCTGTGGAAATCAAAACCCTAAATACCTGTGAGGCTCTGGGTCCTGGCCCTTAGGTAGGAGCCTAAGCAGGAGCTGAGTTCTTTGGAGAATCCAGCCCCAACTGGAGGTGCTGAGTACTTGGAAATCTGGTCCTGAGCTCTTCTGAAAATCTTTCCCCAGGTTCTGCAGGGCATGGAACATGACTTATTTGGAGAGGCCTGGCACATACTAAATAGAATAATAATCATAATGTTTGTAAAGCACTGTAAGATTCATGGATGAATAGGAGAGCTATATAGATGCCAAACATTGCTCTCCGTTCTTCCCTGCAGCCGGCAAGTCTGAAGCCAGCTGCATCGCTTGTAAAGCAGAAGGGAGCAGCACAAGATGTATATACACACACGCTTTTTTTGTATGCGAGTGTCAAGATCAGAGTGTCAGGTATAAAATGCTGCCAGAGCCTGGTAGGCAAAAATTGACAAGGGAATCCAGTGTTATCTGGAACTGTTCTCTCCAGAGAGGTTGAAAATCTTTGATAGGTTCACTCCAGGGGGAAATAACTTTGGTGGATAAGAGGCGTTGATGTGTGTGAAGCAAAAGGAAATCCATGTGCATTCCACAGCAGCAGCAGGGTTTGAAACTGACATGTATTCTTCCCCCTCTCCCACCCCACTCCCTGTTTATTTTATTTTCCCTTCTTTCAAAGCAGCCCTGGGTCTCCCCGCTACTAGAAGTGTTAAAAAGAACCAAGTCACACCAGTGCCCCACAGCATGTGTGTGTGTGCGGGGGGGGGGGGGAGCAAAAAGGGGGAAGATGGGGAGGGAGGGAGAATGTCAATAGGCAGATCTGAAAAGCAAACCGAGGAAATGACTGTGAGCTTGTCTACACTTGAAACACCATGTAGACACTACCTACACCGACCGCAGGGGTTCTCTCATTGGCATAGTTAATCCACACACCCCCCCGAGAGGCAGTAGCGTGTCCGCGGAGTTCTTCTGTTGACCTAGTGCTGTCTTCATGGGGTCTTAGCTCGGCTTTACTGCACAGCTGTGGATTTTTCACACAGCTGAGCAACGAAGTTCTGCCAACCTAGTTTTCTAGTGTAGATCAGGCCTATGTTGGGGGGTGGGGGGTGGGGTGTAAAGTCTCCCGTGGTGCAGAGAAAACAGCTTTCATGAATTCTCCCAGTTTGGAGAGGAGGGATGGAAAAAATGTGAAACTTAAGCTGAATCCTGGTTTTCTTTTTCTGATTAAACTCCCAAGCAATGGCCCAGTCAATGAGGGGCAGATTCTTTGCTGCATCACCCCTGGAGAGCCACAGCACACCCCAGCTTCTGTGCTGCTGTGGGAGCCAAAACAGCCCCCAACACAAGTCAGAGCAGCACCAGGGACTGGTCTCCCTAATGGCAGCCTCCTACAGAATCCCTGTAATGCCCGGCACTGTGGGCAAGCACTCTTCCACTCCTGGTCAATCAGGGGCACACACTATGCTGGGCCTGCAAGGGTTGGGGAGAGTGCAGGGCTGCTTATATAACCCACTGGTGAGTGTGTGTTACAGGTCCCCCCGCTGTGCCCACCCACAGAGGCTTTGAGCTGTTACACGCCCCGCTATAGGAGGGTGTCTCTTCAGCTCAAGCTGTGGCAGTTTATGTATTTAGCTTTGGAGGTCCCTGCTTCAGTCCCTGGTGTATCACCCAAGGAGGTAGCCATCACGCCTATAGTGGTCCTCCACTGTGTTGGGGGAATTCTTATTTGACCAGCTGCAGCTGCTTCAAGTCACCTCTGTACGCTGCAGGGAAAGGGTCAGGATGGTGAAGAGCCCCATTCTTACACCAGGATTAACTCTATTGCAATCAGCAGCGCTCCACCAGTTTGATATAGGGCTGAAGCAGGAGCGAAGCAATCAGGCACCTGCCATTCCAGTCAGCACCCTGTTAAGCCTAGCCCAGGACCTGCATAACAGCTTGCAAACAGGTGGGTGTAAATCAGAGCTTCTGAAGTTGTCAGCACGCCCGCCTCTCTGCAAAGACATAGCCGTCAGCCCATTGTTCATCCGAAATTGACACAGGGCCAGAAGCACCAGGCACGAGTGCACGACCAGCCACCACAAAGGGATGTCACGAAGATAGTCATGGCAAGTCTGCAGGGACTGCAGGTGTATGTGCTTCCTTCTGGAGGAAGACTGATGGGATGTGTGCGTCGCTTATTTGTACCTGTTGGAACCATTATCAGCCTTGTATGCAGCAGGTTGTTTTCATCCGTCATAGCCCTGCATGTAGTTTTAAGGGTGAAGGCATTTGGTTAAAGTTTTGGGGGAACAATAAACCAGCGCATATAAATTAGATGCTAATATGTGACTAAGGCAACCACCAATGATACAAGAGGCTGTGTTCAACTCCACATCACCGACACATGTACGCCATTTTCTGTCCCAAACTGCTGCATAATATTCTGCTGGAGTGAATACCAGTGCCAGCACTGAGGTCTGGACAACATTTGTCTCTGCTGTCCAGGAGGTTCCTACCAGCTTCTGGATCAAGGCACCGGGGGAAGTGATCTTTTTTTTACTTCAAGTGTTCTAGATGAGGCTGATGTGCTAGACTATGGTCCAGCTTGACGCTTAAGTAAGTGACAACTGGCTGCAAAGGGAGTGGACGATCCTCGACACGGACTGTAAGGGGTTGATTGTCCTGGCAATTGTTCACTTGGAAGGTTGCGGCCACTGTCTTAGACTCACTGAATGTAGGTCTCCACTCATGAAAGTAAGTAGCCAGAGCTCCAGACTGTGACCCTTCACTATCATGTAGCTCATTACCCGCATCAGCAAGAGAGATCTCATCTGCATACTTGTCGGCCTTAATTGTTGGTAGGTCCTAAGAATATATGTTGAAAAAGAGTCTGGTATGGAGGTGCCTAAGCTGGCTGACTGTCTGCAGCTTGCAAGATGACGCTCCGATTCGTTATCATTTCCATGATAAACCGCCCCAGGGGCTTACACGGAATAATAGTCTGCAGCAATTTGGCGATCAGACCCCCCCAAGCCAGCCGACACGGCCACCAGAATGATGCCAACTTCCCTGTCCTTCTCAAAAGCATCGTCAATGTTTTGTGTTGGGCAAATAAGTCGCTCTTGGGTACACCCTCCACATCTGAAGCCAGCCCGGACAAAGGGCAGAGGTGGTTCAATAATCTCATTGATGTGCACCAGAATCAATCACTCCCTAAGCTTGTATGTAACACAGGCCTGAGGCAAGAGCGATGGATTGACAGCTCTTAGAATCTTCCAGTGGTTCTTCTGGCTTCGACTTTTGCCCCACACCAGATTTTGGGGATGCAGTTGTCCTGGCAACGTTGAGGAGGAATCGAAGCAGCCAGCTTTTGGGCCTAGGTGAAAAAGAAACGCTACATGGATACAGTCCACACCTGGAGTGTTTCCCGTTCCCGTAGGCTATCTGGCCTGGTCCAGTTCTTTGTCTGAAAAGAAATGCCCAGGAAGTGGTGAAAAATCAAATTATATCTGCAGCGGGACACAGTGTCCTCACCTGAGAGATGCGCACCTTAAAAATACCTCTAATAAAGTAACAGCAGCAATGCGACATGAGACTTTGGGACAAGCCGTGAAACCAGCTGCCAGATCCACCATTAGACCGGCACGGCAGGCCTTCTGATTTTTAGATGGGCAGCACGAATTGCCTCCAGGCACGCTGCACAGTGTTACAGCACGGCTGCTAGTGGGAAGACCACCACCGAAAGGGACGGCAGAGGGGGCAGCCTCAGCATCTGAATCCATCGGCCAGGAGCCACTGGTGATCCATCGGTGATCCATCGGTCACCATTTAACAGCAGGTCTCCTTGCTGCAGCCAATGTGTTTAACTCTAAGGGCCTGGCTGTACAGCACAGCCTCACACTCCGCGGCCCTGGGATAGGAGAGAGCCGCAATGCTCTCTACATGGTTTGCTATCCAGCTACGCCTCATCTATTAAAAGCATTTAATAATAAGGTAGCTCAGTGCTGATGAAAGCTGCCAGTTCACTGAAGGCACCAGTCTCTCTATTTAGCTGCAAAACAGGTGCGCCATTGAAATCGGCCCTTATATCTCCACTCACCAGTGAGCTTTAACCCTGCTCTAGTAGGCTCACACCAAGGAGAGATCAGTGTCCATGGCTCATTTCCCTCCCCCCTCCGCTGGGACGGCCAACAGGAAGAACAACCAGCTACACTGGGTGGGGTTCTCTGCCTCAGGCAGGAGGTCAGACTAGATCAGCAGTGCTCAGACTGTGGGTCAGGACCCCAAAGTGGGTCATAACCCTGTTTTAATGGGGTCACCAGGGCTAGTGTTAGACTTGCTGGGGCCCAAGGGTTTCCACCCTGGGCGGCAAGACTAGGGCTTTGGCTTCGGCCCAGGGCGGTGGGGCTCGGGCAAGCTCAGGCTTCAGTCCCCTGCCCTCCTGGGGTCGTGTAGTAATTTTTGTTATCAGAAGGGGGTTGCAGTGCAGTGAAGTTTGAGAACCCCTGGATGATGATCAAACCTGCCCCTTCCGATCCTAACTTCTATGAATCCATGAATGTGGTTTTTGTGACATGGCCACCGGTCTCCTAGAAACTCCTTCTCCCATCCCCTTCTCAAAACTCATTCTGATGTTCAGTTCTCCAGCCCTGATCTCCTTTCTGGGTTATCGGCTCCTAGCCTCTTACTTTATTGTTCAGTATTATTATCTATTGTGACAAAGTTCCTTCTCTGCTTTGGTGGGTCCTGTGCTTATTGGAGGATTTTCTCACTTCAGAAGTTCACGGCAGCCCTCAGTTTGGCCGTTTTCGTGGCTCAAATCTGCCGTTCACTCAGTTAGCCTCATCGTTGGCCAGCATCGGAGAAAGGAAGAAGAACAATCCCCGCAGTCTCTGCTGATCCACCTATTGGATCGGGGAACAGGCCAGAGACCTTCCCCTCTGGTGGAACCCACAGTCCAGGTCAACTCCTCTGGTATCAAGTAGGGAGTTGGGGGAATGGAGGGATGGGGGAAACCCGGGCCTGACCTCTATTCCGGGTTCCAGCCCAGGGCCCTGTGGATTGCAGCTGTCTACAGTGGCTCCTGTAAGAGCTATGTGACAGCTACAACTCCCTGGGCTACTTCCCCATGGCCTCCTCCCAACACCTTCTTTATTCTCACTGCAGGACCTTCCTCCTGATGTCTGATAATGCTTGTACTTCTCAGTCGTCCAGTAGTTCGCCTTCTCACTCTCAGCTTCTTGTGTCTCTTGCTCCCAGCTCCTCGCACGCACACCACAAACTGAAGTGAGCTCCTTTTTAAACCCAGGTGCCCTGATTAGCCTGCCTGTCTTAATTGATTCCAAAAAGTTCCTGATTGTTCTGGAACCTTCCCTGTTACCTTACCCAGGGAAAAAGGGACCTACTTAATCTGGGGATAATATATCTGCCTTCTATCACTCTCCTGTAACCATCTGGCCCGACCCTGTCACACTATATTGTGGACCTAACAGAGATTACAGCTCCATTGTGCTAGGCACTGTACAAGTACATGGTAAGAGAAAGCATACACCCTGAACAGATTAATTAAAGCTCAACCTTCTTGGGAAAAATGCTGTTCTCCCACAAGGTGTTGATCTTTGGCTTTCCTCACCGTGCGTTGTCATCCTTTATTGTGATGTCTGTCCGATTCAGACTGTAAAATCCTCGGAGACCTTTTCTTCTTGCATGTCTCTAACAAAGCATGCCAGAAAGAGAGGTGGTCCCTGCTCTAACTCAGCTACAGAGAAACATCTGAACCTACAACACCTTTGGAACTAGGACAATTGACACCAGTTGAGTATCTGCTCCCAGATCAATGTTTTTCCTCATTTTTGTGGCTCTCCTTCCTGCAGTCCATCAATACTCCCCTAATTGCTACTCCTATACTGGAAGTGCACGCAGTGGAAAAGGGTGTGGTGGAAGAGCCATACGGGGCGGAATGGGGGAGTCAAGTGGAGAAAGAAGTCCTTTTCTGAACTTGCATCAGAGATTCCAGTTTGATTTGGTTCATGGCCTGGATGAAGATTAGAGCCAGCTCTTCTGCTTTGTGAATGTGGTCAGAATCATTGGTTTAAATGGCAATGAAAATGCTATGTCACTGCTTGTACATGATCACTCTTCTGGGGTGAGCTCACTGCAGCCTGTCATCCTAGCAGTAAAGCATCCCTCCCAGAGACATGTGCTACTGGAAATCAAGGATGCCTCAGGTCTAGTTCCTATGACTTGTTGTGTAATCTGGGGCTAGTCACTTAGACTGTCTGCCTCAGTTTCCCCATTTGTAATAACTTCCCTGCTTCAGAGTGTTATTTAAAGGCTCAATTAGTTAATGGTCATAAAGTGCTTTGAAGATGAATATGGAAAAGTAGCTTGAGTCCTACAGATGACCCACAAAGGAAAAGAAAGGACTAGAAGGATTATAACATCACAAGTGATGACAACTGAATAACAGAGAAGGAAACCGAATTTTAGTGAGGCTTTTAAAAACTTTTATTTTATTTTTATTAGCTCCTGCTCAACTCAAACCCCTGAGAAACACATGGGAGAAAAGGAGGTTTTGTTAAAGATGCACCATAAAGAAGCATAAAAGAGCAAAACCCTCAGTTTGTTTTCCTTTTCAGGTCACCTTTAATGATGGAGAAGCTAACGTCTCTCTCTCTAACTTTTTCTGCTCTGTGGTATGCTCATTCACACATGACTGCCAGCTCTGCTTCCTTCAATCTATTCCCTAACACGCAGGAGCGGCATTACTGAACGTCTTGAATATACTCAGCACTTAAGGTTTCATTGAGATTTGTGCATGGTCGCTCCAAAGGCGCCTTGTCACCGTCACCTCTGTTGTTTGCAGAGCCGAATGCCTGCAATACCTGCGTCAGGGCCGAGCACAGTGCCAATCCCCTCAGCCATCAGCAAATCCAATTTTATGGACATGGCTAAACTTGTGTGATGTGCGGTGGATCAATTCCGGGAGAGCATTGCTTTTGTGATGCTGTAATTCAAGCTGTTTTCATAAGCCAGCGAGAGTGGCACTTGGACATTTTCATATCACGGGGTCAGGCAACAGTTGGCCACGCTGGGATGGATAGGCCAGGAGTTTGCTCGGCCAAAGGTCAACACCACTCTTACAGTGCAGCATCAGATTGGTCAAAGGTTCTAAACAGGCAGCCCAGACGGGTTCATTTGATTTCACAGGTGTGAATAGGTCAAAAGGCGACTAGAGATGCCAAGGATTGTGTGTTTGTATTGCCAATTTGCAATGCCGTCCGTGACTTATTTGCTGGGTGTATGTATAGATCGTGTCACGGTTCCCTCCCCACTCTGAACTCTAGGGTACAGATGTGGGGACCTGCATGAAAGACCCCCTACGCTTATTTCTACCAGCTTAGGTTAAAAACTTCCCCAAGGCACAAATCCTTCCTTGTCCTTGGATGGGTACTGCTTCTGCCACCAAGTGAGTTAGACAAAAATTCAGGAAAAGGACCACTCCTGTTTCCCTAAAATATCCACCCAAGCCCCTTCACCCCCTTTCCTGGGAAGGCTTGAGAATAATCTACCAACCAAATAGGTAAACCAGATTTTTAAAAAACAGAACTTTATTATAAAGAAAAAAAAAATACAAGAAGCACCTCTGTAAAATCAGGATGGAAGGTAACTTTACAGGGTAATCAGATTCAAAACACAGAGGATTCCCCTCTAGGTAAAACTTTAAAGTTACAAAAAAACAGGGATGAACCTCCCTCTTAGCACAGCTAAAATTCACAAGCCAAAAACAAAAGATAATCTAACGCGCCTTGCCTGATTTACTTACTCTTTTTGCAATATTGAGACTCATTTTAGGATGATTTTAGGAGAAGGAGTTTTCTGACCTGATGCCAGGGCCAGCTCTAAGCACCAGCAAAACAAGCAGGAGCCTGGGGCAGCACATTTCTAGGGGCAGCATTCTGGCTTCCCCAGAGAACACACTCAAAAAAAGAGCCCAAGCAAAGCCTCCCCCCACCGCCGATTTGAAAGTCTCTTCTTTCCCCATTGGTCCTTTTGGTCAGGTTCCAAACAGGTTATTTGAGCTTCTTAACCCCTTACAGGTAAGGAGGAATTCTAGGCTACCCTTAGCTATATGGTTATGACAGATGGGTTTATAATTAAAAATCACACCCTCCTCCTGAGCCAAGATGCAGCAGAAATGACTAACCCTTAAACGTACTTGTGGCGATCTATCCCCACACTGATCCAGCCCCTCCTGTGTCCCTCTCTGCTCATGGTTTATGTGCATCTGCCTCCCTATCACTTCCTTAAGCCACATGCCTGCAGTGACTTTGCTTCATCCCCACTGCACTGCAGCTGCTCGCCCCTCTATATTACCGCATGCAGCATGAGTCCAAAGCACTTCTTGGTCTGCTAGGGTTGGGATTCCCTGGATGGGGGGGAGAATTCTAACCAGCAGATAATGGGTGACTTCTGGGGGATAATTCTCCTGCAAAAGGGTTTGTGGGTGGGTGTGGAAATCCTCTCCATTAAAACGAAAGCCAGAAAACCCTTCACCTGGGGAACTAACGACTGTAATAGTGCGTTTAATAATAACAACTAATACAGAGCATGTTCTTGGATGTGCTTCTGGTATTGGAGGCTCATTTATGGAGTAGCTTCTCCCATTGGTGTAGTTAATCCACCAGTGTGAGAGGCGGTAGCTACGTCGAGGGGCGTGCCGTCTACACCAGGGTTAGGTTGGTAGAACTATGTCACTCAGGGGTGTGGCTTTCTCACATCCCTGAGCAACGTGGTTATACCGATGTAGGTACAGTGTAGACCTGACCTTAGTTACTCTCCACTGAGCTATTGGAACATGCTGAAAAATGATGTCACAGATCTGCTGCCACGGAGGCCGCCGGGGTATGTCTACACAACAAAGAAAAACCTGCCGGCTCCAGCTCGCAGGGCTTGGGCTGCGGTGCTGTTCCAGGGCCGTGCAGACTTCTGGGCTGGGGCTGAAGCCTGAGCTCTGGGACCCTCCCATCTCACAGGGTCCTACAGCAGCAGTGGCAGAAGGTCCTTAAAAGTGTGGGGGACAACCAGAGCCTGAACCGTGGCCCCACCCTCCTGCAGCACCCCTTCCCCTGAGGCCCCACCCCCACACTGCTTCATTTCCCCAAGCCCCCCCACCCTCGTGCTGCCCCTCCCCTCGAGGCCCGTGCCCCCCCACCCCTTCTTCCCAAGGCCCCACCCTGCACCACCCCTCCCCCCGAGGGCCCGCCACGACACCACCCCTTCTCCCCGAGGCCCTGCCCTTGCACTGCCCCTTCCCCTGAGGCCCTGCTTCCACACCACCTCTTCCCTCCAAGAACCTGCCCCCCCCCTTGCTCCTGTCCTCCTCCTCCCCCTGTCGCTCACCCTTATGGTTGATAAAAAAGTTTTTAAAAGTGGGGGACCATGGCCTCTTCCCCACCCACCGTTTCAGCACCCCTGTCCTAGAGCCCAGGCTCTAGGGCCCGAGCCCAGAAGTCTTCACTGGAAGCAGGCTTGGGAGTTTACTGGATAAACCAAACCCTTTGCACCTGCCGATCTCAAAGCACTTTACAAAGGTGGGTGAGCAATGTTAGCTCCATGTGCCAGATGGGGAGAGCAACACACAAACAGGTGAAGTGACTTACCCTAGGTCACGCTGTGAGTCTGTGACACAGTCAGGAATAGAGTCGAAGGGTGAAAT
Organism: Eretmochelys imbricata; assembly: GCF_965152235.1. Classification (NCBI taxonomy): domain Eukaryota; kingdom Metazoa; phylum Chordata; order Testudines; family Cheloniidae; genus Eretmochelys; species Eretmochelys imbricata. The sequence continues at coordinate 352,254,064 of NC_135572.1, forward strand.
CTTGGCCCCTTTGAAGTCAACAGCAAAACTACCATGGATTTCTATGGGGCCAGCATTTCAGCGTAGGTTCCCTAACTCTCAGCACTCTGCTCAGTTCACAGGTGCACCTAACGTACTGAGCGATCCTTATATTTATATTTGGGCTGCCAGCTGTAATGTGCCGAACTTCCCGCACTGTTACTCCAATTAACAACCTCGCCCTGTGTCTGCTGGGAAGCCCCGGAGTTTTACAAGCCAGGCCAGAACACTGGGAAACAGGAAAAGGTGGGAGCTTACAGGGGGTCTGATGTGGTTCTCAGTGCAGTTCCCAATGCAGGGCTCAATTCATGGGGAGCAAGTGGGGGATAGAAAGAGAGTGAAGGAGACAGTGAGAAGGAGCGAGAAACAGCACCAGAGACCAGGCAGCAAGCACACATCTGCTGAGCTCCTCTTGCCCCTCCCAACACCTACCCCATACACGTTCCCTTGTCTTTCCATAGCACCATGGATGCAGCCAGCTATCCTCCAATGCACTCACCCTCACCTGCCTGCCTAGCATTGTGTTTGTACCAGAGTGGTTATCAGGATGGCTCTGACTCTCAGATAAATGGAGGAACCTTTTATGAACCACTGTCTGTGGCATTGTGGCCCGAATTAGACCACTAACAAAACTGCCTGGTGTCACACGGCATATTATTTGCTGCATAAAATAGCTTCAAAATATTAGAGACCTGGATAATTGTTACAGTGCTTAAATTACACTGGAATGTGAGATCAGGGTATGATCAGGTTGTTATCCAAGGCCACAGAAATCAAGCCGCAGAGAGTTAAAGCTCCCTGGGCAACCGTAACTCTGACCTGGTCTGTAGAGTCATTATGGTAGGACGTAGGGTCTCTCATTACATGATCATATAACACTGGGCTGTGGGAGCCTTAACTCTGCATTTCCCAGCTCCTGGGGGCTTAAATCACAACCTTAGTGTTCCATTGAAACAGTTCTTTTCCCCCTGTTCCCAATGACATTATCTTGGAGGCAGTTTTTGGGAGTGAAAAGGGAAATCAGAAACCAGGGGAAACTTGGTTATTTCTAGGCTCAGTTCGTAAATTAAGGCCCCTCTTACACCATTCTGGCTGTTTAACAGGATGTTAAAATGGAGGTAATATAATGTAAAACCACTTTCTGCTGCCAGAGTAGTGTAGGGAGACCTTCGTTAGATCAGAATCGGGGCTAATGCATTTAAAAAGGGGCAAAAATAAACCCATCAAAGGCTCTCTCTTAGATCTCTGTTAGTACAGCACCTGGCACAATGGCATCCCGGTCCAGGACTGGGGCTCCTAGGTGCTATGGGGATACACAAAATAAATAATTTTACTAATTGTTGTTCCAGACGCAGCAAAGACACATTTCAAAATGCGCAAATACAGTAACTTTGCCCCTTCATTCAAGCTCCCTCCTCCACCAAGCACCCTCTCTCTCCTCCTTCAAACCCACGTCTCCCAGGAATGCTTCCCAGTGTGGTCACCTCCCTCCATTCACCCTCTCCTTTACTCCTGCCTTATGTCTGGTGTTTGCCTTGTCTAGCCTAGACTCCGTTCCTTCTCTTATTGAAACCAATAAGGGTCTGTCTGCACTGCTTTGTAAACCTGGGTCTGTGGGACCCAGGCTTGTGGATTCGGTGTGTTCAAGGCCATGCCTGAGCATCTACACTCTATTGTAAACCTGGGTTTACAGTTTTTGGACTCGGGTCTCAAAACCACGCTGATGCATCCATACTGCACTACACAGGCCTTCTGACTCAGGTCTGAGGCAGGCCTGAGCTGCATCCTCACTGCAAAATGACAGGGCTAGAGTCTCAGCAGGACTTGGGATCAGACACACACACCCTGTCCCCCAGGCGGGTTCTAGGAGCCAGGTCCTGAGGGCTTGCTGACCTGAGTGAGACTGATTTGTGTGTGGACGGTACAGGGGCTTGGACTCAAACCCGAGCCTAGATTTACAATGCAGTGTAGACATATCCCCAGAGCTCTGCCATAATCTGAATGAGAGCAAAATCAAGACCCTAGAAAAAGCTTTTGGTGCACGGAATGTGCAAAGTGCTGTGCAACGATACACTTATTACTATTATTTATGTTGTGTATTGTGATAGTGCCTAGAGACCCCAACCCATTGGGGGTCCCTTTGTGCTAGGCACTGCACGTACACATGGTAAAAGGACAGTCCCTGCCCAGAAGAGCTGACAGTCTGAAGACCTGACCTAACAGGTGAGTGAAATGGACAAGCAGGCAGTGGGAAGGGCGGAGAAGGGAATAAAAATGATGGGGTGTTATAGCATGGACTAGCTGATAGCACAATTCATAGATGCTAGCCAGGATCAGTAATTGCAACCTGCCAGCTGATGGATATTATTATTAGGAATTAAAGATTTCCGTTTGGGCAGAAATTCCTTCTCTACTTTGACCTGCACAGCTTGGCGCTGATCCAAAGCTGACTGAAGTCACTGGAAAAGTTCTCATTGAGCTAAAGGGACTTTGGATCAGGCCCTTTGAGCAGCTAGAAATACTGTTGCATGTGGACAACTGGTGCATTAGCACTGGGAAGAAATGCAAAGATAGAGTTAATATTTTGGTCAGACATGCAAGGGCTGAAAAACAAATAAAGCAGGGAAATAAGTGGGGACAAATGTACAATCCGTACTAGGTGTTTGCAAAAGCGGCACCCATTGGCCAATGTTCTTTTTCCTCATTATAACTCATTTGCAGATCAAACTCAGGAATTATCTCCAGGGACGTTTTCGGATGTAAATAGATGACTAGGCATGTTCTTATCATTTTTGCCGTCCCTAGTATTTATGCTTTATATTGTTTCCCGGGCACACTTCAATCAGATCATCTCGAAACTCCCAGTCAGATCAGGAGTGTTTTGACTGAAATGAAGATTAAACATTATTTGGGGATGATTCACAGCCACTAGCAACAAGATCAGCAAGAACTTTGGGGGCCTCTAGGGTGGAAAGTGCTGTATAAATGTATGGCATTTTTTTATTTCTCATCTTATCACAGCACAATTGTTCACATCCTTTTTGTAGCATCCTTCTGTCTACTTAAACGCCAGTGTCTTAGACCCTCAACCACACAGCCAGATTCCGCTCTCAGTTATATCAGTTAAACAATGGAGTCATTCCCTGTGTAGCTGTGTCCCTGACACCCTCCCACACTCTCCAGGCCCATTATCATCCAGGTTGTTCTTCCCAAATCTGAATTGAAATCCCTGGACCAAACATACCCAGACTTTGAAAAACTTTAGATCTGGATTCAAACTTCGCAATCCAGCCCTTTATCTCTAGGATATGTATCTTTTTTCTATGGGTTACATCATACCACTGATTTGCTGGCATTGATTTCAATGGCATCTTCTGCTTAAAAGGAACGAGATGACAGGGGCCTCCTGTATGGTGCCCAAAACTGTACGTGCTGTCCAGGATTTTCCAAAAGTGACCTGTGATCTTGGACACCCAATTCAAGACATCTTAAAGGGAGCTGAATTCCTGCGAACTGGTGCTCAGCACTTTCAGAAAATCAGGCCCTACCTGTTTTTGAAACTCCCATCATCAAAATATCTGAACACTGCATGATCTTTAGTGTATTTATCCTCACAGCACCCCTGGGAGGTAGGGCAGGGCTGTTCTCTCATTGTATAAATGAAGAAGTGAGGCACAAAGAGAGACTGGGACTTGCCCAAGGTCACACAGGAAGTCTGTGGCAGAGCAGGAAATTGAAACCAGGTCTCTCAAGCCCTAGTCTAGGGCTTTAACCACTGGGCAATCCTGCCACTGTCAAGATGCCCTACATGTTTCTAGTTGGGCTCCTAAAGTAACTGGTCTTTAGACAACCCTGCAGTACTGCCGACCCCAAACATTCAAAAATCATGACTGCGGCCCTCAAAAATCATAAACCTGCTGGGTTTGGAGCCTCGAGGTTTCACATTTTCGAACTCTTCTCCAAAACTGTGACGTCTAGTAACTTACTTACTATTTTAAATGAAAGACAAGACTGTCAAGTAATATCCTGATTCCAGAAGCTGGGGATTTAAGAAAAACACATGATAGTCAGAAACACTGATCTTGTGCCACTATTCCAAGCAAAGTCTAACCAGCGTGTGTAAAGTAGGAAGAACCCTTCTGGCTCTCATATTTACACAACCCCTGTACTCCCCTTCCCTGCAACTACTGGACATTTTACAAGGCCAACAGTGATCATATGGGCCGTGCTGAGTGTATTATACTTGGCCTTCTTAGCCATATGTATTCAAGCAGGTGCCTGTGCCTCTCTGGGCTTGTGAATTCTTCCTTCCCTAGTCGATATGTGCAGGTTGGTAGAAGATGAGGGAAAAGGGGAGTTAATTTCCAGGGCTATTCAGGCATTAATTTGATGTCTCAGTCCTGGCACACAGTGCAGGTGTGGACACTGTTTTGTTTGCTGCTGAGCGTGGGTGGTGCATATAAGAGGTTTGGGGAGGCTAAGCCTCCCCCAGAAACACTGGCCATGCAGGAGGGCAAATGCCGTGGATGCGTGGGCACCTCCTTTTGGAGGCGTGCCAGCCTGCTGCCTTTGGAGCACCAGAAGTGAAGCTCCTAGAAGTGGGATTGCACCAGCGTCCAGACTGTGGAACACCCATACTCCGCCCCAAGGACCTGCCTCCACTTGCCTCTTCCTCCAAGGCTCCGCCCTTGCTCCATCTCTTCCCCGTAGCCCCTTGACCATGGAGAGGAGCAAGCAGCAGGCAAGCGGCAGACAGGCTGCGGGGGGGACGGGATTCAGGGGGAGAGGCAGAGAGGTGCATGCGGGAAGGGCGCAGAAAGAGTCAGAGTGGAGGCAGGGCCTTTGGGGGGCAGGGCCACAGTCTGGGCACAAGTGGCTCCCCCGCGTCTAGGGAGCTTCCGGCACTCACGTGTAAGCCTCCCCAAACGGAAGACTCTCGCGCTGCCTATGTGGCAGAGATTGATGGTCACTTGGTGGATAGTCCAGAGGGGAGCTAAACCTGCTAAAGGGAAGGGACTGTTTGGGAAGCCATACTGCCAAAGGAAAGATGTCTTCCTTGTGTGGTGTAACTGCGTCTCCTGCATCCAGCCAAGACATTCAGGGATGGAGAAGCTGCTTTGCAGCACCTCTGGGTGATGGGTTGGTATTTTCTCCATTCTGCAGCTGAGAAACAGAGAAAGGAGCTGACTTTTCCAAAGCCATCTTGCTGGCTTGGTTAAATTAGGTATTTGAAAAATATTAATATCGTGTCTCCAGGGTGGATAAGAATCAATGATTTTTTTAAAAAAAAAGAATAAAAAAATCAGATTTCTTTTTATTTAAATCGGATTTTTTTAATGCTTTTTGAGGGACAAAAACCTAGCTATAGTTTTAATTAAGATACATTATAGCTCAAAGATATCTTATCATGGAATAGGGATTATAAATTCTAATTCTATAGTATGAGACAATATATTCACGTAATGTTTAAGAAAAGTTTTGTAAATGAGTTCCAATAGTTCATGGATTAGGGACCCAATTTTATGGGGTTCCAGGGGCTTCTGTATAGATTATTTAGATTAATCTTTCTATCTAACCAATGGGACTCAGTGCTCAGTCTAGAAGATACCATCAGAGATGCTTAGTTTTGCAGTTCTCAAACTGTGGATTTGTGTCTCCAGAGGTAACATGCTTGTTAACAGCAAAAGTGTTTTTAAATAAACAAATAATATAGAGAGATGAGAAATAACAGACCTCAACTCTATTGTCCCTCTGCAAATTTGTGTACACAGAGTCAATACCTTACCTCTCTCTAAAGGTGTGAAGTTTCAAAAAGTTCAATGAATAGAAGATTGCTGGGAGTGGAATAGATCTGGACTAGGAGAAGAAGTCTGGAGATAAATGTGAGAAGCGAGGGACATTGCTTGTTTTGTTAAAATATTACATGTTTGCTGTTGAAGAAACAAATCCAGAATACAAAACCTTGTTGTTTTAGCTAAATAAAACAATTTAAATGTCTATCTGGTGATGTTCTCCTCCTAATACAGCATGGCAAGAAAATCCTCCAAATATTAATGATTAACCTGTTGAATTGGAGATAGTTCACCTCCCAGTGATTTCATAAATATCTGCTTCAATTACCTTTGGCAAATGAAATAACCAAACAATCATTCATTTTCCGATATAGTTGTAAAACTAATCTGAAAAGTTTTCAAAATAAAGCACTGTTTAAAAATGTATAGTGTGTACCTTCTAAAAATGACACCTACATCTGTCACTGAGTTGTGAAGAATATGTATTAAGGTTATAACAACCAACAAGAATGTACTTTTATGTAGAAAACCATGATTAAATCGAATCTTCCTGACTAGTGATTTAAATCAAATCCACCCTGCGTGTCTCAGAAGAGTTTGCTATTCCTGACTTCCTGCCCCACACAGTTGTACAGAGTTGTTGGGTGCCATTTAAGAACTGCAATATTTTACCCTAGTGTTGGATGAAATGAGCCCTGGTATATTGTATACATAGAGGATTGATTCTGATTTCATGCTGGTGTAAATCAAGGGAAATTCCACTGAAATCAACAGTTACCCAAAGGTAAAGCGAGTGAAAATGGGAGGAGAATCAGGCCTGTGGTTTGTAATGAGCCGATGAAAGCCACCTGTGCGGTGTGGCCAAAACTTGTGATTTTATAGCCAGTCTTACAATATTTTGCAGTTTTTCTTAAAACACCAGTACCCAGAGTCAGGGGATTACATGAGAATCCCACCACTCCTTAAAAAAGAAGGTGCAATTCTAGGCCTGGTGCTTGTGGAGAAAAGTTGGACAACGTGAACCCTAAAGGCTGGGAACCCTGGAGGCAAATAGAAAGAACCCAGATTTTATTACTTCTTTTAGAAAATGTCATGATCTTTGAACCGTTGGGGATGGGCTGCCACAGAGATAGTAACGGCTCAATCTCCTCGCTTGGCCAGCCGACGTTCTCAAAAGCTTCTTCCAAGCTTCCAAGCATTCACAGCCATTGGCAACAAGATCAGCCAGAACTTTGGGGGCCTCTAGGGTGGAAAGTGCTGTATAAACGCATGGCATTTTTTATTTCTGGTCTTATCACTGCTAACATCCCAACCTCGTCTCCACTCAGCTTGAGAGAGGCTGCTTTTCAATTCAGCTTTAGACAGACCTTCTCTGAGCCATTTCTTCAGCAAAGCTGAATGCTCTAGAAATGGGTTTCCTTCTCCAACACGAGATTCCACTCTCCTTTAGACCTCTCAGCTGTTGTGCAGGCTGGTGCGGAGCCTCAAGACAGGCTTTATTTTCTTCTTTCCAATGCAGCTTCCAGGGCTGCAGAGATTCAGCAGGTGACTCTCACTTTTGCCAGGCAGTCTGCATCCAACATTTCCTGCCTCTCTGACATCAGGGCATTGAACGGCCTGGAAAGTACATCTCAAGTAAGTGGAGTGCATTAGTTTCCACTAATGGAACATTTGTTATCCTGCTCTTTTCAGCACTGGTGCCAGTGAAATGAACGGTCTCCAACCACTATAATTCCTTCATGGGGGATTTAAAATAAAAAAAGCAGCACCAGCAGCTTTCGCAGCCACATTGTTGACTTGTGGTTTGGGGGGATGAACAAGAGGTGAGTCTTTGACTGATATTAAAGATCACAGATGAAATCTGAACAACCGGAGATGTGCACTGCCAATGAAAAATTAGCCTCCAACTTCTAGCAGACTGGCAACATGGTCCAAGGCGCAAGGGCGTGGGGTGTAGTCTAAGTCCAACTGACCAGTGTGGGTACGCTTCACACATGTTGTAATTAGAGCTGGGTGGGAAATGCTCTTCTGGTCTGTCACAGGGTGGCTGGCCCCTGTAACTGAAGTAGGTCCAGCACCCCTGTGCCAGAACAAGGCACAAATGTCCCAGTTGAGGAGGTGGGCCTTCCTGCACCTGGGGCAATAGGCGGTCGGAGAGACCCAGTGAAAGGGAACTGGCTGAGAGAGCTGTTGGAATCAGGAGCAGCAGGATTGCCAGGGTTCCCTGGGAGGGCAGGCAGTGTGGCCTGAAATGTAAAGGGTGAGCGGAGGAACTGGTTTGTTTGTTTAAACCCGCCTAAAAGAACCTGTGGGTTGGCAGAGAGTCCTCAGCAAGCTGGGGGGAAGCCCAGCTTTGTTACACCATCTCGCAAATATTTTCGAGAGTCTGAATATTTTTCTCCCCATCTCGAGTTGGGACAGAAAGTTAGAATCTTGAAACTATTCACTAAGTGGAAAACTCATTTTTTTTGGGGGGGGGGGGGGGGAGAGGGGAAATGTTTTGTTTCAGTAATTGCAAAATGCTTCATTTTGACTTTGACCTTTTTCACATAAATCACTTTTCAGTCTAAATTTTGAAACAAAAAGTAATTTTGAATGAAAACCTGGATTTCGTGGTTGCTGTTTAGAACATATCAACATTAAACATGGGGACAATTCCTCACCTATTTTTCCGGCTACTTTTTCAGGTCAGGAAATTCATCCAACCCGGTCCTGTATTGCAAACAATTTCGGTTGCAATGGACCCAGAGCAGTTCTAGCTATAACGTCCACCCTGACATCTGCAAAGTGCTTTCCATTTCCATACGGAGATTAGTGAACTGGAGCAGCAGCGGCTGATTGCTCCATTACAGAGCCTTGTCTCCTTTAATGGTTTGATAAAAGGAGGGTGACAGGAAGATAAATAGAGATAATACTTTAGGCGTCTTACACTAGAACCATTATCATTAACGGCATTAATTAGCTTATAATACACTGTATAGAAACATCAAACACAACCATTCTAAGGGGAAGTAACCTGATAATTGTCAGTAACATGATAGCGTAGCTTTAGCACATAGTGAGCATTCAAGATGGCTCGCCCTGCACCACAGCATTTCAGGGTAGAATTCCCCTGGCTGCATCGCAAACAACATCACAAATGTTAGCCAAGTCATTACAAAAAACCATCATTACGGGATGGGCCTCAATAGACAGGGGCTTCGTAATGGACTGTATAGGCACACTGCCTCCCCTCCCAGGGAACCCTGGCAATCCTGCTGCTCCTGGTTCCAACAGCTTTCTAATCCTCTCTCAGCCAGTTCCCTTTCACTGGGTCTCTCTGACCCCCTATTGCCCCAGGTGCAGGAAGGCCCACCTCCTCAACTGGGACATTTGTGCCTTGTTCTGGCACAGGGGTGCTGGACCTACTTCAGTTACAGGGGCCAGCCACCCTGTGACACACCAGAAGAGCATTTCCCACCCAGCTCTAATTACAACATGTGTGAAGCGTACCCACACTGGTCAGTTGGACTTAGACTACACCCCACTCCCTTGCGCCTTGGACCATGTTGGTCATCTGCTAGAAGTTGGAGGCTAACTTTTCATCGGCAGTGCACATCTCCGGTTGTTCAGATTTCATCTGTGATCTTTAATATCAGTCAAAGACTCACCTCTTGTTCAATTGTTAGTTTCTAAGGTGCCACAAGTACTCCTTCTCTTTTTGCAAATACAGACTAACACGACTGCTACTCTGACACCTGTATAGCCTTTAATGTTCAAGTCGCTGGCTCCAACCCTGGCCAGGTTGGGAGAGACTAAAGCTTGTTCGCATTTGGAGGATGAAATGAATTACGTTGGTATGTTGCAGTCCAGATTCTGCTTATCTCAGGTACTTATATGGCTCCCATTGCTGTCATGTCTGAGCATCCCACTCTATTTAATGCATTTATCCTCACAACTCTTCTAGGAGGTAGAGCAGCGCTATATCCCTCTTTTACGGGACTGAGGGACACAGACACTATGTGACTTGCCTAAGGCCACATAGGAAGTTTGTGGCAGAACAAATAATCAAATGCCACACTCCCAACTCCACGCTCATGCCAAACCGCCGGATCACCCTTCCCTTGGGGCAAATGTCAGTAACACAGAAGCCACAGCGCCAGTGAGCACTCTCCATGCCAGCAGCCGCACAATGGCCAAAGAGTGACCACGCCATGAAATCGTGCTGTAGTGGGCCACCAAAGCTCATTTGCTGGGGGTGTGGTGGAGGTGAAAGAGACACGTGCACTGCTGATCCCAGTGCTATCACTTCTCTGCATAGCTGTGGAGGAATTCAGGCTCCTGGACTGGGAATCCAGCTTTACAGTAACAGAATTTTCTTAAAAGAACCAACCCCCCAAAATTCCAATCATTAAATGGATATTTAGAGTGAAGTTAGTCAAAAAAAAAAAAAAAAAACCCCTGGAGATTTTTGGGAAAATTCATAATGTCTAATAAAGTAATCAGTTACAGATTTGGAGATTTTTTGACCTGCGCCAAAGGTGGTCAAAACCAATAGGCTATTTTTGCAAAATGTGTGTGTGAAAATGTCAGTCTGTTTTATTGTTGTTGTTGACATTTTTCAACCCGCCACCCCGCTCACAAAAACCAAATTCCTCAAAATTTCAAGTTTGGAATGAGCCCATCAGCTGTAGTCCAGAGACGTGCTCACCCAACCCACTTTTAAACCACACAAATCTGTGGCCACAAACAGATCGTCCATGGTCATCAGCAAAACTGCACCCACGTCACTTGAGGATTATAGAGAGACAAGGTGGGTGAGAGAGACAAGCTTTCACGGAGCTCTTCTTCAGGTCTGCTTGAGGATTAAAGACGTTTGGCTGATACCTTGCGAGCAGCAAAAGAATTCCCATGAGATCTCCATTAACATTCCCTCTTTTTGCAGAAGATCAGAAGTTAGAAATTGAGACAGCCCAGTCCTGAGCAGGTGAGATTCCATCCAGCAGTGAGCAGCGGTGCACACTAGTCAGTCTATTACAACACCCACTTCCCAACTCCTGTATTTTCATACTGTTCCCATACGACGAAACCAAGCTGGACCACGACAGGTAGAAGCTACTGCCACTGAAGCTGCAGTGTTCTTCCTGGGAGTCCATGTCACAAAGCAGTGATGCTCTTGGCAAGATGGTTTAGGCCCAGATCCTCAAAAGTATTTAGGCACCTAACTCCCATTGACTGGGAGAGGTGACTAAATATCTTTGAAAGTCTGAGCCTTAGTCTTTACCCGTGAGTAAGTTAGACATTTGCAAGACATCGTCACTCCAGGAAGAGCTGGTGCCTTCCACTGCTGTAAGCAGCCTGGCCAGGAGGGAAGCCCCTACTCATGAGAGACCCGGCTTCCATCCTTTACCCTGTGAGCCAGCAGGGTTGGGAGGCCGGTGGGCATATCACATTCACTCCCCAGGACACACTATGCAGCCCCTGAAGCAGCTCAGCTATGAGGTGCATTGAATGGGCTCCAAAAAGGCATGTTCTCCAGTCCTTCTGATCCAAGGAAGGTCACTGCGATCAGAAATCTGGGGATGGTTTTGTGACAAAGCAGGAGTCATCTTTTGAGGTTGAAAAATAAAACAAAGCGGACAGCAGAGAGACTGACAGCTGGAGCCTGCTAGATCTATTGCTATTGACCATGAGCTTGTTTAAGGGGGAAGTTATTGGCTATGGTATTATCTCAGCTAAGAGAGAAAAGGAAACATCAATACTGGAATTGTAAAAGAATAATAATAATAAAAAAACCCACAGCGCTGCTGTGAAATAATGGGACTGCAATGACTAGCGAGACAGACATATAGATGGGGTGAGGTTATTGCAATGGCTCTCAGAGGTATTGGAAATGAGCAGCTACATTCCATGGTGAAAAATTATAATGAGCCAAATTTGTCGGCTTGCTGATTGCATATATTGGTTGTCTGGATAGCCAGGCTGAACTGGGTTTCCATGTGCCTTACAGCAAACGTCCAGAGGAAGGAGATCATGGGGATTTTATTATTCTTTGCTTACATGTGGTACATGAGTTTATTGGAAATGTCTCACATTTCGGATCAAAGGGACTGCAGATGGATTTGCTGCTCTCACTCTATGTTATCCTGTCTACATGGTCCCAGGGCAACGGTTAAATAATAATAAGAATGATGTTCATTTCTTACATGATGGTTCACAATCTTTAATGTATTTACCCTTGCAACACCCCTGAGAGGTAGGGAAGCATTAGTATCACTAGTTTCGAGATGGGAAACTGAGGCATCGAGAGGCTGAGTGACATGCCCAGGGTCACACAGGAAGTCCATAGCAGAACAGGGAATAGAATCCAGGTGTTCTATGTTCTAGGCCAGTGCTCTAACCTTTCTGCTCTGCTTGCACAAAAGAAAAGGAAGCTAGGGTGTTTGAGCCTTGCTGTATTGAATCGGACATACATTTTCTCCAGGCTTAGGAGACATGACTTAGGTGTGTGTCTGTCATTGTATGTGGTTCAGAGAACAGGGGTCAGCTGGGCATGCAGGATGGTTATAAACGCAAGGAAAGCAGCTGTCTCTCTGCATCATTGGGAACCTGGGTTTATTTTCCCCGGGGACTACTTGTTCCATTTTATTTATGATCTTTAATGGCAATACCCCAAATGGAGACTGCTCCACAGCTGGGACTAGCTCCCGGAAGAGGGACTGTCCCAGGAGTGATCTTCAGCACCATCAACTTCCCCACCCACCCCCCGGCCAAGACTGAAGCCAGGCACTATCTTCATTAGACACCCTGAAGGAATCCCTGGGTGTGTAATCAGTCTGGGCATCTTGGCTCTGTCCCAGGAGATGTAAGGCAATCCCGAGCACAGACTGCTGGCCTGTCTCCCCAGCCCAGGAAGGAGTAATGCCACACCCAAACCACTGTTCAGGCCCTTCCTTCAAATACAGAACTCGCAGAGTAACAGGAGCACCACTATGCCCCTGACTGAGGCAGGCTGCAGGGGGCCCAGGGGCCTTTCCCCTTCGTCCCTCCCCCTGCTCTGGAGCCAGCCACAAAAGCCCACCTCCTTCCTGCGGTTTTCCCTCTTCATTTGAGCCCTTTCAGCCCTCCATAGGAATCACCTGGTCCCTTCCCAGTTGGGCCTAATAATGGACTAGATCTACCTGGCCATTTAAGGGGCAGGCCACCCAGTGACAAGTCCTGGGGCTGCTTTTGAAGCAGGGGTGGACTAAGATGACTCTTGATGCTGTTCCACCAAAACTTTACACTCAGCTACACGGCTTCCAGCGGCCGTGGCCACTGGCATCCAGGATCATCTCCCCCTCTCCACACGTGAGCCCTCTGCTGGTAGCAGCCAACACCAATGAGCTGCTTGTGCTGCCTTCTACTCAGTGAAGGCTTGATCCAAACACCCATTAAAGTCAACAGATGCCCACCAACCATCCAGATAAAAGGATGGTCTCATATTTAAATGGGGACTCAGGAGACCTGGGTTCAACTCTCAGCTCTGCCCTAAGCTGTCTGGGTAAGTCACTTCCTCTGTGTCTGTTTCCCATCTGCAAAATGGGGCTAGTGGTTTCCTACCTTACGGAGCGGCTGGGAGGATAAATCCATTGAGCGCTATGAGGTGCTCAGATACTGCAGCGAGGAGGCTGCAGATGTACCGAGCTAGGCCTAGTCCTGGGTCCCCACCGTGTCCGCAGCCCTATCGAACACGGTCCTGGATCCCAAGGGACTCGCTTGGATGCTCAGCTGCTTTGCAGACTGGATGGTCCATCGTCCCCCACAGTTTGGGCTGCAATGCTGGGCCCATGTCGCTGCTGTGGGGTAGGGGGAAGGGACGGCACCCTTCTGGAACACAATAGCCATCCCTGCACTGCTCCAAGCAGAGAGACTGCTCCCTCCTAGTTCTGCCGGGAGGGGATGCACGCCACTCCCAAAGGACCAGGCAGGCGAGCATGTGGATGGCTGGGAGCAGAGAGGGGTACAGGGGTATTTTCTCCCTGTGTGTCTAGAAGCACAGTTCTCCGCCCCCAACAGCTCCTCTGGGCCAGTTCTGCTCTCCCGCGCCTAGTGCAGCAGAGTGCAACTGCCATGACTGAGCTCGGTTTTGTCTTCTATTTTGTCTTCTATTTACTGAAATGGAGGCTGCTACCATTTCCCCCCCCCCCCCCCCCCCTCGCCTGACCCAGTGAGGCTCATAAAAATTAAGTGACAGAAAAAAAAAGAACCCACTGCCACCAATGAAATATCCCTCCCTAAAGCCTCCTGGAGGTCTCCTGTGGTGCAGCCTGATGAGGCCAAGCATAGATCACCTCCTTCCCCTTGCAGAGAGAGAGCTCTCTTCAGAGATGCACAGAGAGGGCCTAATTCGGATCTCGCTTGCAGCTGCAATGTTCTCCCCCTGCAGGCCTGGCTGCAATTTTTTCTCTCTGGTCTTCCAGAGCTTGTCAGTTTCAGAAGCAGGATTCCCCTCCCCCCACATACACACACTTTTTCTTCCCAAAATAGGGAGAGAAAACAAGAGCCCGCCCCCACTTCCTTTACAGAGCATGGCAGGAGAGGATCGGTGCGCTGTAATTATGCACAGACTTCTCCAGGTACAAAGCCCCCAGACAAGATGAGTCACCATCTGTCAGATGGAAACACCAGCTAAGTGTCACCTGGCTTCTCAAAGGGACGGGAACTGTTTAACATTGAGCCAGCTTCCCACCCAGTGTAAACCAGCATAGCTTCATTGTTCATTCGCAGATGACACTAAGCTTAGGGGAGAGGTAGATACGCTGGAGGGTAGGGATAGGATACAGAGGGCCTTAGACAAATTGGAGGATTGGGCCAAAAGAAATCTGATGAGGTTCAACAAGGACAAGTGCAGAGTCCTGCACTTAGGACAGAAGAATCCCATGCACCGCTACAGACTAGGGAACGAAAGGCTAGGCAGCAGTTCTGCAGAAAAGGACCTGGGGATTACAGTGGACGAGAAGCTGGATATGAGTCAGCAGTGTGCCCTTGTTGCCAAGAAGGCCAATGGCATATTGGGCTGTATTAGTAGGAGCATTGCCAGCAGATCGAGGAAAGTGATTATTCCCCTCTATTCAGCACTGGTGAGGCCACACCTGGAGTATTGTATCCAGTTTTGGTCCCCCCACTACAGAAAGGATGTGGATAAATTGAAGAGAGTCCAGCAGAGGGCAAAGCAAATGATTAGGGGGCTGGGACACATGACTTATGAGGAACTGGGCTTATTTAGTCTGCGGAAGAGAAGACTGAGGGGGGATTTGATAGCTGCTTTCGACTACCTGAAGGGGGGTTTCAAAGAGGATGGAGCTCGGCTGTTCTCAGTGGTGGCAGATGATAGAACAAGGAGCAATGGTCTCAAGTTGCAGGGGGGGAGGTCTAGGTTGGATATTAGGAAAAACTATTTCAGTAGGAGGGTGGTGAAGCACTGGAATGGGTTACCTAGGTAACCCAAATCCTTAGAGGTTTTTAAGGCCCAGCTTGCCAAAGCCCTGGCTGGGATGATTTAGTGGGTGTTGGTCCTAATTTGAGCAGGGGATTGGACTATATGACCTCCTGAGGTCTCTTCCAACCCTATGATTCTATGATTCATTGACTTCACCTATTTTTTAAGGCCAGCAAGGACCATTATGATCACCAATCTGAGCACCTGTAAAGAGCCACAGGATCAGAGGAGGAGATGTGGGATTCTTGCATTCACACTTGCTTGTAAATTCTTAGCTAAGCAACAGCTATTTGTCTATCTAGGCATTTATACACCCCATCGTCATAGTATCTAGGTACCCCACACTCATTAAGGGACTTATTCCCACCACATCCTTGTAGGATTATTTTTTTATACCTGGGGAATGGAGGCACAGACTGATAAAGCGACTTGCCCAAGGTTACCCAAGAAGTCTGTGGCAGGGTGAAAAATTGAACCCAGGTGTCCTGGGTCACAGTCCAGTTATTTAACTACAAGCCTACAGTTCTCAATTAAAGTGGTGGTGGGAAAGGGTGGTGGGGAATGTTTGTAATAAAGGAACAACCAAGTACTAGGTCTATTCAGTGAACGTATTTGAGTAGGAGTCAGTTAAAGGCTGCTTCACAGTAATTGTATCACACATTCACGTTTATCTTGCAATAAAACATTTGAGTTTTCTTTATGCTCCGCCAAGGCAATTAATTCCTGCTAGAAAACAGGGCAAACTCACAGAACGGTTGTACGACAGAAACAAGCAGAGAAAAAAAATCCCTCAGATGGGAACCTCGGATGGGAACCTAGGGACCCCTTGTCCTCCTCTATTAGCCCCCCCAAAGGCAGAGCTGCTGTAAATCTTCTGGTCCCAATGACAAATGAATGCCAAGGGAACCAGCTGTGCACCTCCCCAGAGCTGTCCATTCTGAGATGGCTTAGGTGGCCAAGAGTAATACTTCGTTATTAAGCCAGAGGTCTCCAATCTGTGGCCCGGAGCGACATGTGGCCCAGGACACTATAAAGCATGGCCCTTGAGGGTGGCTATGTTAAGAAGGACATGTGTATTTGATGAGGGAGTGGAAATGTGCTCCCTGAACCTGCAAGCCTTTAAACCGGTGTGTTTGATTCAGCCCCATGGCTACAGAAAGGCAGACATGGGCACCTCCTGCCGAACCCTCTCTCCTGCAGCTCCACACTGAGCTGAGAGTGCTCTGAGCTGCTGTCTCTCCCCTGCTACAGCTGCTCTACAGCATCGGGCAGGCTGTTGCGTCATAGAGGAGGGAAGAGAGTAGCTCTGGCTGCTCCATTGCCTGCTTCCCTGGTGTGTGGTGGGAGCCCCTTGGAGAGAACAGGAGCTATGCCTGAGCTAAGGGGAATAGTTACAGTGTTGACTGTGGCTCTTTGACCTTTCTGAAAGAGTTTGTGCAACCACCCATCTGGAGAGGTTGGACGCCCCTGCGAAGCTGGTGCAGATGGGGGCTTGCAGGCACGGTCCCAGCCCCGAGGAGTTTGCAACCCAAACAGTGGTAGATAAATAAAATCATAGAAATACAAATGGGCCATAGCGGAAGGCAGCAGACAACATGGGGAAGCTATTGCTCCCTGGCACTTGTTTTCCAAATGTAATTGGCCCCGCTGGGGCCGACAAAAGGCTGAGGAGGTTTGAAGGTTCAAAAGGGTTTGAAGCTGAGGGTTGTCCTTCAGCACTATTAACACCAGCCTCTGTAATGTGATCATTCTAAAGGATTATGTTCTTTGTAGTAGCAGGCTCACAAACCACTTGTGTGGCACAACCATTAGCAGGGGGACAAAGAGTCACTTTCCTACTGTGCGTTACGCACCACCCTGACCTGGGGACGCTCATCTCTACTCACCGAGGTCTACCAAAGTTGAAGCCCCCTGCAGAGTGTCACGTATGTAATCAACCCCACCCTTGTGCTGAGTGGGGGGTTTGAACCCTGGTCCTTGCAACCGCTCTACTTATTCATGTATGAAGCTCGTTCCGCTTTGGATTGAGACTACTGGGAACTGGAAATAGCTACCCAGAGGGCAATGCAACACCTCCCACCCGCTGGCCTGTCGCAATACCTCAACCCTCCCCAGTAGCAACAGAAGGGAAATCAGGCCAAGGTTTTCACCAGTGACTCACAATTCTGGGTGCCTCCTTTTACAGGTGCCCAACCTTTGAGTCACCTTAAAGGGGCCAAGTTTCAGAAGGTACTCAGTACCCACCCTCTCAAAGTCAAGCCCTTTAAGGGTGTCCCAAATACAGAGGCACCCAAAATCACCAGTCCTCTTAGCCTCCATGGTCCATTCAGTACTTGGGGTCTCTGAAGAGACTGCCAACTAAAGAGCCCAATCATTCTTTGTACTTGTACGGCGACCTCGCCTGGGGATCTCAGAGCACATTACAGAACAGGATTGAATCAAGATTCACACGCTCTGGTAGTGAAATGAGTCAGTGTTATTCTCCCAGTTTTCAGATGGGGAGGACAATGCATAGCACAGAGAGGAGACGCGACTTATTCGGTGTCTCAAAGAGCGTCTGCCATAGAGCTATGAATAGAGCACAGATCTCCAGACTCCCACTCCTGGGCTGCAACCACACAGACCATCCTTCCTCTCCCGTACTAGGTGGGAAGCGGACAGGGCTTCACTAGGACCTGAACTTTGAGCCACCAACTCATTCCACAGAGGCCAAGGAGCAGCCCTTGGATGTTAATGGCTTTGATTTACTCTCAGATGGGCTGCAGCGGCTGATTGTTTTCTAACCACGGTGGTTGCACTGTCCCCTTGTCATCCTCCTCCCCTAGCTCACAATATCCATCCGTTGTCTATCATCCTATGTTGACAGTAAGTTCCCTGGGCAGGGAGTGTCATTTGTATCTGGATAGTGCCTAACACCATGGGGCCCTGGTTCCCAGCTGACCACAGCGCGGGGCTGGATCCATTCCTAGGCCCCTGGGGAGTCCACCCCCAAATATGTTCTAAATGTTTTTTTCCTTTCACCATTTTCTGTTGGAGCTATGATTTTTCTTGCTTTGGAACACACAAGTTCAGCCCCCCCTGGTTTTTAGATATATAATAGCAACTAAAGAAAAAGAAAAGAAAGAAAATCACTTATTTTCCCCTGTTAATAAGACATATATATTTTGCTTCCTTCCTCCCCCCGCCATCCCTCTCAGTTCTTTCTCTGATTCCAGGCTCGGTTGCCGTGCACTCCACAGGAACATCTCCTCTGTGTTTGCCATCTCTGCAGGAGATGTTATTGCCTCTTGGATTCACTGCATCTCTTTTCCTCTCCACCCTCCTTTCCTGCCATTTCCCACTCAGAGCCCAGCTGATTCTACAAACTAATGTCAAGCCACACACCTTAGAGCTCACTCTCCCCACGCAGGGATACTTAGCAAACATTCACCCTCCCAGGGTCCCAGACCCTGGGCTCCAGCCCCGGCCTGAATGTCTGCACCGTGATTTTTCAGCCCTGCAAGCCTGAGTCAGCTGGCCTGGGGTCAGCTGCAGGTTTTTTATCCCCATGACGTCATACGCGTTGTCCATCTGTGCTGTAGTTCCCCACCTGTACACTGAAGAGGACACGCCTTTGAGGATGATGGGGTTCATGAACTGTAGGTGTAGGGGGGTTGGTTTTTATCAAGCAGCTCTCCATGGCAGCTGGGGCACCCCAGCTGAGGCTTATTTCTCCCATTGCTGGGTCTGCGGAACTCTAGAAGGGGTCACAGGAGAGTAAAGCCTGTTTGATGAGCCTAGGAAGTCAGATGGGTGGGACTGGAGTCCAGTGGCCAATGAGAGAGAGAGAGAGACCATTCTCTCGTTGGCTGCTAGAGTTGTTCATTGGATCAGTGCCCACTGTTTTGGGGCTAGATATTTGTAAGCCCTCGCTGGGCAGATCTGTCCTTGCCAATGTGCGGGTGAGTGTGTCAGAGCAACAGAAAGTGCAGAAGCGGGAGAGAGACGGCTCCAGCTCAGGGATTTTGTGCCTATACAAAAGCAGAGAAGACAACGAGGCCGAGGAAGAGAAGAGCCAGGCCCAGTGGAGCAGCAGCTGCCACCAGGAAATAGGAGCTCATGTCCTCTTCGTCCACTGAGCCCATATGAAGGTTCTTGTTTGCAGGCTGCCAGGTGTTTACATTGCTGCCTGCGGAGGCCGTAACAGGAGCCTTCAACGTGGCCTGCCGTGAAAACGCTGCGGAATAAACACCCTCGCCCGTTGAGCCCTGCGTTTCTCATTGTGCCACTCGTGCCTCCCTCCATCGCACGGTGCGGCAGATTGCCAGGAGCAGGGTGCCTGTCAGACGGTGGGGTTTCCCTCTCCCTCTCCCGGTCTCTTTGGTGCAATGCAGTATTTTCTGCTCTAGCTGCTTAACTCAGTGGAACCTTGCAAGTGTTAAAGAAAACAAGGGGTTTGATCTTGCAAATCTCTCCGTGCGTGGATGCTCAGCTCGGAGAGGATTTGGAGGGGTGGGCCTGGGAAGAGGGTAGTGAAGAGGAGCCGGGTATAGGACAGTTTCTAGGCTGTGCTGTTAATAAGAACAGGAGTGGCTAGAGATCAGAGGAGCAGCAAAAAGTTTAAAGATTCAGAGCCAAACTTTCCCCAAGTTTAAAGCCAAAGTTCTGCCCCACGGCCATTCCTAGCAGTGACCCAAGTTCTCACACCCATGCCCTTTTGCCCAGTGACCACATGAACTCAGTGGGGTTTTCCCTGACCATGCCCCCTCTGACCCTCCGCATAACGATAATGGGAAAACACACCACTCCTGTACGTCACACCCGGCGTGTCTAGGGCTGAGCTAAAGGATCTAGATAAAATCACACTCCTCCCCTACACCTCACTCCTGCCCTCTCACCCCCAGCTCCAATCCAAAGCTTTTTGGAAGTCAAGGAAAGTTCAGTGAACTCCTCTTACTACCCTCTCTTTAGTCCATGGTTGTTCATTTCCTTGCTGCCTCTACCCATTGCTGTGCCAGGACCAGGACTTGGAGAGCCCAGATCCCATAGGAAGCACCATTCCAGGCTGACCTGCAGCAGGAAGAACTGGAATTCTCATGGTCCAGGCTGTTTGCTTGGGATTGCCAGTCAGTCTCTGCAGACCCAAGATACTCAGCTACGTACGGGAAATGTGGACGGGCGACTCGCAGACTGTGAACCACTTGGCGCTCATCTATTTCTATGATTATTGTTTCTATTCCAGTAGCATCTAGGGGCCCTGACTGAGATCCAGGGTCCCATTGCGTTAGGACTGGGCCTAAACTTAGACTCTGATGCAGCCGTAAGCCATCTCTCCGTGGGCTGTACAATCACTTTGTGTGTGCACATGTTAAGGGGATGTATTTAGGGAGTATCCTTAAAGTCCCACGGTCCAGTCCCCTGCACCTTCCCAGAGAAAACAACAAGGCCTTTGCAACATCGCATTAAATAACAGTATTGTGTTCTCCTTTGCCACCCATCCTGAAGAAGCAGAAGCTGGTTTACATCTCCTTCCCCTAGTCAACGTGGCTCGGTGATGAATTTAAGGGAGGGTGAGCTCTCCACAGCAGCAAACTGTGGCTTATCCCCAGATAGACACGCTTTCTGGAAGTGCCCCTGCTCCCCCTTGCTCTGAGGAGTTAACAAAAAATATATCTATGTTCCAGACTGCACAAGGCTCCTGCTTCTCACCCCTCTCGCTGTCCATTGTAATGAGAACACGGCAGTGCTGCTCCTTCCCCGGCTGCCGGGGCGCTTGTTTGAAGCAGTTTTGAGTCAATTGAATGAAAAGGAATCAATGAGTGGATATTGCAGTTTATGGATGGCTGAGTCAATCCCACAGGCAGTGATTAGAGGCCCAGAGTCTCTTTTATGCCCACAGCAAGAAAATGACTTAAATTTGTTCCACTTTCGCTCCGAACAGGAGCCGAATTTGTAGTGGGCTGGGCTGTCAATTATGCCGTCTTTTAATCTTCATCTGGAGGAAACACAACTGTGCAGATTTCTTTTTTCTTTTCTTTTTTTTTTTTTTGTAAAAGGGGACTGCCATTTAAGACAGGTTTATTTGGCTCTGCCCCCCTTCTTTAAGCAGAGGACCAGAGGAAAGGCATTTAGGGAAGTCAAGAAAATACACAAGAGCAAATTCCTTGCCCTCCCTGCCCCTTGGCACTTAAATCAGTGGTGCACCCAGACACACATCATTTGTGCAAGAAAGCGTGTTAACGCAAGACTAGCAGCTCACGGTGGAGGATAATTTCCCTTGCTTTCTTCATTGCCCCTTGCTGACACCACCAACGGGCTAAAGCGAATCTTTGCCACCCCTAGATCTGTTTACAATCTCACATATGCCCCAGCAAGAGAGCTTCAACTCCAGAATGTGGTGAAGGCGCTGGACTGGGACCTGGGGTCCGTCTCTGGCTTTGCTAGTGATTTCCTGTGTGACCCTGGATAAGTCACTTACAGGCAGGTTTTTAGAAGTGCTGATTGCCTGCTGCTCCCACAAACTTTGCTGGAATTTGTGGGCACTCTGATCCTTTGAAAATCAGGCCATTAAGTTTTCCAGCTATAAGATGGGACAGTAATGCTTCCTTTCTCCCCTCCTTTGTCTGATTGAACCCCACAGCCTTTCCTAGTTGTAGTCCCACCAGGATATTGATGCATGCAAGGCAAGAAATAACCTTTTATCCTGAAGGGCTAAAACAAGCTAGACAAAGGGTAGGAAGGGAAACGGGCACATAGACAGAAAGTGACCTGCACAAGGTCAGACTGCCGGTCAGTAGCAGAGGCAGGAATAGAACCCAGCACCTAATCCAATGTCCTACCCACTGGACCACACTGCCCTGCCATTGTTCTACCCATAAAGGGAGACCTTAAATCTTCAGTCTGACTCCCTCTTGTTTTATCAGCGCTACATTCAGGCTTTGAGGGGGTTTTTTTTTGTTTTTTTTTTTTTAAATGGAGAAAAGATGCAGTAAAGTTAAAATGCATTTGTCAACCTATACTCCTTACAGATGTATTTTCCTGTCTCCTGGGAGAATGGCTACCATGGCATCAAAAGATGAATTCATCACATCTAGTTTCCTCCTTTTTAAACTGACAGAAGCCTGTCATTTCAGAGTATTTCGTAGAAATTACAAAAACGTTCAGCGCATCAGCTGTTGAATCCAGATGAGGGCTTAAAAGGATACAAAAAATAAACCCCCTCTGAGGCTCTATGTGCACAGAAAAAGCCTTTTGGACGTGATCTTTACTTTCCTTTGGGTTTCTACCTGTTCAGTTTGTGCTGCAGTGTTTGTGCCATTTTACTATAACTTGAACAGTGATGGAGTCAGATTTCCAAGACACAAATACAATATGACGTTAGCTAGACTGGGACCTTTCATATTAACAAGAACATGAGAATGGCCATACTGGGTCAGATCAAAGGTCCATCTAGCTCAGAATCCTGTCTTCTGGCAGTGGCCAATGCTGGGTGCTTCAGAGGGAAAAGAGCTGTATCTTATATGTGTTTCAGAGTTAAATGCAAGGCCACATATATTTAAGCTGCAGGGTGGTCTAATGGACAGTGCACCAAACTAGGCTGCAAAAAGCCTCTGTTCTAGTCCCACCTCTGACTCTATCATCTTGGGTAAATCATTTCACCTCCGTTCCCCCTCCCAGTCTTTGTCTATTTGAACTGTTAGCTCCAGGGACCATATCTCACTATGTGTATGTACAGCACCTTGCACAATGGGCCCCTGGATCTCAGTTGGGTCCTCTAGAATATATTCTAATGCAGATAACAACATTAATGAGCTACATAAAGCAGTGGTGCAAAAACAGTGTATGGGGAATGTATTAAAATATTCAGTCATAAGGCCAGCGATGGCAGGATAAACAATGGAAAAAAGATAATGTACGTTTTATAGTCAAAGATAGGTGGAGACTGAAAAAACAGTGCTGTTCCAGACAGCAGACGCTGCAGAGGAGAAGGCTCTCACACCAAGTGTGCATGGGAGGGAGAGAAGACACTGGTGCCTAGAGGAATGGAGGGAGCAGAGTTGGGAGAAGAGAAAGACAAGATCCATTAGGTAGGCTAGAACAAGCCCAAGAAGAGGCCAGAGTCTCTCTCATTACAGAGAAATTCTATTGACCTTAGTGGAATTACTCAGAATTACACTGGTGTAACTGAGATCAGAACACAATACGAGCCAGTTAGAGCACTGGGCTCGGGTTCAGGAGAGATAGGGTCAGCTTCTGACCTTGCTACGCTCTTCCTGTGTGAACTTGACCAGTCACTGATGGCCAGATTTTCAAAAGAATTCAGCTTTACAGCTGGTTGGGAAATGATGATTGATTGATTTTGATGCCCATGAAAAACCTTGAGACTTTGTCAAAAGCCCTAAGACTCAAAATGAAAACCCTAGTTTTTTGTCAAAACCAATTTTTTTCATAACAAATTTCACTTTCAGCCAACCCCCATTTTTCAATAAAAAAAAAAAAATTCCATCCAAAAAATTCTAACAAGCTGTGCACTGCTCCCCTTTAATCCAAGTAGAGGCCAGATTTGCAAAAGTTCTCAGCATGCAGCAGCTCCCATTGTTCCCAAGCTTCAGAAAGTTTTACCTTGTTTGTACCATGGTTGCACTGGAAGATGCTGGAAACTCTGGCCCTTGATCCTTTCCCTGAGCAGCAAGGAGCCGGGACCCATCTTAACTGGGTCCTGGCCATATCACTGAAGTAGGGGGCTTCCATGGCTGAAGAGCAGCTAACAGAATAGCCCAACATTGCATCTTCTGCCACAGGCACATAAGCCAGGGAAGTGGGGGTGGCCTGCAGGCTGCTGTGTTCAAATATTCTCAGCTGCGTAAAGGGTGGCTGTTGGTCACTCTAGCTTATCAGACCCAGCCAGGTCCAGAATCTGGGGTGTAACCCTTCCCCCTGAGCTCAGCTCAGCCATCGGCCTGGATCAGGATGCAGATATCTGTGCTCTTAGACTTTGGCTGATGGAAGCCTACATTTGCTTTCGGGAACAGCTGCTGGTTTTTAAGAAAGCTTTCTGGCTTCTCCTTTTTGCCCTTGATCCGACTTTTCAGTTATAGATCGTGCCTAGTACAATTCATAATGTTTTGCTGGGCAGGAAACCTTGCCAAGCAAGTCTCCTATCTGCTCGGTCTAGCTCTGTGCTAACTGCTGCATTACACAGCTGCACATGGGGAAAATGACAGAGAAAGACCACCCACAGTCAAGCCCAGATTTTCAAAAGAGATCAGCACGTTGGGTGCTGAGCTCCTTTGAAAATCTGGCCCCTGTGACTTGCCCAACATTACACAGGGAGTCTGTTGCAGAACTAGAGGCTAAACCCTGATTTCCTGATCCCCAGTCCAATGCTTTAGCCACAAGAACCACCCTTCTTCTCAGCAATGGAGCTGGAATTATGTGTATATATTTTAATGATCTTCCTGGTTCAGCACTGCAGTGAGGGCTGGTCAGAATATTTTTGTCATAATCCTTTCTCAACTGAAAATTAGTTTTTCAGGTAGATGAAGTGTTTTCACAAGAAGTGCTACTTTCCATGGAAAATTTCAAAATTTTTGTTAAAACACACTCAATACCCCAAGAACCCAAAATATTTCAGTTTGGATCTGCTGCTGTAGTGCCTTTGAGCTGTAGTTCAATTACCTTATGTCCCCATTCTCCACTATGGGCTGGGCTCCTAGGCCAGAATACATCTCCCATGATGCACTATGGTCAGGGACTCCTATGATGCACCAGCTCCCTTCTTCAAGAGGGGAGCCTGTGATGCATAATGGGAGATGTAGTCCATTCAGGGAGCCTGACCTATCGAGGAAAACAGGAACATGAGGTACCTGACCTACAACTCCTTGGACACTATGGTGGCATTTCCGAATCAAAATTTTCAGTTTTCAGATGAATTTTTGTTTTGAGGCCAAAATGTTTTGGTTTCCAGTCAAAATTTTTCAGTATTCAAATTTTCCAATTGGAAAAAATAAAATCACTTTTTTTCTATGGAATCCCCCATTTTTCAGCCAACTCTATCTGAAGTGTCTTTTAAAAAAAACAGAACTCCCAATTCTGTCTCTCATACTGTCATTTAATTTCAGTACTTGTGAAGGATATTGACTTGAGAGCACTACAAAGAAAGAAAAAACCAGTCATGTCTCCTATGCACAGAACAGGGCACTGAGTGGGCCACAACGGTAAAATTTACCCCATTACCACCTTATCAGTCCTTCCACTCTCTGTTGAGACAGATAAGATAAGAGTATTAGCTCTGACTTGGACCTGTCTAATCGTAGCCCATTTCACATAGGCCACCCAACAGCTGTCAAATGGCGAGAACCTTCACTTGGCCTGATCTGGATTTCTTTCAAAGCCGGTGACCTGAAGGCAAAAGCTTTCTGTATCCTGTTACTAATGGCCGTGAGATCAAAAGAACCTGTATGACTCACTGAAATAACAATATCAGAGGATACAGAACTACATTCACAGTATTTGAAGGTGTAAGACCTGAAGAAGAGCTCTGTGTAGCTCGAAAGCTCGTCTCTCTCACCAACAGAAGCTGGTCCAATAAAAGATATTACCTCCCCCGCCTTGTCTCTCTAATAGCCTGGGACCAACATGGCTACAACAACTGCAAACAAGGATGAATAGGGATAATGAAGGAAGGCCAAGGGTGTGTTACTGAGTGGAACTGAGCAAAGGAAAATTTAAGCTCGATCTCTGACATTTCCTGGCAGCGAGACTGTAGATTATTGTCCCTTGGGAAGAGGTGGAAACCCCATTCACTTTAATCATTTAAAGTCAGGCTGGCCAAAGCACTCAGGAGTGCACTGTGGGGAACAATCCTGCACTGGCCAGAGTGGGATGAGATGATCTAATAGGTCTTTCCCATCTCTAGTTACTATCATTCAGTCCCCTGAGGCATCCATTTTCTTCAGTGCAATTGCTCACTTCCTGGTCTGCTGCTGATTCGCCTTGCTAATCAGCGGAACAATGGCTCTCTCATTAGTTTTCATACTTACCACTCAGATATGTCTTTCATTATAGAGCAGAATCTTACTACAATTACTGATAAAGGAGAGAGCAATTAGGAGCTTTGTCTGAAGTCCCGCCGTATGGGCTGCAGGGTGCCCCATATTATATTTACTATGACATGCAGATTGTTAGCTTATCAAAGTGGGTAGAGCAAAGAACAATGGAAGCAACCAGGAACACAGGCCAGTCCTCCGAATGGAGTAACTCGGGCTCCCATTCGGGGGCATACAGGATCAAAGCACGATCCTACGCTGGCAAGGAAAGGGACAAGAAGGTCCTACCAGGTCTTCTCCAACGATGCCTACTCACAGACCCTATAACAGTGGGTGTTAATATCACTCTCAGCCCCAGAAGGGCAGCCAGGCTTCATGACATACCTCCCTGACCCAAAGTCTCTCTTCCTAAGCCATAACTTCTGGTTACTCTCATGGTTCGTGTTACCTTCCTATGGCCCTGTCTGCAATGGGTAGCAGCATGCTTAAGTATCTTACTCTGATCACAGCCGAGTCACATCACTCTAAAATGTCTGGGAGACAGCTGAACTCATATGCTACAGTCATAAGACCAGCCAGACTGGATCAGACCAGTGGTCCATCTAGCCCGGTATCCTGTCTTCCAACAGCAGCTGGTGCCAAATGCTTCAGAGGGAATGAACAGAACAGGGCAATTATCGAGTGATCCATTCCCTCACGTCCAGTCCCATCAGCCGACAGTCAAAGGCTTTTCTGGCTGTCAGAGGCCTGGTCTTAATGAGACTGTGTGTTCCTAGGGGGGTAATTGAAATTATTAGGGATGAGAGAATGTGCTGGGCCAGATTTAGAACACACTGGAAATCAGCCACTCAGAAGATGATCTCCATACTTTTGGAGTTTGTCCCCCATTTGGCTCTGGCAAAATGCAAGTTCTCCTTGGCTCTTCGTATTATACCCTGGTCATCTGAGAAGCAGTGCAAGGGCTTCCAAGCCAGAATCTTTGTTTGCACGGCCCAGGTTTCCAGCCAGTTAGAAACACCAAGTTGAAAATTATTCTCTCTCTGGATGAAAAAGTGCAGTGCAAGGGCTAAGTGAAACATACGTGTTAAGTAACTAGCAGCCAGACTCCTGTTTCAGGGGAGAGATATAGTACTCCAGAGTGGGGTTTGCATCTCACTCAAATGATCAAGCACTCTGCACTCCTGCACAAGGCCCCAATACAGGGGCACAGTGCTGGAGATGTGGGGAAAGGATGTTAAGTATCTGTGCAGGGGTCTGTTGTGTAGCCCAGCGCCCAGCATGGCCACATGCAGTGGCTCCTTTAGAGTAGGGAGGGTTGGAGCAGCCTTCTACATGCACATGTGGGTGTCAAAAAGACTAGTAGCAGCTGCTCTGTGGACAAGGGTTCCCCAGCCGAGTTACTCAGGATGGCGATGGAATGCGTGCCGAAGCAATTTAAGGGCTGAAGAGAATACTGACAGCAGGGTAGGCTTGTCACTTCCTGTCCTCAAAGCAAGTGGCGGTAGGTTCAAGGTTATGATCTGGAGAAGAATGTGAATGTTCAGAGGCGCCTCTCAAACACTGAGATCTGAAAATCTGGGGGCTCCTGGGTCATATGAGAAGTCTGCTCCTCCCTGCCTCTGCTCAGGCAGGAAATCCCATGACAACAGATATATTTTTACACTTCTGGTCCCAGCACCAAGGAGTTCAGAGGCAACGTGAACCTAAGGGGGAAAAACTAAAAAGGACAAACATTCAATCACTTAAAAAAAAAACACCCTTGAACAACTTAGTTTTGGAGCAGGTCTTGTTCTGTCCAAAACCCTTGCCCACCCCTAGTAAAGAGAGGAATTTTGAGTCAGCTTTGGTAATGGAGTCTAGCTTCCATCCAATACATAGAATCATAAAGTTAGAGATGGGAGAGAGCAAAGGTAGGCCTTGATCCAGACACTCCCCTTCCCAATACCTTGGGAAATTTCTGATCTGAATCAGACCTGCACTCTTTCTTTGCAATGGAAGAAGCCAAAGTGCCATATCCAAACTCACTCCTCAATATTGGAATTCACCCATCTGAATTTTGTTCCTTCTAGGTCACCCATTCCACACACACACCCCGTTTCTCCCAGTGGCTGATGCAGGATTGCCCCATTCCCTGCACTATATTCCCCAGTGTTTTACCTCGTGTATGTTTCAGGAGACTGGAAACAAACTTCCTCCCTCTTAGCCTGTATTACGGTACAAAGAAAAGAGCCGGCCTTAAGATGCAAACCAGCAACGGCCTCTCTAGTCAGACAACTATCGAACTGCCATACCAGCATTTTTTTACAGCAGTTTAAAACACCATCAAGGCGACATCAAACCGCCTTTTACATCTAAACCAAAATGGTTATGGAATGGAGCCTAGAGTGAAATGCTAAATTGGATCCTATCAAATCAGCATCAGCCCGCACAGCCTAAGTGGTAATGAATGGCTCCTAACAATGGAGTTCACCATTATAAAGTAATGACAAAAGATACATAACCATTGAGGTCTCCAGAAGTACAAGCAGCAGCCACCCATCGCCTGCCCCCCTTCACGTTGTCTGTTGCCTGCTGATGGGCTCGTATTAGGGTAAAGCTTTGGGGTGGGGGTGGGGAGGTCAACTGCCGCTAGATTCTCCTCTCTTTAACTGACAAAGTGTTTCAGGATTCATTCAGGATAAATTATTCAGTCTAAACAGCGATGTAATAAATCTTCAGTGGGAAACAATAGATGGCTCTCCCCTTGGACACACAGAGGCTACAAAACTAGTCTCCTGGTAAGCAATAGTTATGTCCCACCACAGCTGCTGATGGGCCAATTTACAAAGGTATTGTTTGTTTCCTTACATGTTAGGTCACCTTGTATTGCTCCAGGAAGGGCTGCCGTTTGGCAACCCGTCATTGCATGTGTAGTCCAGTAGCCATGAAAAATATATAAGAGATACCTCACACTTTCCTGTTTTGTAAGTAACTTGATGCTAGTTTCTATACGATATACCCGGAGCCTCAGCAATGGCACAGAATAAGTTATTTTAAAATATATGGGAAAGACCTATTCGGTCAAGGGTTACCCTGAGACAGCAGAGGGTTATTCCATACAATATACTGCTGAGCGTTTTGTCCAGAGTTAACACATCCCAAGTAGCTGGTCTTTCATCACTCCTCTTTGGAGACTCTGGCCTTGTCATTCCTGGACGGTTCCAACTAGGGGGAGAAAGGCAGCACTGCTGAGAATGCGATTAGGCCCTTATGAAACGTTGCACCAGTCTGGAAACATCGGCCCAATCTGTGGAGCTCTGGACTCTATCCCCATACACAGTAACGGATCTGAGCTGGTTCATCCAATTTGTCTGATCAGTGTGTGCCAGGCATGTAACATGGCTCCAGGAAATTCTAGCGGAGGACACAGCTTCCTAAGGGGAGCAGCTTGCACAAATGTTATAACACTTGTAAAAAAAGAAAAAAAATACCCCATGCACACTGGTCAGAGGAATTGCGCTACAGCCCAGCATCACAAGACAGCACGGTCCCAACCACAAAGTGGAAGTGGCTGGCCCAGATCCTCACCTGCTGGGAATCAGTGCAGCTCCAGGCACTGTGCAGATTTACACTGGCTAGGGACCTGGACCACCCATGTTTAAATCCTCCATCACATTGCACGCCCACTCCCTCCTCTTCTGCCATCTGCCAGGCACTCCGTGCCCTGGGCCAAGATTCATTGCTGACTGTTCTTGCTTCACAAGCCTTTCCCGTCCAAAATATGCCCAAGTGCTTCTGCAGATTCCAACTGTTCCTCTCAGCCAGGGATGTGGCCAAGTTCTCAGGCGTGCTGTCATTTCCCTGCTCCCATGCCAGCCAATAACAGCTTTGGTCTCTCCTACCTTTCAGGATCACCTGGAAAATCTCTGACCTACTCATTCCAGTCCTCCTCCTCTGCACAGCACCTGCGGTGCTGTCACCCAAGAAGAATTTACAGCGTAGGAGTTGGAGGGTTATGTGCACTCAAGACATAGTCAGGGTCTTCCTCGCTTTCCTTTGTGGCAGCATGGTCCTTCGGGAACCCGTGGTGCTCACTCCTAATGGATGCTGCATTAGCTAATCCAGTGATTCAATTAGTTCGAAATACTCTCTGATGGCACAGGCTGACCTTCCTCCTCCTCAGTTTATTGGGCTCCTGGAGACAATGAAGCTGCTTTTTAAGGGAGGGTCCACTAGAAGAGGCAGCTCATCTTTTGCTTTGTTACTGCTACACAGTGGCTATGTTTCCTCAGGGTTTCTCTGGATGGAGCATTAGCACCGATTCTAAGATGGAAACTCTCCCACTGTCACCCCTCATCATTTCTGCTGTCCTTCAGTGGGTGACAGTTACTCCCCGAGTCAATCCAGGACCGACAACACTGTGTTAGAGGGCACATTGCTGGAAGAGCCATCTTTTAGCTGAAGCACAAAACAGAGGTCTTGCTCACCTGACGTCATTCAATATCCCCCTGGTACATATAAAGTAGGGTGTTAGTTCTGGCCAAATTCCAATCTGAGCAATTACAGTATATTCTGCCTATATGAAAAATTCATCTCATAGTTGGAATTGGATAGGATGCATCTCTTCACTTCCTATCCTGAGCTTCTGTGCTCTGGGGTAGCTGCATTTCAGTTGTGAAGTGATGCCACGTGTGTCACCCAGGTGTGCACCCGTGTGTCATTTACGCATAGTGCAACAAATCCCTGGCCTTTTAGGAACTTCACCATTGTCACTCTGCTGCATATCTTGGCATGACATGGTGAAAGCAACAGAAATACTCCTGCTTGACAAGCACAGCAGAGCTAAAAGACTCTCTCCGTTAGCTATTAGCGGTAAGGAGTTTATGACACACATACAGCTGAGCAGTACTGATCCCATTCAGCAGAGGGCAGTGATGCACATAGACAGCAACCAGCTCATTACAAACATGCCTACATACAAAACCAGCTGTGCTTCTTCCAAGGTGAAAGGCAATAAGATCAACAGAGACTAACCAATTTATTTGAGCATGAGCTTTCGTGAGCTACAGCTCACTTCATCAGATGCATACCGTGGAAACTGCAGCAGACTTTATATATACACAGAGAATATGAAACAATACCTCCTCCCACCCCACTAGGACAGTGGGGTGGGAGGAGGTATTGTTTCATATTCTCTGTGTATATATAAAGTCTGCTGCAGTTTCCACGGTATGCATCTGATGAAGTGAGCTGTAGCTCACGAAAGCTCATGCTCAAATAAATTGGTTAGTCTCTAAGGTGCCACAAGTACTCCTTTTCTTTTTGCGAATACAGACTAACACGGCTGTTACTCTGAAACCTGTCAATAAGATTCAATGTAAGACTGCTGTTATTCAGTCTGCATAACTTATTTAAGAATAGTATGCAAACTATAATGCTTTCTTACAAACATCAGAATGTGAGGAAAGACAGAAAAAATGGCCTGGGGATAAACTCGATGCATTCTGGTTGGGAGAATGCAAAGCCCACTGTATTTTCATATTTTAGGGGTAAGCATGTACAACCTGCTCATGGCTTTGTTCCTGTCCTGAGGGGTTATATGATCTCCTCAGCCCATGGAAATAATGAAGAGTATCTTAGGCACATATTCTGTGCCTGTGTAAAATGATGCTACACAGAACGTGCAAGAATGACATATGTAATAGCTGATGTGGTCAAAACTCATTGGGTATTTTGTTAACGTCAATGAGACTTGTGTGGTCAACTCCCTAGGTCTGTTTTGAAAACCTCAACCCTTGTGCATTGTTATTTACTTACTGGCCTGGTTTTCAGAAGCGCTGAGCACCCACAACTCCCACTGAAGCCTCTGGGAGCTGGGAACACCACTGAAAATCAGTCCACAT
This sequence comes from Eretmochelys imbricata, assembly GCF_965152235.1. Classification (NCBI taxonomy): domain Eukaryota; kingdom Metazoa; phylum Chordata; order Testudines; family Cheloniidae; genus Eretmochelys; species Eretmochelys imbricata. The sequence goes on from NC_135572.1 coordinate 352,286,243, forward strand.
ATCTATCTCAATATATATATGGCAGAGGTCTCCAAACTGTGGGGCGCATCCCCTGGGGAGGTGCAGAAGAACATTTGAGGGGGTGCAGTGCGGCATGGGCTAGCCCGCACTGGGGGCAGGGCGGGAGCACCCCCAGCTCTGCTCAGGGCCACAGCCCCAGCCTTGGCCCCTGCTACGACTTCCGCTCCCGGCCCCAGCTCCAGTCCCCAGCCTTGGCCCCCGGCTGTGGTTCCATTCCCAGCCGCAGCTCTGCCCCCAGCTGCAGCCCCAGCCTCGGCCCCTTTACTTCTGTCCATTCCCCCCGCCCTCAGGAGCTGTGGCCCCAGTCCCAGCCCCTGCTCGGGGCAAGCACGGACAAGGCTAAGGGGGAGGCACGGCCGTGAAAAGTTTCAGGACCACTGATATATGGCTTGTTTGTATGTAAATATGAGAGGGGAGGTGTGTAGCGGGGTAAATACGCAGACATGGACGTGCTAGGCCAGAGCAAGGAGAGCGTACATATAAGGAGGAACATTCAAACAGACACAGCAGCCTGCAATTCAAACATAACGCCAAACAAATTGGCTTAGTGTACAAGAGCGCAAGATGGGTCAAGGATGACGAGAGGAAATTAGAAATGAGGAAATGGAGTCACACTGGAAGACGAAATAAGCAAAGTCAGCCAACACTGCTTAGCTGCGTGTTATGGCAACATCACAACCACAGGGGAGGATTGTTTTGCTCCCATGTGTCCTAACCTGGAAGAGTCATGAGTGTGAGTTAGCAGTGATGGAGGTTCGAGCTCCAGTCCTGCAGAGCTCTCGCTGTTCAGCGCGAATGCCCGGAGTCTGTCTGTGCTCAGCGCTCTCCTCTCATGGCTGATGGCAACTGTGGGGTTAAGGCAGCTCCTATCCAGAGCTGCAGCAAGCTGTTTGCCAGAGGCTTGAAGTCTGGCAAACAAGCAGGCCCTTCTTGGCTCCCTGGAAACAGTTTGCTAACTCTGTTCAACTCAGGGTGAGAAGCACTGCTAAGCTGCTGACATGTGTGGAGCAGATTCAGAGGTTTTATTTTAACTGTTAGCATGTAGGGGGCAAATCCCGAAGTCCTTACTTGGGCAAAACCTCCCAGTGTTCGGCCTGATACGTCCCTCCCCGCGCAGCTGGTCCACTGAGACGAGCATCTGCTTCAGCTACTAGCTAGAGAAGCTAGCTCAAGCTTTTAGAACTGGAAGCATGGGCCACGGGTGAACATGCCCTATGGGGGAGGCTAGCCCCCGGCCCTTCGCCCTCTTCCTGAGGCCCCACCCTTTCTACCTCCCCTCCCCTGCCAGAGCCCGGTGAGCACACACCCCAGGGCTGCTAGCCCCCTAGCGCGCTGGGCAGGCGGCGTGGCTGGAGCACACCCAGCTCCAGAGTTGGGCGGGTGGGCGGCCAGAGCGTCCCCAGCCCAGGGTGCTGGGCAGGCAGCACTGTCCCGGCGCCGGGAGGACAGGCAGAGCGGCACAACGTGGCTCCAACCCGGGGGTCTCGTGTGCACCACAGCTCCCAGCCTGCCTGCCACAGCCTCTTGGCCACAGAAGGGAACAGCAGACAGGAGGAGGCCTGGGGGTTGTGGAGCATGTGCGGGGCAATGCAGGCTGTTTGGGGAGGCACAGTCTTCCCCTGCCTATGATACCCACCACCCCTGACTGGAAGTGCCCAGTTCCATCCACAGTTGCATCCCCCAATGGCAGTCGTTACAGAAGGGCTGCCGGATTTGGGCCTCCCTCCATCGTTATTAGTGGACATTTTCCTTCAGCACAAGCAGTCAAGCTGCTTCTGTCAGACCCGAGGGTCTCACAAGCCCCAGCCAGGACCGGAGGAAGAGACCCAGTGAGACAGCCGCCATCTTGGCCAATGCATCAGGGATTGAACCAGGCACCCTCTACAGCCAAAAGCACAAAGCTGCTACAGATCGGGCTAAAGAGTCAAACTGCCCTCAACGGAGCTGTAAGAGACTCATATCCTCTGTGGATTGGGTCCTGGAGACTAGGGTGACCAGATGTCCCAATTTTATAGGGACAGTCCTGATTTTGGGGTCTTTTTCTTATATGGGCTCCTATTACCCCCCACCCCCTGTCCTGATTTTTCACACTTGCTGTCTGGTCACCCTACCGGGGATGAGCCAAAATACCCACATCAGTGGGTTACACTAACACATTTACAGCTGGTAAATTATCTCCCCCCTGAGGATTTTTCAGTGATGGGATATGGAGCCTCACACCTCCAGGCATCTGGTTCAGTTCCAGGCAAGATATAACTAGAGCCCCCAGATCACCAGATAGTGGCTGCTCCGTGAAATAAGTGGGTGGTTTCAGTCCAGGAAGGTGCTCATGTCACAAGAGAAGCCACCACCCCACAGCAGGTACTAGCCTGGCAGACTCAGCAGAAAGGCCAAGAGTGAACAGGGCACAGAGAAGAGCAACTTTGTCACAAAGGGAGTCCCTGCTTGGGGAAATTAGAGGAGTCAATGACCATGCTGTATCTGTTCTGGGACTGAATAGCAGACTGGGTTTCAGTCTCCAGGGCTGCCTCTACCAGCACAAAATCCTTGCAGAAGAAGAGAAAAAAATATTGGAATATTTAACCAGCTAGGGAAACAGTTATACTGCAACAAATCCATGGCTCACAAATGCAACCATTCTGCACTCTGTGGCTACTCAGAACTTCATGGGGGCATCAGAGATGGAACTCAGACACAAAAGCACAGCCCCTCTTACTTGAACTAAAGGAGAATCACCATCAAAAGTGTACACTATAGGGCATAAGCTACACAGTTGAGCAGTTCTGATTCTGTCCAGCAGATGGCAGTGTGGTATCCATATGCACTAGCGACTTGATTACAATGCCTTATATACCATTCATTACATTCCTTCACTGCAATTATTTGGATCAGAATTTTTCCTTCATCTTCAGCTTGCCCTCCTGCACACAGTGAATTCAAAGCTGCATTTATAAAGTATGAAACTGGTTACAATGTCACAAAGTCAGCATTGTCACAAGAGTTTGCAGAACCCCAGCCAGACAAGGAAGCTCTTTTTTTCATTTGATAAAAGCACTCAAGTCTGGAGAGCATTTATATAAAACCTGTTCAGGAAATCCCCAGGATCGGGCAGCAGGAAGGAGAGGTCAGTTGTTATGGAGAAAAACCTTCTCTTAAATCATGCAGCTATCCCAGAGAGAGGTTCAGAAGAGGACTGGAAGGAGCCAGCAAACAGAGCTGTAAACAGAGGAGTTTGAGGGGGAGTTTGTATTGCGGTGCTTGTTTGGGGTTTGTTTTTGCTGTGGGTGCTGCTGTTTTGATTTGGATTGTGTTTCCCAGACTAACAGGACTTAGGTGGGAAGGCTGTGACAGATACAGAGGCAGCAGTGTGAGTGACCCATGTAGTGGAAGACACAATGAAGATGACTGGATCTGGAAGCTGCTATATGTACACGATCCTGGAGAGGGTACCTGGAAAGAGTTTTGTCTGCATGAAGTGCCGTCTGATAGAGCTGATGGAAGAAAAGATCCGAGGATTGGAGATGCAGGTGGAAAGTCTGGTTGAGTTTAGAAGGGGGTTCGAGCAGATTATGGAGCAAAGACATGAGGCAGCTGAAGGGAAAAGCTCAGACTTGCAGATGGAAGCAGGACTGAAGAACTCTGAGGGGAGACTGCTGGGTGAAGCAAGTGGTCAGTGGAAGCATGTGACTAAGAGAACCAGGCAGAGGAAAAGATGGACTAGTGAAGGGGAATTAGAGCTTAAGAACAAGTTTGCAGAGCTGGAAAATGAAGAAGGGACTCAGCAGGTGGTCACTGAAGGTGGAAGGGCAAGGAAGAGGGGAAGAGCGGCTAGTCCTATAGGAAAAGGGGTAGAGTCAATGGAGACTACACCAAATATGAGCCCCTAGAGGATACAGGATGGTTGAAGAGGATTACAAGGGAGAATAGGAATGGAAAGAACTTGCAGCCAGAGGGAACAGGGGATAGACTGGAGAATCGCACCATCACCAGGAAAAGGCAGGTCTACGTGATCGGGGACTCCTTACTGAGAAGGATAGACAGGCCTGTAACCAGAGCTGATCCAGAGAATAGAAGGGTGTGCTGTCGTCCAGGTGCTAAGATATGGGATGTGGACCTGAGGTTGAAGTGGATCCTAAAGGGAGTGGGAAAGAATCCACTGATCATCCTTCATGTGGGAACAAATGATACTGGTAGATTCTCACTGGAATGTATCAAGGGAGACTATGCCAGACTGGGGAAGACGCTTAAGGAAATCGAGGCTCAGGGGCTCTTCAGTGGAATTCTGCCTGTTCCTAGAGAAGGGCAACAAAGGTGTGACAAGATTATGACTATCAACAGATGGCTCAGGCAGTGGTGCTATAAGGAGGGCTTTGGGATGTATGGCCACTGGGAGACATTCATGGACAGAGGACAGTTCTCTCGGGATGGACTTCATCTGAGTAGGGAAAGAAATAGACTTCTAGGATGGAGGCTGGCACAACTGATTAAGAGAGCTTTAAACTAGGAATTTGGGGGAGATGGTTGGGAGATGTCCAGGTAATCTCCATGTCAGATTTTAGCATTGAGAGGGAAGAAAACAAAGTAAGAAAGGATACAGCCGTGGGTAGCAGAATGTATATAAGGAGGAAGGGCAGTGTGGATACCAGTCTAATAGGTTATACTTGCTGCAGAATATCTGTGCCTAATCGGGTACAGAATGTGAGCGAGGCCAAATAGCAAAAATTAAGATGTTTGTACACCAATGCGAGGAGCCTAAATAACAAAATGGAGGAACTAGAGCTACTGGTGCAGGAAGTGAAACCAGATATTCTAGGGATAACAGAAACGTGGTGGAATAGTAGTCATGACTGGACCACAGGTATTGAAGGGTATGTGCTGTTTAGGAAAGACAGAAATAAAGGTAAAGGTGGTGGAGTAGCATTGTCTATCAGTGATGAGGTAGAATGTAAAGAAATAAGAAGTGATGGAATGGGTAAGACAGAGTCCGTCTGGGCAAAAATCACATTGGGGAAGAAAACTATTAGAGCCTCCCCTGAGATAGTGCTTAGGGTGTGCTATAGACCGCCAGGATCCGATTTGGATATGGATAGAGCCCTCTTTAATGTTTTTAATGAAGTAAATACGAATGGAAACTGTGTGATCATGGGAGACTTTAACTTCCCGGATATAGACTGGAGGACGAGTGCTAGTAATAATAATAGGACTCAGATTTTCCTAGATCAAGTAGTTGCTGAACCGACTAGAGGGGATGCCATTTTAGATTTCGTTTTGGTGAGTAGTGAGGACCTCATAGAAGAAATGGTTGTAGGGGACAATCTTGGTTCAAGTGATCATGAGCTAATTCAGTTCAAACTGAACGGAAGGATTAACAAAAATAAGTCTGCGACTAGGGTTTTTGATTTCAAAAGGGTTGACTTTCAAAAATTAAGGAAATTAGTTAGGGAAGTGGATTGGACTGAAGAACTTGTGGATCTAAAGGCAGAGGAAGCCTGGGATTACTTCAAGTCAAAGCTGCAGAAGCTATCGGAAGCCTGCATCCCAATAAAGGGGGAAAATTTCATCGGCAGGAGTTGTAGACCCAGCTGGATGAGCAAGCATCTCAGAGAGGTGATTAAGAAAAAGCAGAAAGCAACAGGGAATGGAAGATGGGCGGGATCAGCAAGGAAAGCTCCCTTATTGGGATCAGAACATGTAGGGATAAAGTGAGAGAGGCTAAAAGTCAAGTAGAGTTGGACCTTGCAAAGGGAATTAAAACCAATAGTAAAAGGTTCTATAGCCATATAAATAAGAAGAAAACAAAGAAAGAAGAAGAAGTGGGACTGCTAAACACTGAGGATGGAGTGGAGGTCAAGGATAATCTAGGCATGGCCCAATATCTAAACAAATACTTTGCCTCAGTCTTTAATAAGGCTAATGAGGGGATAACGGTAGCATGACAAATGGGAATGAGGATATGGACGTAGATATTACCACATCTGAGGTAGAAGCGAAACTTGAACAGCTTAATGGGACTAAATTGGGGGGCCCAGATAATCTTCATCCAAGAATATTAAAGGAATTGGCACAAGAAATTGCAAGCCCATTAGCAAGAATTTTTAACGACTCTGTAAACTCGGGGGTTGTACCATATGATTGGAGAATTGCTAACATAGTTTCTATTTTTAAGAAAGGGGAATAAAGTGATCCGGGTAACTACAGGCCTATTAGCTTGACATCTGTAGTATGCAAAGTCTTGGAAAAAATTTTGAAGGAGAAAGTAGTTAAGGACATTGAGGTCAATGGTAAATGGGGAAAAATACAACATGGTTTTACAAAAGGTAGATCGTGCCAAACCAACCTGATCTCCTTCTTTGAGAAAGTAACAGATTTTTTAGACAAAGGAAACGCAGTGGATCTAATTTACCTAGATTTCAGTAAGGCGTCTGATATCGTGCCACATGGGGAATTATTAGTTAAATTGGAAAAGAGGGGATCAATATGAAAATTGAAAGGTGCATAAGGAATTGGTTAAAGGGGAGACTACAGTGGGTCCTATTGAAAGGTGAACTGTCAGGCTGGAGGGAGGTTACCAGTGGAGTTCCTCAGGGATCGGTTTTGGGACCAATTTTATTTAATCTTTTTATTACTGACCTTGGAACAAAAAGTGGGAGTGTGCTAATAAAGTTTGCAGATGATACAAAGGTGGGAGGTATTGCCAATTTAGAGAAGGACTGGGAAATCATACAGGAAGATTTGGTTTACAATGTCATCTGGAGTAATAGTAATAGGATGAAATTTAATAGTGAGAAGTGTAAGGTCATGCATTTAGGGATTAATAACAAGAATTTTAGTTATAAGCTGGGCACGCATCAATTAGAAGTAACGGAGGAGGAGAAGGACCTTGGAGTACTGGTTGACCACAGGATGACTATGAGCGGCCAATGTGATATGGCCGTGAAAAAAGCTAATGCAGTCTTGGGATGCATCAGGCGAGGTATTTCCAGTAGAGATAAGGAGGTGTTAGTACCGTTATACAAGGCACTGGTGAGACCTCACCTGGAATACTGTGTGCAGTTCTGGTCTCCCATGTTTAAGAAGGATGAATTCAAACTGGAACAGGTACAGAGAAGGGCTACTAGGATGATCCGAGGAATGGAAAACCTGTCTTATGAAAGGAGACTCAAGGAGCTTGGCTTGTTTAGCCTAACCAAAAGAAGGCTGAGGGGAGATATGATTGCTCTCCATAAATATATCAGAGGGATAAATACCAGGGAGGGAGAGGAATTATTTAAGCTCAGTACCAATGTGGACACACAAACAAATGGATATAAACTAGCCTTCGGGAAGTTTAGACTTGAAATTAGACAAAGGTTTCTAACCATCAGAGGAGTGAAGTTCTGGAACAGCCTTCCAAGGGAAGCAGTGGAGGCAAAAGACCTATCTGGCTTCATGATTAAACTTGATCAGTTTATGGAGGAGATTGTATGACGGGATAACATGATTTTGGCAATTAATTGATCTTTAACTATTCAAGGTAAATAGGCCCAATGGCCTGTGATGGGATGTTAGATGGGGTGGGATCTGAGTTACTACAGATAAGTCTTTCCTGGGTATCTGGCCGGTTAATCTTGCCCACATGATCAGGGTTCAGCTGATCGCCATATTTGGGGTCGGGAAGGAATTTTCCTCCAGGGCAGATTAGAAGAGGCCCTGGGGGGGTTTCGCCTTCCTCTGTAACATGGGGCACGGGTCACTTGCTGGAGGATTCTCTGCACCTTGAAGTCTTTAAACCATGATTTGAGGACTTCAATAGCTCAGGCATAGGTGAGAGGTTTATTGCAGGAGTGTGTGGGTGAGATTCTGTGGCCTGCATTGTGCAGGAGGTCAGACTAGATGATCATAATGGTCCCTTCCGACCTTAATATCTATGAATCTATGATCTCATCAAAAGGAAACAACAATATTACTACAGTGAACTGGCTAGTGAGAATATGCACCAGCTTCATTTAGTGGATGGAATCAGAACTGCTCAGCTGAGTTTCATAGACCCTGTACTACAAATAGCTAATGGAGATTCTCCTTTAGCTCAAGTGGCAGAGCTTTTGGAGCCTGCGGTTTGCAGTTTTATCCCTGCTGTCACAATGCAGTTCTAATTAGCCATGGTGTGCTGCGTAGAGACAAGCATGACCTAAGTTCTTTGGGATAGAGTCTGTCTTGTACAGTGCTGGATACACTGTTGGTGCTGAAATGTTCACAGTTCCTAGGTGGCCATATATTTGTCCAAATACTTAACATCTATAAGTCTCCTTTCCAAGTATTAATGAAATTAGTTCTCGCAGCAACCCTGTCTGTGAGGGAGAGAAGAATTATTTATAAATACCAATTTTATTGAGACCCAAAGGGGTTAAGTGACTTGCTCAAGGCTACACATGGAGTCAGTGTCAAAGCTAGGATTTAGAACGCATGAATCTTGTGATCCAGTGACACCGGTCGGTTGGTCAAGCTGAGTTAGTCACCTCCCCCACCCCATTGCTACAGTCCCTCTCTCTCAATTCAAATTGAGTGAGGCCCTGAAGAGAGAAATCCTTAAAGGAAGAAAGTCAGTTCTCATCCTTGCTACAAAGCATGATTCCCACACTTGGAAGGTCTATGCAAAGCAGGACCATGCAAAGAAAACCAGCCCTTCCTGGGGGTGCAGGATCTATAAGGATACATGTTATAATTTTCCATTGCTGGAAAGGGACCCTTTGTTTCTGAGATTCCTTTAGCTGCTGATCAATGTCACGACTTCCCCTCAAGTCAAACCAAACCTCAGGCCTCGCTTTCCTCCTGCTAATGGCAGCCTTTCTTCCACCCTGATACAAAACAGGATCCCAGGGGTGCTGCCAACAGAACGACTCCTTTAGTGAAGGGCCCAAGGTCTAAGTCCAGGATCCAAGCTCGGTCTCCCGCTGACAAACCACAGCTGTGAATTCTTCCAAGCTGATCAACGGGATGGAGAGGCCACTCGAGGAGCGATGACAGACCAGACTTCCCCTGGAATGGGAAGAAGAGAGGACCTCACAACGGTCCTCCATCTCACCCTCAGCAGAGTCAGCCCATTTAGAACGAGGCAGCACAACTCATTGAATTCCCTTGTCATTTTTTCAGAGCAGGGGAACGAAAAAACTGTTGATCGTTAGCAACTGCAACGAACAGAAGGAGCCAAAGGACAAAGTTTGCAATATATCCATCGAAGCACCTAGTAGATCGGCCAGGCCGTCTCCCCTTGGCCAGTGCAGGATTGCTCTCTATGGTACATTTTAAAATATCTTATTCTTTTTATCACAGTAGCACCAAGATCAGGTGCTAGGCAATGTACAGAGACATGGCAAGGGACAGCCCCGGCCTGAGGAGCTGACAAGACAAAGGGTGGGAGGGGAAACAGAAGAAGAAAGAGGTGGAGGGACTAGCCCACAGCAGTTCACTTGCAAGACTAGAACTTGGGTTTCCTGTATCCCCAGCCAGAGCCTGAGCCACTAGACTGATTTTAAAGGTGCATATTTCACTAGGACACTAATGCGTTAGCATGCTGGGACAGGCTAACTAGTCTAGTTTTAAATATCCCAGGTGCTGGAGTGCCCATCACTTCCCTTGGGAGACTATTTCACATCCTCAGAACATCTCACAGTCAGGAAGTTTCCCCAGATATTCAGCTTTAAACATTATACCTCTCAGTTCCCTCCTATTTACACTCCCATGTATCTTACTAAACAATTTCTCTCCCTCCTTGCTGTCTACAACCTTCAAATCTCTCCCGACTGTGATCATGTATCCCCTGCCCTTAGTCACTGCCTAGCCATACTCGACAGAGTTAGCTCTTTTAATCTTTCCCTGTACGTCAAATCCCTCCAGATCCTTGATTGTTTTTGCTGCTCTTCTCTGAGCTCCCTCCAGTTTGTCAATATCTTGCTGGCAGTGTGGTGCCCAGGATGAAATGCAATATTCCAGATGTGGTTTCATCCACAGAGAGTGTAACAGCCACAGAGAGTGTAACAGATACCTCCCTGCTTCCTAAATTAATAGTCGCTAGCAGCCCCTTCCACCCTAGAGGATCCCCCAATTACAGCCACCTCTTGCAGATCACAAATACCACCTGGCACAGTGCCTCAGGGGTTGGGGAGGAGGAGTGAATTGAAGGCAAACACAATGGGATCTTTGCGTGTCTCACCTCACAAGCCACGGGCTGCCTAGAGCAAAGAAAATGGAGGCCAGCGCAGGGGGAGAGGTTTAATGCTCTTTTATCAGCAGAGCGGTAGCAGGTCCCCCCGCTCATGAACTCTACCACTGCAGGCCTCGTGTTACACCAGTACGGTGACCATAAAGGGACACACCATTCTATTCCTCCCTCCAATGCTTTATAAAGCCCACAAGAGATGAAAAACAGATCCACATGTTCCCCACTCCTGGCATTCCTCAGTGTCATGAGAAACACCATCACTGTTATGTTCCCTGCACAAAGTCCACAGCACAGCAAATTGCTTGGGCCTGATTCAACCTTAGAGCCCCTTAAACGCCTCCTGACCTCAGCCAGAGTCTTGAGCATGCGACAGATGCAGGATCAGGTCCCTACACCCACATGGGAAGGGTCGCGGGCTGAGCTGATCCTGACGAACGCGCAGGTCTATGGAGCGGAAGCATTTCACACAGCTGGATGCGTTCATGTCACAAGGGTGTTAAATGTTGTAACCTGGGTCCAGGCAATGGAGATCAGCCTCTTACTAGCACTTTCATGCATCACTCTTACAACAGCCCCTCTGTGCTTGGCATGAGGGGAAGGCCATGAATGGCTGGGAGCTGGACATCTTTGGTTTGCCTGTCATAAAAGAGAAATAATCAAGGTGAGCTGCCATTTAATCCTTATTTGTGAGTCACACAGTATCTGTGCAGGAATGTAAATCCCGCCCCTTCCGGAGAAGACAGGCATGGCATGAGAAAGCCCCCCCGTGCGCTCCCACTCCTCAGCATCAGCTCCTCCTAAACTACCCCTTGGCGCTGAGGTGCAGAGAGCTTTGTGCAGCACAGGAGCTCCTAGGGGAGCTGGAGACAGCGACCTTGGTATGGGTCCTGCCATCCTGCCCTTACTCCTAGGGCAGCAAAACTGCACCAGTTCCCCAGGAGCTACAGAACTGTCCACATGCCCCAGTGAGGAGCTCAGCGCAGACAGATTAGATTGGCTAGACAGACTCAGAGTCCGCCAGAGCTGCAGTGGATGGAGCAGAGCATGCCCCAGATTACTGAAAAAAAAAAAAAAAAAAGGGAGTAATTGGTTATCCACTGGTGCTGGGGGAGGGCAGCATGATCTAGGAGCCAGGAAATCTGAGCTCTGCCACTGGGTCTGTTGTGTGAGCTTGGGCAAGTTTCTTCCCCCCTTCGCCCGTCTTGTCTGTTTAGACTGTAAGCTTTTCAGGATAGAGACAGTCTCTCCCTACGTGTGACTAAGGCCCTTTGTTTTCAGATTTTACTGAACAATGCCCAGGTTTTACAAAAGCTATTATGCGGGTTTTACTGATTTTTCACCTGAATTTTGGACCAGTTACACAAAAATACTATGTTAAGAAAACCGAATACATGACATTAGGTAGTGTACACATGATGCTGTCTGTTAAAGTAAGGCGTGTAGTGGGAGATGCACGTGAACGTACTATTAATGTACAGTTCATGAAATAAACCACAGCATTAAATTGCTTTCATTTTTAATAATCTTACTTTTTGCTACTGGTTACTTCCCCAGTCCCCAGGATTTACACAAAACTGTGATGTTAATTTTTTTGCACCAATTTTCACCCGTTTTTTAAATTATATAATAAACATTGATAAATTCCCACGACATTTTAAGCAAATTAAAAGCCAAAAATGAAGGGCCTTGTGTATAACCCACCGGTGAGTGTGTCACAGGGCCCCTCTGTAATGAGTTGTTACTTCCACCACCCACAGAGGCTTGGCTCTTTAGGTCAATCAGTAGCAGCTCATATTTTCAGCTCTAGAAGTCACTGGGGTTCAATTGCTGGCATGTCAGCCAAGAAGGCAGGCATTATATATATACAGCACCTACCACAATGAGGTCCAAATCTCAACTGGGGTTTCTAGGCACAAACCACAATACCCCTACTACTAATAATCTGAACAGATGTGATCTAAGTTCCACCTGCTTGATGTCAAACCTCCTTCGGATGGAGCTGCCTTGTTGCAAAGCAACAGTGGCACCAATCTGTAATAAGACAACCCTTTTTAGGGGAGGGGCAGTTGGGTTGTCTTGTCTGCCCCTTCATAGTGGAAGCTCACTGGGGCACGGACTGTATTTCCCTGTTGGGCTAAGCACTCCAGCCATGGCAATAACACTTAATCTTTGCAGAGCAGGTGAGCAGAGGAATCTCATAAAGATCTATATTGGGACTGGTACCCTCCAATGTTTTTATTAATGATTCAGACATGGTAGATCATTAAATTTGCAGACGATAATAAAATAAGGGCAGTGGTTAAGACTCAGAAGGATGTAACTGTTTCACAAGATAATCTTGATAGATCAGGTGAATAGGCTCAGAGGTGGAATATGAAATTTAATGTGTCTAAGTGTAAAGCGATGCAGTTGGGTAGGAATAATCTCCAAGCTAAGTGCACATTAAATGGCACTGAAATAGCCATAGAGAGCAATATGAGCTGGGCATATTGACAGACCCAGCATTTACATTCTCAGTCCATTGTGAAGCAGCAGTAAATATATAATGTTTCAGGGTCAACCCTGTCCACTGAAGCCAATAGAAGAAGCACTGAAACAAAGTTGCTTCTCCAGCACACTGTCTTGCGGCTAGATAGACAGAAGCAGCAACTCTGCCTCAGTTTCCCATGCTGTTCTTTAGCCTACTTGAGTCATCAATGTGACCTTAACCTCTGGTCAGACCACTTTATAGAATCCAACCCTTCCCAGGGCCTCAAAATCCAATCAAAATATGAAAACAACCAAACCTTCAACCCAACCGGCTACCTCTTCCTCCCAGGCCCCACTCAACCAGTACAGTCTGTCCCCATGCCTCCCCCAGGCTTCTGTACCTCCAATAACCCCACTGGCTGAAGGTTGGTAGGGTCTTCCCCTCACTCAGGGGTTCAGGCAGGACTCCTGCTTCCAGTCAAGCTCCAGCTCACACTGGGAGTAGCTGGTCTGCTTCCTCGCCTTCTTTCAGGCTGCTTCCCAGAGAAGGGACCAAGACTGGGCCTTGCTTCTCCATTTCCCACTGCATTCACCCAGCTCTTTATGGAAACCCCAGCTCCCCCCAAGCTAGGTCTGGTAAGGGACTTGTGCCATCTCATCTCCAGCCGATAAGGATCAGCTGGGGTGAGGAGGGATCGATAATCTGTCATGGGCTGAACCCTTAAAGGGCCACCCAGCCTGTATCAGTCACCCATAGAAACGAGGGCACAGCCAGGCTCCATTAAGGACAACATGATTGTTAATTGGACACTCCTGGGTCTCTGTTCTTAATGATTCTAAACATGTTCACAGACAGAGCTGACAATCCCGCCTTCACTTCAGGTTGCCTGACACTTCCCATTATAATGATCCTGCTCTCTGTTATAACTTTGCCAAACTTTAACCTTTTGGGCTGAAATTTCCTACCCTAGGCATCTGCCTCAGGCTGAATTTTTGGGAACGTTTCAGCAAAAACAGTGCAGCTGTTTCCAAGAACAAGATTATGGAGAAATACATTGTTTTGCCTCCACAAACATACAACTCTTGTGTTAGATGCTCTAGTGCTTTGGAACAGGGACTTGACATGTGACTGGAGGGTTGCCCAAGTGTCACGGATGTGGCTTTTGCTGTTCCTGTGAAAATCTGGCCACGTTCTAAGCCTCCAAAAAACCGCATTTCGCACAGGCTCAGTACAGACTTGCTAGATTTTGGCAGCTAAAATTCTTCAAAGATTCTGTCTGTACTGAGCATGCTCCATCCCAGGGCTTCAGGGGCTGAGCAGGACTTTTCTTGCACTTGCTTCTCCTGATTGCAAGGAGCCAATGTGGCACCCAGCACAGGAACTGTGAAGAGAGAGCCTCCCTGTTTTGTGTTCTCAGTGCTGGTGCACAGGCAGCAAAGAAGAAGAGGAAAGAGTCTGACTCCAATGCCTAGTGATGAAGAATGGGACAGAGATGGGAGAGAGAGAGGTAAGTGGTAGATAGAAGCAGAGTGGAGCCAGGGGTGGGTGGATAGGAGCAGAATTGTTGTGAGTGTATAGCAGCAGGTGCCAGGATGAGGGAGAAGTGTATAGAAGCAGAAAAGGGCATTGACAGGCTGGGGACACAGGGAAAACAGTCTATAACCACTAGAGCACACTCCCCTCCAGAACCTAGAATTGAACCCAGGATTCCTGAGTCTCATCATTCCTCTGCTGTCACCAAAGAGCTGGGAGGCCTGTTGGCAATGGGTGTGGCTCCTCCCCACTCCTCCAGTGCTGGTCCACCCAGAGGATGACAACCTATTATTGCTATCATTAGCTCAAGTGGCAGAGGCCTGTGTGGTGGAACTAAAGAGCTGAACTCTGCTGATGACCCATCACATGACTGAACATCTGGGGGGTGTTTTTCAGTTTATTTTGTTCTTTAAATTTAGTAAATTACACTTAAAAGAACCTGCAATAAAAGAACACGAAGGCTGAAAAGTCAAACATTCAACCGTTACGAAATGCCACAATTCAGGTTGTCCTAAATTTGGACCACCCAAGATCAGCATCATTGTGCAAAGTGCTGTACAAACCCAGTAAGAGAGTCCCTGCCCCAAAGAGAAATGAAGTGGCTTGTCCAAGGTCACACAGCAAATTAGTGGCAGGGCTGGGAATAGAACTGCTCTTGGGGACAGGGATGTGTCTTTCTTGCGCACAGCTGGGGTCCTGACCTGGGTTGGAGCCTCTTGGTGCTACTGTAGTACAAATAATAAATAACAATACCATGGAATGAGTACCTTGTAGGGCCTTATGTGTGAGGGGTGACAGACAAGACAGTGATTTTTCAGTCTTGGCAGCCCATGATTATGTAGCATGACTGAAGTGTTTACAGTGCAGGTCTGTTCTAAAAAGGGCCTGTGTAAAAACAGCACCTTCTGACTGAACAGACCCTGCTCCTGGTGTGTGTTCAGACAGGGGGCTGTTGATTAGAGTGACAGAAGTAAGTCTGGCAAAGAGTCCTGTGGCACCTTATAGACTAACAGATGTATTGGAGCATAAGCTTTCGTGGGTGAATACCCACTTCGTCAGATGCAAAAAGTAAGTCTGTAATGCTTTTTCCGCCTGCTTGCTCGTGCAGGGCTCACACAGCTAACTGAACCAGAACTAGATTCTGCATCTTGCAGCGGGCCATCAGAACTGTTTATTCAGTGCCAACCGGTTAATAAGTAATAATAATACCTACGTCTTGTATAGCGCTTTTCATCTGAGCACTGCTCAAGGGAGATCAGTGTCCTCATTTTGCATATGGGGAAACTGTGACACAGAGCTGCGACGTGACCTGCCCAAGCTCACCCAACAGGCTAGTGGCCAACCTGGGAATCAAACCAGGTCTCCTGAGTCCCAGTCCAATGCTCTACTGCTAGAACATACTGCTGGCAATGAGATTGCCTGAGGGCATAATTTGAAGACAGTGGTTTTGCACAGATGTCAAACTAAGTTCTTAACTTGGGCTGCTGAGTTGTTATTACTGGTGATGTATGAGAAGGAAAGGACCCATTCTGGCAGGAAAAAACTTTTCTTCTGCCCTGATCCCTTTTGCCATGGAAATCACTGAGAAATTAGTGCAATTCCCACAGTCACTTGTCACACTAGATCTGCTCTTTAATCTATGGCTCAGTATGATTTTAACCAGGATGGTCTATTTGAGGAGGAGCAGTAGTGGTGTAAATCTAACTAGTGAAGAGGCCAAGGATGGGGAAATTGAGATGGTATTATTCTACAGTCAGCAGTAGTTCTCAAACTTGAGTAACCCAAGGACCCCCATTTTGATTTAAAATTTTTCTGCGGACCCCCAAGCCACCCTGCTTAGCTGTAGGCCCTGCCCCCACTCCATCCCTTGCGCCAAGGTCCCATCCCTGCCCCACCCATCTCTTCCCACCCCCACTCCACCCCTGCCCCTCCTCTTCCCCACCTCTTTCCACCCCTTCCTCCTCCTCCCAGTGCCTCCAGCACGCCAGGGAACAGCTGTTCCACAGCATGCAGGAGGTGCTGGGAGGGAGGAGGAGGAGTTGAGAGAGGGAGGAGTTGATCAGCAGGGCCCACAGACCCCCCTGGAGTACCTCAGGGACCCCCAGGGGTCTGCGGACCTCAGTTTGAGAAACAGTGTTCTACAGAAACAGCAGATGGCTTGGATTTCCAAGGAAAAGGCTTAGGTAGCAGGCCTAAGCAAAAATTAGATCCTGAGTGGGGAGCAATACGACAACATAGGCCTAGGAAGAGCAGACTGTCCTTTGGGAATCAGCGAGAGCACTGTTTGCTGATGGGATGCTTTTCCCCCCTCTTTTTTCATGCTCACAGATTGGACAGGGTTTGTTGGTTTGTTTTTAGCAAAGGAGTGGTTTTGCCCTCCTGGGACCATGCCATCTCCTCCAGAATAAGAAAGGAAAAACTAGAGGAGTTAAAAGCACAGCTGGAAGAGAGGCAGCAAGAGGGCTATGCAGCCAGCAGCCACCAGTTGCAAAATGGCCACTTGAGAGCTGCAATTGTCTAGCTGTGCCAAATGTAAAGGTCTAGCCTCCTTCAAAGGCCCATTACATATCGACCCTGCAGGAGGAAGAGGCAGCCCAGAACCGGGAGCCAGTCGCAGAGGAAGGTGTGGTGGAGGGGGAAGATAGAGGCTGCTTCTGTATCTTCCTTTGACACTATGGCCAAGATTCTCAAAAGTGACTAGTAACTTTGGAGGCCTCAGTGCTGGGGGTCCCAATATAAGATGCTTTGGAGGGGCCTGGTTTTCAGGAAGTGTTGATCACTCACCTTCTAAAAATCAGTCTCCTTCAAAGTTGCCCCCCTAATCAGACTCCTCAAGTTGCCCCCCAAATCGCTAGCCACTTTTGAAAACCTTGGCTAATCAGTTTACCCAAAAAGCCCATTTTAAAACAGGAACATTTCAAACATGTTCAGCCAAGTGCTGATTTCATCTACATCCGTGGAAATCCCAAGAAATTCCACCAACTTCAGTGGAGTTGCTTGGATTTTTGCCAATGTCCCTGAAATCAGAATTTGACCCATGTGGTAGAGAGATGGCCGAGTTATCCTCAGATTGACCCATGGCTCATGTCTGGTTCTAACTTCTACTGCAGTAGCGCTGATTCCAGAAAAACAGAATCAGCAGGGGACTGAGATGGAGACATGTCGGGACAGAAAGGCTTTCAGGAAGGGAGATAGCTTTTTGTCATATGGCCTTTGAGACTGAGGGGTGAGAGAGACAGTGCAGCAGTTAAACGTTTAAGACTGCCTTGTGTCTTCTTTTACAAATGGAATGATGTGGAGAGTTACAAACGGAAGGAGCTTTTAATCTGTGAACACGCTACAAATCGAACCTCATTATGTTGGAGACTTTGTGTGTTAAAAATGAGAATAATTTTACCTAATGAGAAGCTCTCAATAGGTGATGTTTTTGCTAAATTATCATATTAACCACAAGATAATTAACAAGCATTTCCTTAATGTGGGGCTATACTCACAAAATCACAAAATGAATCTTATTGTCTATAAACCATCAAGCCAGAATAAAAACAGGCTTTTTAATCATGATGACAGGCTTCCTGAAGGAAAAGTGCAGGGTTCCTGGATCATTTTAGTTATTGGGAACTAGTTTGAAAATAGATTATCTAACTAAGCTGATGCCTTTGGTCTCATGGCAACCCAAAGCATTTTATCAACTATATTTACGTATAGGAATTGATTAATCTGTCACTGATTAATGTTTAATCGGATGTTTAATAGCACATAGAGACACTACACAAGAACTTAGGAAGTGATGACTAATATACACTGACTAGCATACATATATATTAGGCTGATAATAACTACACATATCTTAAACATTGAAGTAAACATGTTATGCATTAATACAGCAGCTATATAGCTGAAATTGGCCTGTACCTTTACTATAATCCTGAACATTTATGCTAAGTATCCCATAACACCTTGCATTAGCTGTAGTAAGCCGTAGCTCAAATAAATAGGAAACCAGCCAATGACAGTTTATCTAACAACAGGAAAGGAGTTGCCCACACAAACCTAGGAAGTCCCTTCATCCCCCTTAATACCTGAGATGTATGTACTCAAAAAGATATGGATGCATCATAACCTGGAACGCACACCATGGTACCAGAACAGGGCAAAAGCTAACTAACGAAATGATGTATACGGTATCCTTTTCTGGTAAACAAACAGGGTTTAAAAGAATGGCTTCGGGGCATAGCTTTGGGGTCACACCTTCTTCTTAAGGTGAATGTAACATCGCTGCAAGGAACTGCTCTTCAGAAACTGGTATCATATACAACATTTTTTGTACCATATTAATAAAACAGACTAAAAGTGGTTATTTGGATTTAAGTATATTTCATAATTCAGTAAGGAACCAGAGTGTGGTCAAGCAATTGGCTATGCCATTTACCAACAGGAAGGGAAGTGAAGAAAAGAATGTCATACCCAGCTGACTCTGCAGAGGAATTTATACAGACAGAATAATTACTCGAGTAGGAATTAGGCCAGGATGCCCTAATTTAACAGAAAGTGCTGTGGGACAAGTGGTCAGGACCTCAGCTCTGTGTGTGAACTGAAAGATGGCTGCTCCAGCAGCCCATTGCACACAGCAGCATGCCTGGTATTGGCTCCGGGCTAACTCAGAATAAAAAAAGAGTGCCACTGACCCTTAGTTTTGTAGAATGGTTTGGATGCTTAGACTAAGGGAGGGTCCACTGGGTCCACTTACCAACCTCCCCGAACAGCCTCTAGCCCATGGCCACTATGTTCATCATCACAGCATCAAGAAGGCCTCACTGGTGGTCCTGCAAAGCCTACCATTGGCTGCACACGACCAAATATAGGCTGACTGGTACCATCTGTATTTGCAGTAGTTCCAGCCTAATGCCACATCTTCCTGGTGCCTGTCACCTTGGTCCCCTGTCTAACCTATCTACATTGTTTACCCTGCATTCATCGCCATGGTATCCAAGCACCTGTTGTGACAATTCTTTCTGTCTGCTTATACAGCTTTTGCCCAAGGACACACAAGAAGTATGTGGCCAAGCCAGGAATTGAACCAAGGGCTCCTGAGTCCCAGCCCTGAGTCAGATTCTTCCACTTGAGAGATTTCAGAGTAGCAGCCGTGTTAGTCTGTATTCGCAAAAAGAAAAGGAGGACTTGTGGCACCTTAGAGACTAACCAATTTATTTGAGCATAAGCTTTCGTGAGCTACAGCATGAAGTGAGCTGTAGCTCACGAAAGCTTATGCTCAAATAAATTGGTTAGTCTCTAAGGTGCCACAAGTACTCCTTTTCTTTTTCCACTTGGGACAAACTTCACCTGTTTCAGATCCAGCTGCTACCTTATTCCAATCAAATGCTGGGGTAGAGAGAAGTGCGTCTCTGATGTAGGTTTCTGGTTATGGCCCCGTTCTGCCTAGTACAGTGATTCCTCTCCTGTGTAATAGTGCTGTTGTTGGTAGTGATTTTTGAGATGTCCCAGCTCTCTCTTGATGATGGTCCTTGAGCCACTAAATTAATTTCAGTCTGTTCTTAAAGTCCTATTAGTTCATCAATATACCTTTTAAATTAATCTTCCCCTTTATGTGTCCAGGGAAGGTCAGGAGGGGAAGGATTTTGCCATAGAAGAAAGGTGGCTGGGGCCAGCTGAGCAAAGTTTAAGCCACCTCTCTGCACTCGCTGTCAGAAATTCACTGACACCTGCAGGCTGCGTTCACTCAGAATGACACAGCTGCAGCTTTCTTCTCGGCATCCGACTGCTCCAACGCCTCACCGCTCAGTCCAGGGGCTCCATTCCAGATGGCCCAGGTCAGGGAAAGTTTTGCGCTGATAGCAAAGTCAGGCCGCAAGCAAGGAACAAAGATATTAAAAGCAGCAAACACTCCAAGAGGGAAAGAACAAAATAAAGGCAAAAGCTGCAGGACTGGATGTCTCTGGGGCCTGGGAATAGGATACAGAGTCCTTCACTAATCCGTTGCCACTATGCTACTCATCATGAGCGATCACAACTTCATAATGCAGCTGGAGAGTGGCAAAAGAACTCTGATCTTCCCTCTCCTAAGCCAAAGTCATCTACTACTTGGGTTAAAGAGAATAACTCCTCACTCTTAACAATATAGGGCCAATGATGTACCTGCAGTTCAGTAGTTCTTGGTCCAGCCAGTAGAGGGCAGCAGTAAGCATACATATTACCATACCCTGCTTGGGTCTGAACGACTGAGCAGAAGTCATCAGCATCGGAGATGCAGTTTGAAACCAGTGGGTGGTTCGCGCTCTGACATTCACACCTATGCAGAGAGCCTGCACCAGGATCATGCAGTGCTTAGATTGGGACTGTCTAAGGAACCGAAGGGAATTGCTCCCAGCTCCCATCTGGTGCCTAACTCCCTTAGATTCCTTCACCAATCCCAGCCTGAAGTCCTGCTTGAATTAGTGCTGCATAGACCTTTGCACAAAGATGAATTTCAGCTGCAGGGCAGGGTCCGTAAGGGAAGGCACATTCGTTCTGGAATGGGAAGGAGAGCTTGCCCTGCTGCAGTTCATGCTGTAGCGGTTCTGAGGACTGAATGGCGGAGCTCATTCTCCCAGGCTGTCAGTCCAGCTCCTTCCACCAGCATGAAGATGTTTAAAGAAAATGTAAAAGAAAAGTGGATAAAAGAAAAACATTGCAAGGACCCTGGCTTGCACGCTGTTTCCAAATCTCTATATCCAAGAGCACTAGGCAGATGGCTGTGATATATGCTGGCATGAAATATGTATGGACAGGATCATAAGGAATCTTTTGACATAACACCTCAAAACAAATTTCCATTCCTTCCCGCCGTGACTTCACCTCTTCTCACCCCAACTTTCATCCTTGGCAGCTGGCCCAATTTCTTCTGCAGCTGCTGTCAGCTCTTCAAAGACGGAGGTGAAGCAACTTCATCTGAAGTGTTTGGGGAGGGAGCTTCAGAATCTCCTCTGCAGAGGGCAGAGACAAAATCTCAGTGCCAGCAAAAACTAAAGAGCTTTAATGCTCTATGTGCTTCAGCCTAAACAGAAAAACACCTGAAAACTATGAAGGAGACCCACGTGCAGAGAGAGGCACCTTCAGGGATAATCACAGAATCATAGAACTGGAAGGGACCTCGAGAGGTCATCTAGTCCAGTCCCCTGCACTCAAGGCAGGACTAAGTGTTCTTAAAATCCTATTAGTTCAGGTGTTTGTCCAACCTGCTCTTAAAAATCCCCAATGATGAAGATTCCACAACCTCCCAAGGCAATTTATTCCATCGCTTAACCACTCTGACAGTTAGGAAGTTTTTCCTAATGTCCAACCTAAACCGCTCTTGCTGCAATTTAAGCCCATTGCTTTTTGTCCTATCCTCAGAGATTAAGAAGAACTATTCTTCTCCCTCCTCCTTGTAACAACCTCTTATGTGCTTGAAAACTATTATCATGTCCCCTCTCAGTCTTCTCTTCTCCAGACTAAACAAACCCAATTTTTTCAATCTTCCCTCATAGGTCATGTTTTCTAGACCTTTATTCATTTTTGTTGCTTTTCTCTGGACTTTCTCCAATTTGTCCACATCTTTCCTGAAATGGGGTACCCAGAACTGGACACAATACTGCAGTTGAGGCCTAATCAGTGCAGAGTAGAGCGGAAGAATTACTTCTCATGTCTTGCTTATAATACTCCTGCGAATACCTCCTAGAATGATGTTTGCTTTTTTTGCAACAGTGTTACACTGTTGACTCATAGTTATCTTGTGATCCACTATGACCCCCAGATCCCTTTATGTAGGACTGCTTCCTAGGCAGTCATTTCCCATTTTTATGTGTGCAGCTGATTGTTCCTTCCTAAGTGGAGTACTTTGCATTTGTCCTTATTGAATTTCATCCTATTTACTTCAGACAATTTCTCCAGTTTGTTCAGATCCTTTTTAATTTTAATCCTATCCTCAAAAGCACTCGCAACCCCTTTCAGCTTGATATCGTCTTCAAACTTTATAAGTGTACTCTCTATGCCATTATCTAAATCATTGATGACGATATTGGACAGAACTGGACCCAGAACTGATCTCCGTGGGACCCCACTCATTATGCCCTTCCAGCATGACTGTGAACCACTGATAACTACTCACTGGGAATGATTTTCCAACCAGTTATGCACCCACCTTATATTAGCTGTATCTAGGTTGTATTTCCCTTGTTTGTTTATGAGAAGGTCATGCGAGACAGTATCAAAAGCCTTACTAAAGTCAAGACATACCACATCTACTGCTTCCCCCCATCCACAAGGCTTGTTACTCTGTCACAGAAAGCTATCAGGTTGGTTTGACATGATTTGTTCTTGACAAATCCATGCTGACTGTTACTTATCACCTTATTATCGTCTACGTGTTTGCAAATTGATTTCTTAATTATTTGCTCCATTATCTTTCCGGGTACAGAAGTTAAGCTGACTGGTCTATAATTCCCCGGGTTGTCTTTATTTCCCTTTTTATAGATGGGGACTATATTTGCCCTTTTCCAGTCTTCTGAAATGTCTCCCGTCTTCCATAACTTTTCAAAGATAATCGCTAATGGCTCAGATATCTCCTCAGTCAGCTCTTTGAGTATTCTAGGATGCATTTCCTCAGGCCCTGGTGATTTGAAGACATCTAACTTGTCTAAGTAATTTTTGACTTGTACTTTCCCTATTTTAGACTCTGATCCTACCTCATGCTGAGCCGTAGCAAGGAGCAGGATAGTCATGGAAAAGAAACATCTCAGGGCATAGACCGGGATACCACGGAAGGGGTGGTTCTCTTCCAAGCTCTACCCATTGCCCAAGCTCCACCCCCAACCTTGTCCCGGCCCCTTTCCCTCCCTGAATGGTCATATCCTATGCTGCCCCTCCTCTGTTTCCACCCCATCTCTCTCTACGGGGGGGATGAAGTGAGGAGAGAGAGGCAGTGGAGGGAAGGAAGGAGAGAGGGAGTGGCCAGTGTCACCACACTGGGTGAAGAGGGAAAATGGCAGCCAGCTCAAAGAAGTGGGTATCAGACATACACTCATGAGTAGCCTCAATTTGAGCTCTGTTTTTTGCATACAGGAATGCAGAAACTGGTTAGGAGAAAAAAAGAACCAACATGAACCTTTGCCCAGAACTCAACCCCAATTTTGAAAAAATTCCATTAACTCCCCGTTCTCCCAATTCATTTTAATTTTTTGCTGGACCTCTGCTCTTGGATTATGGCCAGTCAGTGGAAGCGCCAATAAACACCACTCTGGCAGATACAACTTTAACCCCATACTGCAAGTGTCTTTGGGGAAGGGGACAGCAAGGAGCCCATTTCTGTGTGATATGCACTAAGAAGCTTCAAAAATCCAGAGAGCTTTCTCTCTTTGCCTAGTGAAAACTGACTGCTCCAAGATTTGTGGGAAAGGAAATCATGTTGGAATTTAATCCTGCTTTGTGTATGTGCACGCACATATAAATCCTTTGTAAATAATAAATAAAGGAGTGGGAGGGATGATCTCAATTCTTGCCTCCACAAAGCGTTGGAAATTTGCAGCATCCTTCCTAATTACCACTCCATTTCCAATGCGTTTGGCCACAGAAACTGCTGACTTGAATTGTGCAGCATCTCTTTCTCATTCTCTCTTTCCCTCTTACTGAGCCACTTTATTGGATCACATAGCTCAGAAGCACGATTTGAAGTTTCAAAAGGAACACTGCAGTGAATAAGATAATCAACACCAACCAATTGGCCGCTGCTACTCTCAGCGGAATTCACACCCCTCGTGCCAGCCAAATGAAGCAGAGTTCGGCTAATGCCTTTGGGTCAAGCTTTGAAATACCTAACGTGGGATGTATGGCAGAAGAGCGGGTAGGGAGGGTTATCCTGTCTCATGCAATCTCGCCTAAGTGTTTTTACATCAAGGGAGGACTTGTTAGGAGTAATGTTGGGTGCCAAGTGCCAAAAGCAATAATCGCCAGCACTGCGGTGATTTGGCCCACTTGAGACGCTGTATTTGTATGGATGAGGAGGCCATATTTAACAAAGACACACCAACCACGTGGGAAAGAGCCTCTTTTGTCACTTGGTGTAGGCGGGTTAGAGCAGGGTGACTCCAGAGACCTGGGTTCTGGTCCCAGCCCTGCTGCTATGAACCCCTGGCTCAGACAGGCTAAGGCAGGGGTGGGCCACATCTGGGTACGGAAATTGTATGGCGGGGCCATGAATGCTCATGAAATTGGGGGTTGGGGTGTAGGAGGGCGCTCCGGGCTGGGGCAGGGGGTTGGGATGTGGGAGGGGCATGGGATGAGGGATTTGGGGTGCAGGAGGGGGCTGCAGGCTGGGGGTGGAGCAGAGGGGTTTGGAGAATGGGAGGGGGCTCCAGGCTGAGGCAGGGGGTTGGGTGTGAGGGGGGGTATGGGCTCTGGACTGGGGGTGCAGGTTTCAGGAAGGGGCCAGAAATGAGGTGTTCAGGGTGCAGGAAGGGGCTCTGGGCTGGGGCTGAGGTGTTTGAAGTGCGGGAGGGGGCTCTGGGCTGGGGCACAGAGGAGGGGTGAGGGCTCTGGCTGGGGGTGCGAGCTCTGGGGTGTGGCTTGGGATGAGGGGTTTGGGGTCCAGGAGGGTGCTCTGAGCTGGGACTGAGGGTTTGGAGGGCAGGAGAGGGATCAGGTCTGGGGCACGGGGTTGGGGCGTGGGAGGAGGCTCAGGGTACAGGCCCTGAGCGCTTACCTCAAGCAGCTCCTGGAAGCAGTGGCATGTCCCGCCTCTGGCTCCTATGCAGTGCTCTGCACGCTGCCCCATCCACAGGCACCACCCCTGCAGCTCCCATTGGCTGTGGTTCCTGGACAATGGGAGCTGCAGAGCTGGCAATTGGGGTGGGGTCAGCCTAGGAGCCGGAAGAGGGACATGCCGCTGCTTCTGGTAGCCACACTGAGCAGGGCAAGCCCTGGACCCTGCTCCCCAGCTGGGATTAAAGGGCTGGATTAAAAGGTCTGATGGGCCAGATGTGGCCCATGGGCCATAGTTTGCCCATCCCTGTACTAAATAATTCCTTCCCTGAAGAGCTTGTAGTCTAGACAAGACAGACTAAGGATTGGAGGGGAAACAGAGGGACAGAGACCTGGCCCAGTATCCTGCCTTTATTGCTGCAGCTGGCAGAATAGCATGGACTGTCTACGATCTGTCTATTGTACATACACAACCACCATCACCATAGTATCTGAGCACCTTGCAATCGAAAATGTACTTATCACAACGACCCGTGTTACTGAGGAGGAATGAACAATAATAGTACTGCCCTGTTGGGGAACTGAGGCACAGAGAGGCAAGTGACTGGCCCAGTGTCCCACAGGGAGTCTGTGTCAGAGCAGAGAATTGAACCTGTCTCTCCAAGTCCCACGTTAACCCCCTAATCACTGGACCATCCTCCTGCTCTGAAATGCTAAACTCTGCAAGGACTGACTATTTTTTTGCTTGGTAAAAGTTTTCATGTCCCAATCCCATTGGTCTCTAAATGATACGGTATTAAAAAAAATAGTTACCCAGTGTCATAGGTGAACAGAGGGCAGCCTATGGAGTAGTGACGAAGTATCCGGTATTGATATTTGAAATTTGGGCTTCCAAACTGGTCACTACGTTTTCGCATAGACTCAATAACACTTTGGCGAAGGCCCTGATTCAGTAAAGCACTTAAGCGTGTGCTTAATTTTAAGCACATGTGTAAATCATATTGACATCTATGGGATTTAAGCATGTGTTTAAGTGACTTGCTACATAGAGATAGGTTTTCTAGTCTATTTTATATAGGTTCTCGCCACCATAGTATGTGAGTGCCCGCTTCAGCGGCGAATGAATCCGCTCTCAACTCCTCTATTACTCATTGGCATGTGACTAACGCATGCTATGCAATACATGGGAGGGTGGATGGGGTGACCCTCAGCCCTGGTTGATCCAATATCCATATTGGACCAAATGGCTCAGTCCATCTCAACAGCTTGGTCAATTCACAGATCATGGACTCAGACAGACATGGTCCAGTAAAAACAAGCCCCTAGCTTTTGTGAAATATTTATCCTTTCCCGTTCCAGTATCTAACTAGGTCTGATTATAACAGGTGTCACCTCAATTATAAATAAACACACTTGACATTTTTAACATGTAAAACAGGTACAGTCACCTGTCACATTGTGTAAACAAATCAATCCATCCAGTGGCGACACGTGGGAGGCACACAAAGGGTCAAGTGACCCTCCAGCAGGGCCAAGTGCCCCCAGCAGCCGGCTGGGGTGGGGAGAGGAAGGGATGGGGCCAGAGCCAGAAGCGAAGAGGCAGGGCCAGAGCCTTTCCTCTTCCAGCCACGTGGCCTGGGATGCTGCCCGCTGCAGCTGACTGGGAGAGCGCCTGGCTGCGGCAGCAGCAGGCTGCCCCCGACCCCGGCTCAGCTTCTGGAGACGGTGGCCAAGCGAGCCGGAGATCCCCCAGCCCCTCTGGCATGCTCAGAGTCGGTTCCTGTCCCCAGAAGCTGCCACCGCTCTCTGTCCAGGCTCAGCTTCTGGGGACAGGAACCGACTCTGAGCATGCCAGGGAGGGCGGAGGGGCTCCGACTCGCTCAGTTGCTGTCCCAGAAGCCAAACCCAGGCGGGAGGCAGCCCACTGCCGCCGCAGCCAGGCACTCTCCCAGGCAGCTATCCATCCATCCATCCATCCATCCAATATCTTTGGAACTCCCCATTCTCTGCAACATAAAGAATCTTTTTCTCCCTCTCTCACACACATATCTATATTCCTTCACTGTGGCGCTCCAAGGGGAGCAATCACTCTCTCTTTATAATGATCTCCCGTTGTGAGCCGTGATAGGCAATGTAATAATACTTTTTATTGGGTCAATAGATCAGTTAGGAAACAGAAGCTATTCCTTTCTTCAGGTGATGGCCAAGAAGTGACCTATGTGAGTCGGGATGCCTGTATATTATAGCTGTTATGCTGGCCCAAGAGGAGGTATGGTATACTTACC
Source organism: Eretmochelys imbricata (assembly GCF_965152235.1). Lineage (NCBI taxonomy): Eukaryota > Metazoa > Chordata > Testudines > Cheloniidae > Eretmochelys > Eretmochelys imbricata. The sequence goes on from NC_135572.1 coordinate 352,313,484, forward strand.
TCACTTAGTTTGCTCTCTATTCTTTATTGCATTTCCTGTATTGTAAACAGCCCTCATAAAACATCTTTCTGAAGGGCTCTCCACTGAGTAGTAAATATTGTCCCTGTTCCACCAGCTTAGATAGACATCAATCAGCTGCAGGCAGCCTCCTGGGATTGTCATTTGTATCATTCAAGGATAGGCTTTGGACAGCCAGGTGATAGCAGCAAGATTGCAGAATTTCTGCTAGGAAGTAACCCTCCTAAAGATTACCCCAGGAGCGTGGGGTAAACCACTGTGACTTAGTAAATAGGAAGGTTTCATCTCCGATTCTCAGCAGGGTTTCTTTAAACTATCCATGAAAAAAAAAGGTGTCTCTGAAATCAGACATCTGGCTGGCCCGGGTGTAAGAGCTACAATGTTTCAAGGTGTTTTGCGCTCTCACACCCGTGGACATCAGGACCTAACTTAATTGCACCTCAAGCCACAGACCACCAAAGTCAACAGGAGCTTCTCCATTGACTTCACAGGACATAGGACTGGAAGGGACCTCCTGCGTCATAAAATCCAGTCTCCTGCTATCACAGGCAACCACATCATACAAGCATGTTCCTAAATCTATCTAGCTCCATCTTAAAACTAGTTAGGTTTCTTGCCTCACTCCTCCGATGGTTAAAAACCTAATTTCCAGCCTCAATTTAGTTATGGCTAGTTTATACCCATTTGTTCTTGTGCCAGTGTAACGCCAACAGATGCAGGTCGTCAGCAGGTGGGATCGAACCTGGGACCTCTGGAGTTAAATGCATGAACCTCTACTGCATGAGCTAAAATCCATATGGCTGGTAGCTAAGGCTGTAGAGCAGACTCATTAATCTCTAAGTTGTCTCAGTGCCACTAGATGGGACAGAACACTGGAGGTGTGTGGGTTACACCAGCATTGTCCTTCAGTTTAAATAGCTTTTAACCCTCCCTTGTGTTTACCCCCTGGATGTATTTATAGAAAGCAATCATATCCCCGCTCAACCTTCGTTTTCCTTGGCTAAAACGAGCCACGCTCTTTTAATCTCCTCTCGTAAAATAGGCCCTCCAGTCTCCTGATCATTCTAGTTGCCACCTACTCCAGTTTGAATTCATCTTTCTTGAACATGGGTGACCAGAATTGCATGCATTATTCCAGATGAGGTCTTCACAGTGCCTGGTATAATGGCACTGATACTTCCCGATCTCCACTAGAAATAGCTCACCTGATACCTCCTAGGATTGCATTTGCCTTTTTCAGAGCTGCAGCACATTGGTGGCGCATAGTCATCTTGTGATTGAGTAAGCTGTGGATCAGGCCCCTGGTAAAGTAGGTACCAAGGGGAGTGGTTGGCATTTTTCATTCCAGTTCCTTCTGCCAGGTGATCATAGGAAATCTCCTCCACACCTCCGCTCCAACAGCTGGTGCCCTTCTAGGCAGATGAATGAGTTCTCCGGTGTGAATCCTCAGCACCTTTTCTGGGCTGATTTTGGTCAGAACTAGAAGTGGCAGAGGGATACTTCACAGCAATTTTTCCTTCCTCCGGGTAGTACTTTGCAGTTGTCTTTACTGAATTTCATCCTGTTGATTTCAGACCAATTCTCTAATTTGTCAAGGTCATTTTGAATTCTAATCCTGTCCTCCAAAGGGCTAGCAATCCCTCCCAGCTTGGTGTCATCCACAAACTTAATAGGCATACTCTCCGCTGTATTATCCAAGTCATTAATGAAAGTATTGAACAGTACCAAACCCAGGACAGACCCCCTACAAGGCTGTGATAGATATGTCCCCTCCCTCCATGAACCATTGATAACCACTCTTTGAGTGTGATCTTTCAACCAGTTATGCACCCACCTTTCAGTCATTTCATCTAGACCATATTTCCCTAGTTTGCTTTTGAAAATATCATGTGGGACTGTGTCAAAAGCCTTACTAAAATCAAGATATATCATGTCTACAGCTTCCCCCCATCCACTAAGGCAGTAACCCCGTCAAAGAAGGAAATTAAGTTGGTTTAGCGTGATTTGTTCTTGACAAATCCATGCTGTCATTATGTGTCCTAGCTGTTCTGATTTTGTCCCTACATGATTTTGTCTTCCTCCTTCACCCAAATTGCCTTCAATCTTCAGATTTGCAGCTAATTCCTCCCTGTTGGTCAGAATCAAGTCTGAAATGGCTCTCCCCGCTCCTCCCCCGGCGACTTCCTCCACCTTCTGAAACAAGAAGTTGTCCCCAAGACACTTCAAGAACTTTCTGGGCATTTTGTGGTTTTTTGTATTATTTTTTCCTCCGTGCTCATTCACATCTGTCATTTAGCCTTATCCAGTATGAGGCTTTGAACCTGACCAAGTGAATAAATTCTTGATGTACAATGCAACGTCCTCCCTCTTCCCCGTCTGTCCTTCCTGAACAAGCTACACCCTCTACACCAATATTCCCGTCATGAGATTTATCCCACCAAGTCTCTGTGATGCCAATGAAGTCACACTTTAACATATGGACCAAATGGCTTCTTTTTGTTTATTCCCCTGACTCCTTGTGCTTGTGTATAGACATTTAAAATGTTGAGCAGATTCTCCCACTGTTTTCCCTCTTGTTGCTCCTATGACCCTGTTGTAAATTTCCATATTCTCCCTTTCCCTCCCTCAAGCATTTAGCCCTCTTTTAAAGGTCTCCTTTTTTAATACCTACCTGTGGCCTTTTGTCACCTGCCACCGTTGAAGCTAGTTTAATGCTCTCCTCACTAGATTGGTGAGTTGATGTGAAAAGATGCTGTTCCCCTCCTTCTTGAGGCAGATCCCATCTCTCCCCAGAGTAACTGCATGTGAAGATAACCATTTAATTGTGAAAAGAAAAGGAGTACCTGTGGCACCTTAGAGACTAACCAATTTATTTGAGCATGAGCTTTCGTGAGCTACAGCTCACTTCATCGAATGCATATTGTGGAATTGTGACCATTATGGGATCAACTTTTGGCTGCTCACCTTTGGCAGAGTCCTGAGCAAGTCATCCATTTAGTAGAGCCAGCATAGAGTAAAGAGGATGGGAGTGCTTTGGTTGTTGTTTAAACTGCATATGACGGACATCAAAAGGTTTTCAGTGAGAGTTGCATTTTAACTGCATTAGCTGCCAACTCCGTCAGGTGAGCCCTGTGGACTATGATTGATTGATGCATAGCAATTCCCTTCACCTTACAGTTACCTATCTATAATAAGGGATGGCTATCAGAGGCACCTGAAGATAACCTATAACAGCAGCAGACATGTTGGCAATAGCAACACATCCAGGCTTCGGAGTGAATTAAACCTGAGAACTCAGAAGCTAAATCCTCTCCAGTTGGACAGGAGACAAGAGAATTCAGGCTGGATAATGTATTCACAGGCTGTCCTTCGCAATTTGGCTTCCAGCCTGGTGACCGATAATAGGTGCCATCTCAGAAGCAAATGCAACACATGCTTCCACCGGTAGTTCTCATTGATGGCACGGCTGGCTTCTTGGCCAGCTGGACAGGACTCTGGTTGCAATGTATCCCAAAGCAAGCTCAGCTGTTTACACTTTGATTCCAAGCCCAGTAAAATCCAGGCAAAAGATTTGGCCTAGGGATTACCGCTTGGTCATGGCTGCTCGGGGACAGGCAATCAATGCCAAATTCAGATTTGTTTAAAACAGAGTTCAAAGCCTCATACTGGATAAGGCTAAGTGACAGATGTGAATGAGCACAGAGAAGGGTGTCAAAAGTTTCTGCAAGAGTGATTAGGTAATATTTGTAGCCAAAGGATGGTCTGGTGGATAAAACACAGGTCCTGGTACTTGGGGATCTGGGCTTTGTGACCCTGCAGTGAGTCTTTCATCCTCTTTATCTGTATAATGGGGATAATATGTACCTACCTCACAGGGCAGTGAGAGGCTTAATTCATTAGCATTTTTACTGTGCTTTGAAGTCCTCTAATGGAAGGAGCTATGCACTCTTGAGGTATAATACTTACAGCATAAGTAAGTCAACATATGGACCAATAGGCTGTTGTTATAGGTTATTGTCAGGTGCCTCTAATAGCCATAAGTCCAGGGCTGAAATTCTCACCTCCTTTCCAGCCAGGTTAAAGGGCCAAAGCAGAGTAAAGGGGCCCCCCCAAAGGCCCCATTTCTGGCAGGAAGAGCATCCCCCGGTGCAGGCACTGCAGAAAAAAGTCATGATATAGAGGCATGGCTGGGGGTGGTGCTAGTGGAAAGAAGGTGGAAGGCCACAGCATGCAGCACTGCAAAGGTCCTGGGCGGTGCTGCACCCGATCGGGCAAACTAGGGAAACTGGACTTCTACATAGAGTGCTTCCGCCGACGTGCACGGGCTAAAATTGTGGAAAAGCAGCATCACTTACCCCATAACCTCAGCCATGGTGCCACAAGTACTCCTTTTCTTTTTTTAGAAACAACTCTGACATCATAATCAAAAAGGCTGACAAAGGAGGTGCTGTTGTCATCATGAATAGGTTGGAATATGAACAAGAGGCTGCTCGGCAGCTCTCCAACACAAGTTTCTACAAGCCATTACCCTATGATCCCACTGAGAGTTACCAAAAGCAACTACAGCATTTGCTCAAGAAACTTCCTGAAAAAGCACAAGATCAAATCCGCACAGACACACCCCTGGAACCCCGACCTGGGATATTCTATCTACTACCCAAGATCCATAAACCTGGAAATCCTGGGCGCCCCATCATCTCAGGCATTGGCACCCTGACAGCAGGATTGTCTGGCTATGTAGACTCCCTCCTCAGGCCCTACGCTACCAGCACTCCCAGCTACCTTCGAGACACCACTGACTTCCTGAGGAAACTACAATCCATCGGTGATCTTCCTGATAACGCCATCCTGGCCACTATGGATGTAGAAGCCCTCTACACCAACATTCCACACAAAGATGGACTACAAGCCGTCAAGAACACTATCCCCAATAATGTCACGGCTAACCTGGTGGCTGAACTTTGTGACTTTGTCCTTACCCATAACTATTTTACATTTGGGGACAATGTATACCTTCAGATCAGCGGCACTGCTATGGGTACCCGCATGGCCCCACAGTATGCCAACATTTTTATGGCTGATTTAGAACAACGCTTCCTCAGCTCTCGTCCCCTAAAGCCCCTACTCTACTTGCGCTATATTGATGACATCTTCATCATCTGGACCCATGGAAAAGAAGCCCTTGAGGAATTCCACCATGATTTCAACAACTTCCATCCCACCATCAACCTCAGCCTGGTCCAGTCCACACAAGAGATCCACTTCCTGGACACTACAGTGCTAATAAACAATGGTCACATAAACACCACCCTATACCGGAAACCTACTGACCACTATTCCTACCTACATGCCTCCAGCTTTCACCCTGACCACACCACACGATCCATCGTCTACAGCCAAGCTTTGCGATACAACCGCATTTGCTCCAACCCCTCAGACAGAGACAAACACCTACAAGATCTCTGTCAAGCTTTCATACAACTACAGTACCCACCTGCGGAAGTGAAGAAACAGATTGATAGAGCCAGAAGAGTTCCCAGAAGTTACCTACTACAGGACAGGCCTAACAAAGAAAATAACAGAACACCACTAGCCGTCACCTTCAGCCCCCAACTAAAACCCCTCCAACGCATTATTAAGGATCTACAACCTATCCTAAAGGATGACCCAACACTCTCACAAATCTTGGGAGACAGGCCAGTCCTTGCCTACAGACAGCCCCGCAACCTGAAGCAAATACTCACCAACAACCACATACCACACAACAGAACCACTAACCCAGGAACCTATCCTTGCAACAAAGCCCGCTGCCAACTGTGCCCACATATCTATTCAGGGGACACCATCACAGGGCCTAATAACATCAGCCACACTATCAGAGGCTCGTTCACCTGCACATCCACCAATGTGATATATGCCATCATGTGCCAGCAATGTCCCTCTGCCATTTTCATTGGTCAAACTGGACAGTCTCTACGTAAAAGAATAAATGGACACAAATCAGATGTCAAGAATTATAACATTCATAAACCAGTCGGAGAACACTTCAATCTCTCTGGTCACGCAATCACAGACATGAAGGTCGCTATCTTAAAACAAAAAAACTTCAAATCCAGACTCCAGCGAGAAACTGCTGAATTGGAATTCATTTGCAAATTGGATACTATTAATTTAGGCTTAAATAGAGACTGGGAGTGGCTAAGTCATTATGCAAGGTAGCCTATTTCCCCTTGTTTTTTCCTACCCCCCCCCCCCCAGACGTTCTGGTTAAACTTGGATTTAAACTTGGAGAGTGGTCAGTTTGGATGAGCTATTGCCAGCAGGAGAGTGAGTTTGCGTGTGTGTGTGTGTCCCCTGGAAAAAAAAGGGGGGGGGGAGGAAGCCTGGATTTGTGCTGGACATGGCCCACCTCGATTACCATGCACATTGTAGGGAGAGTGGTCACTTTGGATGAGCTATTACCAGCAGGAGAGTGAGTGTGTGTGTGTATGGGGGTGGGGGGGTGAGAAAACCTGGATTTGTGCTGGAAATGGCCCACCTTGATTATCATGCACATTGTAGGGAGAGTGGAAATGGCCCACCTTGATTATCATGCACATTGTAGGGAGAGTGGTCACTTTGGATGAGCTATTACCAGCAGGATAGTGAGTTTGTGTGTGTGTTTTTTGGAGGGGGGTGAGGGGGTGAGAGAACCTGGATTTGTGCAGGAAATGGCCCACCTTGATTATCACATTGTGTAGAGAGTTGTCACTTTGGATGGGCTATTACCAGCAGGAGAGTGAGTTTGTGTGGGGGGGGGTAGAGGGTGAGAAAACCTGGATTTGTGCTGGAAATGGCCCAACTTGATGATCACTTTAGATAAGCTATTACCAGCAGGACAGTGGGGTGGGAGGAGGTATTGTTTTATGATCTCCGTGTGTATATAAAGTCTGCTGCAGTTTCCACGGTATGCATCCGATGAAGTGAGCTGTAGCTCACGAAAGCTCATGCTCAAATAAATTGGTTATTCTCTAAGGTGCCACAAGTACTCCTTTTCTTTTCGCTATCACTTCAGCTTCACAATGTTATTGTAGCTACGTGGATCCCAGTATATTAGAGAGACAGGGTGGGTAAGGGCACGTCTTTTATTGGACCCACTTCTGTTGGTGAGAGATCAGTTACAACATGGGCACTTGGACACTTTTATCATTATTACTATTTGTATTCCCTAGAGGCGCGAGCTAAGGTCATGGTTCCATTGTGCTAGGCACTGCACAGACTAATAAGAGACCGTCCGTGCCTCAAGGAACTCACAGTCTACATGTGAAAGACAGCCAGAGGGTGGGAGAGACAGAGTATTCATTATCCCTGTTTGACAGATGGGGAAGTGAGACTAACAGGGCACAGACTCTCAACAGCAGCACCTCCTGCTGGCTGGTTTGGGAATTAGCTCTTTCAGCAGTGCGCCTTCGCTACTGGTGTTTCACCCACCGTTATTCTCTCGGTCTCCACCGTCCTCACAGTCGGACCCATGTCACTTCCAGACCTTGGCATCTGCTTCTGGACACTGCCCTCCGGCTGTGCCCGCTCCGCTGGCTCTCCCCCGCTTCCGGGGGACCGGCAGCTTCTGGTTCTACCACTTGCCTCAGTGGCTCATTGCAGTCCTCAGTCTTGCCCCTTCCTCCCAGGGCAAACTGCAGTCTGCCTTAGCCACTCTCATCACTGGCAAGTGAGGGGGGAAAAGGGGAAGTCAGGCCCACGCACTACTCTAGGCCCTGACCCAGGGACCCTCTAGCGGCAGCCACTTAGTGCCCTCCTCCAACTCTCCTTTACTGCCTACTTCTCTGGGCCACTTCCCCATAGCCCCAGCACCTTCTCTGCCCCTTTGTGTCAGGGCCCTAGTCTGGCAGTCATCAGCTCAGAGCCCGAGCCCATTCTTCTCCCTTTGCCCTCCAGGGAGAGACTCTGCTCCTCGCTACCCTGCAGCCTTCTTATAGGGCCCAGCATGGCCCTGATTGGCTGCTTTCAAGCTTCCATTTGATTGGTTTCCAATAAGCCCTTCCAGGATTGGCTGGGGCTCTTTGTAGCCTCTCTGGCTTGCTCTAACCCCTTCCATGCTAGAGTGGGGCAGCTGCCCCGCTACAGAGACAGAGAGACTAATCAGCTTGCCCAAGGTCACGCACAGAGTCTGTGGCAGAGCTGAGAGTAGAATCCATAATTCCCAGTCTAACAAGAGCTATCTTCCTCTCATCTGCCCTGATTTCCTTGTCTTCTGAGCAAATGAAGCAGCATAAACACTGTACATGCAAGCAACAACAAAAATAACCTAGGTCCACTAGCCTTGTATTAATAGCTGCGTTCATCTTAGCTTATGAACTCTGATGCATTAGAACTCTCCAGCCAAAGGGCATCAGCCCTAGCAGTGAGGCACTTCACTGGCACTTTTTTGCCCAGGCTTGTGTTTCATTACAGTTGGCAGGAAAGCGCCTGCTGGTTTTATTCAGCCGATCCTGTTGCACTTTACTTAGCTGCAAACATTGCTGGGGTTTTTTTTTTGGTAACCTAGTTTCCACTCTAAAATTACAGAGCTTGTTCCTCCAGGGACGAGGAGAGCGATGCCCTGGTGAGCTGGCTCATTCCACTCAGCACACTCGCCTCCCCACGCCGTTACCATTTGCCCAGGGGACGGGTGCAGGTGGAAGGGATGCGAAGAAGAATGCATTAGTTATTTGCTGCACCTCCCTGTTCTCTTGCTGCTCCTGGTTTTTTCTCTTGAGGGCATGATTAACAGCAGGACCTGGTGATTCCACTGGAGTGAAAAACAGTGGCATACTCTGCTCTGTTAAGGCAGCTGTAACTCAGCTAATCTCTACCAGTTCTACCCTCCTGGCTCCATGTGTTTCTTTTTCCCTCAAGCAACTCATCATTGCCCTGCTGTGACCTGCCTGACCCCATCTGTACTCTGAAACTGACTTTGATGCTCAGCAGCCGCCCAGATTCCTGGTCTGTAAATACAAGCATCTTGATGCCCATGTGTTGACATCTGACTCGGCACCTGTTCCCAGCAGACTTGATGGGTTTGTCTATTTGCCTTGCAGCCTGGAGTGACGGGATCCAACGCTGAGGAAAGGTATGTGGTACTGTTGCACTCTGTGCTGCTTAGTTCAGAGCGGATCTTTCCTGGAGTTCAGAGCCAGGAGTTTGGTCCGGCTTATTACAGGAATAAAAGACCTGCTATGAAGTTTGGACCAGGATACAGAACAGCAGCTCATGGATCTTCCAGTCCAGGTTCAGTCACCAGGGAGATGGTCCTATCCTGCTGTCTCCCTGGGCCAGAGCGTCCCAGAGGTGCAGCATCCTTCCCCCTCCATGGGGCATTTTATCTGCCTGGCAGGGGGTCTGCTGCAAGCACCAGGGAGCTGCTCCTGTGCCAGTCCCCCCCGAGCATTTTCCACACTCTGTCTGCTTTGTGTACCAGCCACTCCCCCATGGCTCTCACTGCACCCCCTTGTGCATCAGGGCATCCACTCGCCTCCTCCCTCCCTTTCCCCCACGGGTAGCCTTTCCCTGTCCTTGTTCCCACCACCTCTCTTCAGTTCCCACCAGCACTGCCTGCTCCTCTTCCCCCTCCACCCCAATCTCTTCCCTCCTCCCACCAGCACAGATCCTGATGCCACATCCACACCTGACTCTGCCTCACCTCTGGCAATGTTTGTTAGGATAGAGATATTCAGGCCTGTCTGTAAAGGCCTAGACTCGAAGAATTTAGGTGTATTCTTATCACTTAGCTAGTTATAGAGGTATAAAAGAAATAATCAAAATCACTGTCTGCCGGTGTAAGGTCCTTCCCTTACTGCGACAGTCTGAGGCCCTGTTCTTAGGTAAGGCCTTTGGCTAAGCAGCAGAGGAAGCCGTAAGCCGCGAAGCAAACGGTCAAATCCTCACATTCCAAACTAGTCACATTGAAATAAGGTGCTGTAGGGCTGTTAGGAATACAATCCTGTCCTGATAATGCCTATCGCCTCCAGAGAAAGGGAAGTGCCTAGAAAATGTAAAAGGAAACTTAGTTTGTTAGCATCCTGTCTAGCAAGAACTCACTTATCAATAGCTGAGATGTGAAATCCTCATTTCTGTGTTTGTTCTATCATTGTAGTCCCCATTTCCCCGTTGTTTGTCTGTATAATCTCTGTCTGGTTCTGTGATTGTTTCTGTCAGCTGTATAATTAATTTTGCTGGATGTAAACTAATTAAGGTGGTGGGATATAATTGGTTAAATAATCATGTTACAATATGTTAGGATTGGTTAGTTAAATTTCAGTAAAATGATTGGTTAAGGTATAGCTAAGCAGAACTCAAGTTTTACTATATAATCTGCAGTCAATCAGGAAGTGAGGGGGGGAATGGGAATGGGGGTGGGGGAATTGGAATCATGTTTTGATAAGGGGGGAAATGGGAACAGGGACACAGGTATGGCTCTGTGGTGTCAGAGCTGGGAAAGGGGACATTAAGGAAGGAAACTGGAATCATGCTTGCTGGAAGTTCACCCCAATAAACATCGAATTGTTTGCACCTTTGGATTTCGGGTATTGTCGTTCTCTGTTCATGCGAGAAGGACCAGGGAAGTAAGTGGGTGAAGGAATAAGCCCCCTAACAATGTTTACCCCAGTCCTGGCCCTCCCTCCATCCTTCTCTCTGGCTGTGGTAAATGCAATCTTGCCCCACTCATATCTATTCACAATGCTGCTGTAAACTTCATTATCTTAGCCCAGTGGTCCCCAAAACTTTTATATCGTGCCCCCTCTTACCTGTAATGTAATCTGTTTGTGCCAGCCAGGGCCGGGAGCCGAGGCTGGGGCTGGGAGCAGGGCCAGGGCTGAAAGCCAGGAGTGGGAACCATAGTTGGGAGCAGAGCCAGAGCCTGGAGCTGGGCCACAGTCAGGGGCAGAGGCCGAGCTAGGCCATGGTCAGGGGCTAAAGCTGGGACCTCGGCTGGGGGTGGGGCTGGGGTCAGAGTTGGAATGGAGCTGGAGGCAGAGAGGGGTTGCTTGGCTCTCCCTCCCTGCCCCCCATGGGAGCTGGCCCAGGCCCCACTGCACCCTCCTGAATGTCCCTCTGTGCCCTCTAAAGGGGCACGCCCCACAGTTTGGAGACCACTGTCCTAGCCTGTCACTTTGACCATATCACATCCTCCCTTTGCATCCCTCCACTGCTTCCCTCCTTCTCTGTTGCATCAAACATAAGTTGCTTGTTTTCACTTTCCAGGCATTTCCTTGGCCTATCCCCCACCCACGACCTATCACCTCTCGTTCCCTGTCAAGACACCGACTCTCTCCTCCAGTCAGCCCATGATGCCAGCCTCCATCACCCATTTTCAAACAAGCCCCTTGGTGGTTTCTCCCATGTTGTCCCTCCCAATAAACAACCACAAAGCTACCTCATTGTCCTTCAAAACCCTCCTCAAAGCCTTCTGTAGGATGGTTAGACTGCTGGGGAGCCGAGATCACCGCCTGTCATGCCGACCAATATTGTCTCGGTGTTTCCTTCTGCTTCCCCTTTGGTCTGTTTGTGTCCTTCTGTTGTCTCATGTTTTATACTTAGAGGAAGGGACTCTCTGATCTGTGTCTGTACAGCACCTAACATAATGGGGTCCTGGTCCAGGCCTAGGGCTGCTAGGTACCACAGTAATAGAAAAAGTAAATAATAATAATAACAATGTACTGTCCAGTATAATACTGAAAAGTCCAGCTGGGATGTTACCATTTAATCTGATCATGGCAGAGCAGCAATAGTGGGATCAGGGGTCCTCAAACTAAGTCAAGAACCCCAGGGATCTTCCTGGGGAGTCAGGCATTTCCAGCCAAACCTTTGCAGATTCTCCTTGAGGCCAGACCTGGTTTGGGTGCCAATATTCTCCACCTGGAAGTGAAAAAGAGAGACAGCCACTATTTAAAAATCAAACAAATAAACGATATTTCGCAGCTATGGAGCTCTCCGTGACCCTCACAACAGCCAACTGAACAGGGCTGGAAATGGGTCTGAACTAAAACCCTGGCTGTAAACAACCTCCGAGCTGGGGTCCTGAATTCAGGGCTGAGCTCTCCAGCCAGCCGCTGTCTCCACCACAGGCCAAACCAAACCTTACCCCTAAATGCTAATCTGCCCTCCCCACTGGGTTCTACTTTCTGAGCAGAGGGAAAGCTTGATGCTCTGCTCCGGGTTTAATCTTCTCTGAGGGCAGCTGCTCCAAGGGAAGCATTGTCTATTTCACTGCAGCAGTCAGAGCTGAAGAACGACTCCACTGAATGACATAGAACCAGAGCATCTGGGTTACAGCCCTTGTTAAGCCTGGAAACTAGCCTTCAAAGCTTTAGTAAAAGTGCATTTCCAATAAAAAAACAAGAACAACGAACCTCTGCCCCCAACGGGTATTGTTGTTCTATTGCAGTCAGCATGCCCAGGACAGTAATATTAACATAAGAACGTCCATACTGGGTCAGACCAAAGGTCCATCTAACCCAATATCCTGTCTTCTGACAGTGGCCAATGCCAGGTGCCCCAGAGGGAATGGACAGAACAGGTAATCATCAAGTGATCCATCCCTTGTCACCCATTCCCAGCTTCTGGCAATCAGAGGCTAGGGACAACATCCCTGGCCATTCTGGCTAATAGTCATTGATGGACCGATCCTCCATGAACTTATCTAGTTCTTTTTAGTCTTGGTCTCCACAACATCCTGTGGCAAAGAGTTCCAGAGGTTGCCTGTGTGAAGAAATACTTCCTTTTGTTTGTTTTAATTGTGTCTCCTGGAAAATTACAAAGCTAAATCTCCCTCTGAAAAGAAAATATATGTATAGATTCACGACTTACAAGTGAAGACCCTTCTAACTGAACCAGAGGCCCAAAAACTGGAGCAGGACTGGGAGGGAGCAGCTAATTCTAGTTAGAGCTGGGCAGGAAACGGTTTTCCCATCCCATGAAACTTTGTGAGATTTCAGAAATGTTCCCATTCTGCATCAGGATGGGACTGAAATGCTTTGATGGTTTTTGTGAAAAAGCAGAGCTCCACCACCGCAAACTAGCCAAGAGCCTGCTGCGTAGGGCCTTCACCCGGCACTTTCTGCTCTGCCTGATTGAGACCACAGCCCTGAATCTGAGGCTATGTTTGCACTTAAACTGCCACAGCGGCAGAGCTGCAGCTGTGCCACTGTAGTGGTTCAGTGTAGACACTCACTGCAGTGATGGGAGGGGTTTTCCCCTGGCTGTCGTTAATCCCCCTCCCTGAGAGGCAGTAGCTAGGTCAACAGAAGAATCCTTCCATTGACCTATCTGTGTCTACACCAGGCATTAACTCTGTTGCTCAGAGTTGTGGATTTTTCACACACCTGTGCGCCGGAGCTGGGCCAGCCTAACTCTTAGCATAGACCTGGCCTGAGTCTCCCAAGTGTGAAGTAAGTGTCCTGACCACTGGACTATAGCCAGTTTCCTTGTGGCCCAATGAATATTTAATGATTTATACAACATAAAACCACTCCAACAGAAGAGACTGAGAGAGACGTACTCCAGCGTAGCCTGGTGGTTAAGGCACTCACCTCGCATCTGGGAAACCCAGGCCAAGTCCCTGCTCTGAATTTGGCAGTGCAGACACTTGAATCGGAGTCTTCACCATCAGAGGGGAGTGCCCAGAGGTGGTGGTGGTGTTTGTTTGTTCATTCGTTCTCTCTCCCTCTCTCCATCTCCCTCTCCCACCTGAGGAACCTTTCTCCACAAAGCTTTCATCAAACCTGGTATGGGCCCGGGAAAAGTTTCAGTTTTGACCAACTGGCATTTTCCAGTGAAAAATCATTTAATTGAAAAATTCCCGACCATCTCTATTTCTAGTCCTTACAACTCTGGCACTAAAGGAGTTATGTGATGGACACACAAAAGATTGATTCCCCAGGTCATTGAGCAAAAACCAGCCCACGCCCACCTCCCAGAAGCTTTGTGATGGCAAATGTCACACTAAATGATTGTAACCTTTGCTGGTCTGTATTGGCCAAACAAAGAGGAACCTGGGTACTTCCATAACTTTTTGGCAGGACTAATGGAAATCAGCAGACCCTTGCTGGGTTCTTCAACAAAAGTCTTGACCCCATATCAGTCAAATCTTCTCCATACTGCACAGACCTTCAAGCAACAGGCTAGCGGTATTATCATAGCTATTAGATCTGTGTCTGATAGATATATGGATACTTAAACGTCCTATTGCCCATGACAACAGCTTTTTTTTTAACCTCTCGCTCTACCTATTGGAGGATAAATTACTTTATAATAGCCCATCCTAGCTCAATTTGTCCATGAGGCCACAGCGGGGATGATCTCGGTATCAGACCATGCGAATGTCAATCTAAAGCTCTCCCTGCTGGAGGCTGAGACATCTAGACAGGCATGGAGACTTTGCACCTCACAGACGTCACCTCTGTGGCATTCATCAATGATGAGCCGGAGACCTTTCACAGCCCCATCAACTGCAATATTATTGGAAGCAGCAAAAGTTTCCATCAGGGCAGGATTAGAGTGCCTTCATCAGCAAAAAAAAAAAAGACCTTGTAACAAAAAAACAGAAACCTTCACTGAAAAACTTAAAAATGTAGATAAGACTATGCCAAAGAAACCACCCCTGACAAACAAAAATGTCCTGGTACAAATGAGATACGAATTAAACAGACTCAGACACAAAAGGCAGAATTTACTATGTTTCACCTTAAACATGATTACCAGGAGCCAGGGGAGAGAGAGGGCAGGCAAACTCCTTGCTTATAAACTGAAATCAAAATCTAGTAGAGGCAAAATACCCTTAGTATGCAATGCCCAAAGGAAGACGTACATGACACAGAAAGACATTAATACCCATTTCCAGTTCTTTTATTTGGAATTATCCAAAGCAGATCCCCCAGCCACTACGGCAGCCTTGAACCAATTCCCGGATGGAGCTTTGTTGCCATGCATCGCAAAAGCCTGGGAGGAGCTCGACAAGACATTCTGCTCAGCCTCCAGGAAACAGACCTAACTGTGAAAGAAGTGGAACATGGTAAATCCCTGGGCAGCAATGGATTTCCGATGGAGTGTTATAAAAAAGGAAAAACCGGATCAAATATTCCACTGATCTGTTTAAAAGAGTGGTTCCCTACTTTCACAGTGCAAAAGGCAATTCAACCCATTATACCCAACCCAGGGAAAGATCCTGCTAACTGCACAGGTTACAGACCCATTTCACTGATACATTGTGAGGTGAAGATTCTTGCCAAAGCCCTTGCTTGTACACTGGCACACATTATTATTCTAATTGTATATGTAGCTCAGGTCAGGTGTATTAAATCTAGGTATAGGTCAGTATGGCTGCTCCTCCTCCAGCTCCAGGCCCCCTAGCATTTGGGGGGTGCCACAGGTGATGCCTTAGTTTCCCCTCACCTGGTACGGACAAGTCTGAAGACACCCTTCTGTGAGCTAAAGAGCAGCCCTTTCAGAGGGTCCCATTTATTAACAACAAAGATTAACAGGATCATAAGCAAGACCCTTGTTCAGGCGCTTCCTTGGAAATCCACTGGCAGGGTCAGTCCAACTAACCTCTTAGTCCTTTAACCATTGGCACTCCAGACCAAGCCCTTCATCTGGAGCCAGCGCTTTCAGGCTGCTCCTGCTCCCTTCCCTTGGAGAGCGACCTCCAGTTGTCTCTTTAGGATACTCCTATTCCTTTCACCTGGGGGACAGTCTCTCTCTCTCTCTCTCTCTCTCTCTCTGGAGCCCTTCCAGTTCCTACCCCTGGTCTACTCCTGTTGCCTCCCTGGGAACACTCTCCCCCCAGGGTTATCGTCTCCCCTGCAAGCCCCTTCTCATCAGAGGCACATATTTCCTGCGAATACTTCCCCCAGCTGAGCTCAGGCAGCTTTGTTACAGGGCACGGTGTTCTTCTACTTGTTGGCCATTGAACACCTGTCTCAGGCAACCAATTACTCGCATGTGGGTCTTCAGAGGACTGTCATGGACAGGCGAGGCCCTGACTCCCCTTAGAGGGCCAGTTGCCCCATGACAACCTCCGGTAACTCACTGATAAAACCACAATACTACAGCACTCAGAGGAACCTTTGGTAGCATTATAGCTTAATGCTGAAAAAGCCTTTGACAGGGTTGCTTGGGATGATCTCTTTGGGGTCCTTGAGAGAATGAGATTTGGTGATCACTTTATCAACTGGATTAAATTGCTCTATAGAATCCTAAAATCATAGGACTGGAAGGGACCTCGAGAGATCATCTAGTCCAGTCCCCTGCACTCATGGCAGCACTAAGTATTATCTAGATCATTCCTGAACAGGTGTTTGTCAAACCTGCTCTTTAAAATCTCCAGTGATGGAGATTCCACAACCTCCCTAGGCAATTTATTCCAGTGCTTAACCACTCTGACAGTTAGGAAGCTTTTCCTAATGTCCAACCTTAACCTCCCTTGCTGCAATTTAAGCCCATTGCTTCTTGTCCTATCCTCAGAGATTAAGAAGAACAATTCTTTTCCCTCATCCTTGTAACAACCTCTTATGTGCTTGAAAACTATTATCATGTCCTCTCTCAGTCTTCTCTTTTCTGACTAAAACGCAATTTTTTCAATCTTCCCTCATAGGTCATGTTTTCTAGACCTTTACTCATTTTTGTTGCTCTTCTCCGGACTTTCTCCAATTTGTCCACATCTTTCCTGAAATGTGGCACCCAGAATTGGACACAATACTGCAGTTGAGGTCTAATCAATGCGGAGTAGAGCTGAAAAATTACTTCTCATGTCTTGCTTACAATACTCCTGCGAATACATCCCAGAATGATGTCCAGAATGATATGCTAACTCCTCCTTTCATCTTATCGCATGTAATTATATTTCAGATCTTTTCTCATTACAGACAGGCCTGTGTGCATTACAGAGCCAAGGTTGGCCAATCTCTCCACTGCTCTTTAGCATATTGCAAGAACTGTCGTATGTACAATCTGGGGCTGTGCAGACAGAACAGCTACTCGAAATGATCCTAGGGAGCAAAAAATGATATTGTGTGCAGATGGTGTGCTGGTCCTACTCTCTAACCCACAAAGGTAGGTGCCCAAATTATTAGAACTCACCAGCAGTTTCAGGCACTTGGCCAGCTATAAGATTAAACACAACAAGTCAGAGGCATTAGGACTAACGAAATACGCACACCAGGCCTTGCTTAGTCAGTGGGATTTCCAATGGCATTAACATATCTCGAAATTCTAGTCCCCAGCAATTTATAACAAATGACTAAAATCAACTTTGCCCTGATTATCACTCAAATCACTAATCACCTAGATAATTGGGATCCATCTCTTTAGCTCCATGGTGATTATTAGTCACAGACAGGAGTACTGGACCACAGAGTGGTGATGTCATTTGCCCAAGGTCACAAAGCAAGTCAATGTCAGAGATGGCATTAGAATCCTGGCTCTCTGGCCTGTGCTCAGACTGCACCTTTCTCTCTACGGGCTGACCCAATGGACAATAAATAGAGCCAACACATAATGTATTGGTTTTAATTATGGCTGAACATATGGCCTTAAACATCTGGAGGACCAGTTCAGGTGACTGAAAATGGGATCTCTGTTGCCAGTTCGAATCCCACTCAACTCAGGTGTTTCTGAATGGGACCTAGAGCCTGCACCTATAGGTCATGAGTTCAACTCCCACCCAGATTGGAAGTGACCAGACATTGGTACCAGCCGATGGCTGTTTGATCACCCTATGATTCTCCATAAACTCCACCTTCGTAGCTGGCTCTAGCAGGAGGCAGTTGCACTCAAGAGACTCATATACAACTTGGCCAGCGAGACTGAGTCAACCTCTCCGCCCAAAAGCTCTTTCCAGGACAGGAAAGAAGCACACAGGCAGGGCAGTGTGAGGGAAGGCCAGTGTGATAGCGCCCAGTTCTCCTGCTCCCCAAGCCTGTCTGTTAATTACATGATCATCCTCCCCCTCCCTACAAGCGAACCAGAGCTGACAAAGCCATGTAAGGGGAAGAGCGTCATATGGCCCCATATCCTGCTCTCCTTTACGTCTGCATGCCCTCACTGGTTTCAATATGGATGTACCAGGGAGCAGAGCTGCGTCCAGGTACAGTTACTACCCATCAGCAGGCGAGTTTGTTTTCTTGCAGGGAACCGTTGATAGGAGTCAACTCTTGAGCTTATGCACTCGTGCACTTGAGCTGAAAATGTAATGACAAATGAAACATTGCTTTCCTGCGTGCCTGCCTTCTGTCAAGGGCACGTCCATACGGCAGCATGGTGCCCAGCCATCCCAGCACAGGACTGTCCCATCCCAGCATTCACAACTGCCCCCTCCGCTTCCCTTAGGAATCTGGAGGCTGATTCGTTTTGCACTATGCAAGCAAACAGGCAGCGTGCCTCAAAAAGAGCTCAGCTAGCAACAGAGGAGCCCACGGGTGGAGTGGTGGTGGGAGGGAATTAGAGAGCTGCCTGGAGGCTTGCAATGAGTCAGGCGTCTGCAAACCAAAGCTAGTTTCGCAAATACAAAACAACCCCAGCCTGTGCAACCAGAGCTTCAGCCGGGCAGTCAGAGAGCATAGCAGCAGCCGTCACGGTGGTATGAATGCAATTTATAACACTGGTGTATTGACATGATAACGGGAAATACTGCATCAGTAGGACTCTCCCGTCCATCACCGACCAGCACCACAGGCTGCTTGCTCAGGGACCAGGCTGGGGGAGGAAAGGGAGTCACCTGTGACGGCTTGAAATATCCTCCTGGCTCAGCGGAGAAAAGTCTGCTAACTCAGGACTGGAGAGTGCCTAATTCCAGATTTACAGAGAGCGGGACTGCATCCAGGTGGGGAGGGCACTAGGATTATTTTGCCTTAGCCATACAAATAGACCTCTCAGAGTCAATGAGACTACTGACATGAAAAAGGGCCATAGGACTGAGCCCTGCCAGAAAATTTGATTGCAGCGTTTTAGTTTATGAAGGGAGTAAACAGTGAAAACAAGCCATCACAGGATGAAATTTAGAACAAAACAAAGGAAATACCAGTGCAGAACACAGCCCAATCAAATGCAGTATCCTTCCTCCTGCTGGAGCAGTTTCTGACAGTTCAGTGAAAGATGAAAAGAACAACAACCAACCAACTTCATTTTGCATCCCCCTAAGTGTGCAATGCTGGGCATAAGTGGAAAAGTCTGTCCTGACCCCTGCAATTGGTTGATGCCCTGAAGCAGGAGTACTGATTATCCTGCTCTTATAATGAATTAACGAATCAATATTAACCCCCCTGTCACCCCCACAAGTGCATAGACATGTGTACAAAGGTGATTTTCAAAAATGCCCATACGTGGATGGCTGCTGACTTAGCTGAGCTGCTTGCCTGTGAAGTTGCACTGCTGGACATTTGGAAGGCAGGTGGCTGGAATTGGCATTACTGTCTGTGAGTTGGCTTGCAAATAAAAAAATCTCAAGGGGGCCATTGAGCAGCCGCTGGAACCAGGGAACTACTTGAGCTTCACCAATGCCAAAAAGGCACAATCGTGTCCCTGTCTCCTCTGTTGTGATAAATATTGACCAACTAGGACTTGACAGCTGTTACTAAGGGCTTGTCTTCACTACAGCTCTACAACGCCGCAGCTGCATCAATGCAGCTGTGCTGATGTAGTGCTTCTGATGAAGACATGCTATGCCAACGGGACAGGAGAGCACTCTCCTGTCAACAGAATTACTCCACCTCAACAAGAGGCAGAAGCTATGTCGGTGGGATAAGCTGTGTAGACACTGCTTTAAGTGGATGTAACTTACATCAGTCAGGGGCGTGTTTTTTAACACCCCGAGTGACATAAGTTACATCCACTTAAGCTGTAGTGTGGACAAGCCCTATGATACATGACATGGCCAATCAGAAAGTCTTGGTGAAAGCAGGAAGAGACTCAAAAGCTCAGGCCCCTAAGCCTTGAGCAAAACGGGAGGCTGTGTGAGCTTCTGCGCAGGATAGGGCCTATGACTCACAGCTGGCCAGTTCTGAGTTCATCCAGCAGAGCGCAATGGTGCAAAGAAGCACGACCCATTGCATTATAATAGTCTGGTTGAAAAATTAAGGTTGCCATTGAGAGACTGGGCAGAGAAGACTCATGTCAACTCATCACAGTGAAAGCTGTATTTTAGTACCATTAGCTCCGTGGAGAGAATAGCATCTTCTGTATAAAAATGATCCTCTTGACATAACCTGCCCCCCCCATCACACCGCAACCCCAAGAAACCTTGAAAACTGTCATTCTTAACATTGAAAAGAAAGATTGTAGCCTAAAAAGAAAAACAACACTACTGAATTATTTTACCTTTTTTTAAATGCGAGAATCTCAAATAAACAAAGCACCAAATAGATGATTCCTTATTGTTGTTTTTATTTGTATTACTGCAGTGTGTAGGAGCCACAGTCAGACACCATGACCCTATTTTACTAGGCACTGTGCACACAGAAAACAAAAAGATGGTCTTGTCCCCTATGGTAAGTGTCATGTATGAAGCTATGGAAGTGGGCTCCCTTTATGGACCGTGCGTAGCAAGGAGCTGATGCTTTTGGCTCCGAAGGTGAAGTGTTTGAACCCCGCTGACAGCCCGAGCAGGGTTGGTTATATTTGCACTTTGACTGTAAGTTCTTTGGAGCAGGGGCCGTTGTTTTTAGTTTTGCCTTTCCCATCATTGGCAGTTAACCTAAAATAAGCTCAATATTTATCATCAAGCTTCCCAGGCAGCAGGAAGGATTGAGAGGACAGACATTTCAAAATGATCATTATAACAAGTGGCTTCCCCCTGGTAACTCAGCTCTGAGAAGGTTGAACTCAGACCAGAGATTTGGGCTTTCTTAGCTCTGTCTGTGTTTATTCCCTGCTAAGCAGAAAAACCAATTCCCCCCTCCCCACCCTCAAGTTATCATCTAAACACTCTGGCTTAACATCCCCTATTTCAACGGACACTACCATGACTTGAGTGACACATGTACAAATATTGACTCTTAGCTCTAAGATGTTGCTGATTCCAGACTCAGCCAAGGCCTCTATCGTTTCAGTGCATCGTATAATTCAATTTCCTGGAAAGTGCTGTTGTCATGTAACACAATGCAGTGCTGTTTCTTGGCAGGTGCTTCTGAGAGACCACAGTGACCAGGCTCTGCCTCACTGTGACCAGGAAGAGATGGCATGTTGGCCTGTCATGGTGGAGTTACATCTTAGTTCCTCTAAACAAGGAGGGCGAAGGAGGGTGGAGTATTCCCCTTTATGGATTCTTTTCTCCTTCCCATGTAAATTTAGTGCTGAAGTTCTCTCTCCATAGACCAGCCCCGATAGCTTCCCTACATCACACGCCTGACTTGGAGGAAACACCTCTTGGTGGCTAATGCAGTCCTTGGTTTCTGCTAAGGATGCCAATGAGAGGGACAATTAGGGCTTGTCTACATGAATAGCGTAGCTGAAGTTGATGTATTTAGAACTACTTACCGCTGTGTCTTCACTGCGGTAAATCAACAGCTGACGCTCTTCCATTGACTCCGCTTGTGCTCCTTGTTCTGGTGGAGTTCCGGAGTTGATGGGAGAGTGCTCAGCAGTTGATTTATTGTGTCTAGACTAGACACAATAAATCAAACCCCATTGGATCGATTGCTGCCCGCCGAACTGGCAGATAGTGTAGACAAGCCCTTTGTGCCAGTTGACATGGACCATTGTCCACTAGGAACAAGAGTAACACCGATATATTGCACTTCAGCCATGGTATGGTCACCAGATGATGCTGTTTGGTCAGAACTGACCTGGGCTAGAATTGAACCTGTGACTGAGAGGTGTAAAGTTGCCCTGAGCCATCGCACTCTGGCTGCATGCACGCACGAACACGCACACACGGTTCAGAAAGGCCATGCGCTCCATTGCTACTCAGCCTCAGGAAGGACATACAGCTATTGTACATGCACCTCTTCACCTCCATTGAAGGGAGGCAGGGAAATCTTACCAAGGGTTGGAGGAGCCAAGCCGGTTGAGTTCGGGAAGATAGTCAGGAAACTAGTTCATTTACTGTGCGGAGGGAACACAATGAAGTTGATTTGATGTTGTGTTGTCAACTCCACTGACTGCCCCTGCATCTGCTTTAAAATTGGCTCTCCATCTTGGTATCCTGATATGAGTAGAAGAAGCAGGTGCATCAATAAACTGCCATGGTGGCTTGCCATGGCTTGCTCTTTGCTACACCTACAGCTGGCATGTCTGCCTGTGTCACTGGTATGGCAGCCAGTGGTACCTGGAAAGGTCTATGGATCTGAGGGAGAACCTGAAGACTCAAGCAATGAATCCTGTTTCATATGCCATAGAAGCACCCAATCACTTCTCGGTTGAGCTCTCCACCTAGGTACATCCTGGAGCTGCACTAGCTGAGCTGGCCCTGAGTTTGTATCTGTGACATTATCTGATTAAAATATGACCATATAGATCATTGTTGCTACTACTGTTATATAATTGCAACAAATCTTGTACAAAATGTATCAAGTAAGGTGTCTATGGAAAGGTTATGATTTGCTGAATATGTTTATGTTATTTGTATGCATGTATCATTTTTGTATTTGAAGTTATGAGTATTGGCTGTATACCTGGAATTCAAATGTTTGCTCCTGGGGTAACACCCACAAGGTATTTAGCCTGCACACCTTGAAGGGACTTTCAAATTAAGTGGGTCATCAAGGAACGCTTAACTCACAATGGACCATAGGAGATGCCTATCTACACTTAATGGACTTTCCTGCTATGACTAAGCAAAGTCATGCATGGACATGTGACTTGCCCATGTGACTCCAAACTCCATCTTTTACCTGTAAATTTCCACTAGCTGTGCTGAGGGCTTTGTTTGAAACAATAGATTTCTCTCCACATGACAGAAGCTATAAAAGATGCTGGAAACACTTCCATTTTGCCTCTTTCCTGCTCAAGCCTGTTTCCTGCTCAAACCTCTGGACTATTGACTTATACTAATGGGAGCATTCTAACCAAAGGACTGAGGACTTTCCAATTATTTGGAAGCAACCAGAGACTTAAGACAGCAGTTCATTCCATCACTGCTACAAGCCTGAACCAAGAATTTTGCAATTATTGTATGTATTTGATTCCTTTAACCAATTTTAACTCTCACCTTTCTTTCTTTCTTTTTTAAAAAAATAAACCTTTTAGATTTTAGATACTAAAGGATTGGCAACAGCATGATTATTGGGTAAGATCTGAGTTATATATTGACCTGGGTGTGTCTTTTGGGATCAGAAGAACCTTTATCTGATGAAATTGGTTTGAAAGAACCACTCATCTTTAAGTCTAGTGTTTTTGGTGGTGATACAAGGACTGGAATACCTAAGGAAACTGCTTTTCTGACTTCTTGTTAGCCAATATGGTGAAACAGAAGTTTACTTTTGTTGCTGGTTTGATATATCTCATGGGAGAATAACCACCAGTTTTGGGGTGTGTCTGCCCTATTTTTCGGCAGTTTGTCCAGTATTTGGTATTCTCAGCTGTAACCCCCTGAGGCACAGTTACAGTGTCACTGGATTGGTTCAGAATTCCAGTAACCCTAGCCTTCCAAATAGCGCAGGGGGACTGGGTGGCTCAAGGATTAGTAATGGAAACCCAGCATTTCTAGACACATTGGTAGTGGCCAAGGACTCAAAAAGTAACAGCAAAAAAGTGTTTAAGTACATCAGAAGCAGGAAGCCTGTCAAATAATCAGTGGGGCCATTGGGCAATCAAGATGCTAAAGGAGCGCTCAAGGAAGATAAGGCCATTGCGGAGAAGCTAAATGAATTCTGTGCATTTGTCTTTACTGCCGGAGGATGTGGGGGAGATTCCCACACTTGAGCCATCGTTTTTAGGGGACAAATCTGAGGAACTGTCCCAGTTTGAGGTGTCAGTAGAGGAGATTTTGGAACAAATTGATAAATTAAACAGTAATAAGTCACCAGGACCAGATGGTGTTCACCCAAGAGTTCTGAAAGAACTCAAATATGAAGTTGCAGAACTACTAAGTGTGGTATGTAACCTATTGTTTAAATCAGCCTCTGTTCCAGATGGCTGGAGGATAGCTAATGTGATGCCAATTTTTAAAAAAGGCTCCAGAGGCAACCCTGGCAATTACAGGCCGATAAGCCTAACTGCAGTACCAGGCAAATCAGTTGAGACTATAGTAAAGAACAGAATTATCAGACACACAGATGAACACAAGTTGTTGGAGAAGAGTGAACATGGCTTTTGTAAAGGAAAATCATGCCTCACCAATCTATAAGAATTTTTTGAGGGGGGTCAACAAGCATGTGGATAAGAGTGATCCAGTGGATATAGTGTACTTGGACTTTCAGAAAGCCTTTGATAAGGTCCCTAACCAAAAGCTCTTACTCAAAGTAAGCTGTCATGGGATGAGAGGGAAGGTCCTCTCATGGATCAGTAATTCGCTAAAAGACAGGAAACAAAGGGTAGGAATAATTGGTCAGTTTTCAGAATGGAGAGAGAGAAATAGTGGTGTCCCCCAGGGATCTACACTGAGACAAATGCTGTTGAACATATTCATAAATGATCCGGAAAAAGGGGTAATCAGTGAGATGGCAAAATTTGCAGACGATACAAAATTACTCAAGATAGTTAAGTCCAAAGCTGACTGTAAAGAGCTACAAAGGGATCTCACTAAACTGGGTGACTGGGCAACATGAAATGGCAGATGAAATTTCATGTTGATAAATGCAAAGAAATGCACATTGGAAAACATAATCCCAACTATACATACAAAATGATGGGATCTGTTACCATTCAGGAAAGAGATCTTGGAATCATTGTGGATACTTCTCTGAAAACATCAGCTCAATGTGCAGCAGCAGTTAAAAAAGGTCTTTTATGTTAAGAACCATTATTAGGAAAGGGATAGAATAAGACAGAACCATCAAGAAAGGGATAGATAATAAGACAGAAAATATCATAATGCCACTACATAAATCCATGATATGCCCACACCTTGAATACTACACGCAGTTTTGGTCACCTCACCTCAAAAAAAGATATATTAGAATTGGAAAAGATACAGACAAGGGCAACAAAATGATTAGGGGTATGGAACAGCTTCCGTATGAGGAGAGATTAAAAAGACTGGAACTTTTCAGGTTGGAAAAGAGACAACTAAAAGAGGATATGATAGAGGTCTATAAAATCATGACTGGTGTGGAGAAAGTGTTATGTACTTCTCATAACACACGAACGAGGGTCACCCAATGAAATTAATGGGCAGCAGGTTTAAAACAAAGAAAAGTACTTCTTCACACAACACACAATCAACCTGTGAAACTCGTTGCTGGGGATGGTGTAAAAGACAAAACTACAACGGGGTTCAAAAAATAATTAGGTAAGTTTATGGAGGATAGGTCTATCAATGACTATTAGCCAAGATTGTCAGGGATGCAACCCCAGGCTCTGGGTGGCCCTAGGCTCTGTTTGCCAGAAGCTGGGAATGAGCGACAGGGGATGGATCACTTGATGATTACCTGTTCTGTTCATTCCTTCTGAAGCACCTGGCATTGGCCACTGTCTGGAGACAGGACACTGGGCTAGATGGACCATTGATCTCACCCAGTATGGTCGTTCTTATGTTCTAACATCACAGCATCCAACAGCTGCTTGTTGCTCTAGGCTCTCACAGTCCATTTTTCTAATGGACCAGCGTCTGCATCCCAGAAAAGCTCTACCAGAGTCAGCAAAGTCTGGCCCCAATCTCAACAGGGAACCCAAGAAACCAGTGGGCCTGTTGGCACAACTAAGTGGTCCTTCCAGACTGGACAGCAGAGGGACACATTGGGCAGGGCAATTAGGGAAGCCTGCTCTGCTTGGTCTGCACCCATTTTGGGGAGGAGGGTGTGAAGGGGGGCCCAGAGGGGGCGTGGTGCCCAGCACCTGTCACCAACACGGCAACTATAAGAGTGGCGAGATGGATCTCTCTCTGTATCTGCGCAGTGAAGAACACCCATACAGCAGGTGAAAATTCCTCCAAGGCAGGGAGTTAAGTGGGAGGCACCGACGGGTGGCCCCGGGGTGAATTTTACCCAGCTTACCTGGTGTGTGATGTTGTTTCAATGGCACGTGTCGTCCAGTCAGCAGGACTTTCTGTCCCCGTTCTTGAAGCCGCCGGTGAAGCATTTCCAATCACTGCTTTGGACCCACTGCTGCTTGGCAGGATCCCTGCCATGAGGCTGAAAAGCAGCGGCCAAGTCAAAATGAAGACAAAGCACCTGGAGCTGTTGACGGACGACCGGCAGAGCCGCCGTCAGATTGGCCTCTCATACAATACACAAACGGCGACACAAATCAATGCAAAGTGTTTAAACCCCAGGAAAAAAAATCAACACATCTATCACACTTAGTCATGGGCCCCTTTTAGACCAGACACTAGCAGCAGTTTGACATCGGGGCAGGGCTTCGTTAAACCTATCCAGACCTTAGGGACACCAATATCATGAGGCCCCCACCCGCACTTGGAGAGGCAGGGTGTTTGCACTGTCCTTCCAGAGAGGCAGTAGCATGTATTTTATATACTCACCTGGCCTCCATTTCCTTAGTATCTGAGTGTGCCACAGAGGCCAGCTTTACAGGCAACTCCTGTCTCAGACCTGAAAAACTCACTGCAGCTAATACCCCACTTTCATGGTACTGAGCCATAAAGGGTAGCATGTGAGGTCTCTGCTGAAATCTGGGAACTTACTGATACTGCTAATCATTGCAAGCTGTGTTCATGGGTGATATTTAAGAAATAATGTAACTATATTGAAAATTATGCCCTTATGGGTCTTCAAGTGAAATTCAGTCACCAGGGAATCATGTGTCTGAGTAATGGCCCATTCAAGCAGGCAGGACTTGTCACCCCTCCCTTTCTAGCTGATGATGTATGTATGGCTCAACTTTCTACTGTTGCAACATCCCAGAAAAACCGATGGAAAATCACCAGTTACACTGTAAACATCAAACCCACTTGGAAGTGCAGAGGAACAATATGACAGTAAGGGCATCACCCCAGCTGTGAATCAACACAAAACACTGATTCAATGTAGCTCCGGGTGGAGAAAGATACTCTGCATCCATTCACTGAGGTGGTACCTTGAGGAGCAGGGGCGCTTCATGAAAGATTGAGTTCTGGCTCCTTGGGGCCAGCCAACGCTGCAGAAGTCTGAACTCTTGGGTGAGACTCTAGTTTATTAGCTAGGAAAGGCCACTATTAATAGCTTTTGGCCCTCGTTTGCATTTTATGGTTTTGTTTTGTACGTCGCCATTTGCTTCCAACACGCACAATTGACTCTGTTTGAATCTGGAGTCTCTCTTTTTGGGGACACTTTTGAATGGATACAGGGGTTGGGGGTGCATCGCTTGTAAACTGGCCGAGCTGGCGTAGCCCAGAGGTGAGTGCATGAGTGGCTGACAGGCTGGTTCTGTTGGGGAGCTAGCACCCAGCTGACGTGCCACTGAGTGGCAAGAGGCATGGCAGCCCTTTCACAGCTATTGCTTCAGGCTGTCTGCAGACTCAGGCAGTCACCATTGTATCGATCCCACCCATTGGTCCCTCTAAGCTGTGCGCTTGTGTATGCGCACACAGATCCGAAACCCCGCGCACACAGCGAAACACGGCGGGCATATTTGTCCTGTGTCCCTATATTGGGGACCGCTCACCATCACCGCCAAAGTCCCGGGGCTGGCGTGGCGGCTCTTCCTGGGGCAGAGGCGGAGGGGGTCTAGGCACAGAGGCAGAGGGGAGTCTCGTTGTGCTGCACTGGCTCCCTCCTGCCCAATCAGAGCTGCGGGAGTGGGGCTTGCAGGCTCCGGCAGCGGGCAGAGAGCCCTCCGCCCTGCCCCACCCTGACCCGACCCAATCCTAGGAGCCAGATGGACCTGCTGGCTCTTAGGGTCTCTCCGCACTGCCGGCACCTGCAAGCCCCACTCCAAAAAGAAAAGGAGGACTTGTGGCACCTTAGAGACTAACCAATTTATTTGAGCATAAGCTTTCGTGAGCTGCAGCTCACTTCATCGGATGCATACTGTGGAAAGTGTAGAAGATCTTTTTATATACACACAAAGCATGAAAAAATACCTCCCCACACCCCACTCTCCTGCTGGTAATAGCATATCTACATTGTAAGGAGAGTGATCACTTTAGATAAGCTATTACCAGCAGGTGAGTGGGGTGGGGGGGAGGTATTTTTTCATGCTTTGTGTGTATAAAAAGATCTTCTACACTTTCCACAGTATGCATCCGATGAAGTGAGCTGTAGCTCACGAAAGCTTATGCTCAAATAAATTGGTTAGTCTCTAAGGTGCCACAAGTCCTCCTTTTCTTTTTGCGAATACAGACTAACACGGCTGTTACTCTGAAGCCCCACTCCGCGGCTCTGGCAGTTCCCATTGGTACTTGTGGCGGGCACAGCACATGGAGAGTCTGGAGACACCCCCCCGCTCACCGCTCTGACTCTAGGAGCCAGAGACCTCCCAGCAGGGCTGGTGAGTGCGGCCAGGGAAGCAGGCGGGGTGTAATGGCGTGAGTGTCTGGGAGGTCTGTGGCGGGGTGCTAGGCTGTGAGGGTGTGGAGGGTGCCGGGCAGTGGGGGAGGTTTGTGTGTTTTGGGGTGCTAGGCAGTGGGGGGCCTGTTGGGGGGGTGCTGGGCAGTGGGGGAGATCTGTGTGTGTCAGGGCACTGGGCAGTGGGGGGTCTGTGTGGGGCATTGTGTAGTTGTGGTGGTGGGGCTGTGGGGAAGGGCACTGGGAGAGAGGGAGGAGAAATCTGTGTATTGGGAAACTAGAGAGTGGGGGGTTCTGTGTGGGGTGCTGGGCAGCTGTGGTGGGGCTGTGGGCAGGGGGGCACTGGGCAGGGGTGGTGGTGTGCACAGTACTGTGCATTTGTGGTGGAAATGTGAGGGGTTGTGGGGGGGCTCTGGGCATAGTGGGTTCAGGGAGTGCAGGGCAGGGAAGCTGTGTGGCTCTCTTCGATCTGGCCACCCTATTTAGGTTATTTTAGCAGGCTTTGACATTTCGACCAATAAGGAAATTAAAATGCAGGTGTAATTACATATCTTATTCTTGGCTGATAATCATTTATTGATATTTTTTCAGAAAATTTTAAATTTAAAACAGACAAACTCTCGTTTTTCTTTTTTCACTTATGATGTCTCTATCTGAAAACCCATATAAATTGACACAAATTGCAAATTAAAACTTTTGAAATGTATATGCATTTTACTCGCTTGGGCACATTTGCCTCATGGTGCACAAATTTGAACTCTGCTTCAAAAATTTTCACAGAAGAAATTTTTGGCGCACACGGCCTGTCAAAAATTAGAGGGAACATTGATCACACCTGGGTCCTGGCTTCAACCTTTTCTTCACAACCCAAGATTGCCAGAAATGTTCTTTAAAAAAAGAAAGGTGTGTTTTGACTCCAGTGCGATCACATGACTCAAGGCCCTGATTTAGAACGGGAGCACTGGAGCCCCTGAATGGCCCAGGGAACTGGGATCTCCCGCCTCTAGGTTTGAATCTGGCCCACCAGAGTGGCTGCAAGTCACGCCGATATGACTGAGATGAGCTTTCCTGGTGCTCAGCTGCCTTCCTAGGGGACAGGTCCCAACATAACAGTGTTCCTCCCCCGTCACAGGAAGGTATCGTTCATAGACATCTCAGCCTCGAGGCTATGGACTTAACTGGCCACCGAGACCTAGCTCCTATTTCACCACATAGGCTGGTCCCAACAAGCCCAGGGTCGGGGCACGTTGGTAGGGCAGGGAAGTCAGCAATCCCATCCATGATTTAGGGAGACCCTGTGTGGTAACTAGGCAGCATGGGCTGGGAGAGGAGCTGGGAAGCCAGAGAGAGCCACAGCAGTGTCCTGTCCGTGTCCAGCAACCTTAGTGAAGAATTTCCTTTATATTCAGTATAACCCATCCTGTCCCTTCTGTGCCATGAGACAACTGTGACAGACAGTCCTCTAGTTTCAGAGGGATCCCCTCAGGCTCTGCCCACCTCCTAGAGGACAATTTGCATAAGGATTGTTTCTGGGACCCCTGCCAGGCTGCGGGCTGCAGAGACAAAGCTCCTACACAGAGTGGCATAGCTCTGAGCCTGCCTGCTGGCCTGTGCTGGAGGAGGATGCACCCAGAAGCTTGACCGACATGTCAGATAGGCCCTGTGAGGCTGCGGCCAGGGATCCTGTGACTAGAGAGACAGCCTGGGGCAGAGAAGGGGGCTATTCTGCTCTTCAGCCACATGGGGAGTAAGTAGGGTTGCCAGGTGTCCAGTTTTTGACCGGAACACCTGGTCAAAAAGGGACCCTGGCGGGTCTGGTCAGCACCACTGACCAGGCTGTTAAATGTCCAGTTGGCACGCGGCTGGCAGGCTCCCTACTCAGCTCTGCACGGCTCCTGGGAAGTGACATGTCCCTCCAGCTCCTAGGTAGGCCAGCTCCACAGTTCCCATTGGCCGGGAACCGTAGCCAATGGGAGCTGCGGGGGCGGCACCTGCGGACAGGGGCAGCATGCAGTGTCACCTGGCCACGTCTACGTCTAGGACCCAGAGGCACATGTTGCCACTTCCCAGGAGCCACCTGAGGTAAGCACAGCCTGGAACCTGCCCCCACTCCCAAGCCCCTGCCCCAGCCCTGAGCCCCCTCCTGCACCCAAACTCCCTCCCGGAACCCGCACCCCACTCCCCACACCCCAACCCCCTGTCCCAGCCCAGAGCCCCCTCCTGCATCCCAAACCCTTCATCCCTGGCCCCACCCCAGAGCCTGCACCCCCAGCCAGAGCCCTCACCCCATCCCGCAACCCAACTCCCAGCTCAGTGAAAATGAGTGAGTGAGTGAGTGAGGGCGGGGGAGAGTGAGGGGCGGAGGGATGGGGGATAGAGTGAGCGGGGTCGGGGTCTTGAAGAAGGGGCAAGACAGGGGCAGGGCCTCAGGGAAGGCACGGGGGGCAAGGGTGTTTGGTTTTCTGCGATTAGAAAGTTGGCAGCCCGAGACTGTCTTGCCAGCTATACAAGCGTAACCCACACACCTCCTGGGTGTGGTGTTCTGTCCCATCTAGTGGCACCGAGACCGCTTAGAGAGAGAGTTAAATGAGTCGGCTCTACAGCCTTAGCTAACAGCCAGTTGGCTTTTAGTTCATGCAGTAGAGGCTCATGCACTAAGCTCCAGAGGTCCCCAGTTCGATCCCGCCTGCTGACGCCCGGGGTTTATCAGTGTTACACAAGCCCATCGTAAGAACCAGCCCATGCTTTTACAATCTGAACAACCCAGATGGACAAACAGTGAGAGAAAGGAGGTGCAGATGGGGAGCTGATGCACAGAGCTACTAAGTGACTTGCCCAAGGTCACACAGTGAGCATAGGACACAGCTGGGAACTAAACTCACCTGTCCCATCCTAGCACCTTAACCACCAGCCCACCCTTCCTCTCAACCAGGATGAAACTCCTGTGGCTCACTCCAAGCCCTGTGCTCACTAGCCCCAGGGTGGGAGCCCCTCAAATGAAGAGGCACAATCTGCAAGTGGCAACGAGGGGAGAATATGGGAGCTTCTCCCATTCAAGTCATTGTATGTTCCACTCATGCAGCAAGGATAAGAGAGGATGCTGCAAAAGCCACTGGCTGCCCGCTGCCCGAGGTCTGCCACTTATTCCGTTCAAGGGGATTCTGAGATATGAATCAGTCTGTTGCTGTGGCAGCTGACAAGTGTGTATCTCAGCCAGGAATGGGTTGTCTTCCCCTCCCCCCAGTCTCTCCTCTGTTAGACGGTGAAGAACACATCATCGATTCACCTTCAACTGGAAACAAGTGCAAGGGCCTGGACCCGTAGCTATCAACTGATTTCAAAGGCAGCAGCATCCCCTTCCTTTTACCGGGAAGGTGTCAGAGAGAGTGGCGGAGAATAGAAATGGGAGGATGGGCTGCCTTTCACTCATCTATCCAGGGCATTTGGAGACCCATCGATTTATCCATAGCACTTATACAACACTTTGCAGCTTCAAAGCACTGTGCAGTAACCAATTAACTCTCCCCATACTCTGGGAGGTACGGGGAACTGAGGCATAGAGAGGTTAAGGGATTTGCCCACGGGCAGAGGAGGAGGCGGCATGGAAGGAATGTCTTGTGCTCCAAGCACCAGACTGCCCAGGAAGGAGTTGTGGGGTCTATTCCTGATGTGATACATAGTTAGGCCTGATCTACACTTAAAATTTAGGCCGACCTAACTACATCACTCAGGGGTGTGAAAAATTCGTCCCCCGAAAGGGGTGATTAAGCCGACCTAATCCATGCTCTAGACACCAGATGGACGAATTCTTCTGTTAACCTAGCTACCGCCTCTCAAGGGGGTGGATTTACTACAGCGACAGAAGAATCCATTCTGTTGCTGTAGCTAGTGTCTACATTACAGCGGCAAAGCTTGCTGTGTGAGCACGGCAAGTCACTCCAGTTCATAGAATATCAAGGTTGGAAGGAACCTCAGGAAGTCATCTAGACCAACCCCCTGCTCAAAGCAGGACCAATCCCCAATTTTTGCCCCAGATCCCTAAATGGCCCCCTCAAGGATTAAACTCACAACCCTTCCAACCCTGATATTCTATGATTCCATAATATGATTATATTAAGAAGTTCAGGCCACGCTTTCCATATTATAAAGTTGTATTTTCAGCTGAGCTTCTAGCGATGACTGCAAACCAATCAACTTTTCATACGGGCATCAGTTTAAAATATGGCCTTAAATCAGACAGTTAATGAAGGAGGAACATTTTTACACAATATCTTCATCCAAAAATGGATCCCAAAGTGTTTTTATTAACTGATCAATAAAGCTATGGGCCAAATCCCACTTGCCTTAGCCCCTTCAAACTAAGTGGGACTGCTTATTTTACATAAATAAAGTAAACTAGATTTGTCTGGAACCACTTCAGAAAAAATTCAGCCACCTCTAGGGTGGAACTCAGCAGCTGTTTAACAGCGCACAGCAATGCTGAACAATAGTTTTAGGAGCAAAGTGAAAGAACACTTTATCCAGCTGAATTTTCAGGGGGAATTTAAATATGCAGAATGTCACTTAAATTCTACATCATTTAGATGTAAACACACACACGCTCACACAGCACTCTATTTGAGCTCATCTGGTAAAACCCAGGGTCTGTTTTACATAGAAATGTTTGGGTCTGATGAGGAAAGAAATGAAACGTGCAGCCCAGCAACCCTGAAGTTTATACATGCAAATCTCACTATGATTAACAGATGTGTTACCTAAATAGGCCTAGAGATGTTTAGCTTCTTCCTTTGACAGTTTGGTGACAAAAACCGTTGCTGTATCAACAGAATTCTGCCTGGAATAAACATGAGGGTAAATGACAGGTAATCTAGGATGGAGCGCGAGGAGGCTGAGACAAACCACTGGATAGCTCTGCACAAAGCTGGTTTATTGAGCTGCACAAACTGAGACTCAGAATGAGATTAACACACTATAGTTCTGTCTGGTCCACTTACCTTAATGGATTAAGGGCCTGATTCAAAGCCCACTGAAGTCAATGGAAAGACCTCTATTGACTTCAATGGCTTTTGAGTCAAGCACCTGTAAAGAGAAGGCATGGACAACATTAATCATAGAATATCAGGGTTGGAAGGGACTTCAGGAGGTCATCTAGTCCAACCCCCTGCTCAAAGCAGGACCAATCCCCAATTTTTACCCCAGATCCCTAAGTGGCCCCCTCAAGGATTGAACTCACAACCCTGAGTTTAGCAGGCCAATGCTCAAATCACTGAGCTATCCCTCCCCCCTGTATGCAGCCAATGAAGTGAGCTGTAGCTCACGAAAGCTTATGCTCTAATAAATTTGTTAGTCTCTAAGGTGCTACAAGTACTCCTTTTCTTTTTACGGATACAGACTAACACGGCTGCTACTCTGAAACCTGTTATAGTCTTGGCATTCACAACATCCTCTGGCAAGGAGTTCCACAGGTTGACTGTGTGTTGTGTGAAAAAATACTTCCTTTTGTTTGTTTTAAACCTGCTGCCTATAATTTCATTGGGTGACCCCTAGTTCTTGTGTTATGAGAAGGAGTAAATAACACTTCCTTATTTACTTTCTCCACAGCAGTCATGATTTTATAGACCTTTATCATATCCCCCCTTAGTTGTCTCTTTTCCAAGATGAAAAGTCCCAGTCTTATTAACCTCTCCCCATATGGCAGCTGTTCCATACCTCTAATCATTTTTGTTGCCTTTTACAATTCCAATATACCTTAATTGAGATGGGGCGACCACATCCAGACACAGTATTTAAGATGTGGGCGTATCCTGGATTTATATAGAGGCAATATGATATTTTCTACCTTATTATCTATCCCTTTCTTAATGATTCCCAACATTCTGTTCACTTTTAGAATGCTGCTGCACACTGAGTGGATGTTTTCAGAGAACTACCCACAATGATTCCAAGATCTCTTTCTTGAGTAGCTAATTTAGACCCCATCATTGTATATGTATAGTTGGGATTATGTTTTCCAATGTGCATTACTTTGCATGTATCAACACTGAATTTCATCGTCGCAGTCTGCCTGGGACTTAACTATCTTGAGTAGTTTTGTATCATCTGCAAATTTTGCCAAATTTTCCAGATCATTTATGAACACGTTGAATAGGACTGGGGGACACCGCTATTTACCTCTCTCCATTCTGAAAATTGACCATTTATTCCTACCCTTTGTTTCCTACCTTTTAACTGGTTACCGATCCATAAAAGGATCTTGTCTCTTATCCCATGACAGCTTACTTTGCTTAAAAGCCTTTGGTGAGGAACCTTGCCAAAGGCTTTCTGAAAATCTAAGTACACTATATCCACTGACTCACCCTTGTCCACATGCTTGTTGACCCCCTCAAAGAATTCTAGTAGACTGGTGAGGCATGATTTCCCTTTACAAAAACCGTGTTGATTCTTCACCAACAAATTAAGCTCCTCTATGTATCTGACAATTTTGTTCTTTATGATAGTTTGAACCAGTTTGCCCAGTACTGAAGTCAGATTTACTGGCTTATAATTGCCAGGATCACCTCTGGAGACCTTTTAAAAAAATTGGTGTCGCATTAGCTATCCTCCAGTCATTTGGTACAGAAGCTGATTGAAATGATCGGTTACAAACTACAGTTAGTAGTTCTGCAATTTCACATTTGGGTTCCTTCAGAACTCTTGGGTGAATACCATCTGGTCCTGGTGACTTATTGCTGTTTAGTTTATCAGTTTGTTCCAAAACCTCCTCTAATGACACTAGACCCAGCGTGGGGACATGGCTGGTCGACAGGGCATTAAGCACCAGACCCAGAGGGAAGGATGTGGCTGGGCAAGAGGGCGTTATGTGCCAGACCCAGGGTGGGGGGGAGACGTGGCTGGGCAAGAGGGTGTTATGCGCTAGACCCAGAGGGGAACATGGCCTGAGAGGAGGCCAGAACCGAAGGTGATGAACAGGTTCCGGAACGGAGTCCAAACCCATGCATGAGAAGTGCCCCCCCAGCAGTGTCAGAGCAGCATGACCAGGTCCAGAAAGAAGACACTGGGCTAGTAAATTGGTTTTAACTGTAAGGTTTATTGCACTTTGGAGACTGCTGTATTGAACTTTACCCAAGCCATCTCCTCATGGGGCTTACACTGTGAAGAGTTCTTTAATCCCCAAAGAAGGGGCTTTGGTATTAACTTGTGTATATGTTTAAGTGAAGTGCAGCAATCACTGGTTACAAAGGTAACAACTGAGTTAGGAGGATCTTGGAGTAGAGGCACCTTCACCCCTGCCCAGAGTTGCCCTCAAAGGGAGTGAGGTAAACACCCAGGAACCCATGGGCTCAGTCCTCCGTGTGATGCGAGTCCTCTTCACACGGTGCCAGGAGGGAAAGTCAAGGTGGGCAGGCACCTGGGTGAAGTGAATCACCGTGGGGAATTCGATTCTCTCTTCATGCCATTCAGCCAGGGTACTGCGCACATTAAGAAACTCCCTTACTACAATGGGACAAATGCCCAGTTTATACATGGTCTGTGAATGCAAGGGGAGTGAGCGCTTACCAGGGTGTCTATGCATGACGGGGGAGGCAAGTGCCTACTAGGAGACGGTGTGCGCTACAGGGAGCCAAGTGTCTACTGGGGTGTCTGCTAGTGCTAGGGGGCCAAGTGTGTATCTTGCACACCAGGGGTGGGGAGGAAGAGCATATGGTGGAAGGGTGTGTGCACATGCCAAGGGGGCTGAGCTTGTGCTAGGGGACTGAATGTGTACTGGGGCAGGCAGGTGCTCCGGTTGGGGGGGAACGTGCACCGGGGTTTGTGCGCTGAGGGAAGGAGCTGAGCAGGTACCAGGGTGTGTGCATTGTGGGAAGGGGGCCGAACATGTACTGGGGTGTGTGTGCATGTGAAGGGAGGCAAACGTGTACGAGGGTTTGTGTGCACATGAGGGGGGAGCAAACATGCACAAGGGAGTATGTGAGCATGAAAAAGGGCAAACAAGTATGAGGGGGTGCGTGCACGTGAGGTGACCAAGCATGTACTGGGGTAGGGTATGTGATAGGTGGGGCCAAGCATGTACCCTGGTGTGCACTAGCATTAAGGGAGGCCAAGTTCATACTGGGATGTGTGTACATAAGGGGGAGCGAGCGCGTACCAGGATGTGGTATGGGACTATTTAGAAAAGCTGGACAAGCAGAAGTCCATGGGGCCGGATGTGCTGCATCCGAGGGTGCTAAAGGAGTTGGCGGATGTGATTGCAGAGCCATTGGCCATTATCTTTGAAAACTCATGGCAATCAGGGGAGGTCCCAGACGACTGGAAAAAGGCTAATGTAGTGCCCATCTTTAAAAAAGGGAAGCAGGAGGATCCTGGGAACTACAGGCCAGTCAGCCTCATCTTAGTCCCTGGAAAAATCATGGAGCAGGTCCTCAAGGAATCAATTCCGAAGCACTTAGAGGAGATGAAAGTGATCAGGAACAGTCAGCATGGATTCACCAAGGGCAAGTCATGCCTGACTAATCTAATTGCCTTTTATGACGAGATAACTGGCTCTGTGGATGAAGGGAAAGCAATGGACTTGTTGTTCCTTGACTTTAGCAAAGCTTTTGACACGGTCTCCCACAGTATTCTTGCCAGCAAGTTAAAGAAGTATG
Organism: Eretmochelys imbricata; assembly: GCF_965152235.1. NCBI lineage: Eukaryota > Metazoa > Chordata > Testudines > Cheloniidae > Eretmochelys > Eretmochelys imbricata. Next base: position 352,350,718 of record NC_135572.1, read on the forward strand.
GGCTGGATGAATGGACTTTAAGGTGGATAGAAAGCTGGCTAGATTGTCGGGCTCAACGGGTAGTGATCAATGGCTCCATGTCTAGTTGGCAGCCGGTATCAAGTGGAGTGCCCCAGGGGTCGGTCCTGGGGCCGGTTTTGTTCAATATCTTCATAAATGATCTGGAGGATGGTGTGGATTGCACCCTCAGCAAGTTTGCAGATGACACTAAACTGGGAGGAGTGGTAGATATGCTGGAGGGTAGGGATAGGATACAGAGGGCCCTAAACAAATTGGAGGATTGGGCCAAAAGAAATCTGATGAGGTTCAACAAGGACAAGTGCAGAGTCCTGCACTTAGGACAGAAGAATCCCATGCACCACTACAGACTAGGGACCGAATGGCTCAGCAGCAGTTCTGCAGAAAAGGACCTAGGGGTTACAGTGGACGAGAAATTCGATATGAGTCAACAGTGTGCCAAGAAGGCCAATGGCATTTTGGGATGTATAAGTAGGGGCATTGCCAGCAGATCGAGGGACATGGTCGTTCCCCTCTATTCGACATTGGTGAGGCCTCATCTAGAGTACTGTGTCCAGTTTTGGGCCCCACACTACAAGAAAGATGTGGAAAAATTAAAAAGCATCCAGCGGAGGGCAACAAAAATGATTATGGGGACTGGAACACATGACTTATGAGGAGGGGCTGAGGGAACTGGGATTGTTTAGTCTGCAGGAGAAGAATGAGGGGGGATTTGATAGCTGCTTTCAACTACCTGAAAGGGGGTTCCAAAGAGGATGGAGCTTGGCTGTTCTCAGTGGTAGCTGATGACAGAACAAGGAGCAATGGTCTCAAATTGCAGTGGGGGAGGTTTAGGTTGGATACTAGAAAAAACTTTTTCACTAGGAGGGTGGTGAAACACTGGAATGTGTTACCTAGGGAGGTGGTGGAATCTCCTTCCTTAGAGGTACCAGGATGTGCGCTCACGAGGGGGAGCGAGCGTGTACCAGGATGATGTGGGAAACCGTCTGGCTCCCCCATCCCCTCTCACTGTTCAAGCTGGCCAGTCAGGAGTGGAGGAGAGGAAGCTCGGAGAGCTTTTGGATGTGCTGCTTGTTACCATGGAAACGCCTTCCTCAGTAGCCAGGCTGGCCGGATGTCTGTCTGTCTAGCTCTGTCAGGCTGGCTGCATGGGGAGCTGGGAGGGAAAGGGGACGGGGGGCCAGGAAGCAGGGATGGCGACGGGCAGAATGGCTTCTGTTCACTGGGCTCCCACCTCAGGCAGGCCAGGGCGATGTGCCGACGCCTCCTTGCAGGAGGGCCAGGGTGATCAGATGTCCCGTTCTTATGGGGACAGTCCTGGTTTTGGGGACTTTTTCCGATATAGGCGCCTATTACCCCCCACCCCGTCCCGTTTTTTCACAGTTGCTATCTGCTCACCCTAAGGAGCGCTCTAGTGTGGGCAGCGAGCGACTCTCTGCCCACCCCAGTCGGCCCCGGCTCAGCTTCCTCCGAATGTTCGGGAGACGCTAACACAGGATCCGTGCGAGCGCAGTGGCCAATGGCACCGTGTCTAACAGGGACATCCAGTGGTGTCAGAGAGGAGACAGTTTACAAGGCCCTCTGGCTTCAGGGCATCAGCCAGCCACCCACGAAGGGATGGGGTGAGGAAGGCCCCTCCGCTCTGGTCAGGTTATTCCGCAGCTGTCTGTTCTGCGGCTGGAGACAAGATTCTGTCTGGTAAGTCCCATGGCTTAGCTCAGCCAGAGAACGTGGGCTAAGGCAGAGAGCTCCGTGGGAGCAGCGTTTAATACTGCTGCCGAGCCAAGGAGCGAGTGACTATCTGGATTCCATTAGGAGCCAGCTCCAGTTCTGGTGCCCCTCCCCCTCATTCCTGCTTCGGGCCCCTCGAATGATGACCACCTCATGAGATCAGCCACCCTGTCCAGACTTCCACCTCTCCAATCTGCAGCTGAACCAGACCTCTTCCAAGCCGGGCTCACACCCAAAACAAAGGGGACGGGTTCCGACCTGGGGCTTCAGATCCAATCTTCCCCCCAAATGCAAAGGTGGGGTGGGAGCCCCCAACCTGGGGTTCCAGTTCAGACCCACCCTGTGCTATTACTGTATCGCCCCTTTCACAATCCAAGCTCTACAATAAGGCCTGACTGCTGGCCCCACCAACTTCCGTGGGACAAGGATTTAGACCTAAGGCCTTCAATGGCGAAGAGGACAATGAACAGTGCCTCTGCAAGGAGTCAAATCACAGCCAAAGAGCCCAGTCCTGCGATGTGCTGGGCACTGTCTATCAAGGACTGCCATGGCTTCCATTGCAGGACCTGGTCAGCCTGGTGCAAGGTTGGACTCTCAATGATGGGCACCAATGATACTGCCAAGAACGACCTTGAGCGGATCACTGCGGACTACGTGGCTCTGGGAAGAAGGATAAAGGAGTTTGAGGAGCAAGTGGTGTTCTCGTCCATCCTCCCCGTGGAAGGAAAAGGCCTGGGTAGAGACCGTCGAATCGTGGAAGTCAACAAATGGCTACGCAGGTGGTGTCGGAGAGAAGGCTTTGGATTCTTTGACCATGGGATGGTGTTCCAAGAAGGAGGAGTGCTAGGCAGAGACGGGCTCCACCTAACAAAGAGAGGGAAGAGCATCTTCGCAAGCAGGCTGGCTAACCTAGTGAGGAGGGCTTTAAACTAGGTTCACCGGAGAAAGGAGACCAAAGCCCTGAGGTAAGTGGGGAAGTGGGATACCAGGAGGAGGAGCGTGTGAGAGGGGAGGGCTCCTGCCTCATACTGAGAAAGAGGAGCGATCAGCAGGTTACCTCAAGTGCCTACATACAAATGCACGAAGCCTGGGAAACAAGCGGGAGAACTGGAAGTCCTGGCACAGTCAAGGAACTATGATGTGCTTGGAATAACGGAGACTTTGTGGGATAACTCACATGACTGGAGTACTGTCATGGATGGATATAAGCTGTTCAGGAAGGACAGGCAGGGCAGAAAAGGTGGGGGAGTTGCACTGTATGTAAGAGAGCAGTATACTGCTCAGAGCACAAGTATGAAACTGCAGAAAAACCTGAGAGTCTCTGGATTAAATTTAGAAGTGTGAGCAACAAGGGTGATGTCATGGTGGGAGTCTGCTATAGACCACCAGACCAGGGGGATGAGGTGGACGAGGCTTTCTTCCGGCAACTCACAGAAGTTACTAGATCACAGGCCCTGGTTCTCATGGGAGACTTCAATCACCCTGATATCTGCTGGGAGAGCAATACAGTGGTGCACAGGCAATTCAGGAAGTTTTTGGAAAATGTAGGGGACAATTTCCTGGTGCAAGTGCTGGAGGAACCAACTAGGGGCAGAGCTCTTCTTGACCTGTTCCTCACAAACCGGGAAGAATTAGTAGGGGAAGCAAAAGTGGATGGGAACCTGGGAGGCAGTGACCATGAAATGGTTGAGTTCAGGATCCTAACACAAGGAAGAAAGGAGAGCAGCAGAATACAGACCTTGGATTTCAGAAAAGCAGGGAACTGATGGGCAAGATCCCCTGGGAGAATAACATGAGGAGGAAAGGAGTCCAGGAGAGCTGGCTGTATTTTAAAGAATCCTTATTGAGGTTACAGGGACAAACCATCCAGATGTGTAGAAAGAATAGTAAATATGGCAGGCGACCACCTTGGCTTAACAGTGAAATTCTTGCTGCTCGTAAATACAAAAAAGAAGCTTACAAGAAGTGGAAGATTGGACAAATGACCAGGGATGAGTATAAAAATATTGCTCGGGCTTGCAGGAGTGAAATCAGGAAGGCCAAATCACACCTGGAGTTGCAGCTAGCAAGAGATGTTAAGAGTAACAAGAAGGGTTTCTTCAGGTATGTTAGCAACAAGAAGAAAGTCAAGGAAAGTGTGGGCCCCCTACTGAATGAGGGAGGCAACCTAGTGACAGAGGATGTGGAAAAAGCGAATGTACTCAATGTTTTTTTGCCTCGGTCTTCATGAACAAGGTCAGCTCCCAGACTACTGCACTGGGCAGCACAGCATGGGGAGGAGGTGACCAGCCCTCTGTGGAGAAAGAAGTGGTTCGGGACTATTTAGAAAAGCTGGACGTGCACAAGTCCATGGGGCCGGATGCGTTGCATCCGAGAGTGCTAAAGGAGTTGGTGGATGTGATTGCAGAGCCATTGGCCATTATCTTTGAAAACTCGTGGCGATCGGGGGAGGTTCCAGACGACTGGAAAAAGGCTAATGTAGTGCCCATCTTTAAAAAAGGGAAGAAGGAGGATCCTGGGAACTACAGGCCAGTCAGCCTCATCTTAGTTCCTGGAAAAATCATGGAGCAGGTCCTCAAGGAATCAATTCTGAGGCACTTAGAGGAAAGGAAAGTGATCAGGAACAGTCAGCATGGATTCACCAAGGGCAAGTCATGCCTGACTAATCTAATTGCCTTCTATGACGAGATAAGTGGCTCTGTGGAAGAAGGGAAAGCAATGGACTTGTTGTTCCTAGACTTTAGCAAAGCTTTTGACACGGTCTCCCACACTATTCTTGCCAGCAAGTTAAAGAAGTATGGGCTGGATGAATGGACTTTAAGGTGGATAGAAAGCTGGCTAGATTGTCGGGCTCAACGGGTAGTGATCAATGGCTCCATGTCTAGTTGGCAGCCGGTATCAAGTGGAGTGCCCCAGGGGTTGGTCCTGGGGCCGGTTTTGTTCAATATCTTCATAAATGATCTGGAGGATGGTGTGGATTGCACCCTCAGCAAGTTTGCAGATGACACTAAACTGGGAGGAGTGGTAGATATGCTGGAGGGTAGGGATAGGATACAGAGCGCCCTAGACAAATTGGAGGATTGGGCCAAAAGAAATCTGATGAGGTTCAACAAGGACAAGTGCAGAGTCCTGCACTTAGGACGGAAGAATCCCATGCACCGCTACAGACTAGGGACCGAATGGCTCGGCAGCAGTTCTGCAGAAAAGGACCTAGGGGTTACAGTGGACGAGAAGTTGGATATGAGTCAACAGTGTGCCCTTGTTGCCAAAAAGGCCAATGGCATTTTGGGATGTATAAGTAGGGGCATTGCGAGCAGATCGAGGGACGTGATCGTTCCCCTCTATTCGACATTGGTGAGGCCTCATCTGGAGTACTGTGTCCAGTTTTGGGCCCCACACCTCAAGAAGGATGTGGAAAAATTGGAAAGAGTCCAGCGGAGGGCAACAAAAATTATTAGGGGACTGGAATACATGACTTATGAGGAGAGGCTGAGGGAACTGGGGATGTTTAGTCTTCAGAAGAGAAGAATGAGGGGGGATTTGATAGCTGCTTTCAACTACCTGAAAGGGGGTTCCAAAGAGGGTGGCTCTAGTCTGTTCTCAGTGGTAGCAGATGACAGAACAAGGAGTAATGTTCTCAAGTTGCAGTGGGGGAGATTTAGGTTGGATATTAGGAAAAACTTTTTCACTAGGAGGGTGGTGAAACACTGGAATGTGTTACTAGGGAGGAATCTCCTTCCTTAGAAGTTTTTAAGGTCAGGCTTGAGAAAGCCCTGGCTGGGGTGATTTAGTCGGGGATCGGTCTTGCTTTGAGCAGGGGGTGGACTAGATGACCTCCTGAGGTCCCTTCCAACCCTGATATTCTATGATTCTATGAGCTCGCTTCCCAAGTAGGGTGACCAGCAAGTGTGAACAATCAGGACAGCGGATGGGTGCCTGTATAAGACAAAGCCCTGACTATCGGGGCCGTCCCTATAAAGGCAGGACATCTGGTTACCCTATTCCTGAGTGAGATCATTCTCCCTTGGAACCACTTTACAAAATGCCTGCAGCTGACTGATGAAATATGCTCAGCCTTTCTCGGCCTAGATGGAGGCCAAAATTCTCATTGCTAAAGGACTGACCTTTCCCACCCCCAAAACACTGCGGCACCATAGGGCTTGTGCAGGGGGTTGTGCATCTGAGTGGTGTGGGGCATGGAACTCAGCCCCTTTATATACAACATACTCCAATAAAGCCCTACAGTGCTAAATAAATGGCATATATTCTCCTATAGGAAGAAATACACCCACAGGCAGCAAATACCTTAAGTCTCACCTACTAGGGTTATGGCCAACGCATAGGCTTTGTGCTGGCTTTCTGCACACCGGGTGAATTTCACCCATTATGATCACATTCACTACTGCTCTTTTCCATGCATTTTATTTATTTATTTTGAGGGGTATTTATTTATTGTGGATGGCTTCTGTATTTTACTAAACTGCAAGAAAATATGTAAACAGCAAATGATCAAAACAATCTCTGTATCTGAGTGCACACCAGCCAGATGGAGATAATTAATGAAGCTGCTTAGCAAGACTAGCCATTGTTTAGCTTTTCTGAATGCAGGTGGTTTCCAGACACATCAGTAATGAATCCAATAAACAATCCCTGGAGGTGTAAGAAGTTCTAGTGTTCACTCCCACCCCCTTACAAAGAACTGAATGAAACTTTTTTTTGATGTGTGGTTAGTATTTGCTGCTGGACTTTCACAGCACTAGAAATTGTTGATTCTTTGTTACTGGCTTCCCCAAATTTAATGCGTCCCTTTTCCCTCTCCCCCAGTCGAGATTTCTTTGTTTCATGCAGCGGACTCCATGCTTGCACAGGAGGAGTACTGCTCGTCAAGGGCACCGGGGGTGGGGGTAGTGTTTTCAGGTTTTTGGGTGGGGACTCGAGCCAAAGTTATTGAAGGAAACCCTAGATAACTAAACACAGCTCTCATTGCTGCCAACACCACCTAGCAGAAGGATTACACATGACCTGCTTTTCTGAGGGAGATTTCCTCTCTCTCCTAGGGCTGCATGGTTCCTGGGTGTGTTTCTCCATCCATGGCATAGTCTGTTTGCCTATGACAAAGCCCTTCGTTTGGGATTCTCTGTATGATGGTTATTATGAGAGGCTTAATTTCTTTTCGCACTATGGAGCGAATGCCTGTTGGCTCCATGGCCTTGCAATTTGTTAGGGGCATACCAAAGTAGTTTGAGATGGGTACAAATCAAAGGTACCACAAAAAGAGCCAGTGGAATTACGTGTTTAGAATCAGTGCTGGGAGCTGCTGTATCATTTGGTCTCTCTCTCTCTCTCTCTTTCTTTCTTACACACACACAAACATGGCAGGCTCCCATACTTAGTATTTGATCCAATTCTCTCCTGAATAAATCTAGGCTCTGATTCAGCAAAGCTCTGAAGGATGTGCTGATGCATCTTGCTACCTTTCCCTACACCAAAACAAAACACACATACTTTCACTCCACAGTGGCTTATTTTGAAGATGAAGGAAAACAGCAAAAAAGAAAGAACAAAAGGAAAGTTTCCAGGAGAGAGCACAGTATGGGTGTGTCTCTTTTTTAACAGGCTGCAGCAACACTGAGAACAAACTCTGCTGAACTCAGAGTCCTTAGAAATTTTAACGTACAATATGCAGACATACCATACATATCCTCCTCTGTTATTCTCTCACCTGCACTGGCTGGAAAGGGTCAAAAGTAGGGCTGTCGATTCATCGCAGTTAACTCACGTGATTAACTAAAAAAAATTAATCACAATTAAAATTTTTTATTGTGATTAATTGCTGTTTTAATCACACTGTTAAACAGTAGAATACCAACTGAAATTTGTTAAATATTTTTGGATGTTTTTCTACATTTTCAAATATATCAATTTCAATTACAACACAGAATACAAAGTGCTCACTTTATATTACTTTTATTACAAATATTTGCATTGTAAAAATGCTAAACAAAAGAAATAATATTTTTCAGTTCACCTCATACAAGTACTGTGTAGTGCAATCTCTTTCTCATGAAAGTGCAACTTAGAAATGTAGGGCGTTTTTTTGTTACATAACTGCACTCAAAAATAAAACAATGTAAAAGTTTAGAGCTACAAGTCCACTCAGTCCCACTTTTTGTTCAACCAATCGCTAAGAGAAATAAGTTTGTTTACATTTACGGGAGCTAATGCTGCCCGCTTCTTGATTACAATGTCACCTGAAAATGACAACAGGCATTCGCATGGCACTGTTGTAGCCGGAGTAGCAAGATATTTACATGCCAGATGCGCTAAAGATTCATATGTCCCTTCATGCTTCAGCCACCGTTCCAGAGGACATGATTCCACGCTGATGATGCATTTTAAAATAATATGTTCTTTAAATTTGTGACTGAACTCCTTGGGGGGAGACCTGTATGTCTCCTGCTCTGTTTTACCCGTATGCTGCCATATATTTCACGTTATAGCAGTCTCGGATGATGACCCGGCACACGTTGTTCATGTTAAGAACACTTTCACTGCAGATTTGACAAAATGCAAAGAAGACAGCTACAGTGACTCAACCCAAGGTTTAAGAATCTGAAATGCCTTCCAAAATCTGAGAGGGACGAGATGTAGATCATGCTTTCAGAAGTCTTAAAAGAGCAACACTCTGATGTAGAAACTACAGAACCCGAACCACCTTCTTCTGGTGGCATCTGACGCAGATGATGAAAATGAACATGCATTGGTCTGCTCTGCTTTGGATTGTTATCAAGCAGAACCCATCATCAGCATGCACACCTGTCCTCTGGAATGGTGGCTGAAGCATGAAGGGACATATGAATCTTTAGTGCATCTGACACAAATATCTTGTGACGCCGGCTACAAAAGTGCCATGCAAACTCCTGTTCTCACTTTCAGGTGACATTGTAAATAAGCAATGGGCAGCATTATCTTCTGCAAAAGTAAACAAACTTGTTTGTCTGGCTGAACAAGAAGTAGGACTGATTGGACTTGTAGGCTCTAAAGTTTTACATTATTTTATCTGTGAATGCAGGTTTTTTTGGTACTTAATTCTACATTTGTAAGTTTAACTTTCACGAGAAAGAGATTGCACTACAGTACTTGTATGAGGTGAATTGAAAAATACCATTTCTTTTGTTTTTTACAGTGCAAATATTTATAATAAAAAATAAATATAAAATGAGCAGTGAACACTTTGTGTTCTTTATTGCAATTGAAATCAATATAATTGAAAGAGCAGAAAACATCCAAAAATATTTAAATAAATGGTATTCTATTGTTGTTTAACAGCGCGATTAATCACGCAATTAATTTTTTTAATCACGTGATTAATCATGATTAATTTTTTTAATGGCTTGACAGCCCCAGTCAAAATGACTCTGGAAGACACTAGCATCCTGCATGTACCACCAAGCAGGCATTTCCCCAGCCTCCATCAGCTGCAACAAGCTTTCAAACCAAACAGAGCAATAGGAGCTTTTAAAAATGATCATACAGACCCAAAGGCTTGGCACTGAGCGTCCACTTCCACAGCTGTAATGACAGCATGTTCACATGTACCCAGGTACATTTCTGAGACACGAGTCTAAAATGGACTTTACAATGTACATTTATACTAAGCACCAGATTTCTTTTCTGGGGTTTTTTTCCCCCCAGTGGTTCATTTTATTTGGCTTGTTTTTCGGCAAGACGTTTCCTAGACGGAAAGACAATGCTGCCGTCATTCGCGTTTTTATTTCGACAACTACTGAGGCCATTGATGGCGCTATGGCAATTTACTCCAACTGAGCATCTGTCCCATTTTACTTAACGTGGACTGATGGCCTTGGTTTGGAAAGATCTTTGAGGTGGTGTGATAGTGTGCTGGGCTGGGACTCCTGAGCCAGCCCTCTGTCACGCCAGCTCCAATCAAGGGAGGTAAATTGGAGCTGGCTAGAAAAACCTGGGTCTGATTGGCAAAGAAGAAACAGCGGATTAGCCTGGGGCTGCGTAAAAGCCTCAGGGGAAGGAAGCTAGGGGGGCAGACAGAAAGGGGGGAAGCCAGAGAGTGGAAGCTCTTTTCTCCTGGCTGCAAAGACTGAGACACCCTTAAAGCTGAAACCCTCAAACTGTATATGGTGAGAAGGTGGCGGGCTTGCACGCTGTAAATAAACTGCACAAGTGATTGCTGAACCTGAGGGTCTCTGGAGCAGAGCAGAGGCAGGACCAAGGCCTAGGGGTGACAGTGGACGAGAAGCTGGATATGAGTCAGCAGTGTGCCCTTGTTGCCAAGAAGGCCAATGGCATTTTGGGATGTATAAGTAGGGGCATAGCGAGCAGATCGAGGGACGTGATCGTCCCCCTCTATTCGACATTGGTGAGGCCTCATCTGGAGTACTGTGTCCAGTTTTGGGCCCCACACTACAAGAAGGATGTGGATAAATTGGAGAGAGTCCAGCGAAGGGCAACAAAAATGATTAGGGGTCTAGAACACATGACTTATGAGGAGAGGCTGAGGGAGCTGGGATTGTTTAGCCTGCAGAAGAGAAGAATGAGGGGGGATTTGATAGCTGCTTTCAACTACCTGAAAGGGGGTTCCAAAGAGGATGGCTCTAGACTGTTCTCAATGGTAGCAGATGACAGAACGAGGAGTAATGGTCTCAAGTTGCAGTGGGGGAGGTTTAGATTGGATATTAGGAAAAACTTTTTCACTAAGAGGGTGGTGAAACACTGGAATGCGTTACCTAGGGAGGTGGTGGAATCTCCTTCCTTGGAAGTTTTTAAGGTCAGGCTTGACAAAGCCCTGGCTGGGATGATTTAACTGGGAATTGGTCCTGCTTCGAGCAGGGGGTTGGACTAGATGACCTTCAGGGGTCCCTTCCAACCCTGATATTCTATGATTCTATGATAAGGCCCTACTATGCCCTGTTACATTGTCACTGGATCACATTTTTTAATGTTTCTTTTTCTTTTTTTAAACCTGGCACAGTGGATCAGGCACTGGGTTGGGACTCAGGAGATATGAGTTCTAGTGATGCTGCCATTGACCCACAGGATGACCTTGCTTCCTCTTCCCATGCCTCCATTTCCCCATCTGCAGAATGGGTCTAGTACTGACCTCCTTTTTAAAGTTTATGAGCTCTATGGATGAGAAGCGCTAGATAAGGGTTGGTTTCAGAGTAGCAGCTGTGTTAGTCTGTATTTGCAAAAAGAAAAGGAGTACTTGTGGCACCTTAGAGACTAACCAATTTATTTGAGTGTAAGCTTTCGTGAGCTACAGCTCACTTCATCGGATGCATCCGATGAAGTGAGCTGTAGCTCACGAAAGCTTACGCTCAAATAAATTGGTTAGTCTCTAAGGTGCCACAAGTACTCCTTTTCTTTTTAGATAAGGGTTGGGTAAGGTCCTACTTTATATTAAGGTTCCATCTATAAACAGTTTTAAAGGGGTTAATAAATGATTAGTAGATGTTTTAATACATAGTCAGTCAATTGTTGGAGTCCAGCAGGGTACGTATAATCCTCTATTCGGACCTAGAGGTCTGAAGAGGAACATTTTATCAACTGAAATAAACAGAATGGCGGTCAGTGTTGCCTAATGGTTAGAACATGGAAAAAGGACTGAAAAGACCTACATTCAAAGCCTGGTTTTGTCTGTGACTTGTTATGACCTTGGGTGAGCCTCTTTACTGCTTCTGTGTTTTGGTTTCCCTATCCATAGGATGGGGCCATTACTACTTATCCATCTCCTGGCGGGGGGGAGGATCAGTCAGTTAAGGTCACCCATTGACTTCAGTGTGGTTGGGGCCACAGACACACACAGACCTCTCTGTAGAGCATTAGTACGGTAGTGAGTCGATTGACTTGGCCTGCCCTCAAAATCCTTTGCACTAGCTGGACTGATGCACACTTCCGAAGATCCTTGGTCTCAGTACCAAGGAGTGGCCCTTTGTTTTTTACAGAGGTAGTAGGTGTGGAATCAGAGTCCCCTTGCCCTGCTGCTGTAACTCTGCTGACTTCAATAATTACACCCAGGAAAAACTGGTCCCCAGACATTCAGCATGACTGTGCTTCAAGATTCTTGTTGCAATCACAAGAGGATCCCGACGTGGTGGCATCATATTCTCCACCCGCCAAGGGAAGGAGAGAGGGAGAGAAGTGGGGTTGGAGGGAGCAGAGAGGCAAGGCACAGGGAGGTGTTGCATTCGCTCCTATTCTCCAGATTTAGGACTTGACGCCCGACACGTTTTCCTGCTTGAAAATGAGGTGTCGGCATGGCACATCCCCATCGGGTCCTGCCCAGTCCCACTTTGATTTCAGACAGCAGCAGGCAGTCATTAACATTATTAATACAGCTGGCCCCAGCTATGTATCCAAGCAAGACTAATTACTATTTATCCAGTTGCTCTTCTTGTCTCTCTGCCCTTTGCCATGTCCTTCTTCCCCTCAGCTCTCGGTTGCCACTTTGCACAAATGTTCCCACCTCAGAGCAAGGCAGACAAAACAGCAGCAGAATTCTGCCCCATGACCCACTTAATGTGACTTGCCCAGGTTATTGGCAAAGGCCAAATACCCCAAATCCTTCCTCGAATGATCAAGAAAAACAACATTTAATCGGATAAGAACCACTGTCCTATTAAAAACTAACTGAACAGCTGAGTAATAAGGTTCACGTTCATCTTCTAAAGCTGGTATTAAGTTCTCCTTAAACAACTAATCACTATCAGTGTGGTCAAGGCACGGGGCTGGAAACCAGGACTCCTATGCTCTCTTCTCCCTGACTCACTGTGGGACCTCGGGCAACTCACACAGGGCCCAGTCCTGCTGCCACTGAAGTACATCACACAATGCCCAGCACCTGCAGCGGGAGCAGGTTTTCATGGAATCTTTGCCTCAGTTTCCCCACTCTATGATATGAGGACGACAGTACTGACCCACGGCAGACAGGGGTTGTGAGGCTCAGCGTGCTGCTGTGTGTCAAGTGTTTGAGAACCTGGGCGGGCAGGTGCTTTAGATGCATTAAGAATTACTATGGCCTAGGGCAGGGTCAGCCAAAGGACAAGTGAAAAGTCACTGAGGCTTTGAGGTGCTCTGCCCCACTCAGGCTCAGCTTCCAGTTCATGTCTGAGACGGCCCTGTGCTCCACTCATTCTGTGGCTTAGCCAGCACTTCGGTCTGCAGTAAACTCAGCTCGTTCCACCTGCCAGATCCTTACCTCTATCCAAAGGAGGATGGAACCAAATGGAAACAGCATCTCTGACATCTCTGCAGTCCCATTCTGCTCCCACCAGAGCGAATGGCCAAACCTGTGCCGACCTCAGTGGCTGCTGGCAGGGGTCCCCTAGACAGGCGCAGGAGAGGGGCAAGGGTAGCAGTGCCATCCACCATCCGCGGTCCGTTAGCTGATGGCAGTGCACTCACTCCTGCTTCTCTTGCGCGTGCCTGTTAATCAGGAGCTGTCTGCACCTGAATATTCATGGCAACATTTCAGGGCACTGCCCTGCAAACACCACTTGAAACACACATGTGCAACTGCCAAGTCCCACCTGCTGAGCCGCTGGAGTGAGGGACCTAAATGGTCCAAACATTGTGTGTGTGGGTCTGTCTGTCTCCGTGGCTGATTCTACCCTTAAGAAAAACCAGGGAAATCTGACCCAAAAGACATTTTACACCCCAGCACCTGGTGCAGATCACTAATGGCCTCCCATTCTGCCTGCAGGGCAGAATCTCGCTTCCAGGAAAGGCTGTTCTGGGGCTCAGCCTGGGAAAGCCAGGAGCACATTGCAGTCGCACTCCAGGGTTTGTAGGTCTCTTTGGGTACATCTACTGTGCGAAAAACCACTTCGGGCAGCCAGTCTCAGATCTTGGGTCATCGGACGCAGGCTCACGCTATGGGGATAAATATAGCAGTGTCGACATTCCTGCTCAGGCTGGAGCTGGGCTCTGAAACCTGCTGAGCGGGGTGGATCTCAGAGCCCGAGCTCCAGCTCAACTGGGACCGTCTACACTTCTATTTTTAGCCCATAGCAAGAGCCCCCTGAGCCTGAGTCAGTTGACCCTGTCTCTGAGATTCACTGCTGCAGGGTGTTTTTGTTTTTGCAGTGCAGACGCACCCTCTCTTACCCCTGGAAGGGAAGGATCTCCTCCCTTTACGAAAATACACCTTCCCATCCCTTACTCTATCCCCCATATGCCACCACGCAAAACATGTCTGGCAAAGATCAGTGTGCAGCTAAAAGGCAAAAGAGCCATATGCAAGGCTGATAGTAACACACACCGCCTGAGACACAAATGCTGCCTTGGCCGACATCCACTTGCAAGGCAAACACCTTCATGGAACAGAGAACAACTCAAGGAACAGAATTTACCAGCACCGTCGGCCCTAACTGGCAAATTTCTTGGTACCATCTTCCCAGCACCAGAGACCAAGAGTTGAATGGGCCATGGAGAGTACACCCCTGCCCCCCCAGCCTAAAGGTGGGTCCCTCCTGGTCAAGGCGGCGGAAGCTTGCGCTGCTATTGCCCAGGTTCTATAAATAACCCAACCATTTGAATCTTCAGACCTGCCCATTTAAATACCTTTAACCATCACTAAATTCATTTCAGAATAAAGATGGGAAAGAGGCATGGTTTGGTTATTTTACACGTTCACACAATGTGTAATTACCTTGTGGAACTCATTGCCACTGGATGTCCTTAGCAAGATTCACAGAGGGACTGGATGTTCACCTGGATTGCTATTGTAACTTTGGCTATTCTTATTAATACTTTTTTTTAAAAAAAGTTTGAAAGTGGATAAACCCTCCTCATGCTTCAGGGGTTAAATCAGTCTTTGAGTATTAGGGGATAAGAGGAGACTTCCCTGGGGTAAATTATCCCCCATCTGCCTGCTGCAGGGGTTCTTGCGTCTTCCTCTGAAGCAGCTGGCATTGGCCACTATCAGAGACAGCCTTCTGGATTAAATGGACCTTGGTCTGAACTGGTCTGGCAATTCTTACGTAAACTGTAGTTTCAAATGAGCCATGTGCGTGGTGCTGTACATTCCAATTGTTAATTCTAAATCTGCTAACCCACATTTGCAGGGGTCATACACTGGGGAAAACTTAGCTCGGTCTCCCCATTTGGGGAAAACAATCCAGGGATGAGCCTCTCCATACTCCAGCTCAGGGCTTTGTAATAACCAAAGAGACACTGTGTCCCCACAGACCGTGCTGGGGAATCTCCGAAGCAGCACAGTCATGATCAGTGAAACTGATTGTTTCATACCCCACTACTGCGTCTCCATCTTTTGAGTCCTGTGAGCGTAGCTCCTGGGGTAATAGGCCCAAAGAGAACAGCACACAATAGTGTTATTACTCCAGGAGGTTGGTACTGGAGTCTTCCCCCCGCCCCACTAGGCCCTCTACCATCCATAACATCACGGCCATTAGAGTTTTAGCTATAGAATCATACTGGAGTATCTCATACATTCCCACTGAGCTCAGACAGGTTACAACAGTGGCAGAACCATACACACTCATCTCTTTACACTGCCATTGAAATGAGAGCCGTTGAGTCTCAGTGACCACGGAGAGCATCTCTTAGTATCGGTC
Organism: Eretmochelys imbricata; assembly: GCF_965152235.1. NCBI lineage: Eukaryota > Metazoa > Chordata > Testudines > Cheloniidae > Eretmochelys > Eretmochelys imbricata. The sequence goes on from NC_135572.1 coordinate 352,366,077, forward strand.
CATGAATTTGGAACATGCCCCTAACTGTCGTGTCACACATGTCCACGATGACCTGGGTGACGTGGGGTTATAGCAGCAGAGCTGAAGGATCTCAGATGCTCCCAGAGAGATTGTGCTGGGTCTTCCAAATACAAAGAGCAAGGCATGTACGGTACAGACAAGGTGGCCTATTTCAAACTGAAACAAGAAGGAAAGAAAGAACAAAAGTAAAGTCTCCACAAGAGAGAAAGCAGAGCGCTTATGTCTTACTCTATAAAATCTTCCCTCTAGAATCCCCTTCCCTCTGCAAAGGACCCATCCCCAGCCTAGTAGGGAAGCTAGTGTGTGTACTAGGCACATCCACTGGTGTGGTATAGAGATGCCATCGTCACAGTTACTTATGCCACTGGCACTAGTATTCTATCTCCATGATCTAGCATAAAACCCTGGAAGTACCATCTCAGATGAGCAAAGATTCTAGGAACAGACTATGAGAGATGGCAAGACCATGAATTCCAATAGCCCCACCACATTCCCAGTGCTTTTTAAAGAGCTGGAAGGAATATAAAGAGACGCCTGATTTCCTTCCCTTTCCTGCATGGCGTCTAGCAGCAAAGCAAAGGGCATGAAATGAAAGCAGTTTAGGGAGAATTTTGCTGGTGATATTTCATGCTGCCCCAAGTCTATTCTTTCCTACTGAGTGTTCCCAGCTTGAATATTGAGCAAGCCCAGCTTCAAACCACACATGGAGGTGATGAATTGCTGCTGAATGCAGGCTGAAGTTTTGAGCCAACAATTATCTTTCTCTCAAGACTTTTGTCTCACCAGGATCTAAGGAACAAAATACATTTGAATTGTTCTTCTGCACAGCAAGTGGAATCTTTAAACGAATCGGGGCTCTGGATAACTCATTACTGGGGGTGAAATGCCTGGTGATGTGTTGGTTTTTGTGCAAGCATGTTATGGGCGAGGAATTAATTTCACTGTGTTGTGAGAAGGATCTGTTCTGAAACTATTAATGACTTGAGCAAAATCCCAGGACCGGCTTCTCATTACAACCCCCGCTAGGAAAATGAGGAAACAGAGAAGGCCCTTGTCATGGGAATCCACCTCCTGTGGGAATCTCGGGATCGAAAAGAAAGGATTCCCTTCAGGGAAAGTGGGTTTTGATCCCACCCATGAAAAAGAAGGTGTATCTAGCCACTTAAATTGCCCTGTCAGCAGCTTTTGTTCAGGGGTGGGGATGTCTTAAGGACCAGGGCCAAAGGTGATCAGCGATTTTGGGGGCTGAACTTCACACACTTTAAAGGGACCTGAATTTCATAGGGTCAGCGCTCACCACTTTCTGCATCAGGTCCTTTTAAGGTGTCAAGTTGAGCATCCAGAAATTGAGCCCCCTTTCCCCCCTTTTGGAAAAGGTTGGCCTGGGTTTGCCTGACACATTAATTTTCCATAAAGATTGACTTGGTCTTTCTGTCTCTCTCACATACGTAACTGGCCCCCAATTCCATTGTATCTGAGCACGTCACCGCCTTTAATGCAACACAACACCCTGTAAGGTAGCGAAGTGCGTTCGTCCCTATTTGACAGACGAAGGCATATGGAAACCAAGCGACTTGCCTAAGGCCACACAGGAAGTCAGTGGTACAGCTGGGAATTGAATCCTAGGCGAGCACCCTAATCTCTGAGACATCCTTCCTCCTTTCAAGGTAGATACCCACATTGAAAACTGCATGGAATTACATGTAGGAGGTTGTGGCTCTTGCAGGTAAGACCCTGAAACCAGGGACTGCTCCGCATGGAGATTAAAGACTCCCTTGCACTTCCCACAAGAGGAAGAGTTTGTTCTGAGATGCTTGGCCAGAATTACCGCTTCCTTGTGTTCCAGTGACTGCTGTTTTCCAACCCAAAAGCAATGCAATTTCTCCAGGAGGGAAGTGTTTCCTGTATGTATGGAGTTTGCAGACAGGCACAGATCCCCCAGCCAGATATTGTTATTAAGTGAAAAGTTACACTGGGTATAAATCAGGGGGAGTTTGATACTCAGGATCTGCAGAGCTCCTCCGGTCTGCTGCTGTAATGCTGCTAAACTCTGCAGGAGGGGAGCTGGAGAGATCCTTAACTCCATCCGCAGTTTGGATGACACTGGATGTTAAGGGCCTGATCGGAAGCCCAGAGAAGTCAATGGAAAGACTATGGAACTCCCTTCTAGAGGAAATGAGAATGACCAGACCTCATGTCTCCAGAACAAAATACAAGACTCACTTGTTCAGCCTCCCCTCCCCACACCCATACCCACTCACCCACCCACACAGCAGAGAACAGTGTCATATGGGAAGAAGGGAGATATCTAGCCCCCTTGTTGGACCTTTTCCAAGAGTGTACTACCCCTTTAAGGGTAGGCTGGCGCCTATGCCCTGGAGAGCCTGGGGTGTAATCAAGGAGGCCCTGCCCTCACCCTAGTGTTGGGCTATTTAAACGGGAACCGGAAGCTAAGGAGAGGGGGGAGTGGAAACTATACAGGCTCCAGTGGGTGCTGCCTTCCCAATTGGGAGCACATATTTAGTCACAGATGCACTGGACCTCACTCCCTCTTAAAGGGGCCAGTCACTGTGTGACAGGTGCTGTGTCGTGTTAGCTCTATCCTAGGGAGGTGTTCAGGTAGTACAATGATGAGGGCCTGATGTGATCCTAGATGGACGGATTCAATAGATAGGGAAGAGAGTTAACACCATCCCTAATTGCTCCATCTAGCAATGATCCCACTCTTCACACCTCTAGCGCCCTTCATGCCGGGATCGCAAAGCACTTGAAAACATAATGATTTCTGCAACACCCCAATTATCCTCAACATATGGTGCGGAAACTGAGGCACGGAGCAGTTAAGTGATTTACTCAAGCTCACGCAGTAAATCAGTGGTAGCACAGGAAACAGAACCCACGTGCCCCAATTCTTAGTCTGCTCCTCTGCCCATGCTCCCTTCCAAAGCCCACCGCTCGCAATCTGACATGTCAGCTACAGCTAAGGGGGCCTGAGCAGCAGGAATTGACTCCTCCAGGGCTGGTCCCTGGATCACGCTGTAATAGGTGCTGCACAGAAATAAGATGGCTCAAAGAGATTTCATGGAACAGGGGAGGATATCATCGCACAGCTCGGAGACTCTCACCCTCCTTGGTTAACCAAGGCTCAGCGTCACAGATTTATTGCGGTCTCTGGTTTCCTGGCAGCGGCAGCAACCAGAGTTGTTCTAAAACCGAGCAATATTACAGTGACATCAGATTAAAGAGCTTCCATTTCAAAAAACCAGAGGAGACTTAATAGTGATTAGTAACGATGCAGCCATTCGCTGGATTATAGGCTCCCTGATGGATGTGCTTCCCATTCAAGGAAAATAGACTGAGCAGTTAGTGAATGATGTCGCTAGACTCTGTGCCCTAAACCCAGCGCACTTAGGATGATATGCAGATCCCAGCACACCCAGAGCTTACAGTAACATTAGCAGCAGCCACACAGCCTGCATCCTAAAAGCTCAAAGTGGATTCACAACTGTCTGCTGTGTTACTGGAAGCTACTTAACATGCTGGTGTCATCCTGGCTCTTTCTCCCCGGCCCTCCTTTGCAGCTTCCCTCCCAGCCTGTAAAAACAAACCCACACAGGCATGTTTGCTGCAGTGTTTCCTAGATGCTTCCTTATTGTTCCTATGAGGCCCCAAACCGTGACCCGAGAACGGGAGGTGTGCAGAGACCGGGAGCTTTCCTACCCACCCAATGTGCAACAGTGATTGCCAGCTAAACCAATGAACGCGCCACTCTCTGCACCTCAGGTCACGTGCCCCTGTCCCGGGGTGGCCAAGCCCAAACATGCCAAAACGCGAGACTGCTTCAAAATCTGAGATTACAAGTAAACGGGGGGGGCTCTTTTTCTTTGCCTTCTGGACTTTGAGCGTTCATATTTAAACTCAGGTCACATTTCCAAGTTTTTTCTCTGCAGTCATGCGGGCTAGAAATGTACTTGTTTCTCTGTAATGAAAGCTGAGATTCTCCTGCAATCATCTCACACCAAGAGCCAGGGCTTGAAGTGAAACAACAAATATAATGAGACCTCACAATAAAAGAGCGAGAGTTGGGAACTCTGCAATTGTTATCAACGCCCAGGCTCCTCACCCCCACAACTAGCTTCCTTGCAAGTTGCAAGCTATACTGTTTAAAGAGGGCCGTGGCAGAATATCGTTTTTTTTAAAAAAGAAACAACTTTAGAAGGCATTCAAGCTGACAATGGCCCCTTTAAAAATAACCCACCATTGAAAAAATACAAGTAAAGAAAACCACTTGAAATGAGGAATGGGGCAGAGAAGGGGCGAATTAGTATTGGCAGCCTGGCTAGAGAAGGACATAGGGCAGTAAGGACTCGCCATGCATCTGGTCTCCTCAGCTTCCATCCTGAAATACACCTCCAACCAGCCCCTCAACGGAGCTGTCTATGCCTCCCCTTCATCCAGCCCCCTGGCCATGTCTTTCTTATGGGCCAGCAGGCTTAGAAGACTGGGACTCCCTGGTGTAACTTACTGGTCAGCGGGAGGCTGGTAGATGGGGAGCCAGGTACTGTGACAATACCGCCTAGCTCTAACATAGCACTTTTCCCTCAGTAGATCTCAAAGGGCTCTGCATTAGCTGCATTTTACACCCAGGGAAACTGAGGCAGAGAGCGGGGGATGTGACTTGCCCAAGGTCACCCAGCAGACCAGTGGGAAAGCAGGGAACTGAAGTGGTCTTTACCCGCTGGGGTGGGGGAGGGGGTGTAGGTTGGGCTGGCTGTGAGCTCTGGGGAAGAAAGGCCTGGGGAGATCAGCTCTACGGAACAGACCACGCTGGGAGAGGAGCAGGGCAGGCGCTTATGCTGTTGTGCCCCACACCACCATTCAACAGGGAGCAATTCCCATCTGCTGGGCAACTGGCAAACAAGTGTGGCTTTGCACTGGAGCTGTGCAGAAAACGTACGGCTGCAGGATTGCCAACCCCAAACGCTCAACAATCATGAGTCAGGCTCACCAAAAGTCATGAGATTATGTAAACACAATAGATGTGGGGTTCTTTGTATTTGCCTTCTGTTTTTTCAGCCTTTAGGGCGCACCGGGGTCACATTTTGAAGCTTTCTCCACAGCCACAAGGGCTAGAAACTTACTTTTTCTTTAAGAATGAAGGCTGAAATCATTACAGAGTCACATGACTCCAGGAGCTGGGGCTTTAAGGAAAACCGTAAATATCATGAGCCTCCTGACAAAATCATGAAAGTTGACAACGCTGCGTCTGTGCTGCTGTCTTAGGCCCTGATCCCACAGAAATGCCTGCATCTGAGTAGCTCCACGGAAGTCAATGGGATTACTCACGTGCATAAAGCCAAGCATGTGCATAAGGAGTCACAGTATCCAGGCTGTGAATGCTCGACAATTCAGCTCGGATCCTTGCCCAGTGCCATGTGAATTAAGGGATTTCCTCTCTGCTCAGCTTAAATCTCAGTGCAGCCCTATAATACTAAAATAAGGGCAGTAATAAACCCCAAACCTTGGACCCCCTCGAATCCGCCAGTATTCGTGCTGAATTCCCAACCATTCCTGATCAACAACCCGACTGGGACTGAACTCTAAAAGCAGTAGTTACCCCGAGGCACCCCGGGGCTATTAGTCTGTAAAGCCTTCATAATTCAGGATCAAGCCACCCCAGGGACCGCGTGCTGCCCTAGCGCCCGTCCCAGCGATTAGGGTCAGGGTGGCATGTACGGCAGTGTGGCTGGGAGGCCAGGCTGTGGGACTCTGGCTCTAATATGTGTTGGTTTTACTGCTAGGTGCCCAGGGGTTTCTGGGCATGAGGAGCCCCCAAGAAGCAACGTTTCAGTAACAAGAAAAGGAGGACTCGTGGCACCTTAGAGACTAACCAATTTATCTGAGCATAAGCTTTCGTGAGCTACAGCTCACTTCATCAACAGTCATTTCTCCTATGAATTGTGCCTTCCTTGGGAATCTTGCATGCCACAGCCACGAGTGGAAGGGAAAGGGTTAAACCGGCCAGAGGCTGCTTTTCAAAGCCCTTTGCTCCCTTCAGCACAATGGCTGCGTGTTCTTGCCTTCCCCAACAGTCCCTGGCCTGAGAGAGAATCCAACTAATTACCTTTCATTACCCAAACTAATTACCTCCTTAATTACCTGGCATCTTTGTTGGTGTAGAGCAGACAGTTCCGGGCCAGGGCTCACTGGGGCGCTGCCTGGCTGGGGGGAAGAGGTAAGTGTGGAAGCGGGATACCGGGAGGAAGCACAGGCAGGAACGTCTGTGAGGGGAGGGCTCCTGCCTCATACTGAGAATGAGGGGTGATCAGCAGGTTATCTCAAGTGCTTATATACAAATGCACAAAGCCTTGGAAACAAGCAGGGAGAACTGGAGGTCCTGGTGATGTCAAGGAATTATGACGTGATTGGAATAACAGAGACTTGGTGGGATAACTCACATGACTGGAGTACTGTCATGGATGGTTATAAACTGTTCAGGAAGCACAGGCAGGGCAGAAAAGGTGGGGGAGTAGCACTGTATGTAAGGGAGCAGTATGACTGCTCAGAGCTCCGGTACGAAACTGCAGAAAAACCTGAGTGTCTCTGGATTAAGTTTAGAAGTGTGAGCAACAAGAGTGATGTCATGGTGGGAGTCTGCTATAGACCACCGGACCAGGGGGATGAGGTGGATGAGGCTTTCTTCCGGCAGCTCGCAGAAGCTACTAGATCGCATGCCCTGGTTCTCATGGGTGACTTTAATTTTCCTGATATCTGCTGGGAGAGCAATACAGCGGTGCATAGACAATCCAGGAAGTTTTTGGAAAGCGTAGGGGACAATTTCCTGGTGCAAGTGCTAGAGGAGCCAACTGGGGGGGAGCTTTTCTTGACCTGCTGTTCACAAACCGGGAAGAATTAGTGGGGGAAGCAAAAGTGGATGGGAATCTGGGAGGCAGTGTCCATGAGTTGGTTGAGTTCAGGATCCTCACACAGGGAAGAAAGGTAAGCAGCAGGATACGGACCCTGGACTTCAGGAAAGCAGACTTCGACTCCCTCAGGGAACAGATGGGTAGGATCCCCTGGGGGACTAACATGAAGGGGAAAGGAGTCTAGGAGAGCTGGCTGTATTTCAAGGAATCCCTGTTGAGGTTACAGGAACAAACCATCCGGATGTGTCGAAAGAATAGTAAATATGGCAGGCGACCAGCTTGGCTTAACGGTGAAATCCTAGCGGATCTTAAACATAAAAAAGAAGCTTACAAGAAGTGGAAGGTTGGACATATGACCAGGGAAGAGTATAAAAATATTGCTCGGGCATGTAGGAATGAAATCAGGAGGGCCAAATCGCACCTGGAGCTGCAGCTAGTGAGAGATGTCAAGAGTAACAAGAAGGGTTTCTTCAGGTATGTTGGCAACAAGAAGAAAGCCAAGGAAAGTGTGGGCCCCTTAATGAATGAGGGAGGCAACCTAGTGACAGAGGATGTGGAAAAAGCTAATGTACTCAATGCTTTTTTTGCCTCTGTCTTCACGAACAAGGTCAGCTCCCAGACTGCTGCGCTGGGCATCACAACATGGGGAATAGATGGCCAGCCCTCTGTGGAGAAAGAGGTGGTTAGGGACTATTTAGAAAAGCTGGACATGCACAAGTCCATGGGGCCGGACGAGTTGCATCCAAGAGTGCTAAAGGAATTGGTGGCTGTGATTGCAGAGCCATTGGCCATTATCTTTGAAAACTCGTGGCTAACGGGTGAAGTCCTGGATGACTGGAAAAAGGCTAATGTAGTGCCAATCTTTAAAAAAGGGAAGAAGGAGGATCCTGGGAACTACAGGCCAGTCAGCCTCATCTCAGTCCCTGGAAAAATCATGGAGCAGGTCCTCAAAGAATCAATCCTGAAGCACTTACATGAGAGGAAAGTGATCAGGAACAGTCAGCATGGATTCACCAAGGGAAGGTCATGCCTGACTAATCTAATCGCCTTCTTCGATGAGATTACTGGTTCTGTGGATGAAGGGAAAGCAGTGGATGTACTGTTTCTTGACTTTAGCAAAGCTTTTGACACCGTCTCCCACAGTATTCTTGTCAGCAAGTTAAGGAAGTATGGGCTGGATGAATGCACTATAAGGTGGGTAGAAAGTTGGCTAGATTGTCAGGCTCAACGGGTAGTGATCAATGGCTCCATGTCTAGTTGGCAGCCGGTATTAAGTGGAGTGCCCCAGGGGTCGGTCCTGGGGCCGGTTTTGTTCAATATCTTCATAAATGATCTGGAGGATGGTGTGGATTGCACTCTCAGCAAATTTGCGGATGATACTAAACTCGGAGGAGTGGTAGATACGCTGGAGGGCAGGGACCTAGACAAATTAGAGGATTGGGCCAAAAGAAATCTGATGAGGTTCAATAAGGATAAGTGCAGGGTCCTGCACTTAGGACGGAAGAACCCAATGCACAGCTACAGACTAGGGACCGAATGGCTAGGCAGCAGTTCTGCGGAAAAGAACCTAGGGGTGACAGTGGACGAGAAGCTGGATATGAGTCAGCAGTGTGCCCTTGTTGCCAAGAAGGCCAATGACATTTTGGGATGTATAAGTAGGGGCATTGCCAGCAGATCGAGGGACGTGATCGTTCCCCTCTATTCGACATTGGTGAGGCCTCATCTGGAGTACTGTGTCCAGTTTTGGGCCCCACACTACAAGAAGGATGTGGATAAATTGGAGAGAGTCCAGCGAAGGGCAACAAAAATGATTAGGGGTCTGGAACACATGACGTATGAGGAGAGGCTGAGGGAACTGGGATTGTTTAGTCTGCAGAAGAGAAGAATGAGGGGGGATTTGATAGCTGCTTTCAACTACCTGAAAGGTGGTTCCAGAGAGGATGGTTCTAGACTATTCTCAGTGGTGGAAGAGGACAGGACAAGGAGTAATGGTCTCAAGTTGCAGTGGGGGAGGTTTAGGTTGGATTTTAGGAAAAACTTTTTCACTAGGAGGGTGGTGAAACACTGGAATGCGTTACCTAGGGAGGTGGTAGAATCTCCTTCCTTAGAAGTTTTTAAGGTCAGGCTTGACATAGCCCTGGCTGGGATGATTTAATTGGGGATTGGTCCTGCTTTGAGCAGGGGGTTGGACTAGATGACCTCCTGAGGTCCCTTCCAACTCTGATATTCTATGATTCTATGAAGAGGAAGCCCCACTTGACAGTGACCACCGCTGGCTGTCCATGCTCCCCAAGCTGGTCTCCTTCCTCCCAGTGCAGGCCAGTGCCTGAGCTCCCCGGCGGGTTCCGAACAGAACTAGGCTTCTCACAGGAAGCACCAAAACGGGCTCTTTGCCCTTTATGGCTTCACTGTGAGGCACGAAGCCCGGGTGCCACGAAAGCCCTTTCGCCGTATGCACTTTTCAGGACAGGAATCTCCATCCCTAATGATGCCACAGAGCGACATCCATCTTCAAGCCAGCAGGGACCCGGTTCACTCACGGCACCCTTCCATGGGGCCATCTGCAGCAACACTGCTGGCTGACAATGGCTGGAGAGGACACGCACGCTTAGAATAAAGAAACTGGCAGATCTATGCACCCGCACGCTTCTATCGTTGTCACCCGCCCTACTGCAAACCCATTTGTTTGCTGTGCCCAAAGCTTGCCTCTTGTCTTAACCTAGCCTGTATGTTCTTCTAGGCAAGGATTGTTGTTTCTTACTATGTATGCGTACTGCACCTGGCTGGCACCAGTCACAGCCCTGATCCAGTTCCCCCTGCTGGACACTCACCAGGTTGTGGTGTCTGGATCCTGACATGCTGCACCTGTGTGTGTTAAAGCTTTCTGCAGGCTCTGCCTCTGGCTCGAGGTGCACTCTCAGGATCAGATTTCTAGAACCCCCATTCTGAAAGTTTAGCCTCCACAGTCCAGTTACCTATGCCCTGAGGCTAATGCTGGCTCCCCCAGACTCCCCAGTTGTTTAAGCATGCCGTTCCCCAGAGCTTCATCCTTGGGGGCATTCTGGTTTACAGTTCACCTCTTCAGGGACACGGGATAGTTGAAGCAAACAGATGCAGGCTTCGCAAAAGGTTTCTATTCCAGTTACTCTTTATCTTAGGTAGCACAAAAGATATACAGATCTAGGCAAAACACCTGCACGCCAGTCCTTGCCTCAGTTTTCCATCACTCAAGTGGCTCTTTGGGCTAGACTTTTTTCAGGGTTCAAGGTGCCCTCTGATGGCCCGCACTTTTACATCTCCTTGCTTCTTCTCTGACACACAGCGTCTGTCCGTGACGTCCGCAGTCAGTTTCCTCCAGCCTTGGCTGGTCCTGAAGTCAAAAAGCACCTCTCTGCAATGAAAGCATGGCCTTCTGTCCTTCTCTCCTGCCCCAAGCTGCCTTTGTGCGACTGACTGACCCAGTCTCTGTGTTTTTAAAGGGCTGTGTCAACAACTCCTCTCTTCATTACTATTATTTTTATTGATTTGTACTATCGTATTCCTAATCGTCCCATTCATGGACCAGGACCTTTGTATTAGGCACTGTACAAACACAGAACATAGCCAGTCCCTGCCCCCAGAAGCTTACAACAGGTAACCGCCTCTGGAGAGAAGTTGGAGAAAACTGGTTTTTCTAGGTACCGTTACTCCTTTGTTTTGCTCAGGCCTCATCTATTCAGGTGCTGATTGTCCTTAATGACTGGCCTATTTATAGACAGAATTGCAGGCGCCACTCCCCTATCTCCCTCACACAAGGCATATGAGACAAGAACAAGTATAACCATAAGGGCTTAAACATGCAGAGTTCAGAATCTCAAACAAAATTCATACGCTAGACACCGAGTCCCCAGATGGTCACAAGATCTTGGGGCACTACTTTATATAATCATTAGGCTTTCCCTCAGGAGGAAATGGGCAATATATTTGGAGGGCCTGAAAATAGGGATGATGCTTGAGGCTGTAATCTGAATGGTCACTCTCTCCCTGACCAGCTGAGTGGGGAAAGGTGATGTTGACTCCAATCAGCAAGCCAAGTTCAAGGAAAACATTTGCTAATTGCAAATTCACTGGTCAAAATTCAGAATTCCACTGTCATTTACCGACTGATAAAGAAGGCATCTAACTTTACATCGCATGCAGATTCAGGGCTATCACACCCATCTCTTGGCCAATTAGCATTTATGTTGGAGAGGGTAAGAGAACGGGACTGATCCACAGATTTCTAGTTGTCTTACAGGTGAACTGCAGCATGAGAGGCAGGGTGGTCCAGTGGCTAGGATACCTGGGTTCTTTTCCTGGCTCTGCAATTGATGTTCTGCACGACCACGGGGGAGTGGCTTTACTTCTCTGTTTTTCATCCCACCCACGATCTGCCCTGTCTACTTAGCAAAGTTTTTGGGGCTCAAATTAACTCTTACCACGTGCCTATACAATGCCTAATGCAACAAGACCCTGATCTTGACGAGGGGCCTTTAGGTGCTAATGGACTACAAAGAAAGCTATACACAGTAAATCACATTAAAAAAATTGGTTCTGTTCTGTGCTCTACAAAGTATGTATCCTAATCCGCAACCACACCACGCCTCAGCTGGAGAAAGGGATATACGCTTCAGGCTACTGCTTTGAGGGATATTCCTGTTCAACACCTCCAAAGACCTTGCCCTGGTCCTTCAGCAGAGGAGGACATGGACCAATATTCCCGTTATTTCAAATGCGGGTGGGGGACTGCAAGGAGATGTAAAACCCTTTCCCCTTCCTGTCGAGAGAGTCTGAGTCAGTATTTTCATATCATGCTAATAAATGCTAATTGGGTCAGAGAAAGGAGCAATAATCCTGCAGCCTGCCTGAGCAGCATAGCTAGGAAGTGTCACAAAATGCCAGTAAGGCTGTACTTTGCCAGCTAGCAGATTTCACAATGGCAGATAGTTTCCTTGAGCTTCGCAGCTTGACAGTACTGCAGAGAAATGGGTTTCATCCTTGGCTGTCAGCACCAGGCACCTGTCTGCCATGCCCCTGGCTTTTCCCTCATTTATAGATTTGACAGCAAAGGTGTAAGGCAAATGGGGCAGCCTTTCAAACTTGACATGCAGGCAGCATAGCAAGACAGAAATAAGAAGGAAGTACTAAAACCAAGACCTTGTTACTAGGAGGCCTCTCCTCAGGTAGAAGACTTCAGTTCCAGAGATGACATTTAGCTGCACCAGATGGAGTCCCACCTGGATCTCCCCACTCCCCAAGACCTCCCAAAAAGGGCAGATCTAAATACAGCAAAGCAATGGCCTTCTGAGCCCTGGAGCTGACCCCATCACTCCTCTAACTGCATATAAAAGCTAATATGCAAGTGTCTTTCTTATTTTAACTGAATGCAGGGCTACCTTCAAAGGTGAAAGTGGCATCTCGGCAAGGTTATGTAATCACACACACACTCAAGGCTCTCCAGAGGAAAAGTACCAAGAGGTAGGGGCTGAGGAAAGAAAGCCTAGTGTTTTAAGGAGTTCTGTACTGGGAAAGCGTTTGAGTCCCGGGGCAGGACTGGTTACTCTACCACTGTTCAGTTGGAAGAGTTACTGGTTTGTTAAGCAGAAACAAAGAAAAAAGAAAGATCATAATGATGGGATTAGCCCATCACCATTGCTCTTTCTACTTACAGTCTCACCATACCTGGCTAAAACCTTGGGCAAAACTGTCCTCTTAGACCACTGAGGAAAGTTAGCTAGAAGGCCAGTGAGGATATAGATTTTTTGGTATTATTAAAAGGCCCCAACTAAGATCAGGGCTCCACTGTGCTGGGAACTGTGCACAAAGAGAGTCAGGGACAGGCCCCTGCCCCAAAGACCTTACAATAGAAGTCGACAAAAGAGCCAAAGAAAACTACTAGCACCCATTTTGCTGCTGGGGAACTGAGGCACAGAGAGACTAAGGGTAAACATTTTCACAAGCATATAAGTGATTTAGGAGCCTGAGTCCAACTTAAAGTGAACAGGACTTAGGAGCCCAAGCCACTTAGGCTTAAATTTTCACGAAGTGACTTGTTCAAGGCCACACAGGGAGTCTGTGACAGAACTAAACATTAAATCCAGTCTCCTTAGTCCAGGTTCAGAATCTTAACTACAAGATCAACCTTTTATTATAAGCCGAGCAACTCCCATATGGTATTCTATTGCATTCTAAGGAGCCATTTTCTTTCACTTACACAGTTTCCACTTTTTACCTTTGGCAGATTTTTTCTGTCTGGGAGAGAATAATTGTGGGAAGTTTAAGCTAAAATGGTTCAGGTTTTTTCAAGAAAGAAGAACTTCCCCCTCTCTCTCACACACGCTTTTCCTGTTCTAAAAACAATTCTAATTTTTAAAAGCTTGGGCAGCGGTAGATGGTAGAATATTGAAAGGTGGCAGAGAGGAAGTCTTTAGATGTGTGGTCTTTTTTGGTGGCCTGATGAAAATTGGTTCGTATTAAAGTGGTTGGAAAATTACAAACATTGGCAATTATAATGTGATCGCTTAATTGCCTGCCAATGGTTTGGCTATTACTGCACACATATGCACAGCTTCGAAATTTCATAGTCCTCCTCTTTGATTAGCGAGGATGTCCTGGGGTGGAGGCATAGTGTGAACTGGACTCCAGATGAGTCCTATGATAAGCATATGGAAACTGGTAGGGATTGCAAGCCCTACAGAGATGTACCTAGAATGAGGACACGGCTCCTGCCAATCATTGCGCATACTGAACTGCAGAGAGTGCTGGACTACTGACTAGCGGATACCCCAATATGGTGGTTTTTATGATTCAAAACACCTAAGAAATTCATGCAAAAGCATACATTCAAATATCAGTACAACAGCAATGGAGCACTTGAGGAAGGTTGGTCCTGTTAACTGGGGGCTAGCTGGGTTCAATTCCTAGCTTTACCACAGATTTCCTGGGTAACTATGTGGAAGTCACCTACTCTGTGCCGCAAATTCCGTGATGTGTACAGCGGGGACAGTAGTGCTCCCTTACCTCACGAGTGTGATGGGGATAGCGACACTGAAGATTGTGAGACTCTCAGATCCAGTGGTGATGGGGGCCAGATAAGCATCTGGATTGAATAGAAAGGAAGTGAAGTAGTTAAGGCTGCCTGAGCAAAATGGGACCTTAGACTCCTAGATTTGAAAGTCTGAAGGGACCATCATGGTTGTCTAGTCTGACCTCCTGTACGTGGCAGGCCACAGAACCTCACCCACCACTCCGGTAGCAGACCCCTAACCTCGGGCTGAGTTACTTACTGAAGTCCTCAGATCATGGTTTAAAAAGACTTCAAGTTACAGAGAATCCACCCTTTAGTCTAGTTTAACCCTGCAAGTGACCCGTGCCCCATGCTGCAGAGGAAGGCGAAAAACTCTCAGAGTCTTTGCTAATCTAACCCAGGACAAAATTCCTTCCTGACATCAAATATGGCAACCAGACCTCGAGCATGTAGGCAAGACCCACCAGCCAGACACCTGGGAAAGAATTGCACATGCCCATCCCACTGTAGGTGTGTGTGCCCAGTGTGACACCCCTAAGTAGGGTATTAGCCCACGCAACCAGGTTGCATGCAGCTTCTGCAGCCTTTCTGGCTCTGGTGCTTATCTGAGACATTTGTAAGGCAGCAACTTGCTCATCAGTCCATACATTTGGCTCCCACTATGCCCTCTCTCAACAGTCCAGAGATGATGCCACATTTGGTCATGTGGTCCTAAAATCCTTAAGAACAGCCATGCTGGGTCAGACCAAAGGTCCATCCAGCCCAGTATCCTGTCTTCCAACAGTGGCCAATGCCAGGTGCCCCAGAGGGAATGAACAGAACAGGTAATCATCAAGTGATCCATCCCCTGTTGCTCATTCCAGCTTCTGGCAAACAGACGCCAGAGACACCCCAGTGGTGCAAGTAGAATTCATTTCTTACTGGTACGCTGCACTCATGGGAGGGACACAAAGGGGGGGCACCAGCTAAAGGAGGGTACGTGACTTCCCCACGTGACTCCTCCTCACCTGCCTCCAGCCCAGGGCCCCCATGCTTTCCCTATCCCCTCCCCATGATCTCTATCAAAGTCTTATTCAGTAAGACGGAACTAATGGAGGCTGGGGATGTCTCCACCCTTTAGACCATTTTGCAGCAGCGCAAGGTAGCAAGAGCACTTGTACTAACCCAACGGGTACTGCTGAGGGAAAATATCTCCAACAACAGTGCACTGGGAGCACATATACCTACGGGGAATGGCCACGTGCAATCACTCAAAGAATAGGTACAACTTTTGTCTAGAAAGTGTCAATCTAAAGAGACATGGAAAGGGGACTTCCAAAATCCGCTTGAGTAATGGCAGATGATCTATAGGCTCCTGAAAAAACTTAGAAGGAGGGGCTAGCACTGCCTGCCTTCTTGGCAGAATAACTCAAAGTTCCCACAGTCTAAGGTTAATTTGAATGACTGGGTATAGGGAGGAAGAGACATAGAACTTAACTCTATCCTGTTACACTGCCATAAATCCTGGGTAATTCCAGTGATATCTATGGCTTTATTCTGGGGTTCCAGCAAACTCTGGCCCACAGACTGGACCAAACATCCTTTAAAAGTTCAAGTCATGTTCTAGAAAATCAGTTGCCCCAAAACCCAAGTACCAAATGTTAGCGACCCTGCTGCTGACACTACAGAAGATGTTTCAAAGAGCAGAACACCTCAAACCCCTGAACGCAGCTGGAAAAAGCAAGCAAGTTCGGGTGCCACTAGTCATGGATGTCAGAATGGGAAATTAATAAACAGCTGGCAATAGACATTAGATAGTTTAGAGGTGGCCCATCGCTGCCTAGCTAACTGTGTTCTGTGGTGTTCAGGAGCTCACTTGGGAAGTTGGGAGGAAGTTTGTTAATAGAGAAGTTTTTTCAGGGGAGGGATAGCTCAGTGGTTTGAGCATTGGCCTGCTAAACCCAGGGTTGTGAGTTCAATCCTTGAGGGGGCCATTTGGGATCTGGGGCAAAAATTGGGGATTGGTCCTGCTTTGAGCAGGGGGTTGGACTAGATGACCTCCTGAGGTCCCTTCCAATTCTGTGTATTCTAATAAGAGAGACCTTTTCCCCCAGCATCTCTCTTTCTCTGATTTTACAGAATCATTTGGCCTCAAAAATGTCAGTCCTTCCTCAGTGCTGCATTTTGCTGCCAATTCAAAGACTGGCAAGGAAAAATCTGCCAACTTCTCGGGTCTCAGTTATAAATGAGAACATTATAAAGGAGAATTTGTGAGTTAGTTCATTTGTAAACACTACAGCAAGTCACTGTGTAAACATGTCGCTTGTGTTCCTATTATTTCTCTCAAGCAGTTTACCTGGCATCCCACACTGCATGCCAGGATTTTCCTCTCTTTAAGTTACCACAGTTCCTTCACACTTAAAAAAGCCCAGCTTCTTTTTATACTATTTAAAAAACAACCACCACCCAACCCTTTAATTAATCTAATCACAAAGCATCTTGATAATTAGGGTAGGAGAGTCACTGAAAACGTTGTGAATACAAATCAGATCTGCAGGTGCACTTGTATGGCAGGATACAGTTCTATTGCAGCCAATTAGGGAATGAGAACAAGTAAATAAATAACAGAGGGTTCCAGATATGTTGCTCATTTGAAACTTTTATCATCATGCAAAAATTTTTTTAAAAAATTGCTCTACAGGCTGTAGTAGCCATTCACATAAAAATACAATTTGAAATCAATGAAAGTACAATCAGGTTTGGCCCTGTTCATGTTACTCAGAGAGCAGGAATTGGTTTGATAGAGGGTCTTTCATATTCAAGATAATCTCAACGTATTTTTCAAAATAAGGAGTTAGATGCAGATGGTGCAGGGGCAAATCAATCAGCAGTGTGCTGTCAAATGGATCAGCTGTCATGCGCACAGCATTGGATGGAACACCAAGGTAATCCCCTACTCTTCAAAAATGAGCAAGGAACCTTCTACCTGCCTCTGAGGCAGGTTTAAAGTTTTGTCTGGAGGAGGGTCTCTCTCTAGCAGGGCAGCGTCTTCCTAGCCCAGAACTACAGCATTAGCAGTAGAAGACAGTGTAGTCTAGTATTTGAAGAAACCTAATCCTGACATTGGCTTGCTGGGTTACGAGACAAATCCATGTTCCATAGTATTCTTACCTGTAAAATGGGGAAATCTAACACCTGTGCAAAGTGCTCTGTAATCCCTGGGTGAAAGTTATTACCTATGGGTATCATTATTGACCCCAGTTCTGGTGTGGGCATGGAACGCAGAATTCTATGCGTTAGGAGTATGAGCAACACCAGCTGCAACTGACACAAACCACAATTGGGACATTAGCTGATTATGAACAGAGGAAAGAAGCAGACCAGATTGAAACATCAATTCTGTTCACAAAATATATTTATTGTTGATACAGAGTGAGACATAATTTTCAATACTTGATGACAGTTGGTAGCATAACATGATCATAGGTTCCTGACAGAATGTAATTAAAGGCCATTTTACACCTTGCACTCCTTAAGTATTGGAGTGTTAACATGATTCCAGCAGAGGGCATGGTGAGGGAAAGGGGGACTTTTTGGTTACATAATCTTAGTAATAAGTTAGGCAAACATTCCTTCAATTGCATATAGAAAGGAAAAGTTCTTAACAACCAGCATTCAACACAGGCCCTATAGTATGTAGTAGCAATTGGCCAGTTCACATAGTGTCACCCTCCCCTGGGACACTAAGCATTACGTGCCCCTGGATTTGACTGCATGGAGCTACTGAGCAGATTCTACAATGAAATAGCAGCGTTTGGAGACAATTTCCCCTCCTCTAAGGTCAATGGGAGATATTTTTTCTTTACGTTTTTTCAATCACCAATAAGCGAGTTTTATGACGACTGAACAGCACCCTCGGATGTCTCATTTCTGATGTAATAAGATACAGGTCTTAGCTTTTCAAACGGCCACGCTGATTGAACTGTGATGGCTGCTGCTCTTGAAATGGCTCTTCCCGTTCTTCTCTTTATTGGTCTGCTCTGTAAATGGGCTGTCATCTTCTTGGAGAAAATGCCCTGCTGCTGGAATTAGAGTTGATGGCTTTTTGCTTGATTTGGACGTCGCCTTACCCTCCTCTACCAAGCATGCTCTGCTAAGAAAAGGGGAGGGAAAAGCACAGATTTCAAGATTTAAAGCTACACTGGATGCTCTCTTAAATGTCAGCAACAACTACACACTGTTTGCAGGTTACCCATATTCAAGGGAAGATGTTGTAAAGCAAAAGTGTCAGCATATATGTAACCACAGTAAAAAGTTAGGGGACCAGGAAACAGAATGCATCAGTGCTGTAGACTCAATGAGCAGGACACCAAAAGTACACCGAAAAGCTGGAGGAAAAATTCCTTTTATCCTTCCTAACAGTATTGCCTATGGCTGCTAGCCATTTTAGGCCCCTTTAAAAAAAATCTGCCCTTACAATAAGGAAAAACTCATCCCCAAGGTCAGTAGGTTAATCCTATTCCTAGGGTCTTTAGGATACCACCTTCCATCACATTTTAAAAATATCCCCCTCTATCCCCCGCAATTTCCTGGTGTCTGTGAGCCAGGATCAAACTAGCCTGGCTAGCTTTGAACATGTCACACTGACCACGTGCTCCACTGATCATTTTCCAGGAACCATCAGGCCACGCAGATGTAACAGCGTTGAAGTTTCATATTGTGTGGCTACCCCAAGTACTCCATTATCAAGAGTTCACAAGCTGCACTGATGTTCCTTCTAGCCCCACATCAGATATCTGTCAAACTCCACCAGCATACCCTGCATCTGGAAGTAACTCCACTTCAGTAACTTCTCCCTTAAAGTCGTCCCCGTTAACTTTGCTACATTGCTGATCAATTAGGGAACGTGCTTGTTTAAAGTTGTGCAATGCTTCCTTATAATGTTGTTTGGCAGCCGCCTGCTTTGCCCACTGCTTGCAGGAAGAGCAGCCCGTTGGAGCGAGCTGGGGAGGGGCTTGGCGCCAGGGTGGGCCGGCAGCCCCCCATCAGCCCCCTGCTCCCCTAAGATCCCTGTGTAGCAGCTGCCCAGCAGGCTATCGATTACTGGGCAGTTCAGGTGTCCCTCCCACCACTGCCCTGTGCTGCTCCTGCCCTCTGCCTTGGAGCTGCTCCCGGGGGCCTCCTGCTTGCTGGGGGGAGGGGGTGTTAGGGGTAGGGGAAAGAGGGTGTCCCCCCTCCGCCTGCTCCTGCACCCCATCTCCACAGAGCACAGTGCGGGGGGGCGGGGAATGGGACATGACAGGGCTCAGGACAGAGGGAGCTTGCTGGCAGCAGCTGCTGTCTCAGCTTGCTGATCTGCTTAAAAAGGCAATGTACTTAGAGTGCGGTCAGCGTACTTAAAGGGGCAATGTGCATTTTTCTCACACACAGGGTGGCTCTGTCTCCCATGCTGTCTCCCCTCCCTCCATTCATGATGCCTTGTAGAGTGTGAGTCTGCATTAACAACGTGTTAACCCTTGAGGGCTCAGCCGGGTTCTAATTCATCATTTAGCAGTAAGCCATTCCCTGGGAAATATCCCACCCTCTTATTCCACCACCTCAACCAAGCTTCACAATCATCATTTTGTGTGTGTGTGTGTGTGTGTGTGTGTGTGTATATATATATATATATATATAATTTTTGTCTGGTGAAAAAAATTTCCCCAGAACCTAACCCCCCTCCCACCCCCATTTACATTAATTCTTATGGGGAAATTGGATTAATTTAACATCGTTTCGCTTAAAGTAGCATTTTTCAGGAACATAACTACAGCGTTAAGCGAGGAGTTTCTGTACTGTACCAGG
This sequence comes from Eretmochelys imbricata, assembly GCF_965152235.1. NCBI lineage: Eukaryota > Metazoa > Chordata > Testudines > Cheloniidae > Eretmochelys > Eretmochelys imbricata. The sequence goes on from NC_135572.1 coordinate 352,385,892, forward strand.
CAATGGGATCCACCATGGATATAGAGACCCGGATGGCTATGTTCCTGGGCTCGCTGAGGATTTCCTATTGCTATGGCCTGTGGGAGAGGAGGTTGGTGGAAACAAAAACATGTAGAGGTTCCAAGAGGTAAGGGAGGATAGGTACCTGGCTCAGTAAAGAGCATACCACTAAGTGGGAGTTGGTACTAGACTGGCCAGTGGCATGGTAAAAGCATGGTGGAAGCTGGAGGGCTTGGAGGTTAACCAGAAGGAATCTGTTGCTCCTAGTCCTTGGTGTCCAAAAAAGGTAGCAGTGGTAGGTGCGAGACTGTGAATCTTTAGGCCTAATTGAGGTCTGAGCCCCAAATGCAGGCCTTGAAAAGTTACATGGTCTGGTATGACAGGGGAAAAGCCAGGCTACCATCAGTTGGCAATTACTTTAGTAGTTTATGGTGGGACAAGGCAGAGTTTCCAGCTCACCAGTGGTGATTCGGGAGTCAAGAGCCCAGGAATTTAGAGATCAGGAGAGAGGTGGTTAACGAATGGGGGCTGTTCTCAAAGTGTGCATGTGTGTAGCAAAATAAAGGGAAAAGCTGTAGGTTGTCATTTAGATCTTTAAATCACACTCACATGATACATTTATTATAGCTCAGAAAATAACCTGCAAAGAGCAGTTCGGGTGTAAGGAAAAAATTGCACTGAGGAGCAGTTCCTGGGTGGATCATTGCACCACAAGCGTATGTGTGAAACAAAGAGAACTGCCCCAATGATCACAAATATTGATCAAAACCCAGATTAAATAAATGAGGAGAAAGTAAGACAGGTGAGTTTTATATTCCTTAGTTGCTATTAGAAACAAAGCAAAGTAAAACTTTTATTAGTTAACAAAATATATAATCTAAATCTTTACAGCATCACCTAAGAGTTTTTTGCAGAACTGACAAAGGCTATTTTAGCGAGAAGGCTTCACTGCAGTGGTTGTATGAAAACTTGCATGTAACTGCTGTTGGTCTGAATATTAACATTGCATAAATTTAACACTGCATAAATTAACATAGGAAAATCTTAAAGGATCTGGGGAAAAGCTCTGCAAGTCACAATCTTAAAATTATTTATTTTGCTTAGGATCCTGCTAACACTGAAATCCTAAAGGTGAGGAAAGAAATTGCAGGTATTGGCCCATCCACAGATTTTTGCCTGCAGCATTTCATCTCCACCCAGAAGGATGTGCTCTACGGCACCAAGAAGGTGGGATTGGTTGAGTGGGGGGTACTTTCTCCTGCTCAGCAATAAACAGCAGGGGCCCGCATAAACTAGGAACAAAACCTCAGAGGCTGAAAACTGTGGGCCGTCTCCTTTTGTTAAAATGATCTTAACAGATTGTGCAAATATAGTGGATCCGTTATCGCCGTGAATGAGGTTTCAGCCTGATTTTTGAATGAAGCTCAGTCATTGTCATGTATGCTGCCCCGTTCGCTCTTCTGGTTGGTTGCGAATGGCAGCACCGTGCTTTGCCAAGTCTTTACAGTATCAACTTAAATTCTGTAACTAGTATCACTGACGTTAGAGAATGAGAGAGTTGTTAGATCCTTTTGTCCACTTCCAGTCAGTGCAGGGCCATTCCCATTTATTTTATATGTGGCCAATCTTGTTCCAAGTATAACAAAGCAGTGGGGCTTCCACTATTTCCTTTGGAAGGCTGCTCTCTTCAAATCGCCCACTGGTCATTTTTGTTGCTCTTAACTCTCTCCTCTTAGCCAATATCCTTCTGGCAATGTACCTAGAGCTCAATGGAATGCTCCAGGTTTGTGGCACCATTGTGAGCGGAGGGACTATCACCAGCCTGCTCTGTGATGTGATTCTCATGTCTCATATGCTGCCCATTATCACCCCTATTTCAGTACCAATGTGGACACAAGAACAAATGGATATAAACTGGCCATCAGGAAGCTTAGACTTGAAATTAGATGAAGGTTTCTTACCATCAGAGGAGTGAAGTTTTGGAACAGCCTTCCAATGGAAGCAGTGGGGGCAAAAGACGTATCTGGCTTTAAGACTAAGCTTGATAAGTTTATGGAAGAGATGATATGATGGGACAGATCTTCAACTATTAATGGTAGATATGCCCAATGGCCTGTGATGGGATGTTATATGGGGTGGGATCTGAGTTACTACAGAGAATTCTTTCCTGGGTGTCTGGCTGGTAAGTCTTGCCCACATGCTCAGAGTCAAGCTGATCGCCACATTTGGGATCGGGAAGGAATTTTCCTCCAAGCCAGACTGGCAGAGGCCCTGGGGGTTTTTTGCCTTCCTCTGCAGTGTGGGGCACGGGTCACTTGTTGGAGGATTCTCTGCACCTCAAAGTCTTTAAACCACGATTTGATGACTTCAATATTTCAGACATAGATGAGGGGTTTGTTACAGGAGTGGGTGGGTGAGATTCTGTGGTCTGCGTTGTGCAGGAGGTCAGACTAGAAGATCGTAATGGTCCCTTCTGACCTTAAAGTCTAGGATTCTATTTCAGTATTACTGCTTACCTAGTTTCTCTCCCTCCAGCCAGAGCATCTGCAATAAAATTATTCTCCCCAAAAGCAGCAGCAGTTTTGTTAACTGCTGCCTATGTTTCTAATTTCTGTAAATTCTCTATTGGTCGTAACAGTTAGTCTCATTTTAATACCATGTGCTAATTTCACCAGTTTGCCGTTTCTTCTCACTCTTCCGAGTCATTGATGAAGGTGTCAAAGGAGAATGGTCCAAACAGTACTCCCTGAGGCACGTACCTCTTCCCCACTTAATAAACTGCCTTTTATTGCTACCTTTCGTTAAAGTCTTTTAGCCAGTTTTCACTCCACTTCTGTTTTCCCAGCCATGCTAAATTTAAAGAATTTTTCAATTCAGATTTTGTAGACAGTGTCAAGCGCTTCACTAAAATCCAAATATATCACATTTATTGCAGGGCTTGGTCAAATATGGCTTTATTCTGGTTACGAAGCACTATTAAGGTCCACTCTCTGCTACAAGTTGGAATCATGATTGTAACTAGGCTGGGGGACAATGTTTTGTAACCAGGCTTTCTGGCAGTGATGTATTTGTAGTGTACGCTAGGCTAAGGCTTGATACCATATTTCAAAGTATTTTCAAACACAGCCTAACGTGGCTGTAGAAATTGCCTAGCACAGCTACAATTGTACATCTGTACTCAGAACCTGTGCTGTACAGACGGTGTCGGGGTGTAGTATGGATGAGACTACAACTCGAAAATGAGGACCGACTGGTAGCAATGGGGGAGTCTGTAGCGTAGGCAGGGTTCAGGGGGCTTTCCCAATGTCTCATCTATATCTGCTCTGCATAGACTAATAACAGGGTGATAGAAATGCTGGTAGACAGTCTAGATTAATGCTCCCATTGTTACTATCACTGGTAGTACTGCAACAGTGAAAGAAATTTAAAAAAAATGCTGATGAGGACTCTGCCATAGTGTCTACCCTTAATGATAGTAATAAGTATCCTTCTCCCCCACTATTAAAATAGTATGAACAATACACTTCTATTTATTAGACCAGCTTCCTGGGACTTCAGGTAAAGATTTACACATTTGAAGTCAAGATGTCAAACTCCTTAGTATTAGCAGCTCTCCGGGCTTTTCTCAGAAGGGGAGAAAAGACAAGATTGAGACATAAGATTATAGTCAGGGAGAGAAATGAAGAGCATATTGAAGAAAGGGTGAAGTGATTATAAGCATGATAGGCAAGAAAGAGGAGTCAATAAATGCAATTTATGAAAAGCGCAGAGAATTCTCTGCCTGAGCATAAGTGCCCAGCTTCCCCACCTGGACACTGGATTAGTTAATTGGTTTTTAATATCTTGGTCTCGTCCCCCTAACAAGTTTTTTCCCCCTTTTGTTTTGCTTCTGGTAGCCAACACTAGTTAACATTTTGCTTCCTGAATCCTCTTTCTATTTATCCCCCTTAGCACACATTTTCATTTGTTAATCTTTGCTGTATATTACTGTAATATTTAACACGGATTTCATAGTAATTGTACAATTTTGGTAATAAGTAGGTAAAAATCATTCTATTTACAGCTGTAACACATGAAGGATGAGAACTGTTGATCATTATGACAATGCAATTGTTGTTTCTGGCTGCAAATATTTCCGTCATAGAACGCTTCCCTGAGTCAGGTATATTAAGGTAGTAACTTGAATGAATCACCATTCTTGGAGCATGTATGAATGAGACTGAGAAATGGGCTTTAAAAAACCCCCCATTCTTGTGCAGGAAACATTTGCAACCACTCAAGAGGTTTGGCAAAAAATGGACACTTATTGCCTCCCACCCCCTTCTCCTCACCCTGCATCACAAGAGGATATGAGCATCTCCCAAACATGAATGAATTCATCCTTGTGAACACCCCTGTGAGGAAGGGAAGCATTGTTCATTGTTTATATTAGTTTACAACAGGTTTATACATGATTTAGAGATGTTAAAAATGTTAACAGAAGGTATTATAGATGATTATAAGCACATCAGTAGAAGGTATTATATATGGTTATAAGCAATCTAGAACTATTGATTAACCATTGACTAAAAGAACTACTAACACCCGTACCTATAAACATCCACAACAACATGCCGGAGAGGAAGATGCTTAGTTCAGATTTCAAAGCAGAAAGGCACTGCATGCCAGTAAGTGAAAATGTGGAAAAATTAAATATATGCAGATTAGCAGGGTCTGGCTGGTATGCACCCTAAAGGGTAAAGGGAATTTAGCTAAAGCATTTACTGAACTCCAGGCAGTTGTCTCTGAAGAGACCCAGAGAATTAAGGAGGTTCCAGAAGGCTGGAGAAAAAGCAAACCCTTTCCGGCTGGTGAGTGCCCCACTGGAAAAAATGCAGTCACACTTTTCGTGCTCAAGGGAGTGCAAGGAATGTAGTTGTGGTCAATCCCTGCATGGCGGTCCAAAGCTTCTTGCATTTCCTGACACCTTATGTGCCTGAGCAGGGCTCAGTCATAATCTGCCCCAAAATAATAAATAAAATGGCATTAGGTTTGGCAAAGGAAAAAGACTGGGTATCATGAAAAATTTCATTAGCAGTGAGATCTGTTAGACTGTGGAATATCAAGGGACGTGTGGGAGCACAATTGCTTAGTGCATTTATAACTGGATAGGAAGACGCTCAAGAGAACACACTGGAGGGAACAGCCCTGCATTCCTAGAGGAAATAGAAAAGGTGACCTAATTGGTCCTTTCCATTTCAGATCTTTATACTAACTGTATACTACAGTGAATCACGTTTGGTTGGGACTACTCACTCACCATAAGAAATTAACCACCAAATGAAGTGGGGAGCTTCTCTAAAAACGTAAAAAATTCCATAACTTGGATCCCTCCCCACACAGTGCAAACATACTGCAGCTGTTCGGGTGGAGGCCTTTCTTCCAGCGTTGCTAATCCACCAGGGAGTCCTATTTCAAAAGGAATACACTAACTACATGGACAAAGGATTACAAGGATGGAAAGAGAGAAGTTTATTAAGCGTTGCCAATCTCAGATGGTACGGGTTGTTTTAGCACCGCAACACAACGGTGACTATTTGGCTGGATTGAGATTCCACAGCAGCAGACCATTAGCATATTAATACCAATAAAGACAGCCGTAGTACAAATAAAGCTGCACTGACCCAGAGTTACTGTCAAAAGGCTGAAGTGAATGGATATGGTGAAACTCTTGCTAGTATTCACTACAGGTGTAACGAACTATAATAAAGGAAACAAGGCTACATTATCAGTATCAGAAGAGTTTGCTAAAACACTGGAGCAGGAACGCTGATGTTTTCCTTTCAACTACTGGAGTTCACCAACATTAAAAATTGAGATCAATGGTCTTATTTAAGCACTTGCTTTTATACATATAAAGCAGTGGGGTGTGTGCATTGCTCCCATTGATTTCTTCAAAGACAGAGAAATTCACAGATTCTAAGGCCAGAAGGGACCACTGTGAACATTCAGTCTGACCTTCTGTACAACACAGGCCATAGATAACTCCTGTCTGAACCACACATATAGCTTTTAGATTAGACCAATATCCACCTTTGATTTAAAAATTGCCAATGATGGAAAATCTACCACAACTGTGGTAAATTGTTCTAAAGGTTAATTACTCTCACAGTTAAAAATGTACACCTTCCTTCTAGTCTGAATTTGTTGAGCTTCAACTTCTAGCCACTGACCTTTGTTATACCATTGTTTGCTAAACTGAAGAGCCCATCGTCAAATATTTGTTCCCTGAGTAGGTCCTTACAGACGGCAATCAAGTCACTCTTTAACTTTCTCTTTGTTAAGCTACATAGATTGAGCTCCTGGAGTCTATCACTGCAAGACATGCTTTCTAATCCTGTAATCATTCTTGTGGCTCTTCTTTTAACACCTCCCTCCCACCAACATTCTTCTTCAATTGTGGATACCAGAACTGGACCGTATTCCAATAGCTGTCGCTCCAAGGCCAAATACAGAGGTAATAGAACCTTCCTATTCCTACTCAATATTCTCATTCATGCATCCAAGGATTGCATTAGCCCTTTGGCCACAGTGAGAGACTGAGAGCTCAAGTTCAGCTGATTACCCACCACGACCCCCAGGTCTTTTTCAGTCACTGCTTCCCAGGATACAGTCCCCTGGAAGTAAGACCTAAGTTCTTTGTTCCTAAATGTACAACTTTACATTAGCCATATTTAAAATGCATATTGTTTGCTTGTGCCCAGCTTACCAAGAGATCTTCATCATTCTGTATCAGTGACCTGTCCTCTGAGCATGGAATACGTCCCTTGGTACTTACATTGGAGAAGGCCCCAAACCAAGACCCCAGAACTGAACCATCATGAAATATTGTTATGTTCAAAGAACTGAACCCAAGCTTAGAGGCTTGAGTTTATCTCTAATTTAAACATATACTGTGCTCATTTCTAGCCTCTTTCTCCTATGCTGCACTAATATGTCAATACAACTAAGTGTGGTGAGTCAGCGAGTAGTACCCAAGTGCTTCAGTTACTAGTATAGCTGCAGGTTTGGTTGCTTGTTAGTGTACATAAAGAGCTGCACTTTCACAAAATAAAATACCCAACTGCCACACTATTATGATGTGTATATACATCAAAGACCCCTAAAAACTACACCGTGCAGTTACAAGCCAGATACAAAAAAGGAATGTTAAATCACTGGCTTTTGAAAAGAGTCACAGACTTTTAAACAAATCTATTATATTTTGCAACTATTCATTTAAAAAATCCTTCAGACATAAGTGGCTAATCAAACTTTTATAGAACATCGGAAGTTTACACTATATGGTAAAATTATAATGCTAGCAAATTAGGCTGCAAAAGGATAGGATAAGCAGGTTACAATGCCACATTCTGGGAGTTGGTTGTACATCAAAAATCAAAACTTCCTACAATCTGACTGGTTCGCTGGCCAGTTTAAGACATGCGTTAACTTGTTACTGAAATGGGTGATGTTATGGGTTGGAATTTTATGACAAAAATACCACTCAGATGAATCCGTTTATCTTGCAGCTAAAATCGTAGGTACGAGGACACATTTGCTAACTGTAATGTCTATTACTCTGTGGAACAGTCTCTCAAGGGAAGTTATGGAAACACTTTTGCTTGAGTAATTTAAAATTGGACTCTACAAAGCACATGAAAACATACTATTAGGAACAATCCTGCATTGGCAGGTGAAAAGGATTAACAAGATGATCCAACTGTTTTTTCCATTTTATTTCCATAGGCCATTCAGTAGCTGCATTCTTCTACCCACCTGTTTGGCATGATTGACACAATGAAGGTATTGGCTGGCTAGTGCAGAGCAGCTGAGGGTCTCATGTGAGTTTTGCTGATAACATTGGAGAATCTTACTCTGCAGATCAGCACAGATTGGATGAGACTCATATCGCCTGGGGAAAGAAAAACAGAACAACATTTTACAGTTTCCGACTGAGAAAGATTTCATGAGGGCTTTATCCAGCCGTTTTGTTAAAAGTAAACCAAATAGTAAAAGTGAAGGAAAATTTTGTAGAGTTAGGAAGGAAAGCTGCTTCCAGACTATACTGTGCTTTTACCTGAATAACATAAAATACAAGTGCAAAAGGGAACTATAAACTATTAGGACCAGAGACCAGCTACATCTTCTAGATCCAACATTCAGTTCTAGTTTTTAGAGACACTAACACCCAATTTACTTCACCTGCACGTAGGTCTCTAATTAAAAGGCCCCAAAGCTACTAAACAGGCCTGGTTTCACCTACAATAAGAATAAGTTACAGAAAGAACCACAAGGTAAGTCAAGCCTCACCAATGCATATCTCTGTGACGTCTTAATACTTCTGCTGGTCATGTTGTGCCTGTGTGCATAGGACAGGCAAGGAATGCTATCTTCTTGGACCTGGCCCACAGAGCACATAAAGGACCCACTATTGCCACCAGATGAGGGAGATGACCTTTTGCTCAAATGATATCCTGTTATTTTTAGAGCTCAAGGCTCCAAGTTCTAAGCCCAATTCCCTGGTATGTATGTGATTTAAATAAGAATTTTGTCTGTTTTCTTCACTGTATGGGATTCGTGACACTTGCATCAACCTCTCTTGTTAACGCAATGTAGCCATTATCTTCAATGGGAGCTGTGGGAATTGAACACATCTCAGGACCAGTCTTTTAAAATGTAAGCTGTTTTGGGCAAGTATCTTGTCATCTTGCCCTTATCCATGAAGTGCTATCCATGCCTATAGCGCTGCAGAATCAATAAATAATTCCTGAGCTCTAAGCACGGCTCAGACACAGACACCCTCTGTAAACTTGTGCAGGTCAAACTGTCACTATTTTCCCATCTGTAAAATGGGGGTGGAATGCATGCCTACCTCAAAGCTAAGAATGTTTGCAAGGTGCTTTCAAGATGAAAAGTGCCAAGTATTATTAGACTGACTGGCGACCTGGGTGTGTTAATTGTAAAAAAAGGCATTTCTATGGCATTCATCACTATAGCATAAAGCCAAATGATGTTTTTTAAACCCACTAGTAAAATGCTTTTTTATTGACTATAAATAAACACAGCTTTAAACATCATATGATTCTTCTACTTTGAAGACTAATATTCATTTTATGTGCATATATAGCATACTTAACTCGTCTTCCAGTTAGTTCTTCAAGGAACCTGAAACTGGCTGCTCAAATATACATTCCACAATACATTATTTTCAGCTCAATAAGGTTAAAAAAAAAAAAGAAAGACTCATCAAGCCAGAGTATCCTCAGATAAATATTTGGCTCCTTATTTGCTGTTTGGCCTAGGCAGCTCTATATTGTACTAGAGTATGAAAGTAAACTACAATGCACAATACTGTTCCTTAGGGACATTTGCTTCTTGGCAGCCTCTCAAGATGTAGTACCAAAAAAAAAAAAAAAGTTAAATCTCCTTGATTTTACAGTATATGCCCATATAAAACATCTCTCTCTTATACTCTCTTCATCCAGTACCTTACATCTCCATGAAACACCTAAAACAGAATTTAAATCCAGTCCCATTACATTCTTACATTCTTTATGATCTGAAAATTCAGACTTCTGTGGATTCTTATGGATGACGATTTTCCCTTAATCCTGTCTCTGCTGATACTAGCAAGCGTTTTAGAGGCTATTGTACATCAGAATGTATGACCACAGAATGTTGTACACTGACTGATTAGAGTGAGGTCTTTGGCTGTATCAATATCAAATAAAATGTGAGGGGAAGCACAGCATATGCTCTTTGCAGACTTATGACTCACCACTCTGATGATTCTGTTTCTACCAAGATTCATAGATTCCAAGGCTAAAACCAATGCTCATTTTACCTGCCTGAAAGCCTACTCTGGACTGATAATCGAATCAGTTAACAGAAAATAAAGACATACATACATTGACCTAACCCTGCCTTAATTCACAAGTGACTTTAAAAGTCTGCCATGTACTGTGTCCCATATAAATTGGGAGGTTGGGGGAAGGAAGGAAGAAAATGGTTCTTTATATTTTCATTATGTAAATTTGTCTAAACACTATTTCAATAGTTTTAGGCGACAGACAAGCTTTTGTTTGTTTTTTTTAGTCATGCTATTAGCAACACAGTTCAAAGCCCATAAATTATTTTTTATTTGAAATGTGTCCAGGTATACTTTTATGCTGCTGTCAGTACTACAGCACTTCAGGGCCTTTGATTTTCTGTCTGTTAATCACTTGTTTTCATAATGTTTTTAAAAAAGCACCTGCATCCACTGCCAAGCTCCTCAGACATTCGAACCTGGTATTTATGGGAGCTCAATGCAAACAGGTGCAGTTCCTTGAGTAGACCATGGCCATTTGCTTGGATTAGTCTGCTCAGGAAGAACACTGGATCTGTACTGATCTGCTATGCTTGTTATGCTACCCTAATGCACTGTTTTCACTTTTGAGAAACGTCTAAATGAGATACTATCTAACATTAGGTGGCCATAAAACACAAACTGTGGTACCTTCCATTTGGAAAGAGATTCCAAGATGCTTCCAATGTGCATACTGGTAAGTCTGCCATACAGTTACCAACTGATTTCTGAAGAGGAATGCACTCTCTCCTTATGATGTACAGAACTGCTGTTAGGTGGGCATCACAGAAAGCAAATGGCAAGACAACTCCTTGGAAGGGAAACTAAGTATCTACCTATAAGGGAAGATTTTCTAAGGTTTTATAAAAGTGGTTAAGGGCCTGGTGGGTTTGACTGAAGAGGAAAGGTTAAAAGAGTTAAATGATGAAAATACTAATGAAGTGATACCTGTAATGTATCTTCATTAAGCAATTAATGTATGTATTTCAGGGTTGTTTTTTGTTATTGTTTTTTTACAGCGGTCATCACCATTGTGGCTTAAGAGACCACCACATAATATCCACCCTAATCTACTGTTGATAAATATGTCCTGCCTCTGTTAGACCACCCTGTTCAGAAACAGAGTTTTATGATTCTTAGCCACTCATGATTTACTGTATCTATGGGGTGTGAAGGCACTAAGGAAGGAGAGGAAGTGTTTAGGGTAGTCCAAGGAGATATAATGAGAAACAAAGGTGTTAAATTAAGAAAAGGTAAATTTAAGATGACCATCAGGAGAAACACATCCTGACAGTGAGATCTATTATACTGTAGAACAATTATCCACAGGAAGTGCTGGAATCTTCATCACTTGGGACAGTCACAATGAGACCAGACAAAACAACAGAAAAAATATAATGTAAAGAACAGTCTCTTGCCTGGTAAGGGGATGAGCTGGATAGCTTGATAAGTCTTTCCCACCTCTAATAGATGCGATTCCATGACCACTTTAAGAAAATAACACATCCAAGAGATTTAAAATAGAAAGTTGCTGGTTTTCATGGCAAAAATCAGAATGAGAAACAGGCTGATCTAGGCAGTCCATTATATGGAACAACTGCAAGAATTTGTTTTTGAACTTATTACTGTATTACTTCTTGATCTGCTTTTGCTTTCCTAGCTGCCCCTTAAGCACCTGACATGCTAAGAGAATGCTTCTGTGTATGAGAGTACGCCTTAAAGGATGCCATTCACCCACCCTTTCAATAAAGCTGATGTAATGGAAGTTGGTAAAGATAATAAAATGAAAACAAAAAAGAGAATAAGAGGTTGTTGTTTTTTAAATTCACATTCTATGCTATGGGATGAAGAACATATTTAATGAAAGGGACTTTTCTTTCTATCTATCCATATAGCTACCTATCTAGTCTTTCTCAAAGAACTTAGCTCATTATAGTCCCAGGGGCTCCAAGAAAGGAACCCTTTAGAATGTTCAAACAAAATGTCAACCAAAGAGGAAATCTGAAGCCAGCATGGTAAGCTACACAGTGTTGTAATAAAATGGGCATCCTGAATGGAAGAATTTGAATGACTGATGAGTTTCCAACTGTGCAGGTAACTGGTATGATCCCATAGGATGAGGAATCAGACAATTGTCAGAAGAATGTAAGAGCACACATTGAAACATACAGGATACAAAGATTTCTCAGGTCATGGAGTTGCTCTTTAGCTTTAGGCCTCTCAACAATAAGGCACATATTTATGTGTGTATATATATACAGACAGACACACACACACGCACACTTATCAGGAAGTGAAACATGTAGTTTCCAGTTGAAACTGCAGGGAATTTAGAGGGACATGAATCCAGTTAACAAAACTGGATTTTTGCCCAGAAGACTTGATTTATCACCATCTCTCATAAAAGAAGTGCCATTGGATCTTAATGGACAGAGGTGGCCAGAGCCTCAGTTTTATTCCTCATTCAAATGCTGGCACCTTCCAACAACACTTATTATCATTATTATTATTTGTATTACTCTACTGCCTAGGAATCCTTGTCAAGGCCCAGGACCCCATTGTGCTAAGTGCGGTACAAAAAGAACAAAAAGATGCTCCCTGCCCCAAAGAGTTTATAATCTAAGTATAAGGCAAGAGACAAGAGATGGATACTGACAGATGGGGGAGTACACGGACACAATGAGCATGACAGGGAGTGGAGTGGTCTCCACACACCAATAGCTTTACTGTTATCAATTTTTTTGCAGGCATCATGTAAAAGATATTTGAAGGTGGATAATGAGGTGACTTTTCAGATGTTGACAGAAAGCGTGAGGAGAAACTCAGAGGAAAGCACGATGGTGCTTGTTAGAAAATTTAAGATGAGGGTTGGGCTGATGGTGGCTGGCATCATGGGCCAAAAGAAGGCGGGAAATGACATCTCGATAGCGAATGAGAGATGATAGGGATAGGGTGGGGATAGGCCATGAAGGGCTTGAAAGTGAGGACAAGGAGGAGGAATTCTATAGTTTACCTATGGCCCTGTGTAAATTGCATTTTTATTATTAATTATTATTATTATAATGCTTTTAAAATTCACAGCAGCATCACAGGTGTTTGAATTTAATGGGATACGCATGGTGCTGAGTCATCCCTCCCACCCCGAACTGATTTTTCCACTATCAAGGAGGACGAAGCACGCATCCTAGCTTTCACCTAAATGCTGAGGCAGTGCCTGCTTGTGGGGACCATAGTCATCATCTAGTCTGATCTCCTGTGTAACACAGGCCATAGGATTTCCCTGAATTAATTCTTGTTTGAACCAGAGAGTATCTTTTAGAAAAACATCCAGTCTTGATTGCCATTGATAGAGAATCCACCACAATCCTTGGCCGGTCCCACCTCAGTGGGGATAGGGAAGGCTGCGGGAGGTCTCACTACATGGCGCCACCCATCTACCCCACCCTGGCCAAGGAAAGAGATTGGAGCTCGGTTTACTTCTTATTCAGCTCCAGCCTCGGTCCCTGCTGCTTCTGCTTCCTGGCCAGCTGGGTGGGGCCCCGTCAGGCACCTGCTCATGCTCCAAGTGGTAGATCCTGGTTTCAGTACCTCACCAACCAGCACTTTGGTTCCAGATCACCGTGGGCCAGGCTGGGGTTCCAGATCACCGTGCACTGTTAGCCCTACCTCCATCTCCCTGCTAGCAGGGCAGGAAACTAGCACCATCATGAGCTGCTGAAGTGGCCCAATACCATGATTTTTCCAACAGCAGGGAGGTAGAAGCAGATGTCTCTGCTTTTGCTTCCCCGCTGTTGGAAAAATAACAGTATTGGGCTTAATTTAATAATTTCCGTGCAACCCTTGAAATCGTGATTTTCATAGGGCCTTAGTTATAACCTTATCTTGACAGATAAAGGAGGACTGATCACAGAACAAAAAATTAGTGGTGGTACTAGGTACAAGTCATCATAACTTGATCACATTTGTTATGTGCAAGCAGAACCTGAAGCCCAAACTAAGAATGCATATACGTGGTGATTTAAAAGGCCAGTTTCACAAAGCGGACAACAATTATAAGCCAAACCAGGTGAGAGAGAGAATTTCAACAGAAACATCTGAATGATAGTTGGGAACTGTTTAAGCAAATTTTACTAGATGCCCCAAAAGCCACAATAAAGAAGGCCACAATGATTAAAAAACTGTCTTAGAGGGGAAGTGAAGGAAGTTATAAAAAAAAAAAAAAAAAAAACACATAACAAATGGAAGAAAGGGGAAGTTGATAGTAATGACTATAAACCAGAAGCTAAGAATTTGTAGAAAATTGATAAAGGAAGTAAAAGGACACAAGGACAAAAGGAAATCCAGGGCCGTCCTTACCCATACACAAACCACGCAGCTGTGTAGGGCAGTGCCCTGCACAGCTGCATGCTGCTTCAGCCCTTGCTCCGGCTCTTCCCCAGGCCCCCGACCCTGCTCTGACCCAGCCCCGCCTCTTCCATGCCCCAGCCTCCCCTGAAGATTGCAGCCAGGCCTGACCCTGTACTCACGGCATGGTAAGCAGAGCAGCCTGGGGCCCCAGGCCTCCGGGGGGAGTGGGGGGGGGGCTGTGTGGGGACCCAGACCTCCACGGGTGGGGAGGTGGGGGCTGGCCACTTCCTGCGGGAAGTGGAGTGATCCAGCCCCAGCCTGCTCCACTCCCCTGGCTCCTACGCTTGGGGGGGAAGGGGGGACCCACCCCCCAACACTCGCCAGTGGTGCGGCTGGGAGCCAGGGGAGCGGAGCAGGCTGGGGCCGGGTCACTTCACTTCCCACAGGAAGTGGCCAGCTCCTGTCCCCCACGGAGGCCTGGAGACAGCCCCCCCTCCCCTGCGGAGGCCTGGGGGGGCTGCGTAGGACACCAGAATAGCTAGGGATGACCCTGGCAAAATCTATCAAGAGTTCTTATTATCCTGAACTATATTAGGGACAAAAAATTCCTCAGAATGGCATTGATACAATACTAGATGGAAATGGTAGAACTAGCCATAATAATGCAGAAAAGGAAGAAGCGTTCAATAACATTTCTGTTCTGTATTTGGGAAAAAAAACATGTAGTCAGATCATACGATGATCATGTCATCTTCCATTCCAATAGTAACTCAGGATGAAGTTAAACTGCAGATACTGAAGGTAGACATTTTAAAATCAGGAGATCCAGATGACTTGCAGCCAAGAGTTTTAAAAGAGTTGGACAAGGACAATTAATGTTCATTTTTCAATAACTCTTGGAACACTGGGAAAATTCCAAAAGTCTGGAAGAAAGCTAATGTTGTGCCAATATGTAAAATGGGTAAACAAGACGACCTGGGTAATTATAGATCTATCAGCCTGACTTTGGCACTGGGCAGAATAACTGAAAGGCTGATAAGGAACTCAGTTAAAGAATTAGAAGAGATTAATATAATTAATGTCAATCAATATGGATTTATGGAAAATAGTTCCTGTCAAATTGGAAATCTTTTTCTGATGAGATTACAAATTTAGTTGATAAAGGTAAGAGCATTGATGTAATAAACTTCTGTAAGGCATTTGACTAGGTATGCCTGAAATTTTGATTAAAAATAGAATACAAAATTTACATGCACACATTAAATAGATTAAAAACTGACTGACAAGTCTCAAAATCTAATTGTAAATGGAGAATCATCATGGAGCAGATATATTTCTAGTGGCGTCCCACAGGGATCAGTTCTTGCCCTTGTGCTATATAACATTTTCATCAATAATCTGGAAAAAATTTGCAGATGACATAAAGATTGTAAGCGTGATACATAATGAAGAGGTCAGGACGACTACACAGAGTGATCCGGATCACTTGATAAACTGGGCACAAACAATGTGTGTTATAAATACTGTCAAATGTAAAGCCTAGCAACAAAGAATTTAGGCCATACTTACAGGATTAGGGACTCCATCCTGGGCAACAGTGACTGTGAAAATGACTTGGGAGTCACGGTGGATAATCAGCTAAACATGAGCTCCCAGTGTGATGTTCTTGCCAAAAGGGCTAACGAATTTCTTGGATGCATAAAGAGGGGAATATCAAGTATGAGTGGGGAGATTATATTACCTCTGTATTTGGCCCTGCTGCTACTACTACTAGAATATTGTCCAGTTCTGGTGTCCACAATTCAAGAAGAATGTTGGTACATTGGAGAGGGTTGACAGAAGAGTCATAAGAATGATTAAAGGATTGGAAAACATGCCTTATAATGACAGACACAAGGATCTCAATCCAATAAGCTTAACAAAGGCCAGACCTACAATAAAAAATTAGGTGAACCCAATTATGTCACTCGGGTATAAAAAAATCCTCACTCCTGAATGACGCAGTTAACCCCGGGTGTAGACAGCACCAGGTCAATGGGCCTACCACTGCCTCTCAGGAGATGGCTTAACTACAGCAACGGGAGAATATGTCAACCTTCTCTTTCACTATTTCTTCACTAGAAATGCTGCAGTGGCACATCCGCAGCATTGAAGCTATGCCGCTTTGCCATTTCTAGTGAAGACACAGCCAAAGAGAAGGTTAAGGGGTGACTTGATCACAGGCTGTAAGTACCTACATGGGTAATTGGGCTATTTGATAACGAGCACTTCGATTTAGCAGACAAACAGTACAACATGATCCAATGGCTAAAAGTTGAAACTAGTCAAATTCAGACTGGAAAGAGAGCGTGTGTTTTTAACAGTGAGCACTTAGCGACTGGAACAATTTACCAAGGATTGTGGTGGATTCTCTATCAATGGCAATCAAGACTGGATGTTTTTCTAAAAGATACTCTCTGGTTCAAACAAGAATTAATTCAGGGAAATCCTATGGCCTGTGTTACACAGGAGATCAGACTAGATGATGACTATGGTCCCTTCTGGCCTAATAACCTGTGAATCTACATTTGATGCAATAGGGATAGCCTGTGGGGGTTGCAAAGAATGGGGTGATATGGTGAAACGACTGGCTAGGAAAAAGATCTTTTCCACAGCATTCCGAATGAACCTGAGTAGGGTAAGACTGCATTTGTCAAGGCCAGCAAAAAGGATGTTGCCTTTATCAAGATGCAAGATGATGAAAACCAGCATGACAGTTTTAGCTGTGCAAATGCATAGGAAAGGCTGTGTCTTAGACATGATATGCAGAAATAATCAGCAAGGTATAGACAATGTCTGGATGTGAGGATCTACACAGAGGTCTGAGTTGAAGATGATACACATGTTATGGGCCTGAGTGACAGGCAAAAAGATCACTGTGGACAATACCACAAAACAATATAATGTTCACTGCTTTAGTAAGGACTTATGTAAAGGGAGCGCTTTCTACCAAATCACATCCTAGAACCATGTGAGGGTTTCTGTTCAAAGTGGTAAATAATCAGAAAACAAAGGGGAGAGTAACAAGAAGGCACATGATACTAAAGATATGTTTTGCACAGTTATTTTTAGTTTCAGAATTCATTTTCCCCTATGATAAATTATTCAAGACTACCTTCCCACATTCAACACATCACAAGTCATGTGTGGATTATGAAATATGCAAAACACAAATCAAACAATAATGTTCTTTTAAAATATTTTGGCATTACTGCAGTGTAACCAAAATCTACAATGGATATTTCTAAATGGTCCACAATCAAACCCCCATCCATCTACAATCCAGCTGATTACAACGTGGAAAAAAACACCACCTGAAGACTAAGTACTCTACAGTTTGATTCTTGTTTGATTTACACTTGACTTTTTTGAGACTTTTTTATTGAGACTTTTTTGGTAGATGAAAATGAAAGTGGAACTGTTCCAAGAAAAAACTATAATTAAAATGGTGAAAGTAGACAGGATTAATTTCTCTTCCATCATGATTCAGAATATGGAATAAATGAGGAAACGCTGTACTAACGACTTCTGCACTGTGACCTTGAAAACAACTCACTCTGCCCACCGTCAAATGACTCAACCATTTATATTACTAGCAATCAGTTACTAGTGTTAATTTCTATAATAGTAAGCTAAAAGAATCTAAAAACGGACACGTATGGTGTATTACAGCAGATTAAATTCAGCATTGACAAACTACATATGAAAATTTCATAAGCGCCTCGACTTCTCCCTCCTTCCAAGGAAAAGTAAAATCTACTTCATACATTTTGACCTATGAAATTTATAAAAGAGGATAGAGAACATTCAGTTGTCTCTTGAAGGCAATGTTAAATCTTCAGCTATTTCCAGGATGTTAACACAAGCTTTGTACACTGCCCAAAAAGTCGCGTTTAACAAACATGACTGGCAGAAGGCTCTATTGACCATTTTATATGTCTTCTTTGCCCTTTCTCAGCTGGTAAAATACCACTGTCTGGCAGGCTTTTCCTGTACTTTTTAGTATAATCTATGAGACATATATAAATGGAAACCATCCCCAGCAATGCAACACTATATTTACTGAATAAGGGAGTAGCATTAAGATTAATGGGAAGGAATTAAGACCCCAATGCAACAAAGCATGTAAGAACATGCATAACTTTAAACACTAAGTAGTGCCATTAACTTTAATGAGATTACTCATGTGCTTAAAGTTATAAACATGCTTAAGTACTTTTTGGATGGGGGCTTAAAATTAGTCTTAAGGATCAGGAAAGATTTCTTAACAGTAGGACCCTATTAGGTTGAGGAACCATCTCCCAAGGGAAGTAGTAGAAACCCTATTACTTGGGACATTCAAAACTAGCCTGGACAAACCATTAGTAAATGTGCTGCAGGAAATAACCCTGACCTAGAGCCTTCAAAATGACAGAAGTAATGTGATTTAGAGAAGTTAAAAGCACTTGTACAGCATGTCACCACACGCACAGTACATGACTCCTGTTGACTTTGATAGGCAGATTTAGACCCAATAAATTTGTTTCAATCTGTGCTGAGTTTCTGTTCTTCCAAAACATTACTCCTTTAAAAAAAACTTTAAAAATGCAAAGTATGCCATTACAATATATTATATAAATGCACAGAGGTCACAGTTAGTCACACAGTTGCTGTGGGAACCACAATTTTGGCATCCTGACTTGCAAGTGTTTACATTTTCAGCCATGATACTACAGGAACAATTTGCTTTGACTATTAAGATATTTTTACTATATATTTCAGGATAAACAGTGTTTTGATACGACAGTGACGGGCATTTTAGAAATTCTAAGACAGGTAGAAAAATATACTCCCTTAGTGTCAAAAATATAAATCAGTAAACCAGAATTTATTCAAAGAAACTCTAGATGGCGTGGGGGTGCATGCACCCGCATACTTGCCTTCTGTACAATTTGAGAATGGTGAACTTTTCCTGGTCTTGTGATGGGGAGAGTTTCTGTGCAAGTCAGGAGAATGGTCATGACAAACAGCGAGCTGTACATCTGCTGTACCACAGGGCAGAGAAATATAGAGTAACTCTCCCAAGAGGGTGCATCTAGTGACTCTGGTATGCACAGAAACACACACATTTATATCACATATGTGGTTATATAATCATCATATAAACACATATTTCAAATACCATAGCATGAAATCAAAATGATAAAAATTAACTTTAAACTATACTTGTGGCGTTAGCTCTTTGCCTAAATCTTTCTAACTAGAGAGAATTGTTGAGGCAGAGTTGCTCCCTGGGAACTGGCATTGATACTTTGGCTGACATTCCCGAAAGAGGCGACTAGTCTGCATGCTTCTTATGACCACCTCTTTTCCAGGACTGGTACATGTAATGTAAAATAAACAAGTTCCATAAAGAATATACTCAGCCACTGCATCATTGACTTTTGCAGATGAAAGTCAACCTGCAAGGCCCTGAAATCTGCTATGCAATGCTGAACTACCATACAATAGTCAAAAGAAAAAGAACAGAGGGAGACAAAAGCAAGGACCAAAAAACCCCAATGAGTAGCATAAACCAAAGGTATGATAGTGTAGGGATGCTGAAAGGTTTTATTGCCAATTGTTTCAGAAAAGCTGAATGATTCTCTTCTGGCTCTGTAAAACTCACAAGTAACATGGTCACCCCAAACTCATAGCAATAAAAATTTTATAGCAGCACACACTAATACAGAATCTTGCTTTCATTTTATATATATATGTATGTGCTTGGCATAATTCATTTTTTAAAAGAATTCTGACAGATATCAATGTTTCTTTTTAAGCTTTTTAGACTTTTATCTATTTAATTTTTTACAGTTGTGGGTAGTTATTGGGGGCAGACAATTATTTAATGACTGTAGATGTTGAGATTCAAAAAGTTAAAGCTTTATGAATGCTGTATAATTATCTGCAGCTCCAGCTCCACTAATGCCGGAATTGGCTATTTTAGCGCTGTAAATATGTGCTTTATGCAGCATTCTTTACCTACAATGCATTTTATACACATTAAGGTGGGACTTTCTTACTTTGTCTATCTGTAAATTTTGATTATTTCGACGGAAATATTTTTTCATCAGTTTGTGTGTGTATACAGTGACGCAATTTACAGATATTTACTGATAAATTTAATCCTTCCAAGCCTAAATATATGCAATATTCCGATGTATAAACACACTCTTCCTGAACATCAAAGGTCTCTGTAAAATCTACATCACTCTCTATAAAATACCCTGAGGCATACAGCACTATGTTCTGGCACATTAGCCCCTAAATATTATTCTCTTGTGTAATATAAGTTTAACTAGTTTTTTTATGGGGAGAGCCAGGAATTAGTGCACAGTCTGAAAGTCTGTCACTGATCACAAAAGAAAGAAATGCTATGGGCAAGAGGTACAGTATAGAGAAAGCAACAAAAGATTTAACTGCTGCTGAAACAGGTTACAATTATTTAAGGGAACTGAAGTTTCCATTCTTCTTAAAAGATGATGTGACAGTAAGATTACTGTATATCCAGATGTATGGATTACAGAAAGCATGTCTTGGATTCACAGTGATGAGCTGCATTTGTTATATGCACCTCTTGAGATCTCTCATTAGGCTGTGTTAACAAGTCATCCTGTCTTTAGGAACTGACCACAGTGTTCAAGTTAACTTGTGATGAGCTAAATTAAATAGCATTGTGTTGGCAAACAAAACCAAAAAAATCAAGAGGCATAAATCACCCCTGCAAGTATTTTTGATAAGGGGATGCTAGATCTGGTTGGAATATTGCTTATCTTTTAACCCTCTCTTACTGTATATTGGAGAAATTTAAAAGAAACTTCCTGAACATCTGTTAGACCTGCCTAACATAGTTATATGGGGAAATGTGCTTCTCACCATGAATACATTCTGAATTGTATTTAGAGTAAATTAAGTATTCAGAATAATGTAAGATTTTCATGTTAACTTAATATTCCCTTCACCACCTAGTGGTAAACACCTTCCTGAAACTCAGACATGATGTCTGACACTAACAATATATACAGCAGTGTTCTTCAACCTTTTTGGACTCAGGACCTACTTGTAAACCTTGATGGTCTGTCACAACCCAGTGCAAAAAACATCTGGCTTACTAAATATTTTTTACTCATTAAATGTAATATACACATTATCATAATAAGTAAGTACTAAATAAGCACATCAGGTGTACCATAGCAGCAGCTCCAGAGGATGTTGTGAAGGCCAAGACTATAAGAGGGTTCAAAAAGAACTCGATAAGTTCACTGAGGTCCATCAATGGCTATTTACAAAAGTATCTTCAAATTTAATTGTAATTATGACAACCTGCGGTAAGGCCTAAACTTATCATGATCTATTAACATCATTTAAATTAAATACAAAATAATATTAAACAGTACATGTTACTGCTGACATTTTAAATAAAAGTCAAAGAACTGAACTGGCGGAAGTTACTGGCTAACCAGCTGGAACCAGAGATTGTTGAAATGTTAAACCAGCTTTGACAGCGGTAGCTTCTTCTGTGGATGCAGAGAATATTTTCTTCATTTCACTTTATTCAACTAGTTCAATTTAATGACTAGTTCATTCAAAGTTAAACTAACTGGGAGTTGATAAAGCAGGAAAGCGTCTCTTCCTCTTACAATCTATGACTAAGAATTAGATGTGAGAAGTATTTATTAGTTCTAAAATCTTGAAGGACATGGTGACCGGCAACAATCGCTTCAATTCACTAAATACTGATTCTACTGCATTTAATAAATCAGTTAGTTTTAAATACAAAACATGTTTTGATAAACTTTTTTTAATGCATCCAGCACATTTAAGGTAGTTTTATTTAACTAAATTTTTTTTAAATGCTGGTTTTGCACATTTTTCATAGAATTCCAATTTCTATCCAAATAGAGCTTAACACAAAACATAAGTAAAACATAATAATCTAGTACATTAGAAAGACATCAGTCACCATTTTCTATTAATCTGAATAAATTTATTAAAGGAATTATATATCTTAAACATACATGCGTAGAGATACAGTGCACTGCCTGGACTAGCAAAAGTAGTAACAAATTTAGTGTAAAGACTGTTGTTAGTTGCAAGTCAACATGTTTTAATGGTTACCAACTCTTGAGAATCCACTTTTCTTTTGGAAAATAACTGCAAAGTACCAATGCAAAACAAGATTTAAATCAATCTTGTACAATCTATGATTCATTATGGAAGCAACTGTTGATCCAAGAGAAGCAAGATGATTCCTGTGGTCAGCTGCAGATGGAAGTTTTTTGGTGCTCTTGGGTGCTGTGGTTACTTAGATGTCTAAGTGAAGCACAGGGTATGAGATGACCCCCCAAAAGAGTGACCAATCTAACAATCTGAGGGCGATTACTTTGATGGTGAGGATTGTAACAGAGGAGGTGAGATTTCAAAGCACTTTTCCCTTCTTCCAGTATCACTTCCATCAAGTATCAATAGGCAATTTCTAAACTATTCCTTTTATGTCTTCTTATTGATCGAGCCACCAGCAGGAAAGCTGCCCCTTTTAAAGGGGTGAAGTAGTGTACCTTTTCACCACTGGTTGTGTAAAACAGTTGGAGAACACCAAGCAAAGCTACAGCCTGTTATCCACTCACATAGTAAGATGGTTCTATTGTAAACTGCACTCTGCACTGACTGAAAGCACCCATCAGTGATCCCGAGAGCTCAAAGAGACAATAATGAACATTACAGTAGTTAGTTATTGTTTGGTCTACTTACAGCCCCATTTTATAATGCCTCAGCCATCAGAGCTATTTTATGTGATGTCTTTTTCATGCATCAACTTTTTTATATATCAAAGCAAAAGCCAACACTAGGCAGTTTCTCCTGCAGCCTGTTTGATAATAAATGTTAACACTGAACCCTGGCTGTTATCAATCTTCATAAATGTGTCCATGATATGGCAAGCCTGTTCCACATTACAATGAGCCTGCCACTAATGCATGCACAGGAATGACCCAACGGCTTAATGGGTCTTCTAAATGGCTTGAAAAAGGGACCAATTTTACTGCGGAAGGAAGTTTCAAACAAAATTTGTTTTCCCTTTCCTTAAGTATATATGACAAAAAGATTTCACTTTACCTTTGGTCTATCCCTGTCTTGTTTGAGAAATGGTTATAACCTACTTTAATACTAATTCGCAAACATACAATAGAGACCCCAGGGAAACTGCATGTAGTATTCAGGCCTTTCTAATAAGAGAAACTTGTTATGAGGATTTAATTAGCTCCTTTTGGCAGATATCTACATGACTGAGGATGTTTTGTCTCCAAGTACAAGAAACAAATTTTGACAGAGATGACTAACTCACTTTTGAAAGTGTACAATCTATTAAATAACTCTCAATGGCTATGTGGGGCAAGAACCTTATTTATATGTAAGTAATATTTGGGAAGTAGTTGGAAACACTAATAGGGCAAACTGTTACTCGAGGTTATTGAGCAAAAAACCCCATGTGTATGGGGGGGGGTGGAGGGGCCCTTGTATGGTCTTGACAGCGTCTGTATTTTAAATTCCACAGGGTCCAAGGATAAGAATAATCTTACTTGCCTAAATGCTCTATGGTTTGTATGGTCCTGGATACATTAAGACTGCCTCTCTCTTTGTGCTATAGAGTGGCTGTAGATATCAGCTAAGACAGTCATGTTAAGAGCCTAAAAACTATTCACAGATCCTAAGGCCAGAAGGGGCCAAACTATGATCCTCTAGTCTCACCTGCACAACACAGGCCACAGGACTTTCCTGAAATAATTCCTGTTTAAAATGGTGGAGCATGGTAACAGACCTTTACAGTGATGAGTCCTCAGGTGTGGAACTCACTTCCCCTGACTGTCCATCAGAGCCTTATCTGTGGACCAAACAGATGGCTACTTGCAAAGACTTTTTACATGGGGGAAAATGTGAGGGGTCTGACATTTTTTTTTGCTTGAGGAAAGAAGAACCACTGAGCTGGAATCTTACTGGAATTGACTCAATCTGTAAATAATTGTTTATTGTTTTCACAGTATCTGCTGATTACCATATTTATATGAAGAGTAATAAATATACTAAATACATCTATTATACTGCATCAGGAACAATCTTATGGGGGGAATGGGAAGGAAGGAAGGAAGGATACATACACTGAAGCAAAGGAAGTACATTTCACTGTTCAATGTGAGCGGAGAAAGACGCATAGCAAAACAGTGCGGACAACGGGCAATCTACCTCACACAGTTGCATCAATGCACTTCAAACCAGACCTGCAACACCTCATAATCCTGGACTTTCTTTCCGTAGTGTATGCTACACAATGCAGCACTTTCTAAAGTATATTGTCTATCTTGATACATCATTGACAAAACAGTCCATCTCTTCAAGGTTAATGGCCAAGGACACAGCACTCAAGTGGTCTCCTTAAAGATGCACATGTTAAACTCCACTTCAGTTCAATAATTTTCTTCGGGTTGTAAGCCTTGGATTAGTACATATTTTGACTCTGTACTGCAGTAAGAGGGATGGGGAGGAAGAGAAGCATGTGAGAGGGTGAAGGAGCTTACATGGTTTTACATTGAAAGCTTTCTAGTTTCAGCTACAGATCCTTCCTGGGGAACATAGCATTTGCCCTTACAAATATACTGCTCTAGAAACAGGGTATGGGTCTAATTTCTGTCACAGAACAATTTTCAGCACTCATCTCTTCAGTGCTGGAAGCTGGGGTTCTGTTGTTAATATTTCCAGTCAACTATCTCTACATATATTTGATGGTCACCACTGTTAATGTCAGAATTCAATTTACTACAACTCAAACAAAACTTCTGAGGAAATTTCTGCTGAAAAATTAATGAGATGGCTTTTGTGTGTTCAGAAATTAGGCATGTATTTTAAAAATGGCAAATACTGTGGCTAGATTTAAAAATGGGTTAGGACATTTTATGACCAACAACAGCATTTGTAATTACATGTTAAAATAAGAGTTGTTGAAACACACACTTCACGGCTGCAGCAGTAATCACTAGATGAGTCAGAATGGATGTGAACATCAACAAGATCAGAAATAATTCAGTATGGCACATGCAGATAACTAGAAATAATGGGATAAAATTAAAGGGGAAATACAGACTGAACACCAGGAAAAACTTCCTGACAGCAACATGCATTAAGCTGTTAAATAGTCTGCTGAGACAAATGAATAAAGCTGAGGAGTTTTATAAAAGAGAGGTTACTTATTTTGGGTAAATGGAGTTCTTCTAGATGTGTGATCCCTATCTGTATTCTACGTGGGTATGCATGAACTCCACACACTTGAGACTGGAAGATTCTTGCCAAAGTAGTGTCCATTTGTAAGTGCCTGCACCCTTTCTCTCCTCAAGCTCCAAGCGGAGGGCATAAGGGACAGTGTGAACCGATTGCCTCTCCCATTCGTTCTCTACCATGAAACCAAGTGCGATCTGAAGCAGAGGGGCAGGAGGGCGGGTAGTGGAATACAGAAAGAGACCACACACCTCACAGAACTCTGATTATGGAAGGTAGGTAACCTCTCTTTCTTCTTCAAGGGCTGATCTCCATGTGTATTCCACTGAAGGCGACTGACAAGCAATTCTCATGAAAGAGGTGGATGCAAGGACCCTTGCGGTATTGAGGATTGAAAGATCACAGACCCAAAAGAATGCATCAGCTGAGGAAGTGTGCACCAGGGCATAGTGTCTTGTGAAGGAATGAATGGGACTCCATGTGGCTGCTTTGCATACGTCCACAAGAGGTACTTCTCCAAGCGCAGCTACTTAGGCAGCCTTTGCTCTGGTGGAGGGGGCCCTCACTCCATGTGGCAGAGGAGTCTGACAGCTGGCAAAAGAGGAAGATACACTCCGAAATCCAACTAGACAGTTGGTGACGAGATTACCAGCTCTTTCAGGCATTCTGCAAGGGCAAGAAAGAGTCTGCGTGACTTCCTAGAGGGTTTTGTTCCTTGAAGACAGAGTGCCAACGATCAATGCACATCCAAGGAATGGAGTCTCTGTTCCTCCTGTGTGGTATGAGGCTTCCAAAAAAAAAAATAATACAGGTACATTTATGGACTGATTTTTGTGGAAATCAGAGACTACTTTGGGGACAATTTTAGGGTGGAATCATAAGAAAACCTCATCATCATGGAATACTGTACACAGTGGGATGGCCATTAGGCGCTCAATTCAATGATGGCTACCAGGAAGGTAACTTTCATAACTAAATGGGATAACAAGCATGTTGCTAGTGGTTCAAAAGGTGGTTTAGTTAGTGTCAAAAGGACCACGTTAAGGTCCCAAGCTGGAACATCCGTTACTGGATGTGTGAAGATGAAAACAGTTGTTAATCAGAGAGTGGCAGACACTGATTGCTGCTACATGACCCTGTAGCGGGGTGGTTACCCACTCTGGCCCTGACAGGGCTGAGGAGAGCCCGGGGAGAGGGCTGGGGCTGTGGGGAAAAGCCCAGGCTGATTAAGGGAGCAGCCGCAGCTGTGGCCAGCTCTATCAGGCCCATCTGGCCCCTATAAAAGGCTGTGAGCCAGGAGCCCAGTCAGTCTGCCTCTGCCTGGAGAGGGAGAAGGGCTTGGCTGCAAGGTGCTGAGCAGGACACCTAGGTGGAATCTCCTTCCTTAGAAGTTTTTAAGGTCAGGCTTGACAAAGCCCTGGCTTGGATGATTTAGTTGGGGATTGGTCCTGCTTTGAGCAGGGGGTTGGACTAGATGACCTCCTGAGGTCCCTTCCAATCCTGATATTCCATGATTCTATGATTAGAGCAGGGCTAGAAAAGGGCCAGAGGAGCTGGGCGCTCCGGCCTCGAAAGCCTCAGGCTGCAGGCCTGACTACAGGCTGAATACGTGCAGGGTTCCAGAGGGGCAGCCCAAGGGTAAGCGGAGGCAGGAGGTCCAAAACCCCCTTGCCGGTGATGAGTGGTGTATACACTGCAGTCTGCCCCCGATATAAGACGCTAAGTGGGGACTGGCAGTAGCTCAGACTGAGGTGAGGTGGGGTTAGAGGGTGGGGTTTCCCCGGGTCAGGAGACCCAGAACCCAAGAGTGTGGGGGTACTGCCCGGGGGCAGCACCCCAGAGAAAGGGGCACCGGGTCCTGGGAAGGACACAGGGGCCGGCGGTAAGGCAGATCACCGGCCTGCAGAGGGCGCTCCAGGGCTGCACAAACTAATTCCCAATGACTACCAGCAGGAGGTGCTGCAGGGGTGAACTGAACCTTTACAGACCCCGAAGTGAGCGAAGGGAATGATCAAAGGATTTCAAGGTAAGCAGATGGTCTAAGATGGTAAGGACAGTTGAAGAAGAATGGAGAACCAAAATTGTTGTGGCCACCTGGGAGTGATGAGAATGATCACCATTGTGTCCTGCTGGATCTTTCTGAGAACCCTCGCTAAGAGTAGGATGGGAGGAAAGGCATACATCAGACTTCCTGACCATGAGATTGAGGGCATCTCTTCTGGAGTTTGCTCCCTGAAGAAGTTTATTGTTCACTTCTTGTTATCCCAAATATGTCCAGAGATGGGGGTCCTCACTGTTGGAATATGTTGCTTACCATTGAGCTGTGAATCTCCCATTAATGATCTGTTGAGAAATGACAGCTGAGATGTTGTGGCTCACAGGGAAGTGTACTGCTGATAGTGTAATAAGATGACACATATACCAATTTCACAGCTGAACTACATATACACAAGGGGATGTAGATCTTGCTTCCCCCGCTCCTTGATACAGAATAAAATTGTAATATTGTCCGTCACCTGGACATAATGGGACTGCATAAATGGTAGGAATCTTTTGCAGGCCTCCTGAACTGCTCTCAATTCCAGAAGATTTATCTGCATTCTTGATACATGAGAGCCATGTACCTGGGCTTGTGCGTTTGTCTAGATGCACTCCCCAACCTAACAGAGAAGCATCCATGATTGAGGCCTTCTGAGGAGGTGGGAAGAGTCTTACACCAAACTGGAGAGTCTTGCACCAAACTGGAGAGTCCCATGACCTGTGAGGATTTGTAACTAACTTGTCCACACTCTACTTGCTTGGCGCACAAACTGTGCAAAGCCACGCTTGCAGGCATTAGACGCCATGTGTCTATTCACCTATTCGACATTGGTGAGGCCTCATCTGGAGTACTGTGTCCAGTTTTGGGCCCCACACTACAAGAAGGATGTGGATAAATTGGAAAGAGTCCAGTGAAGGGCAACAAAAATGATTAGGGGTCTGGAACACATGACGTATGAGGAGAGGCTAAGGGAACTGGGATTGTTTAGTCTGCAGAAGAGAAGAATGAGGGGGGATTTGATAGCTGCTTTCAACTACCTGAGAGGTGGTTCCAGAGAGGATGGTTCTACACTATTCTCAGTGGTGGAAGAGGACAGGACAAGGAGTAATGGTCTCAAGTTGCAGTGGGGGAGGTTTAGGTTGGATATTAGGAAAAACTTTTTCACTAGGAGGGTGGTGAAACACTGGAATGCGTTGCCTAGGGAGGTGGTGGAATCTCCTTCCTTAGAAGTTTTTAAGGTCAGGCTTGACAAAGCCCTGGCTGGGATGATTTAATTGGGGATTGGTCCTCCTTTTGAGCAGGGGGTTGGACTAGATGACCTCCTGAGGTCCCTTCCAACCCTGATATTCTATGATTCTATGTGCAGGAGGATGAGGTATGTCTGAACTGATGTTTGTGGTCTCTGTCTGAGCTGATTGATCAGAATGTTCATGGACTGGAACCTCCTCTGTAGGAAGGTAAGCTCTATCTCACAGTCTGTGTTGGAGCAAAGGTGGACTTTTCTATATTTATGTAGATTTCTAGTGCTGTTAGGAGAGTAAGGATGAAGTTAATGACATTACTTCCCAACGAGACCTGTCGGTCAGAAGCCAATCATCCAGGTATGGAAAGACTACTGAATTGAGACGAGATTCTTGATGCTAGAGTGACCATTCTGAATCTGAACTTCTGCATAAAGATATTGAGGTGGTGGTGGTCTAAGATGGATCTCCATCCTCTGTTTTCTTGGGGAAACATTTGGATTGGAATCCTTTTCCCCAGTGCTGAGGTGATACATGCTCTATCACCCCTTGTTAAAGTGGTATTCTTTTGTGAAAGTGGTCCCTGAAAGGGGATAGGGAAGGGTGTTTGTGGAGGGGGAAGGGATAAGAACTCTATGGTGCATCCAAAATGAATGACACCAAGGACTCATCAGTTTGTTAAAATTGTTTACCATCAAAGGAAAATGTGGGCTAGCCAGCCACCAAATCAAATCTTGGAGGAGGGAGAACATGGTCTCCAGGTCAGTTCACAGCTCTGGGAGGTCCCATCAAAAGTACTTCTTGCCTGGTGGTTGAGGATGGAAAGAGGAAAGAGGACTATTCTGCTTGGACCTTTGCAACCTGTCTCTTTCATGGTGTTTCATACCCTCTTTGATGGAAGAATGGTTGAGCTTGTGGTCTAGGTTTATATGGCTGCTTGCTGTATTTTCTCCTGGCAGCTGTGTGTAAATAGACAGAGACTGGAGGGTTGCCCATGAGTCTTAACGAGTGTAAGGATTTGTCAGTCTTTTTGCTGAATAAGTTGTCCCCTTCAAAAGGCAGGACCTCCACGGTTGCCTGTTCTTCTCTGGGGAACCCTGAGGAGTGAAGCCAGGATTCCCACTGCATCATAATAGCAGTTGCCATTGATGGTGATGCTGAAGAAGGAATATGATATATCCAACAGGACTGCCGGATCCAGTTCTACTACTTCTTCCATGGGTTCCAGAAGGAGCTCGGGCTGGTCTCTGGGAGGAGAGGAATAATGACTCCCTACAGGACCATACTAACTCTGTGTAATGTATATACAGTTTCCATGGTCCCCAATATGGCTAATGGGAAGGGTCCATCATGGGCTGTGGTGGTCCCCAAAGTACCGATGGTCGCAGGGAGGTTATACTGCTCTACAGTGTGGTGGAGGAACCCAAGAGGTACTAGATTTTGCATCTGGCCTAATCTCCCTGGGTGGTGGCTATGATGGTCTTTCCTTAATGCTGGAAGTTTCTGATGATAACGTAGGGTCCAATTCTAATGGTGGTGCCCTTGGTACCATCAATATCTTGCTGGTAGATGAGAGCGGCAAAGAGTCTTTCTCTTCATAGTAATCCTGCACCAATAGTATCAAAATCTCTCTGGTGAGGAACAGTTCTGAAAGGAAGGGAGAGTATGGATCAGACTGGACCATATCCTCAGTTGCAATATACCTCTCCCCAGATAGGAGGGGTGAAGGCTTTTGTCTCCCCATACCAACAGAGCTGGTATAGGAAGTCCATTGGAAGATTTATCTTCTGAGTGCAAGTGTGACAGTATCATTACTGCTCACTTTTTGAGCGATTTCTTTGCTGGTTCTGCTGGTAGCAGAAGTCTGGGCTTGCGGTGCTTTTTTTTTTTTTTTTTTTGCTTGATACTGCTGGTGAGGTGATAGCTGCTGGTACAGGCACCAAAGTGATCTTAGTCTTCCGAGCCTGAGAATCATGCTTTGGGTCCAGCACATTATGATTCAGTTGACTTAGAGTTAATCTTTTTAGAAAAGGATTTGAAGGGGGATTTATCTCTAGAATGCAGACAGTGCCTCTCTTGAGTAGAAGTGATGGTACTAGAGGGCACGCTTCTCAATAACTCTGCCCCATGCACAGGGGTCAGACTGAGGTCTCATCTCTTGCTCCACAAGGTATTATCTGAGTGTCAACTCTCATGCTTGATGGGGCCAGCATGTGAAGGAACAGCAAATTCTGGACTTGCCAGAAACGTGGGCCTCTCCCAAGCAGTACAAGCACATCTGGTTGTTGCTACTGACCGGGAAGGGTCTTGGGCAGAAGACGAAGTCCTTGAATCCTGGTATTTTGGGTACAGCTCTATGTCCATGTCAGGAAAAAGGAAGGGGAGGGACACCAAAAGAAGAAAAAATGGACTAACTAATTATACTAAAAGGACAAACAATCTAGTAAGAAATATTTTTTAAACTATTTGCAGTTAAGTCGAAGGAAGAGTTCTGAGGACACTGGAGTGTTCTGTCTCAGACCACGTGGCGGTAAGAAGGAACTGGAGAGGCCGTCAGGCTGCATTGTCCCCTATACACTCAATTTTGAGCACAAGGAAAGAAAGCAGAACAATGGACACTACTAGCAGGCATCTTCCAGTCCCTTGTACATGGAGAGCATATGTACCCTCAGTGGAACAGAAACAGGGACCAGCTAGTGAAGAACTAAAATAAAACAGTAGTAACAGTACTGCGGGGAATAAGCCTGCAATGGCAGGGAGATGGGCTGGAAGAACTAATAGTTCTTTTCCACATCTACTATAGTTATCCCCTTCCTCCAAAAAATATGATATGGTGCAGTTGGCTTTGTATATTAAGAACAGTTTTCTTTTGAAGCATTAGATATAGATCTTTGCCAGAAATAGGATTTTGGACTTGATGGACCTAGACCCAACCTGCTATGGCAAGGCAAATGTAATAGTCTGTGTGTGTGCATGCAGGCATGCACTCATGCAAGTAGCCAGAGTCTGGCAACCTGGAATGTACTGAACACTGACTGGTAAAACTAAATTTAAGAGGATGTCTACAATTGAAACTCACTGTCAAATTCAAGATGGAAAGAATAAGACATGTTAAGAGAGATAACATTCATAACTGGTTACACACTGCCTCGGATTTATTACATGTTTTTGAGCAAGGTTTCTGGATCTAATCATAAGGGAATAAATATGGTGTGCCTGACTTTGTTTAAAAAAAAAAAAGAGAGAGAAGTTTAAGTTTACATCAGATTAGCGGTGCTGTCATGCTGCTCCCCTACTCAAAGCAGCGTGGGCAGCATAGCACACCAGCAATATTCAGTTCCAACAGAGAAGACATAACCAAAAGAAGAAGTGGTGTGTGGGACAGGGAAACAATACATTACTGCATGATCTGTATCACACTGCATGTTAGGAACATAGGAACTGCCATACCAGATCAAACTCTAGTTTCATCTAGTTCAATAGCCACAGCAACCAGTACCAGATGCTTCAGAGAAAACAACAAGCAGATATGGAGTAATCTGCAGTAGGCAGATATGGAGTACTTTGCCCCCCATGTTAGGTCTCATTTTATCTGTAAGAGTTAGAGATTGCCTTAAGCCTAGAAGCACAAGATTTAATATCCCTTTCAAAATTTTGTAATAATGACAACTCTGGATAGAGAGGGAGAACAGAAGTTCACTATCTGCTTTCTCTAGAGCATTCATTATTTTATGTACTTTTATCATGTCCCCTCTTATTTGTCTCCTTTCTAAGGTAAACAATCCCAGTTTTCTCAATCTCTCTTCAGTTGAATAGGAAAGGATGAAAAGCAGCAAATGTTAATTGACAACATTAGTATTCTGTATACTAAGCAGGAACAAAGACGGCTAGAATAACTCACACGCACCCGCGACAAGCAGCAGCAGAACGTAAGGTTCAGGGACTATTCTGATAATATCCCTTGAAATGTAATACAATCACAACACTAGGTTTACTTTTGAGAGAAGGTAAGCTAGTGATTTGAACAACAAATGGGACCCACCAATTCCTGAACTCTAGTTGCAAGTCTGATACAGACCCTCCCTCTGTGGTCTCAGGCAAGTCACTTAACCCCTAGTGCATCTGTGTTCCCTTGTGCTGGGCACTGTTTGTTAAGCACCTTTAACAGAAGGAGTACAATATAAATTCGAAGCATTATCATCAGGGCTTCACATATTTCATAGACCCCTAGGGTTAGAAGGGACCACAATGGTTATCTAGTCTAACCCCCTGCCAAGATGCAGATTTGTTGTGTCTAAACCATCCAAGTCAGATGGCCATCCAGACTCCTTTTAAAAACCTCCTGTGAAGGAGCTTCCATGACCTCCATAGGCAGTCTGTTCCATTGTCCTATGGTTCTGACAATTAGGAAATTTTTTCCTGATATATTATTTAAATCTGCTATGCTGTAATTTGAACCCATTGCCTCTTGTCCTGCCCTATGTGGCAAAAGAGAACAACTTTTCTCCATCTTTTTTTATGGCAGCCTTTAAAGTATTTGAAGGCTGCAATCATGTTTCTCCCCCGACCCCAATCTTCTCATTTTCCAAACTAAACATACCCGGTTCCTTCAGCCTTTGCTCATCTGGCTTGCATTCCATCCCTTTAAGCCTCTTTCTCACTCACTTCTGGATCCTCTCCAGATTTTCTACATCCTTTCTATACATTGGTGACCAAAACCGGACATAGTACTCCAGCTGAGGCCTAACCATCGCCAAGTAGAGCAGTACTATCACCTCCCATGATTTACATGCAATGCCACTATTAATGAAACCTCAAACTGTATTTGCAAAAAGAAAAGGAGTACTTGTGACACCTTAGAGACTAACCAATTTATTTGAGCATAAGCTTTCGTGAGCTACAGCTCACTTCATCGGATGCATACTGTGGAAACTGCAGAAAACATTATATACACAGAGACCATGTGTATGGTATGCTGGGAGGAGGTATTGTTTCATGGTCTCTGTGTATATAATGTCTTCTGCAGTTTCCACAGTATGCATCCGATGAAGTGAGCTGTAGCTCACGAAAGCTTATGCTCAAATAAATTGGTTAGTCTCTAAGGTGCCACAAGTACTCATTTTCTTTTTGCAAATACAGACTAACACGGCTGTTACTCTGAAATTGTATTTGCTTTTTTTGCAATAGCATAGCACTGATAACTGTTGTTAAGGTTGTCATCCACCACCACTCCCAGACCCTTCTGAGCAGTGCTGCTGCCAAGCAAGTTAGCCCCCATTCTGTATTTGTGCGTTTGGTTTTTCCTCCCTAAGTATAGCACCTTAAATTTGTCTTTGTTGAATTTCATTTTGTAGTCTATAGCCCAGATGATCCCTTCTAATTTTTTACGCTATCTTGCAAATCTGATCAGTGTGCTCTCTATTCCTACATCCAGGTCATTAATAAAGATGTTAATATATCACTGGACCCAAAACAGATCCCTGTGGAACTCCACTTAAGACCCCCTTCCAATCTGACATCATTCCATTAATAGCTACTCTTTGTTTTCAGTTGTTTAATTATGTATCCACTTAATGGTAGTTCTGCTGAGCCTGCATTTCTCCAGTTTACTTATCAGAATGTCATGTGGGACTGTGTCAAAAGCCTTGCTAAAGTCCAGGTACATAATGTCCACTTCATTCCCCCATCCACCAAACCAGCTATACCCTGTCCTCCAGAATATTCGCAAACTGAACTTTTTTATAATTTTTAAATTTTTCTCTGGTAGCTTCCCAGGGATCAAGGTCAGGCTGACTGGTCTATAGTTCCCCAGCCCCTCCTTTCCCCCCTTTTTAAAAATGGGCACTACATTAGCCCTCCTCCAGTCTTCCAGCACCTCTACTGTCATGCATGGGTTTGCATATATTATCGCCAGTGATTCTACGGCTCCATTATTCACCTCTTCCCAACTGCTCGTTGAAGAATTTTGTTGCATTTAACCAATGAACAAGTGAACTGAGTGTTCACTGACAGTGCTGTCTTCCTGAGTCTGCAGACAGAATGAAATAACAGCTCAGACGTGAATTTTCCTGTTCATTTCAATGGGTTGTTAATACTGAAATCTAAAGATGACGATCCCAAACTACTTCCCCACACCTCCACAGGTTCTAAAAGTCCCAACAGTTTCCAGGCCAGTTGCTAATCCCTCCAGCATCACCCCCACCCTCCAGCTACCTACAAGGCAGTTGTATTGTCAGTACAAACATCTGCAACATACTTAAAAATGAAAATGTGGGGACAACATAAACTAACTTGAATTTAGTTTCAAAATTAATAACACCAGAACTATTGTTCTGGTTGTATTATACATTTTCCTAATTTAAAAATTTAAATGAAGCTGCCACAGAATTTTCAGTCTGCTGCCCCAGAGTGTCTTGCTGAAGAATCTAGGGCTAGATTGCCAAAGAGTATTCAGCACTTGGTTATTAACTAAGGTCCATCAGTGGGTTTCCTATGGCACTTTGAATTCCAGAGTCCATTGTGTTTCCATATGGACACACAAAGGTGCACTGCACTTAAAAATGAACCTATGCTCAGAAAAGTAGCTGCTTAAAATGACACGTTCCCCTCCCCCTGGGTAACTTCGAATCACATCAGGTTCCTACAGTGAAAAAACAATTCCTCACTCCAATTAATCCTACAGAACTCACACAGTTAAGGGAGATTCTATTTTGAGCTAGATTCTATTTTGCTTCATGCATCATCAACATAACTACCAGATGCTAAATTCTACCTAGTGAATCTTTATGACTGGTGATGATGGAACAGGCAGAAAGAACTCAGCTTGATTTGCAGGTCACATATGGAACTTGTAATGCTGGTAATTAAAAAAAAAAAACAACCCAAACCCCAAACAAAATCCCCCCTACCAAAACAAGAAAATCTAAACAACTTTTGACTTATGACCTAGTTCAATTTGAACTAGAAGCCAGTGAGGGAACCTAAATACTACATGGATCCTCACAATACTATTTTTTACAAAATCCATTTTCTGAATATAACAGCACTTTGCAATAAAGTGAGTATTTGGTGTTAGCTGTTTCCAAACTGTTTAATGCACACTTCTGTTTGACAATGGTGATTGCACTTAGCTGGATTCTATACAGAGTGACTGCAGTCTATTTTCTTCACTCATTTTGCAGCTCAAGTATTAGATCAACACTACTGCAAAAAACGAAAAGAACTGGTTAATTACGACTAGCAGCAAATGAGCTATAATGGAGGTGTTATGAATGTAAATCAGTGACGCCTGATGCAGCAACAGCAGCATCTGTGCATGCAGCTTGCAAAGTAATGAGATTGTGATGATGTACTGGCATCCTGCTTTGATCACTTCATCTTGTTCAAGAGCTCTGCTGGGAAAACAAAGGTTAGTGGACTGACCTCCCTTCCTGCAGCTTGCACATGCACAAATAATATTAGCAATTGATCAAGGACTGATTTCTTTCCAACCCCTTTTCAGAACGGATGGTTTCATAGTTGGAGGCCATGGGTAAACAGATAGCACAAACTCCTACAATATGAAGTGTCATGTTCTAACATGTTGAGGTAATTGGCAATTCATTCTTCACCCTGTAACCAGAAACAGGTGTATGCTACTTTAAAAAAACATACCATCAACTGTGCAAAATGTGTTCCCTCTCATGCAAACAGGTTTGCTGGTACGTGCTCAAATGCGGGGGCAGTCAGATTTGTAGATTTTCAATCTACAGATGGCTCAGATGCAATAAAAAAAAGAATTTGTAAATCTTAGCAACACAAGATTAAAGAAACAGAACAAATGCATCAAAAAAGACTGCATTTTTTAGCCTCCCTTTGTTTTAATACTGTAATTGGGAAAGAGTTAACTTGTGTTTATGTTAATTCCCAACAAAGCATGTTTAACACATTTAAACAAGAGGCTTTAGTCTTGAAAGGGATTGTGAAGCCAGATGCATCACTGCCGAGTTTATTTGCCAGCTACACTAAGAACCAGCAGTTCATACTGGTTGTGGGTCACTCAAGAAACTGCAGCCAGCAGCAAGAGCAGCCCTTAATGAGCACATCTATCAATTTTCAGGGGACTTGGTTGATTACCATTACACAAAAATAAGTACCATGCCAATTTAACTGTTGGCTACTGAAGCGTGAAGGAAGTGTTTCACTCACTTGATTTCATAAGGAAGTCTATAAAATTACTTAACGTGTCCATGTGAGGAGATATCGGAGGCTGGAGCCATTTTAACACAAGTGTGTGTCCATCCACGTTAACGTGTGATGATGGGAAAAGATTCAAGCTGCACTAGTACATTATCTAAATAGATGTCTTCTTCCTATGCTCATTTTGAAGGGTTATTCCATCAAATTACCTTCCAGAAAAATCTGTATTTTTCCTATTTTAATGAAATCATTAAGTTAATGTCAACAAAAAGAAGTTTCTAACTACTGACTTGTTCAAGTCTTAAAGAAAAGCTTTTTTAAAATCTCACATGCAAATGCCAAGCTAAGTGAAAAACTGGTGATTACTTGAGGGGAGCATCTTTAATTTACCTAAGGTTTATACAAGGGGAAGGAGAAAAAGGCATACAAGACATGGCTTAGTTCTCTTAATGAACAGGTTTATTATAGTACTGGTTTAAAAAATGAATAAATAGGTGAGTAGACCTACCATAAACCCACTGAAACCTTATTTGTTGGTCTACAGACATAGTTCTCAACACTCAAGTTATATTTGTTGAGCATCTCAACAAAATACTTAACATTTACATGCAAACTAACATGATTCTGTGCTTAAATTACAGCACATGAAGAAATCACAGATTCTTTTCTAAAATCCTCCGCTTCCACTTCATTCAGAATGAATCTACTTCTACCTAAAATGTACATAATTAATATTTCATACAGCTTTGTTGGGTATTCTACATTCCTAATGGATTGTATTGATCAGAGCAAGAAAGTTGAATGTCTATACTGCTGTAGAAGAAACTAAAATTGTCATAGATGAAGTGATCATTGTTTCATAGGTTTAATATGTTGAGTGGAGCTTCTGCAAAGCAGAGGCAACAAATAATGTTTCGGACTCAGACATGTTGAAACTCTGTTCAAATTGTGTCCCTATAGACATCATACACAGACTACATAATACCACTTAAACTCAGGTCTACCATGCTGACCAATATTGTATCATTGTTTCGTTGTTTACCAGGGCCTGCCGGAGGGTTTTGATGCCGTAGGCGAACTATGACTTTGGCATCCCCACCGCCTCCCCCCTGCACATTCAATGTAGAGAAAAATGAGACGTCTAGAATGAACTTTTAAATTATTTACTTGGCATTGGAAATGAACAATGTAAACATAAAAATAGATTTTTTTTTTACACTTTTCATTAATACTAACACAATTATTCTGTATAAAAAAATTACCTTCCGTCTAATTTGGCACCCCTTAAAGCCTGGCGCCCCTGGTGACCGCCTAGTTTGCCTATATGGTCGGGCCAGCGCTATTGCAGACATGCCATCTGTCAGCATCCATCTGCTGTCTCTTGGCTTTTACTTAAATTGCAAGCTCTTTGCAGCAGTGACTGTCTTTTTGTTCTGTGTTTGTACAGTGCCTGGCAAACTGGGATCCAGTGCATGACTAGGGCTCTTAAGCACTACAGTAAGGCAAACAACAACAACACTGTGCATTCCCTCTAGCATAACTTGTTATCCAAACAACAAGAGTCCCTCATTCATGATGTGTAGGTTGTGCTATAAATCGTGCCATGTTCCCCCCTAAGGTTCCCACTGGGGCTGAACATGATTTCAGTATGGAATTATTTTCAGAACACTGAAATCCAGAATTTAATTGCAACTTTTAGTCCTGAGGGAATTCTGCACCAAAACATTAAAAATTGTGCATATTTTATTTGTCAAAGTAACATAATATAATCAGGTTTCAGAGTAACAGCCGTGTTAGTCTGTATTCGCAAAAAGAAAAGGAGTACTTGTGGCACCTTAGAGACTAACCAATTTATTTGAGCATGAGCTTTCCGTTTTCAAATATTTTGGTAATTTATTACAAAATACTTGTCAGCAAGTATGTCTGTAATAATACAGACAACAAAAAAAGATTCAGGAACTGTTTTTTGACAAATAGATTCCTTAGTAGGCATATTAGCACATCCATATGGCTCCACAGCGAGGGACAGAGTCTTGCATGCATACACACCCAGCCCTGCCCCCGTGATCCAGGTGTAGGGCAGGCAGGCTCAACCCAGCAGGATACAAGTGTGCAGGGGCTTATTGTAGGGAGATCCAGGTGTGGGATGAGAGGGTTCTGTGTGGGGCAGTCTGGGTGCTGGTGGCTCAGTAGGGGGTCTGGGGGCAGGGGGGAATCTGGATGCATGGGGGCTCATTGGGGAGTTCTGTGGGGTGGTCCAGGTGAAGGTGGTAGACTCAGCAGGGGTGGTCTGGGTGTGGGGGAGATGGGGCTCGGCAGGGGAGTCTAGGTGCAGGGTGCTCAGCAGCAGGGGTTTGGGTGCTGGAGAAGTGGGGCTTTCAGGGGGGGGTCTGGGTGCAGCTGGTTGGGACTCAGTGCAGTGGGGGTCCAGGTGCAGGAGGCTCGGCGGGGTTGGTCTGGGTGCGGAGATGGGTGTCCAAATGCCGGGGGTGAGGCTCAGCGGGAGGGGAGGAGGGTCTGGGTGTGTGTGGGGTCTGGATGCATGGGGGTTGGGCAGATTGGGGGACAGCTCCTCATACAGTGACCTCTCCCCCCATGGCTGGGGAGCAGTAGGAGGTAGGAAGTGGGGGGTGGTGGGGGTGCGGACCTTCCTGCAGCTGAAGGAGGTTCCAGGGGATGGGTCTGACCTCGCCCTGGGAGCAGCCCATGCAGGGAAAGAGGAAGTGCTGTCCCCACCCAGCTCAGCTGGGACTAGCAGCTGGAGCCCAGCACAGGGTAGGAACCACCGGCTGTGGTGTCCCCAGCCCTGCCTCCCGATGCAGTGATTTACATCTCCCCCGGTTGCTCTCGAGCCCGAAACAGACATGTGTTCCTCCCTCCACCCCCGACCACTGCTTGGGAGGGGTGCATGAATCAGTTTTTCTGCAGAGAAAGAATAAAATCTGTGGGGGACATTAATTCTCCACTTGCGCAGTGATGCCGAATTCCCTCAGGAGTAAACTTTGCCACTAACTTATTGAATAACCTGGAGTGAGTCCAACCTCTGTGCCTCAGTGTTGGAAAATTAAATGTCATGTAAAAATAATGTAAAATGTGCATGCTACAATTTACCCTTAGACATACTGTGAGGATTACTTAATATTTGCACGGCACTTACACATGTGGGGTTTTAAGAATAGTATTGTCTAATATTTTACCAGGGGCAAGTAAAAATAAAATGACTGAGTGCTAATACAGCACTAATAAGTTCCGTGCTACCTTTATAAGAGGAAGATGCTAGTTACCTCAATTTTTTTTTTTTAGATTCCAATGACCTCTGCCAAGCAGGGCTTCTAAAGAAGTCAGTGGGAGTTCAGCTCAGTGAAGGGCTGCAGAATCTGGCCCACTGTTTCCAAATATGTTTCAGTTTTCAGTTATTCAAAGACACTATGTGGTATTTTTGTTGGGATTCAGTAAATACTACATATTATTTTAAAAGTGAATTAATGCTCATGAAAGGTGAAAGCATGGAAGATTGAAGCTATTTATCCATAAAATGTGTCTAAACACAGGCAACAGCGCAAGCTATCTAGGTATTGCGATGAGCTCCCCATCTATGGAGTCTATAAGTTCATCAAGAAGACTACTGAATTCATCTTCATAAAACCCTTGTAAAACCCATTTTTCAGATGGGGACGCTGAGGTACAGGATGATTAAGTGACTCACCCAAGATTACACTGGTGATAGAGCAGGGAACTAAACCCAGATCTCCTCAGACCCTGTCCAGTGCTTCAACCACAAGACCATCCTTTCTCTCTGCACTGCACTTTTAAAGTACAGAAAGTTAACACCATTGCTTTAGGATCGGGCAATAATATTTCAAGGTCTGTTTTTTTCCTTGTTCATTTAGACAAAGGACAAGTTGACAATAACCTCTTCCTAAACTTTTACTGTAGTACTTTCTTTAGGTCAACAAGTTAAGTAAAGATGATTCAATAAATTGAGCGTATCTCCTTCCTCACGTATGTACAATTGACCATAAATGATCAAAAGCAATCTGTGCTCCTAAATTCACTTTCCAGACAGGGACCTGAAAGTGTTTTACAAACAT
The DNA here is from genome assembly GCF_965152235.1 of Eretmochelys imbricata. Lineage (NCBI taxonomy): Eukaryota > Metazoa > Chordata > Testudines > Cheloniidae > Eretmochelys > Eretmochelys imbricata. Next base: position 352,426,983 of record NC_135572.1, read on the forward strand.
GAATAAATTAAATTTCACAGCACACTAGTTGCCAGTTGGAGGAATACCTCATTATTATCCTCTGCCACGCCCTCTGGTTCTCCCATCCAATTCTGGATCCAAAGTTCTAAGCTTCAAGGCCCTGAACAGGCAGATGCCTGGCTATCATATATATATATATATATCATGTCTCCCATCAGAGCTGTGGAAGTTATCTAGGATCAGGTGAAACTATCAGGTCCCACATAGAAAGAATATTTAGAGGAAGGTTCTAAACTAGCCACTACAGTGAACTCACTGTGAAAAGAGATCAGAATAAGCTGAGAGGTCTTACTAAAAACATTGTGCATTCCCTCTAGCATAAAGTTAGATCAATCACAAGAGCCAACTCTTCACAGAGGCAATCCCCACAACTGTAGGGCTCAACAACATACAGGCAACCTCACAGTGAGCGGAGAAAAACAAACAAAATCCACCAGTAACATCCATCAGTAGGCCAAACTGAGTGGTACATAGAGGCCTCTATGGCCACATCTACCCTACACACCACTGGGGGCAGCATATAGTGTATGTATAGCTACATGCTGCAGTGAAAGCAACACACCCTTTTCCCCTGCTGGAATCTTTCCCTGAAGCAGGGGAAGGGTTTAGCAGCAGAGTTGGTGGAGCCTTTCCCTGCTGCACCCCCAGCTGCCGGAGTCTTTCCCTGCTGCGGGGAAGGGCTCCAGCAATGGAGAGCTGCCCGAGCCTTTCCCCATTGTGGAAGTCGTTCCCTGAGATGAAGAGAGGCTCCACAGTGGGGAGCTGCCCAAGCCTTTCCTTGCCACCTCCCCCCTGCAAGCGCCATTCCCCGCTTGGGGAGTCTTTTAATGAGACAGGAAAAGGCTCCAGAAGCAGGGAGGCAGAGGGACACTGTAAAAAATAGCAGCGTAGACAGGGAGGCACTGCTTAGGCAAATAGAGAGAAAGTGTAGGGAATGGACTCTCGGACATACCCACCCCCTTCAGGTATGCCTTTACTCTACTTGTCTGAGACACTGCTATTTAGATTTGTGCTGGGGGCTATGAGGTTATGCTCTCTATATGCCACTGAAAAAAACTGTGCAATGTACACATACCTATGGCTAAAAACTATCTGTGTACCTTCATTTTATACTGGTGTCTAGATGTCGGAGTGTTTGGCACTCTATAAACAGAGACAGAAAAACAGTGTTACAAAGCAGGAGGCCCAGAATTTGGCTCCCTCAAAGGCATTGGGAGTTTTGGAGCACTGAAGTGACATTCTTCGTTCCTGGAAAGAGGCTTACCTTTGTTTTGCTCTGCAGCAACACCACCTGGACAGTCCACAACAGCGTGACCTAATTCCCAGAGGCCACCTGGATTTCATCACTACCTCACAGCTTGCATTTCCTGGCAAAGTCCCCCAACGACTATGGAAAAGTTCTCTCCAAAACAGCAGCAGTACTAGCAAGGTAGTTTTGTGGCATGGGTTGAAATGGAACCGGTGAGGGGCAATGATACAGTTTGTAAAAATGCACTAATGCACAGCTGTTAAAGCTGAAATCCACCAAATGAAGTAAAAAACCCACAGAGGTGAAGGTAATAACATTTATTTTAGGTAGAATTTGGCCTCTACAATTATTTTATCCCTAACTGAATAATCAAGATGTTACTTGGCTCTGAAGACCATGGGGGAATAAAATGTCACCACTACAGCTGCCAAATTTCCTGCTACCAGCCCTCCAAATTAAAGGAAAAACCCATACAGATGCAAAATGTAATTAGTCAGTAAAAGCCCAAATCCTCACCCAAAGCCCTGCTCATCCTGTAATATTGCATTCTTTTCTTCTTGTGTATACTTCTAATTATGAGGGAGACATCTTCATAATATAATAATTCTGGTTATAATGTAACTGCTGGTAACATAACTCCTACATTAGAAAAGGCAGCATGCTCTAGTAATGTTGTTTTAATATAATTTGTGTACTGCAGGAACTGACTGAACCTGATCATTTAGAATTTGATCAATGTGAATTAGTGTCTTAGAGAGATAAACCATTTGATGATTTAGAATTTGATCAATGTGAATCAGGGCCTTAAAGAGATAAAACATTTATCATGCACATTTGGAATATCACACTAATTCATGCAGCACTGAAGTAGATAATAAGCAGGCATCAATAAATAGTGCAGACAAAATACAGAGGATATATGAGTTCTCTGATACAAGTCTATATAGGGTATTTAGTCTTCTCCCTTTAATGAAAGAATTGTGCATAAAGCCCACTGAAGCCACAAATGACATAATTTCAAGGACTGAAGGGAGGAAGGTAAGGAAAATGCAAGAAAGATAGGTAGATAGTTATTTCAAACTCTTGAAATAAATTTTAATTTAAAAGTTGAAACAGAATTCTAAGCTATCTGGATGAAACTTCCTAAAATTCGAGACGTTTAAAATGATTAGTGGAGCAGCTTCGTAACAATACCACAATTAGTGCTATTAATCTCACACTTTCAACTTGAAATCGTACTAACATGCAGCACATTGGTTTACACATTTAACAGAATTATAAATTTAGCAGTTCAACCTTATTTAATTCTTCTTTTACAGCCAATTAAACAAGCTCTTTAAACATTATTGCTTGAAACCCTGTCCTCCATTCTCACATTCAATTACACTGACACAAGAAGCGGCTGGTGATACCAAAAGAGCATCATCTTTAGGTTTCACTAAATCATTCATAATTTATGTATCAAACCCCACACCAAAGACAGTGTTAAAATAGCATTCATTTAGTTTAACCCCACAAGAGCATGGAAATTTACAGTTTTAAAAAGAGACTTTTACATGAAGGAAAATGTGAAATATGGGGTAATAAAATCCATTTGCATCCCAAGTGTCCCTCACTATTTTTGCTAATTATGAAACATATCTGAACTTATAAATGTACTTCCAAATACCTTTTCTTCTAGTCTTTTCTGCCTCTATATAGCAATGAACCATATCTGGAACCACTAATCAGGCTACCCCAACAAACGCTGGCATCTTAGCTTACATACACACTACAGCGTAGGTTGGTATAAGTCAGTGGTTCTCAAACTGTGGGTCGGGACCCCTAAGTCATTTTCATGGGGTCACCAGGGCTGGCTTAGACTTGCTGGGGCCAAAGCCAAAGCCTGGGCCCCACCACCCGGGGCTTCAGCCCTGGGCATCGGGGCTCAGGTTACAGGCCCCCTGCCTTGGACTGAAGCCCTTGGGCTTCAGCTTTGGTTCACCCCACCCGGGGAGGTAAGGCTCAGGCGTGGGGTTCAAGTGGGGTCAGGCTTCGGTCCTCTCTCCTAAAATCTCCTGTTGGCTTAGAGTGTCTGCATTAGCAGCATAGCTGCACCACTGTAAGCTCTGCAGTGTAGCCATAGCCTTGGATAAAACAGGATTGGGATACAAACCTCCCCTTTTTAAAAAAACACCCTTGTATTTGGCCCTCTGTATTTATTATTAGCATGGATTTCAAGGAGACTACTCTCATGCTTAAAATTAAGGATATAATTTTGTCAAGAGATAGAGTCACCCTGCCCCCTCACCCCAGACCTTGTGTCCTTCACATCCCTGGTGTCCTCCACATAAAGTGCCATAGCCATCAGCCTATTGGCTATTCTGGGGTGAATCAATCTTTCTAGTTTTTTTGCTAAAATTTTCAAGAGGTCTTGGTATCATCCCAGTGGGTAACAGGGAACGTTTTAATGTTCAATGACAAGAAAGCCATTTCTCACCCAGGTCTATTTTTAGAGACTGTTGCCAAAGTGTATTTGAGTACAACTATCAGAAACTGCTGACAAGACGGATGAGTTTGCCAAGGTGCACTTGGGGACTTGGTCATCTATGGATGACTGTAAACAGGAAACAACTGGCTTCAAAAGTGTTCACGGGAGACAAGGAAGGTGAGATAATATCTTTGACTGGTCAAAATTACTTCACCCATCTTGTCTCCCTCATATCCTGGGACCAACATGGCTACAACAACACTGCAAACAACAATGGAAGATATAGTCTGAGGGTATATCTGCACTGCAGTTAGACACCCACGATTGGCCCACACCAGCTGACAAGGGCTCACAGAGCTCAGGCTAAAGGGCTGTTTAATTGTGGTGTAGACTTTCAGGCTTGGGCTTCAATCCAAACTCTGGGACCCTCCCACCTCACAGGGTCCTCGAGTCTGTGCTCCAGCCCAGGCCTGAATGTCTACACCATAATTAAACAGCCCCTTAGCCTGAGTCAGCTGACACAGGTCAGCTGCAGTTTTTTAACTGCATTGTAGACATACCCTAAGGATCTAATCCACGAATCATGGGACTGGAAGGGACCTCAAGAGGTCATTTAGTCCAGTCCCCTGCACCCATTGCAGGACTAAGTATTATCTAGACCAGGGGTCTCAAACACGCAGCCCGGGGGCCGAATGCGGCCCGTGGGGTTATTTTCTGCGGCCCGCCAGCTCCCCGCGGCCCCCCCAGCATTTACCTAGAGTGGCTCCGGCCTGGCACGCACCGGGGGCAGGGCAGGCTCCCTCCCTGGCTGCCTGCCCTTCCCCCGCACAGCTCCGGGAAGTGGCCGGAACCTGCGGGGGGGTGGGGTGGGGTGGGCACAGGGGTCTGTGTGTTCCCCCATTCCTGGCCAATGGGAGCCTCAGGGGAGGTACCTGGAGGAGCGGCCAGCACAACACACAGACCCCTGTTCCCTCCCCCCCCGCTCACTTCTCGGAGTGGCATGCGGGCAGGGCAGGCAGACAGGGAGCCTGCCCTGCCCTGCCCCCAGTGTGCGCCGGGCCGGACCCGCCCCCTGAACCTCTCCTGCACCCCAACCCCCTGCCCTGAGTCCCCTGCCGCACCCCTCCTGCACCCTAACCCCCTGCCCTGAGCCCCTTGCCGCACCCCTCCTGTACCCCAACCCCCTGCCACACCCCACACCCCTGCCCTGAGCCCCCTGCCACACCCCTCTGCACCCCAATCTCCTGCCCCGAGCCCCCTGATGCACCCCGGCCCCCTCCTGCACCCCAACCCCCTGCCCTGAGCCCCCTGCACCCCTGGGGGCAAGGAGGGGGCAGAGTTGGGGTGGGAATTTCAGGGAAGGGGTTGGAATGGGGCAGGGAAGGGGTGGGAAGAGGCAGGGCCTCACAGAACGGGTGGAGTCGGGGCAGAGCCAGGGCAGCGCAGGTTGGAGGTGGTCAGTGGTGCAGCCCTCGGGCAAATGTACTAGTCCTCATGTTGCCCTTGTGGTCATTTGAGTTTGAAAACCCTGATCTAGACCATTCCTGACAGGTGTTTGTCTAACCTGCTCTTAAAAATCTCCAATGACTGAGATTCCACAACCTCCCTAGGCAATTTATTCCAGTGCTTAACCACCCTGACAGTTAGGAAGTTTTTCCTAATGTCCAACCTAAACCTCCCTTGCTGCCATTTAAGCCCATTGCTTCTTGTCCTATCCTCAGAGGTTAAGAAGAACAATTCTCCCTCCTCCTTTTAACAACCTTTTATGTACTTGAAAACTGTTACCGTGTCCTCTCTCAGTCTACTCTTCTCCAGACTAGACAAACCCAATTTTTTCGATCCTAGATATAACATCAGTTCACCTGTTATGCTTCCTTACTTGCACATGCAGGCCAAACTTCCCTGAAATTATTTTCCTTCAATGGTCATTCATGTCTCTGTTGATAATCAGAAGGAGGAAGTCTCAACAAGTCTGAGGATTTCACAATCCCATTCCCCATATCCCCTTTGCACAACTATTTTTCTGGTTAAAGGAGGACTGAATGGAATGCTTTTCACAACTGGTTTTTAAACTTCCCAGATGATTTTATGTTGTGTGATGTTAGGTACTACACCTAGAACCCTGCTGTTTAGGCCAGGCCTGTAAACATCTGGAAGAGCCAGGCAGTACTTGACTGATTTTGGAAATTGCTGGGGCCTGGAACACGGCAGGCCTCCCAACTCTGCAAACGAAGTCACTGGACATAAGTCACAATAGCTACTACCACCTACCAACTATTCCCTTATTTCATATCTAGTAACATGGATCAGCATTCATGTTGCGCTCTCCATCAGTACCTGGCCTGGGCCAAAAAAGCTAATGATCCAGCCAGCAGACCAAATTCGGTAATGAATCCTGGTCATGGGCCATGTTGCGCGTACACTAAGAAAAATATATTTTTTTTAATTAAAGAAAGGAAGGAGGGTGCTAATTAGATGTTTCAAATTCAACGACGTTGATAAAATTAATTAGCCCCATAGATGGAAAGGGAGGGAGGGAAGGAACAACTGAATGATCAATAGCAACCAAACCATCTTCTCACTCCTACTTGCAGTCCCTCCAGATCAAGGTTGAAGCACAGTGTCATTGTGTAGTTCAATCAATACTTGTTCGATGGTCAGAAATGTTCAGTCCATAAGGCTGCAAACCTGGTACCTTTAACCAGCACTAAATTAACATAACACTAAACTAAAAAGAGATTCTCAAATAATATGTAAGTGAATACACAATGAAATGGCAAACAGATCCAACCACTGAAACATGTAGTAATTTTATATTAAGGTTGTTAAAGACTTTTATCATTTTATTAAGCTACTATAAACCAGACGTAGTCAGGGGCAGGGTATCAGAGCTCTACATAGGCTTCCACACCTCCACCCAAAATATGGCCATAATTCCATAATTTTTGTCTACAGTATCTATTGGTAGATGGTGAGAGTAAAGGGTTGTAAAAGGCTATTTTCATACTCATACAAAAATGATGAATGGCACTTTCTGCTTAATGGAAGAATTGGCAGAAACTGAAAGTCCAAAGCTAAGGGTCAGAGTCTCTTTGGTCCATCAATTACTGCATCTTCATTTAACCATCCTCAGGTCTAATAATAATTCAACCTGACCTTCGCTATTACAGGCAAAGTTAAATCACTGATTTAAATACCTTTTATGCTAAACAAGAATGGGATGACTACTACTGAAATGCAAGGTTGGCACCCAAGTTCTGGTATTACATTAACGAAGATGCATGTTTAAGGAGTAGAGTTTTTCAAAGCATTCTTAAATAGAATCAGGTGTAAATAAATTAATATACTACTAACTGTGCTCTCAATTTCTATGCAATCAAGGTACATAATACAATATGGGCTGGCTACCAGATTTCACCAAAATCCTTTCATTTCAATAACCAGTCCTGCAAAAATATATTTCATTTGCCACCTTCCAAGCACAGGCTGCTAGGTCAGGTGGAGAAATTTTTGCCTATTTTAATATGAACACAACTTCATCATATTCACATACTCAAAAGTATCGGGGGGAGGAAGGGGGAGCCTTACTTGAACCTAGCTTCCACTTCTTTGACAGCTTGTTGGTATTGCTCCGTGGTTACTTTGTAGAACTGTGCACTCTGAAAAGAGAGGAGAAAGTGAAAACGTTATGACCTAACGAATATTTATAGTGGTGAAAACATTCCTGGCACTCTACAGAACGTATAAAGAACCAAGGTCCCTGCACTGAATATCTTACAGTATAATCCTGACAAACAAAAGGTGGGATAACTGTTAAAGTACAAGACGAAGCAGAAGCATTATTGGTGAGCAGTTCACTGCAGAGCTAGAATGGAAAGTTTCTTATCCAGAGAAAATATTCTATATAGAAAAATGTTTCCATCCCGACTTGGGATGACAAGTCAAAATTTCAAAAACGGTCACAAACCAAAAATCCAAAAAAATTTAGTTCAGGTCAAAATGTCTCATTTCAGTTTTGACTTTACAGTAGTTTAAATTTCTAAACAAAAGCCTCTTTCAAGTTGTAAAACTGGAAATTTTTATTTAGAAAATGTTGAAACAAAATTTATTAACAATTTAGCAACTTCCTCAATTTTTTCCATGTTAAAAAATTAGTAGAAACTGACTCTTTCCCCAAAAAAGTTTCAGTTTCAACAAATCTGCATTTTCTGATGAAAAAGCTTTTAGTCAAAAAATTCTGAACCAGTGCTAGTTCTTTGTATAGTAGGAAGGCTGCATAAAAAACTGGTTTTAAGGAAGAACTGGGAGGAGGAGGATGACTGGAACATAAATCAGGAGGCTGTTGCCATCATTGAGGGAGTCATAATTTTTACATGATTGGATAATCCATAAATGGAATCCTTATTGTTGTGTGTGTATGTATTTACACTTGTGTACACTCAGACTTTATGTGGAGGCGATATTCATGTCATAAATTGCAGTTACGTTATAAATTAACCACTCATCCTCTGACTGTCCAACTGGATCTTTGCTCACCAGTTCATTTCTTTCTAACTTATTCTAATAGTCCAAACTTTGAGTAACTTCCAACAGCTGCTATTTTATCTTTTTAAAATCAAGCTGCCTTTGTTAGATAGTTTTTCCCTTTCACCAACAAGTGATATGGGGCGGTTGCTGACCTGTAACTTTAGGTTCTTTGAGATGTTTGGTCCTTAGCTGTATTCCATTGTGGGTTACGCATGCACACCATGTGCCCAGTCTCAGAGAATTTAAAAGTAGGGCCTGTTGGTTGGCACATGAGCCCTAGTTCATCTCTTGACTGGGATCAAGGGGATAAAGGGCAGAGTGGACCGACTGACTCTCCAGTTTCTTCTCTGCCGCAAATCAGATAGGATCTGAAGCGGAGGGGAACGAGGGTGGATAGTGGAATACAGATAGGGACCACGCATCTCAAACCTCCCCTTTTTCTTTGAGCAATGGTCCCTATTGTATTCCACTGTGGGTGACTGACAAGCAGTACCTATGTAGGATGAGAGTGCAAAGATGTAGATGGTAGAGCTGAGTGGAGGACTGCCATCCCAAATGAAGTATCAGCAGAGGAGTCCTGCACCAGAGCATAATGTCTCGCAAAGATGTGAACAGAGCTCCACGTGGCTGCTTTACAGATGCCAAGGAGGAGTACCTTCTGAAGTGATGCCACAGTTGTTGCTTGTGCTCTGATAGAATAAGCTCTTACCCCAGGGGAAGGTTCAATAGCTGATAGAATAGAATGCAGCCAGACATCCATTTGGAGGCTCTTTGGTTGGAAATGGCATGCCCCCTGATTCTTTCTACTGTAGTGATGAATAGTCTCTGAGATTTCCTGATTGGTTTTGTTCTTTGCAGGTAAAAGGCCAAGTCCTGCCAAACATAAGGGAGTGGAAACTTAATTCCTCTGTGGAAGCGTGCGGTTTTGGGAAGAACACAATAAGTAAATCGACTGGTTAAGGTGAAATTCGGAAACTACTTTAGGAATGAATTTAGGGTACAGATGCAAATAAAACTTTTCCTTTTGGAACACAGTATAAAGGAGGCTCTGCCAACATTACTCCAAGCGCACCAATCCTTCTAGGTGAGCTGACAGCTACAAGGAAAGTGACCTTCATGGAAAGGAGAGACATGGAGCAAGAGGCTAAAAATTCAATGGAGGGCCTTGTGAGTACTGAGAGAACAATGTTTAAGTCACACTGGAGAGTAGGCTTCTGAAAAGATGGAAAGATTCTGATTAGGTCTTTCCAGAATCTACTGGACAATGGATGTGCAAAGTCCACGTAGGCCTGAGAAGGTGTATATCATGCACTGATTGCCACCAAGTTGACTTGCAAGGAGCTGATGGATGAGTCTGATGTCTTCAAAGAGAGGATACAGTCCAAGAAGAGAGGAATATGTGCAGTTTCTGGGATAACGTCCCTTTGACATGCCCAAGAAGAGAAGCGCTTCCACTTAGCTAGGTAACATCTTATAGTAGAGTCCGTTCTACTACTAGAAAGGATGACTTTCATGGCTGTGGAGCATGAACGTTCTAAGGACGATGCCCATCCAAATATCAAGCCCAGAGGTGGAGCATACACAGAGCGGGGTATTTGATCTTGCCATTCCACTGGCTCAGGAAACATTGGGAGGATGGTTGATGGTTGGGAAGACATGTGTAGGAGGTTGGGAAACCAAAACTGTCTAGGCCAAAAGGGATGATCAGATCTGTCCTGCTGGATTCTGCATAGAACTTGTAGCAGGAGCACCAGAGAAGGGAAGACATAGTTGAACTGGTCCAAGCAAGGAAGAAGCAGAGGGTCACCCTGGGAGTGGTAACCTAGGGCTCCTCTGAAGCAATATATGGTGCAGCTCCTGTTTGCTTGAGAAGCAGTCAGGTCTCTGGTTGGGGTTCCACATAGATTGAAAATATTGCGCAATACCATGTCATGGAGCTCCCAATCATGTTTGATTGCAAAATATCTGCTGAGGGAGTCTGCAAGCATATTTTGCTTCTTCAGAAGGTAAGCTGTTGATAGGGTGGTTCTATTGTTGATACACCAGTTCCAGAGACTGACTGTTTCTGCACATAGGGAGATGGATCTCACTCCTCCCTGCTTGTTGATATAAAAGACAGTCATAACATTGTCAAACATTATAATGACATGGAGAATGTGGATAAATGGAAGAAAAGACCTGAATGCTTTCCGGACTACTCATAACTGAATGCTTTCCGGACTAGTCATAACTCCAGGATCTTAATGTGCATCATGGACTCTTGAGATGTTCAGGTACCTTATGATGTGTGTCTGTTCACGTGGGCTCCCCAAACTAACAGATACACACCTGTAATAATGGTCCTGTGTGGAAAAGAAGGGAGAAAGGGGACACCCATGCATACCTGCCGAGGAGTTGTCCACCGTTACAGGGAAGACAATACTTTGGCCAGAACTGTTACCGGTTCGTGGAAGAGTGGTTTGGAGAGTATACCAATGCAGCACCATTTGAAGGCAACGAAGGTGGAGTCTTGCGAACGGGGTAACATAGGTACCCAAGGCCAAAACAGCTTTACAATCCTGCAGTCAATGCCACTGATACATCCTCTAGCTCTATGGCTATTGCCATCGTCCTGTGCAGGGAATCGTGGTTCCTTAGGGAGGTCCAGAATGCCAATAAGGACCTTCCCTTGGATGAATCACACTTCCCTTCAGTCAGAAGATGGATAAATCCCTGCATACCCTGAAGGACTCCAGAGCTACCTTCCACTCACTGGAGATACACAGGCCTGCCCATAAGAGGAAGTTTTAACGCCCATTGTTCAGACCTAAGCATATGGCTAAGTAGTTTTTCCATCAGAGGCCCTATGAACTACCACACAAGAGACAGAGGGTTCAAAAGTCCCGCTTTCCTTCACCCTCTGCAACAGGCTCTACATCTCAGTCTCTGAATCAACATTATTTTTCACGGGAGCTTGAGAGTCATGAAAGACTAAGGCTATCTCTACACTAGTGAGCTTACAGCAACATAGCTGCACCAATGTAGCTGAGTCGCTGTAAGATATCTAGTGTAGCTGCTCTAAGCCAATGGGAGAGAGCTCTCCCATCAACATAATTAATCCACCCCTAACAGGTGGATTACTCTCCTGCTGGTGAGTGGGGTGGGAGGAGGTATTTTTTCATGCTTTGTGTGTATATAAGATCTTCTAAACTTTCCACAGTATGCATCCGATGAAGTGAGCGGTAGCTCACGAAAGCTTATGCTCAAATAAATTGGTTAGTCTCTAAGGTGCCACAAGTACTCCTTTTCTTTTTACTCCCATTTGAAATACTGGTACATAGTCAATATTCATAACTTCATATACAATGATAGCACATGTAATCCAATGATCAACAGATCAAGGCTTTTAGAAGGATACCTTACAAGGCATACTTTGTACAAAACATGTCATAATTACATCACCATGGTAAATATGGGGGTGTCAATGTGTTGCTTTGGGGTACAGAGTGTCACAATTAGCTCACCCATCTTGTCTCTCCAGAAATGTATTTCCATCTTCCCTTAATTCTGGAATGCCTCTCCCCCTGACTCCACCAATCACCCACTTTCAAAATGCAAGACAGGCAAGATTCAACCCACGGGCAGTAAAAACTTTTCTAGACCCGAAAATGTTGGAGCTTCACAGTGAGATGTACAATATTCTAAGACAATTGACTAACAAGTTGTGACATTTTATGTCTAGATAATGTACTTTTTTGTAATTTTCAAGAGGTTTTTATGGCTTGATCTGAGCTCATCTGAACTCCATGTCAGCAGAGTTGGACTTAGGGTAGATCAGCTGAGGCACTTGGCTTCATAGTAGGAAGAATAAAAAATGAAGTCAGTCATACAAAACTGTTCAAAACTTCTCTAAAATAGTTCTTCTGTAACATGTGGGTCATATACAGAGCACTTGATGTGGTGTGGTACAATGGGTTTGTTGGCACTTGCTAGACCTGATTTAGGGCATTGAAACTCTTGAGTAATGTGGCATCACAAAAATCATGCCATTATGCCAATGAAATCTTTATTCCACATCATACTATCGCATATTCTATTTTTTTTTACATATACACTTTTAAAACTCGAGTTTAATTGTTTACACAGTGTTACAATTCAAGGTTAATTACTATGGCATCCATAAAACATTTAATCTATTTAGATGGCCACAACACAGTCCATGGAAACTATCATTCTAGATTTTCATGCCCCTCTGCCATGTACATTGGTCAAACTGGACAGTCTCTACGTAAAAGAATAAATGGACACAAATCAGATGTCAAGAATTATAACATTCATAAACCAGTCGGAGAACACTTCAATCCCTCTGGTCATGCAATTACAGACATGAAGGTCACTATCTTACAACAAAAAAACTTCAAATCCAGACTCCAGCGAGAAACTGCTGAATTGGAATTCATTTGCAAATTGGATACTATTAATTTAGGCTTAAATAGAGACTGGGAGTGGCTAAGTCATTATGCAAGGTAGCCTATTTCCCCTTGTTTTTTCCTACCCCCCTCCCCCCAAGACGTTCTGGTTAAACTTGGATTTATGCTGGAAATGGCCCACCTTGATTATCATACACATTGTAAGGAGAGTGGTCAGTTTGGATGAGCTATTACCAGCAGGAGAGTGAGTTTGTGTGTGTGTGTGGGGGGGGGGGGGGGGGGGGAGGGGAATAAGAAGACCTGGATTTGTGCTGGAAATGGCCCACCTTGATTATCGTGCACATTGTGGGGAGAGTGGTCGCTTTGGATGGGCTATTACCAGCAGGAGAGTGAGTTTGTGTGTGTGGTTTCTGGAAAAAAAAAAGCGGGGGGGGGGTGAGAAAACCTGGATTTGTGCTGGAAATGGCCCACCTTGATTATCATACACATTGTAAAGAGAGTGGTCACTTTGGATGGGCTCTTACCAGCAGGAGAGTGAGTTTGTGTGGGGGGGGGGGCAGAGGGTGAGAAAACCTGGATTTGTGCTGGAAATGGCCCAACTTGATTATCATACACATTGTAAGGAGAGTGATCACTTTAGATAAGCTATTACCAGCAGGAGAGTGGGGTGGGAGGAGGTATTGTTTCATGGTCTCTGTGTATATAATGTCTTCTGCAGTTTCCACAGTATGCATCCGATGAAGTGAGCTGTAGCTCATGAAAGCTTATGCTCACATAAATTGGTTAGTCTCTAAGGTGCCACAAGTACTCCTTTTCTTTTTGCGAATACAGACTAACACGGCTGTTACTCTGAAACCTGTAACAAGAACAGTTTACGAAAATGCACTGTAAAGGCCTTAGCCTTGATCTTGAGGGATCATCCTTTTGTGAATGCAAAAGCGGATTTGGTCTTCATGATCAGTTGGTCACAAGAGCTTTCCTGACCAAGTGTTATCTGTGCCAAATGACGTTAAAAGAAAAGCCACAAAGCGGGTTACTGTATTGGAGACTGATCTGAAACCACAAACTTATTTCAGGAGTACTTGTGGCACCTTAGAGACTAACCAATTTATTTGAGCATAAGCTTTCGAGAGCTACAGCTCACTTCATTGGATGCATACTGGTTAGTCTCTAAGGTGCCACAAGTACTCCTTTTCTTTTTGCGAATACAGACTAACACGGCTGAAACTTATTTCACTTACTCTGAAACTTACTCTGAAACTTAGTACTAAAAGAGCGACTCTTTCTGGAAAGGTAAAAAGATAGACATTTCATACTCTGAGCCACTGTGTCTTCTAAAGGTTTTCCTAATAAATTACAAACTAACTTGAGCTCTTCAAAAATCAAAAGAAAAGAATACTAAGCTCAGAAGAAGGGTGAAATTAAATTTCAAGTCAAAACATCACCACAAATTATAACAAATTGTGTAACACATACCACAGCCAAAAGCACATAAACCGATCACAGAGGGGCATGGTGGTCTACTGCACTCCTGCTTCTCTGATCCGGACCTAATAATTCATTTGTATGGGAATTGAGGTTTCATGCACATGACTGGAGGTAGCGTATTTTTTAATAAATCAGTAAGAAAATGAAAACGGAATAGTGTTCACACCAGTGACCTCTTTACATTTAAGCAATCTTGTCTGCCCAATGACAGTCGCAGCCAGGTTTCTTGGATGTAGATAAAATCAATAGGTATGTGATTAGACAGTGCACTGACTATAGTGTGAGCATGGACAGGTCACTATTTGAAATGATGAATAGCCCTCTATCAACCTATAGTCCCTTACGATGCTAACATTTACTATAATCTTATTTGGGCTGCAATTTATCTTTCTCGTGCCTGATCAATAGAGATGAACACAACAGTTGTAAAGATCGATTGTAATTTTTTATAATTTTCAAGCATGAAGGTGCATTTTTGACACACAGACAACATTCCAAGTGTACTTGTTCTATCTTTTTAATTGCCGTTTGAGTGATCAAATAAGCTGCTACTAAGAAGACATTTGTCATCTTAGATTGAGTATATCATGTGTTTCTGTGTAATATCTTCCCTTCAGAATTCACTCAGGATTTTCTTTCATGTATATAATTGTTTACAATCCAGAGATGAAGTCATTTTAAAAAAATCCTCCCCACTTCTTAGAATAATTTCACCAGTAGCTAGTGCTGAGAATACTGACTAGAAATGATGCTTGCTATAACATGCTGTCAATTAGAAATTACATTACTGCATTGTCTACTAATGGACTAGCAGAGTAACGGTTGAATTAATAATAGCTTTTATTTCCTCTACTGTTCATGTGGAATAGCCCCTCAATACACCGATAAATACACATCAATGTTGCACGTCTACTGTACATGCGCACACACACGTGCTATACTATAATTATTTATTACATACCGAAAAAACATATTAAAAGAACAAGTCAAGCACTCAAAAATTAGGAAATACCAGAATTAAGGTGTCAAGGTTCTTTCCCCACTCTGAACTCTAAGGTAAAGATGTGGGGACCTGCATGAAAGACCCCCTAAGCTTATTCTTACCAGCTTAGGTTAAAAACTTCCCCAAGGTACAAACTTGCCCCTGAACAGGATGCTGCCACCGCCAAGCGTTTTAAACAAAGAACAGGGAAAGAGACCACTTGGAGACATCTTCCCCCAAAATATTCCCCCCCAAGCCCTACATCTCCTTTCCTGGGGAAGGCTTGATAATAATCCTCACCAATTGGTAGAGGTGAACACAGACCCAAACCCTTGGATCTTAAGAACAATGAAAAAATCAACCAATCAGGTTCTTAAAAGAAGAATTTT
This sequence comes from Eretmochelys imbricata, assembly GCF_965152235.1. Classification (NCBI taxonomy): domain Eukaryota; kingdom Metazoa; phylum Chordata; order Testudines; family Cheloniidae; genus Eretmochelys; species Eretmochelys imbricata. The sequence continues at coordinate 352,442,518 of NC_135572.1, forward strand.
AATTAAAGAAAAGGTAAAAGAATCACCTCTGTAAAATCAGGATGGCAAATACCTTACAGGTTAATCAGATTCAAAACATAGAGAATCCCTCTAGGCAAAACCTTAAGTTACAAAAAAACATCAACACAGGAAAACACATTCCCTCCAGCACAGCTTTTTTTACAAGCCATTAAACAAAAGAAAATCTAACGCATTTTCTAGTTAGATTACTTACTAACTTTACAGGACTTGTAAGGCTTACATTCCTATTCTGTTCCCGGCAAAACCATCACACAGACAGACCAAACCCTTTGTTCCCCCCCGCTCCAGATTTGAAAGAATCTTGTCCTCTCATAGGCCATTTTGGGTCAGGTGCCAGTGGGGTTACCTTAGCTTCTGAACCCTTTACAGGTGAAAGGATTTTGCCTCTGGCCAGGAGGGATTTTATAGCACTGTATACAGAAAGGTGGTTACCCTTCCCTTTATATTTATGACATAAGGTTACCTGTGCAACCTTAATTCTTCCCCGTTGTGCATATGCATTATGATACAGTCTTTAATTACATGATCACATACTTTCTCCATACAACCCCTGCTTCAATCAGTGCACGCCTGTACTCACTGAATGGGTAGCTAGTCAATATTTCTTTTTATCCTCATTGCTCAATATGTGGCCCCAGGCATTACTGAGTGCACACCATCCAAACTCTGCACTGAATGCAGAATAATTAATTGCCTCATGGATTTTTCTACGATGCCCTCACCATAGTATCTTAAATGTGAAGTTAAACTGGGAGGTGGTATTATTATACTCATTTTACACATTGTGAACTGGTGCAACCACTACTGAAATGCTGTGACCAGTCTTGGTGCCCACAATTAAAGAAGGATGTTGATTAATTGGAAAGGGTTCAGAGAAGAGCCACGAGACTGATTAAAGGATGAGAAAACACTCCTTATAGTGATTAATTCAAAGAGCTCACTCTATTTAGCATAATAAATAGAAGGTTAAGAGGTGACTTGTCCTTAAGTATTTACATGGGGAGCAAATACTTAGTAACGGACTCTCCAATTTAGCAGAGAAAGGCATAATACAAGCCAATGGCTAGAAGTTGAAGCTAGACAAGTTCAGACTGGAAAAAGGGCTAAATTTTTAACAGCGAGGGTAACTAACCATTGGAACAATTTACCAAAGGTCACGGTGGATTCCCCATAACTGACAATTTTAAAATCAAGATTGATGTTTTTCTAAAAGATATTGTCTATGAATTACTTTGGGGGAAGGTCTATGTTACACAGGAAGTCAGACTGATAATCACAATGGGCCCTTGTGAAACTATGATTTAAAGGACTTCACAATACCTTTTTCTATTGCAGTTTGAAGAGCAAATGAGCAAAGGTAGTAAACTGTTTTATCAACTACCTTGGTAAATAAATGAAACAATGATTTTCTGTTTAATTTTGGCACCTAAAAATGTTTCCCTGAATCAGAGAGGTGAATTGTGGCAGATAGTATAATGTTAGATAAAGGGGAGGCTACAGAAACAAGTATGCTGTGTGAGAGGAACGGGGATGGCTACCAAAACTAATATACTGCATGAGAAGAATGGAGGTAACTGAGGAATTGACTAAAGTATTACTGTATTCAACTGAGGCTAGCCCCAGCAGGTGTGAAAGCATTAGGCACACAATGAAATCACCACAGCTTCATTATGCACATTAAAGGCAGACCTCACCACTGTGAGTCAACCAGGGGAATTCCCTGTGTATTGCAGTAGTGCTTTGATGTGGCTCTGTCCACAGCACTGCAGAGGGGTATGACCCTGGGGAAGGGCTAGCGCAGACATTTTTGAAAGAGATACATTGACCCAAATACCTGCTTAACAAATATGCAGGAGGTAATAGCCCACACTGTGAACTCCAGTTGCAGAGCAAAAATAACAAGGATTCCTTGCGGCACCTTAGAGACTAACAAATTTATCTGGGCATAAGCTTTCGTGAGTTAGAACCCACTTCACCAGATGCATGGAGTGAAAATACAGGAGCAGATATAAAGACATGAAAGGATGGGGGTTGTTTTACCAACTGTGAGGTCAGTCTAACGAGATAAATCAGTATCCACTGGAACTTCATGGCCATGGGGAGGATATACCTTGATTTTAGAAAGACTTTTGACACACTTCCAGAGGATATTCTCGTACACAAGCTAGGGAACTGTAGGCTAGATGAAATGACTATAAAATGGATGCACAAGTAGTTGAAAAACCATACTCAAAGAGCAGACATCAGTGGGTAACAATCAAACTCGAAGGACTTATCTAGTGGAGTCCTGCAGGTGTCTGTCCTTGGTCTGGTTCCAGTGAGGTTAATTAATCACTGGAACAATTTGCGAATGGTTGGATTCTCCATCAAGCTTGGATAATTTTTATTTACAGGATATGCTCTATTTCAAAGACATTCTTTTGGCCTGTGTTATACAGGAGGTCAAACAAAACAATCACAATGGTACCTTCTGGAGTTGGAATCTATGCAACACAGTGAACCAACAGAAGTTAGGATGTAACCAAGTCCAGATGACTGTGTAGTGGTGTTGGGAATGCATTTCATTTAGTACTCTTTTTTGTACCCTTTGTTATACATTTCTTTGAAAAGGTGTACTAAAATTAATTGGATCTTATGGAAGAAGTGCATTTTCAAGAGGAAACCAATGGGGAATGTTGATTTTGGTTGTGGAGGGGGTCCTGGATAGAAGGGGACTTAATCTACTATGTAAAATTAGGAACATTTTAAACTAAAATATTCAGGATGGAACAGAGACAAATAATAACTAACAATAATGGGATAAACTGAATAAAGGAAAATGTAATCTGAATACTAGGAAACACATTTTAATTCTGTCAGACTCTGGAATAATCTTCCTCCAACAGAAGCAGTGGAAGCCACATGTTATGCAGAAATAGGGGAAGAATTCTCTTTGCTGGTAGCAATGATTTTCAAGTTTTGTATTAGAAAACAAGTTCCTACAGAAGCTTACAAGTTCAGTTGTTTCATCTGTATGTGGAACCTCAAAGCACAAGTGCATTTTTTACCTATACTGAAAATCTTCAGAACGTTTTCAGCAAGTTTGAAGCTCTAAAAGTTATTCGGTCATCCAAGCTGACAAAGGTTATCAACAGAATCAAGAGAATGTGAGAACCCTTGTTAAATTTCACTAAAGGAGCAGTACCAACATAACCTATTTCATACCAGAACTCCTTTTTGCTGTTGAAGTTTTTCTTTATGTGCCTTTAACTTTTAAAACCTGAACAAATTCAGTAGGAAGGTATATTCCACATAATCTATTTAAAGATTTTTACTTAATAGTTATGTTGTTTTTAGTTTATTTGACAAAGAAAGGGATATGGTCCTTTTATACAAGACTAAAATCTGACTTTTATTACAAGTTAGTGGCATGAAAGATAAAAACAAATTGCTTAATTTTCTGAGGGGCTAAGCACCTGTAGCTCCCACTGAAGGATACAGGAACTCTGAATACTTGGCACTTTTGAAAATCAGGCCAGAAATGTAAAATTAAAAGCTCCTCCCACCCGAAAGGCTTAAAGCGATCATGATCAGAAACAAATTCACTCAACAATAGCTACAACTACAATGACCCTCCGCAATTCCTTCCATAACCCACAATTCCTTCCATAATAACTTTCTGAAGGTTATTTCCATCTCTATGCCTAATGCGACCAAAACACACGTTTGCATCCATTGAGTTCCGACACATCAGAGTCTGCTTCTCTCCAATAATATTTCTAACATAGGCCTGGACTGCCTAAATAGCTGGGTTGTGCAGTGAAGGATTCCTCCAGGGCTAGAGAGTAAGGAATCTCTCTTGTGGCAGTCACTTCACAGCAATGGAACTGATGAGAACACTAATCCAGCCTCGGGGCTGGTGTCCACACTGCTTGCTCGCCACTATATGGGGCTAGGAATAGAGGTTGGAAAGTCCGTGGGTGCTTCTGCCCCCAAATCTCTGTAGCATAGTGATGCACAGGGAACTCACATGTGGCTAGGTTTCTTGGAACACACAGGATGCATATCTCCTGTGTGGGCTCCCTAATTCCCTCCCACTGTGCAAAATGGTTCTGCTGCAAGAGGGTCCTTGACCTGGGAAAGAGGCTAGGATTCATCTGTAAGAGAGATGTTAATTGTCTCCATTTATCTCAAAGGGATTGATCTTTGAAACTTCTGAAGATGCAACAAGTAAGCGTAACAAACAAAATGAAGGGATGGGGGAAAGAATACAAACCTAAATAGATAACATTACCTATTATAAAGCCTAACGATGAGCACAACTTCATGTTCCAAATCATGTTAAAATAGTTGTTAGTTTTTTAATCTACGCCTGTCTCTTAATTGATTTTAACTGTGTCATTGGAAAACCAGATGTACAAATTATACTACAAGCAAATTTGTATGTTGTTTAATATATTATATTTATTCTGCCTTGAATACTATTGAAGTGTTGCATGAAGGAAGTTATCAGTTTGCAAGTCCATAAGATCAGTGCCCTTGTCAAAGTGCTTTATACTAGATTCCAGTCATTTATGATCTCCCTCACTGGGTCTGATTGCGTATATTTTTTCCATCCTATAGATGAAGACTGCCAAAGAGCAGATCTGATTTCCAACACCAAATGTTCAGTATAGTGATACATCTCCTAAGTTTGTGAAAGAGAGCGTATCAGATCAGCAAGTGAAGCAAAGCAGAGAATTCAGATATGACCTTTTCATCTGAGCTTCCAAGCTCAACTTTTAGGCACACTTGGCTAACATAACTATTAATATCTCTAAAACCTCTCCCAAGATACGCTTCACTTCACTTTTCTTTCTTACTAGAACACTGATCTCTAATTGGTTAACACTCAGAGCTGCCAAAGAAAATGAAAACTTTTACTAAAAGGACAAAACTATTCAACATTCTTACTGCTATTCACCTTACCATCGAATCTGCATGTAATTGTAGCATATTCTCTAATACAAATGTTCTCAATCTTACAGACATACGCTCAGATGCACAACTATATTTAAACATCCTATTGATGACAGTATGCCTAATCAAAACCAATCCTGTCTACAACTTTTCTTCCAAGCCTCACCATGTTTTCAATATTACATGTTACAAATTACATTCTCACTAAGGAACCATATTGTTATTTCTCAGTACTCTAAAGGGCCCTGTCATCGCACACGACTTCAGAACACTGAGGAACCTTAACTGGCAAGTGAGAAGTCGGCACCATTCTCACATCTGTACTGCTCACAATCTAATGCCAACTGTATGTATGCAGTAACTATAATGGCATTTATAAATGGATGTCTGATATTTAAATTATGTACCAGCTTTCATCCCAAAGGATCCCAGTGCATTTTATAAACTTACACTCAAACTGAATATAAAGGAATTATTTATTTTACCACTGAAAGAAAACCACCTCTGGAGTAAAATGTGTTAGCTGATTAATATCCAGCAACACTTCCAAATGGTTTAGGTCAAACAGTAAATAACTCACTACAGTGGAAATTCAGTGAAGCAGAATATCATTATCAAAGTAAGGATTTGGCCAGGACTCTGGTGGTTCACACACCAAATCTGCCCTGTGATTTTTAATGACCATCATTGGTCAGAACTTCTGTTTCATATCCTATCTACAAAAGAGAAGTACAGAGTTCCCGAGGACTACGCTGAGGTAGTGATTCAATATTTATTCAGCAGAAGAGTGCTACCTCCTGAATCACCAATGCTGCACTTCTGCAATACTTAGATGCTCCTTGAAGATCTCAAGATACCCACCTGCACAAGCTTCTCTCAGCTTATGATACCTGACAGGATCACAGAACAGTCTTACTATAGCTATTTCTAAAAGCACTTATCGCCTCATGGTATTTAAGGCAGTGAAATTACATCACTTAGGATGGAATAATTTCCTGAACTGTTAAGAGTAAAGAAACATTGACAAGATGGGACAGGAGTCCTATGTACAGAGAAATACACTATTCCTGGTATTTAAGTTTAGACCCCATGCACACACACTAGGAAGAGGACCCTCTAATTAAAACCATAAGATATTTATTAATTTTAATATATCTCGAGCACCTGTGCACACTACATCTGCTAAATGTCATTAAATGTACGGCAGGACAAATTTTTTCACCTGAATAGTAAATTTGCTAAAAAAATATGCAGTTCTGGGGCAACTGAGATTATTGGCAAATTCCGATCAAATCTGGCAAGCAGATTCAGCTGAATAAGAAAAATGAGGGAATTTTTTTTAATGTCCAGTTTTGCATCGAATCTTCATTTCAACTGAAGCATCACTTTGAAATGTCATTTCAAAATATCATTTCAAAACTGTTTTGTTTCAAAATGTCATTTAGAAATGATATTCAAAATGTTTTGTTCGGCCCAAAAGACATTTTTCAGTCACACCTCAGTGAGGGGGGGAAAAATAAATGAAAAAATCAGTTTTGGTACAAAATTAACTGAATTTTTTTCTCCCCTGATTTTTCAATTCAGTCCTCAAACTGAAAATATTTCTTGCTCAGCTCTAATTAAATGCAGTATTCTTTGCAACCATGTTTTCTATACATTTGTGGCAGTTTTTGGTATCTGCCCTCCATCCAGTTTCCTTTGGGAGTACCAACAGCAAGAAGAACTCAACATTTCTTTTTGTCAGTATCTATGCCTTCCTGTTAATGCTCACCACCTCAAAGAGCCCATACTTTCTTCTTCGAAGACTCCTTGTGTTATTGAAAACAATTAACCACTTAAACTTCTTCCTTTCATTCTCCATCTTACTTCTCTCCTCTTTTTCTTTTACAAAAATTTTTTTGTCATATTTATGTCAACTCACAATTCTTTGGTTTTCACTGTATTTCCTGATTATTCTCCTTCCAACATTGTTTTCTCCTTCAAGCCTTTACTGTTACAATATCTTGCCAAACAGCCTTCTTGTTTATTCAACTGTTGGTTGTAGGTGTTTCCTAACACTCTGCTGTCTTCTGTATACACTTCTCCCAACCATAGTTTTAGCCTTACCACTCTAAATTCTTTTTTCCCAGTCAAACTAATCCTTGCTACCCCTACAGATCAGAGAGAGCATTCTATCTGTGCAGAATCTATATTCTCCAGAGATCCACAATGTACTACCTACCAGTCTGCACCAATTTTTAGCCACCTCTTTAGTTTGCAATCTGCTGCTATTTACAGAGTCCCAAGCATAGTACCTGTGCATTTCTGTGAAAACTAAAACACCTTCAAACATCCTTTTCTTAAGGCTGCTTCATAGTTTTTCAGGCCTGGTTCACAGGACCCAAGAATCTGCTTCTATGCTGCTCATTCCAGCATGAACCAGGTCTACTGATCCCTCAGTTCTTGCTTGGGAGTTGTCCACCACGATTGGTCTCCTACTGTGGCACCAAGGAGGAGATATGAACTAACCACATTTTAGATTGTAATCTATTTGGGACAGGGACTGTCATTATTATATGTGTGTACCATACCGTAATGTAATAACCTATAACAATGGGGTCTATCTAGTTATGGTCTTTAGGTGCACCCACAATATAAATGTTGAACAGTAATTCTGGGGAGAACTATACACAGTAGAATACACTTTTCCTAAATATCAAGTTTCCTGCCACAACAACCCTACTTAATTCTCCTTCCCCCATTATGAGTAATGGATCTGCCCATCCATATTACTATACCATGCTCATTACCATAGTATATGGATGGATCTATACATGGACTTTTAAATTTTGATTCTTGCACTTCACTGCATGTACCCAGCTGGCTTTACCCTATACTCGTAAGTATTTAGAATGTGCTTCACACTTTCAGTGCTTCCTCCCCTTGTTTTACTGCACAGTAACACTGGCCTCATCTGTATTAAACACCTGAAATTCTCATGCCCTAGACATGGTCACTTGTCTTTCAAATCTATAGTGGTAAAACACTAATTTCACAGTTATGAGATTTAGCAAATGTCTTTTAAGATGTAATTCACTGTAAAATTACTTCAAGTTACAATAATTATTTGCAACACTGCCTACTGCCATATTTATTTTTAAATTCTCCTGGGTGCTGTGTAAAGTGACTAGTCTAGTTCTCAGAATCAGCACTTTTGATCTTATAGTGCTCAATCCTGTGGATGAATTCACTAAGAAAGCATCACATTTGTGGTATTTGCAAATTGCAGCTTTCCACTTTATTCTACCATCCACCTCATACTATCCCTAAAGCCTGCACCAAAAGAGAAGCAAAACAATATCAGTCAGTAAACTGTTATTCTATTTACCATTAGCAAAATGGCAGTTTAAAATTTTACAAAGGTTGCGGCAAACACACATATATTGTTTAAGACTGACATCTTTAATATAAAAGTACACTTCTTGTAAGGGTCCATTAAGGAGTCCTTCAATTTTATATATCAACACCTACAATTTCCTCTCGATTCATGGTAACAGCTCAGTGAAAAAAATGCATAAACCTAATTCAACTTCCCAATAAAGGAAGGAAAGAAGAGAAATTTCCTCAACTTCTGTTTTTCCCAGAAAGGTCTTCCTAGTTTCTTTTCTCTTTCCAAACAAAGGCTCCACTAATTAGGTGGGTGGCCCTTCACTCTCTCGTGTGCGGCCACCCTGAATGGAGCTCGTGGACCACAATTTGAAAACCACTGCTCTAAATGACTCATGTAGAGTTTTACGTTAGTTATTGCCAAATGCTACCACATTAGACTTTTTAGATTGTAAGCTATTTGGGGCAATGAATGTCTGTTTTATGTTTTGAGCAGTGTTGTGTACAGTTAGTACTAAACAAGTCAACAGCAAACAACAAAAACTTGGATGTGAGTAGAATACCTGGTTTAGTAGGTGATGTTAGGTACTAAAAATGCTGCAACACCAAGAAAAGAGAGCGTGTGTAATGGGCCGAATATCTGCCTTATGTCTGAATTCTCTTGTTTGTGTCTATTTCTTAATGTCTTCAACATGAGTGTGTAATAGTGTATATAAATAAATAAGCTCTTGTGTATATATGATCTACAGTAATGTATGGGGTTAAACTCTCAGATATGGGGGGAAAATAAAGATTTCAAACATGTCAGCAGAGTATCTACTCATTTCAAAGGCATGATTATCTTCCCATATTTCAAAGGAAAAGCCTTTTTGAAAGATTTGGCACAGAAATATGCATGTGAACAGAAGCATATTGTAAAGTTTAAGGTTTCAGGTATAATGGTTCTCAGTTACAAGGCATGAGATGCTAGAATACTTGATTCTCTGTGGTACATTCAACAAAGCAGAATACACCACCAGCCTGGCATTATCACCTCTGTCCAGCCTCCAATCTGATGGTTAATGAAAACTTTTGTTTGATTGTGGCATATAGCCCTTCCAAAACTGTACCAAGCTCCGCTCAACTTCTGGGTTGTACCTTATTCATACTGCACAGATAAACGGATTTAGAAGCCAAAAAACTCTGAAATGGTTAGGTCCAATATAAAAAGTAAAGCCAGTTACCAATCTCTTCTTTTTTGTAAGGAGTGGGGGATCCAGGAATTTAACCAAATACAGGGCTGATGTGTATCAAAGGGGCTCTGATCTTGTCAAGGCAGCATCTGACCAGCAACTATGGGGCTTTTCCACCTAGCCCTTTATTTCCTCTTACCTCCTGCACCTCTATAACATTCCTCTTTTGCTGTTAAAACCAATTAGTAGCTCTGCACTGGTCAGCAGGGATTGCTCATAAGTAATGCAGCAGTCCTACTGAACCCTCCTCAGAGGCAACCCTACTGAAGCCAGCAGTTAGCCTCTGTGCAGAATCTAAACATGCACTTCACAATGAACATCATATGACATATGGTACCTCTTTTCCCACTGCCTCCTTTGTCAGCTGTCTAATGTAGGACCAAATCCTGAGGTCTTGGTCTTGATTCATTCCTTACTCTGGCAAAACACTCACTGAAGAGATGATGCAGTCATTAGATTGTTAACTCTTCGGGGCAGGGACCCCTTATAGACTGTAAAAATTACACCTAAAAATATGGGGAAGACCTATACGCCTAAAACAAGAATAAAAATTGATGCTCCACGCTGTGTAATCATCTAGGGAGTGAACTGCATCCCTTTATGAAAAATTGCTTTAATGAACAGCACAAAAGAAATGTAAGTGCAGTTGTTATAATCTGGAACTCATAATGTGAATTAAATTCTTGAGCTATGCTTTCCCCATACACACATTCACACAAATGGTGATCCACCAAAAACTTGTGTGCCTGAATCAGAGCTTATTGCTCAGTGAACCTCAAACAGCATTACAAAATCCATCAGCTGCCACATGTAAATGACCCTTTCCCAGGGCTCAGCTTCAGCAGTTCTCCTTTGCTGGAGAGAGCCCCCTATTCAATTGAAGGCCAAGTTATTAAGAAATTGTTTGTCGTCGTAGATTGGATTGATCGTTTGTTTCCTGAATTCCTTTTCCTATCATTTACTCATTATACGCCTCCTCCTGATGGGAGAGGACATTTATTTGCTTCTGCATTTATTGTGCTGGCAAACAGAAACATTCTGTAGCATTTCCTGGGGGTTCTCTCATTTATCTATTGGATAAGAGACTGAAGTTTTCTAAGGGCAGAAAAATTAAAATATCACTCAGGCTGACAGCAATGAAAATGAGGGTCTGTTTGTATAGGAAGGCTGTTTCTGAGCTTTAGGTTTACAAGGCTATTTACTAAAGAGGGTTGCAACATTTCATATAGCTACCACTTCTCGTATAATAAAAAAAATTCCTGGCTGTTTCCTAGCTGGATACGCGGATACTCTGAACAGAAGTGCTGAAATATGTCATGTTCTAATGCATATCAGAAAATGATATTGGTACCTGTTTAAAATGGAAAATACACTTAAAATTATGTAATTTTCTGTTTTAAGGTACATGCCTACCATCCATTGCACAATGGAGCAGCGTGTTCCCGTGATTAGGAACAGGAACTGGGTGTCACGAGTTCTCGGCTGTGTTTCATAATGTCACTGACTCTGTGACCTCAGTCAAGTCATTTAATTTTTTGGTGGCTCAGATTCCCCACTTAGCAAATAAAGTTTATATTTGCCAGCCTCTCAGGAGTCAGATGGGCTGTATGTAAATCACTTGGAGACTTTATGATGAAAGGAGTTACTGAATTATACCTTTATACAATCAGTAAGCATTTTAAAAAGTCTCCTAAAATTTCAGTATATTGCCTGTAATGTGATGCACTTGAAAGAGTAGGGTAGGATTTTCCTCAGTTGTTACTTTCCAAAGGTAAATTCAGGCAAGTTACCCAATCTCACATATTTTTAAGTAAAACATTTAATGGCATGATTTCATATAATCATTTTTATTGTTTATATTACTGTTTGTGCCTAGAGGATCAGCACCCAGTTGAACTAGGCACTGTACAAACACACAGGAAGACACAATTCCTTAGATTTTACAATCTAATTTAAAACCGAATTAAACACTTGGAAGTAAGAAGCAAACAAAGAGATTGGGAGAGAGACAGACAAGGATAACAGACAAAGGAGGATGTAGTTACAGATTAGCTGCATACATATATAAAAAACTTCTCATGTCCCATATAACACAGGAACCTGTTTGTTAACGTTAATAGCATGTTTACTTGTTTTGGTCAATACAACCTCTTAAAAATTCCCTAATTACATATTTTAGTTTAGCTCTAGAAAAAGGAGGGGACATCAATCCTACAGGATGGAATTACTTACTCTCTCACACCTTTCAGAATCAGATTCTACTTGCCAGTAAATTCCAGTTTTAAAGCAAGCAAGGGGCAAAGCTGGCAGGACTAGTTCCTATTCTTCCTGACTTTGCAGGTGGGAATCAGAAGAAAAATGAGTGGAATCTAGAGGAATGGTCACTATAAGCTTCTTTACAGCAAGAATTGTTCCCATATCCTCAGTCCAACCCCAAGATTTCCGAGTAGTTTCATATAATCTATATATTCATTCCTAGTAATAATTTGCACTGATGTACATCAGAGGATCACAAAGTGCTTTACAAGTATCAAGAGTCAGGTTATTCTTATGAGGTAGATTGTTTACATGAGAAAAATCCTGACTCATGGCGACTGACTATTATTGGACAACCAACAAGTTTCTATCATTAAACCTCCTAAGAGGTTAATAACACTGAGGTCCAGAACAACATTAACCATATTGCATATATCCATGCTTCTCAAACCACGATCTGTAGAGCCTTCCCTGGAGGTTTGCAGAAGGAAACATTAAAAATCAAGCAGGGAGGGACTAGAGCACTGGGAGTGCAGATGGATTCATGGGGGATCTCTCTTTTACAAAGTTGTCTGTAGAGTGAAGTAGTCATAGAACCTCAGGACAATATATAAATAGTTGTTTTCTGATTGGCTGCAATGAGCCCAATGAAAGTTAATATTCCCCTCCTTCTTGGTCAGTAAATCTTGCATTCACTTACAAAGTCAACAAGGGCCTGATTTTCAGAGGTTCTAAGCACCCAGGACTCCAATGCTTAGCACCTCTGAAATCTACACTCAAGTCTCCTCATTGGAAGTTTGTAGATACAAATGAGTAAACTACAGTTGCTTGTCCAAAATCGTACTGCAATTCAGTAGCAGAGCCAAACCTGCTAGTCCTGACTCCTACTCCTTTGATCTAATCAGATAAAATAAATTCCTTCATGATTGTGATAACAGTGTTTCAGTCTTCTCTCTTCTAGATGTCTTATTTACTAGATACACTGTATTCGGACAAAAATCACTATCTTTGAAACAATCCCCCTAAAAACTTACTTTTAAAAGTTCATTCAAATTGGCTTGGATAGAAACCATGACACATCCACTGAACACTGGCTGCAAGACTATAAAGAAAGTGTAATGATAAAGGGAAATGTAAACGGCACTAACTCATACTACACTCAAGTAGGAGATGTTGAACATCAATGAGGGCTCAGAAACAATACAAATTCACCAAGTGAGATCAGAATTAGAACAAGAAATAAAATAGTCATTCTACCTGGAAAAAGTCAAGCCAAGATGTCTGAGAGAAAATAATTTAACATGCAAAGGTTTAACAGGAAGAAGGCACTTTGAAAGAGCGAGTGTCTAAAGATTGGAAGGAGACTTAAGGATGAATTCCGGACAGCATGTTAGGTATGAACTTCAATATATTATGGCAGAAAAAGAGTGAAAGCTTTGGATTGCATTTGAAGAGGAATCACATCACAGTATAGGGAGGTGGTAATCATCTATACAGCACAGGGAAATTGGATGCATTCAGTTCAGGACACCAACACAAGACAAAGATATAAAGCAAGAGGGACTAAGAAAAATTCTGTAAAAGTGATAAAAGCGGTAGACGAATAGATTTATGGAGGAAGATTAAAAGAACAACCTCTAAGGATACCAATACTTTTCCTTATATATTTCCAGATGGTTCACACAGTATCCAAACATCAGGTATTAGTATGTTTAAGACAAATGGAAGCACTGAAATGTGGTATAAGTTATTGCTACTTAACACACAGTATTCTGGTATTAATGATTTTTATACAAATTAAAGAAAACAAAGCACAAGACAGACAGTTCCATATTTTGCTTTGCATTTGAAGTGTAGATATAATAATTTTCACAGCCAAAAAAAAAAATCAATTTCTTTTGCATATCTTGGGAATCTGGAAAAATGGATCGTACAAACAGCCTCTATAAAACATGGCTATTCCTGGTGCTACTATATCTTTTCATAGAAACACAGTTTATGATAAAGAAAAATGACCTGAAACATTATTGTATTTTTGTCTCATGTAGTTTATATGTAGAAAAGGAAAAAATTCTCTATTGAAAGAAATGTTTCTCTACACACTAATGTCTATTATTCAGTGTAGTGCATCTGCTTTTTTTTGTTGTTGTTGTTATTAAGTGACATTTCAGGACTGCTATTGATTTGATGCAAGAAAATGAAAGATGGGAACGAAAAGTATTTTTTTAAACAAGAAAAATGTCATGGAATATAAAGGCAAGGCTGACTTGTGATGGTTGTTGGAAAATACACAATTTTTTTTAAAGTTAATTTAGTGGAAGGCCGTAATAGAAGATGAGTGGAAAAAAAAATCAGTTTAAAAAACAATTGTTTAGAACTATAATGAGGCTCAGCCAGATATGGAGCTATTGCACTAAAGCAATACTATAGTCAAAAGGCTACAGTTCAGTCTCTGCCTTTTGTCAATCAGGTTGAGGTTAGAGATATTTTAACTGATAGCAAGATTCCTGATCTTAATATGCCAGGCAAAGAGCTCTCTCAACAACAGGGTAATCCCAAAAATATAATGTAATCTAAAGAGAAGAATTTTCTGGCATTTGCGACATGATACTGGATCTCAAGTTGAGTTGACAGCTTTATTATGTGAAACTGCAACAACATTACATTCTGGTCAGTACTAAATAGGGTATTGCTACGAACAGTATAGAAACACAAAGCATTGCAAAATTATGATGAACTCCCAGTTTTATCTTTCTGGTGCTGAGTCTGAGCTAAAGCATAGAAAACACGGTTACTCACTTTCTCGTAACTGTTATTCTTAGAGATGTGTTGTTCATGTCCAATCAGGTGCGTGCTCGCAAATGTGCACAGTAACCAGAAGATTTTTCCCCTAGCAGCAACCGTAGGGTCAGCCTGGGCACCACCTGGAGTTGCACCTTCATGGTGCCCAATACAAAGCCCTGCTGACTCCACACTGCCTCAGTTCCTTCTTGCCGGCTACTCCAACAGAGGGGTAGGAGGGTGGGTATTGGAATGGACATGAACAACACATCTCAAAGAACAACAGTTATGAGAAGGTGAGTAACCGTTTTTTCTTCTTCAAGTGCTTGCTCATGTGAATTCCAATCAGGTGATTCACAAGCCCAAGAACAGGAGGCGCGGTCGGAGTCAGCCACTGATTGGAGCACTGCTCATCTGAAGGCTGCATCGTCTCTGGCCTGCTGAGAAATCGAGGAATGCTGTTGACGAAGTCTGCGCCCTGGTGGGGTGCCAGTAAACAGGGGTGCGGGAACCCCCGCCAGGTTGTACCATTCCCGGATGCAGGATGTGATCCATGACTAAATGCATTGTGACGACAAGCACAGGCCTTTCATTCTGTCTGCCGCTGCCACGAACAGCTGGGTCGATTTTCTGAACGGCTTCGTCCTCTCAATTGTAAAAGGCTAGTGCCCTGTGGACATCTAGTGAACGGAGTCTCTGCTCCTTGCTGCTAGGATGAAGCTTAGGGTAGAACACCGGGAGAAAGATGTCCTGGTTAATGTGAAACTGTGACACAACCTTTGGGAGGAAAGCAGGAGGCAGCCTGAGCTGCAACTTGTGCTTATAAAACATGGCATAAGGGGGCTCTAAGTTTAGGGCCCTGAGTTCAGACACCCTCCCAGCCGAGGTTATCACCATCAGGAACGCCACCTTGAAAGAAAGGTAGAGCAGGGAGCATGACGCCACAGACTCAGAAGGTGGTCCCATGAGTCTAGTAAGGACCAGGTTGAGGTCCCAGATCAGGACAGGCTGACAGATGTTAGGGTATAGCCTATTGAGCCCTTTTAAGAACTGGCTGACCATTGGGTTAGTAAACAGAGAGCAGCCCTCCTCATCCGGGTGAAAGGCCGAGATGACAGCTAAGTGCACCCTTATTGAAGATAACAAAAGCCCCTGCTGCTTCAGATGGAGGAGGCAGTCCAGAATAAGTGGCACGGATGCTAGTGTTGGGGACGAATGGTGTTGCGCCGATCAGACTGAAAATTTCTTTCACTTAACAACGTATGTGGCTCTCATAGACGGTTTTCTGCTGCCAAGGAGGACCTGTCTAATGTGGTCTGAACAGGAAATCTCCATCGGGTTCAACCATGGAGCTTCCATGCTGTGAGGTGAAGCGACTCAAGGTTCGGGTGTTGAAGACAACCGTGATCTTGTGTCAGAAGGTCTGGGAAGAGCGGCAGGGTGATTGGGGCTTCCACGGACATGTCTAGGAGAGATGTGTACTAGTACTGATGGGGCCAGGCTGGTGCTATCAATATGACTTGAGCTCGTTCCCTCCGGATCTTGAGGAGTACCTTGTGAATGAGCGGTATGGGCGGGAAGGAGTATAGGAGACCTTGCACCTGTGCTCCTCATGAACCTCCTCCACTGCCCCTAAAGATAGGAGCGATTGCACCTCCTGGATAAGGAGCTGCTTGTGAGAAGGGTCCCTGAAGAGGGACGGGAAGGGGGGGGTGGAAGAGTGGGAGGGCAGAGAACTTGACGGAGTATCCCCTCTCTACCGTGCGGAGGAGCCATCGGTCCGAGGTAATACAGGACCATGCATGGTAGAAAGGGAATAGTGGGGACGAGAAGGTAAGGCGGGATGGATCCAGTCTTTGGTGTGGTATACCATCCTCAACCGTGCCTTCAAAAGACCAGTTTGTGTCCTGAAGACAGCTTGAGTTATCCCGAGCCCTGGCCAGAAGGTTGGCGCAGCCTTCTCCTGCCATTCCGATTCCTCCTTTTGGACCCGTCTTGGCAGTTCTGCTGACCAAACCGCTGCTTGGGCTGAGGATGGACTTGTCTCTGCTGAGTTGAAGGAGTATAGAGGCCCAGGGACCTGAGGGTGGCTCTGGAATCTTTAAGGCTGTTTAGCCTTTTGTCATCTTCTCTGCGAAGAGAGTCTCACCTTCAAAGGGCAGGTCTTGGATGGTTTGCTGTACCTCACAGGGGAGGCCAGAAACCTGGAGGCATGAGCCCCTTCTCATGGCCACTCCAGTAACCATAACTCTGGTTGCTGCATCTGCCCCGTCAAGTGCTGCCTCAAGGGACACTCTGGAGATCAGTCTCCCTTCGTCAACCAAAGCCGAAAATTTGGCGTGGAAGTCCGAGGGGAGCAACTCCATAAATTTAGCCATCGCCGAGCAGGCATTGTAGGAGTACCTGCTGATGATGGCCTGCTGGTTGGATACTCGGAGTTGCAGTCCCCCCGTGAAGCAGACTTTTCGCCCAAAAATGTCTAATTTTTTGGCATTCCTATTCTTCGACGAAGGGCCTTGAAATCCTTGCCTCTCCCGCTGGTTAGCAGCATCCACCACCAGAGAATCAGGCAGAGGGTGGTAATAGATCTGTTCATAGCCCTTGGAGGGCACAAAGTACTGGCGCTCATTGTGCTTAGTCGTAGGTGGCAGCGAGGCCGGGGTCTGCCAAAGGGTCTTGGTTATGTCCATGATTGTCTTTATCAGTGGTAAAGCGATACGGGCAGGGCCGGAGGGAGCCAGGATGTCCACCATAGGGTCCTCATCATCCACAACTTCCTCTGCCTTAATGCCCAGAACCTGGGTGACCCGTCACAGCAGCTGCTGCAACACCCTGGAGTCTTCCAGAGCTGGGGCTACTGAAGTGCCTGCTAGGGCCTCATCTGGTGAGGAGGAGGAGGAGACCACCAGGGGAGGGAGTGGCTCCCTACCGTCCCCACTCAAGCTATCTCTTGACCCTGTGGAAACTGCAGTAGGTTGGCCTGGTCCCGGTGCTGTGAAAGGCGCAGGTGTTGATGCCAGTGTCGGTTCCCACACCAGTGCCGGTGCCTGGTGCAGCATGTGCGCCAGGGTTCCTGTAGGTGTTGTTGCAGCCAGTGCCGACGATGGAGGCGGTCTCGGTGCCATCGTCAGTGCCGAGGGTGCTGTAGCTGCAATTGGGGCCGCTGAAGCCTCCGGTGCTGAAGTGGCCGATGTCAGTGCTGGTATTAATGACTGAGGCATTGGCTCCAGTGCCAACTGTGGCAGAATGAACGTCGTGGACACCACTGATCCTGCACCCGAGTAGGACCCCTGGCTCCGACCCTGGGCTTGATGGAAAGCCCACGGAGTCCAAAAGGGCGACTGAGGTGGATTTTGCCATTGAGGGGCCACTGCATCGGGTGGGACCACCTACGGTGAGGAGGATCTTCTGCTCCTGCTATAGTCAGAGCGGTACGAGTCTGACTCCGACTCTGACTCCGAGTAGGAGGACCAGGGTGGAGTTGCTCCTCTCGAGGTAGAGCGTCAGGAAGCAGAGTGCTGAGGTGAGGGGGATCGGCGTGTCATCATCGCTGACTTTCCCTTTGACTGCACGGGATGCTGGGATGGAACCTGCAGTACCGGGACACTCCCTTGTCTCGGCGGCAAGAACAGCGCCATGAGCCTCAGTAGGTTCTGCACCACCTCGAAAGCCTCTGGGGTGGACGGGAGCGGTAGATGCTCCGATGGGTGCAGTGAGCGAGATGGGCCCATACTCGACTGCCTCGCTTGGGCAGGAGTCAACGTGGCCCCACTCTGAGTCTCCGAGCCATGGCATGACTGAGGTGCCACTGGTGGCTGGTCCCTGGGTCTTGCGGAGGGAGAATGGCCTCTCTCCGACCTCTTTTTATTCTGTTCCGGCAATTGGGACTGGTGCCGAAGGCTGGAATGTCCCCAAGAGGCTCCATGACGGTGCCAAGCTTCCTTGCCAGTATCTTTCTTCAGCACTGGATCCTTCAAAGACGGCGCTGGAGCACTTCGCCTCAAAGACGACATGCCAGAAGCAGGATTCCTGGTGCCTGGGTCTGACTGATGTCGGAGAGCAGTCTCCATAAGAAGAATTTTGAGACGCTGCTCCGTCTCCCTAATGGTTCTCAGTTGGAACTCCTGACAGATCTAGCAGCGGTCTTTCTGGTGACCCTCACCCAGGCACTGTAAGCAGGAGATGTGGGCGTCACTTTTTGGCATGCGCATCACGCAAATCTGGCAAGTCGTAAAGCCTGGGATCGCGGCAGGCCCCGATAACAAATGGGGGTGGAGAGGAACCCCCATAGCTGAAACTTATAAAGAACTACTGAATTATACTAACTATTGGAAACTAACTATGTAGAGCGAATAAAGCACTGCTAATCCACTTGCTGAAGCAAGAGAAGAGCAAGGGGAAAAGTTTCAGCTATCGTCACTGGCGGTAAGAAGGAACTGAGGGGGTGTAGGGTCGGCAGGGCTCGATATTGGATGCCATGAAGGTGCAACTCCACCCTATGGTTGCTACTAGGGGAAAATTCTTCTGGCTACTGTGCACGTGCACACACCTGACTGGAATGGACATGAACAAACACTCGAAGAAGAATGAATAGTTTGAAAGCCCAAGCTCACAGGTGGGAATTTGGCAATCTGGATCTAATTTTAGATCTGCTTCTATTCTCATCTCTGCCACAGAATTGCTGTGTAAACTAGGCCAAGTCACATTATTTCTCTCTGCCTCAATTTCCCCAACTGCAAAATGGGAGGGCAACATCACCAACCTCACAGAGATGCTATGAGTTTTAATTCATTGTCTACACAATATATTAAGATTTTCAAATGGACATCACACTATGTTTTCTTAGTTATATGTGAAGGAGTTCTGCAAGCAAATACATAGGCTTTTGTTTTTTTCAGCCCCTGTCATTGTCTATAGACAGGAGGATACAGACGCAGTATCTAGGCTGGCATATAGTGATGCTGGAGAAATTTAATTAAGTTTTATAACTAGCCTGCTCTGTGGATGATATTAATGTAATCACATCTCCCTTTCCTTACTCCACTAGCAACACTTAGGACTTTGGTTTATACAGTAAATAGCGTTCTTGGAAACATTTTAAATGAAATTCAAAATGTCAGGCAAATTTTGCTGCACTTTTCCCACCCCAGCCCCTTGTCTCTTGCCTGGAACCTGGGAGAGAGGGAGAACAGATTCCATTATGGACAACACTTTGCAGGTCTGACATACATTTTCAGCACATGAAGGCTTTATCTTGACAAGGGTTCAAAAGGTGTGTTGTTACCTCATGACAGCTAACCACCTTCCAAAATCCAAAATCCTAGCCCATGCTAAGATGGTTGAGTTAAAGCCTAGTCTTGTACCTCCTAGGCTTTAGCTCAATCAGCTTACCAGGTCCTAAAATGTATCTTGCCTTGCCTTGCATCTTGCTAGAGTTTTGGAAAGCATTAGTTAGATCGAGACAGCTGATGTAACCTAATATCCCATTTTTAAATCTTAGCCAAGATACGGACAGATACTATGACAAGAGGCACTATGACTTGTGAATCAGGATGGAATCAATGGCATGGCATGGAGTTATGGGGCACTCTGGTGCTGGAGGGGTCGCCTTTCAAATGAGATATGTACACCTAAGTCTTGACCTCTTGCAATCACTAAAGATCCCAACCTCAGCTGTTGCGTAGAGATCAGTGTACTGATTACTTATTATTCACATAGTGTTTGCAAAATGTCAAGTGCTAAGCAGTTTTATTAGTGCTGTTGTGTACTGTTATAGTTAGTGGTTTAGAATATGTTAAAACCAGCCCAGGCACAAAAATCTATTTGCCCATCACTTAGCATTATGACTGACAGTATCAAAAAACTTACTGATATTTTACTTGTTCAGCAAGGAACTTATTCACCCTGGTCAACCAAACAAGTAGAACTTTGCCAGTTAGCCAAGTTACACCCCAGAGGTAAATTAATTAATTCTCAAGAACATTCAGAGACTTAATGTTTACAAAGCTCTCAGTTCCTCACATAAAATGTATTACATACAACTGCATGTTATCATCATCTAAACTCATTTTCCACTCTGATGGATCCAACCCAAAGTCTCCACACATTTTATTGATATCATTGTCATTTGATTCTGAAAGCCATCAATGAATGAAGTCCAAACTTGTACAGAGAAAATGCGTTTGCTGTACTAACTGCAGCTCTTAAACACAGGACAAAAGGAGTTGAATCCTTTCCCAGTTATAAAATTCTTGCTGATACACTAATGCAATATCTTCAAGAAAAGGAACAGGGTGATAGCTTATTTATTTTTTAAATTAAACATGCTTACACTACTCCCAATATATTGTAGAGAACATAAAGGTTTGAATTGATTTACATTGCTTTGTTATAAAACTTTTTGATTCTCTTATTATCTACACCTTGCAAGCTGCAGCTGAGTTGTTGAGACTCAGAAAGGGTAAACAAAATACTGGAAAATATGAACAAACGTGAAACCTATATTGTTTGCATCTTAGTACTTATGTTCATTACAAACTCAAAAAAAGGCAAGACTTGGCTCTGAAGCTGAACTGTATATTATCTTCTTTTCAGAGCCCTGGGGCTATCATTGCAAAGCACAGTGGTCCATTCTAAGCCCTGAATAGAGAAAAGGAAGAGATCATTAAATTATAATTTCCCTGCACAATTGGTATGAGCATTTCCTACCAACCGGATTAATTTGAACGCAAGATCCCAGAATAAAGCTGCTCAGCAGAAAGGATGGCAGTTTAATGTCTAGTAAATTTGATTTCTCTGAAAACCCTGACACATCATAATAGTGAAATCCTATTTACTGTAGCAAACAGGATGGATTATACTATTTAATACCTGGTATAGTGTGTGCCATCAGCTCACAGCTTTGTGCTCATCTTACCTTAAGGTTAATACTCCTTGAAAGCCTAAACGGTAAATAGAATTCCCAAATTAAGTGCCGATCCAATGATTTGTAAATCCTTCCTCAAAATTTAAGTCGCGAAAAAAATAAAATGGATTCAGGTAAGACTATCATTTTTCCAGAACTTATGTCTAAATTCTTAGGCTCTGATCTGACAATAAGCTTTTCACAAAAAGAGCCTCTGCATCCATAAGAACTCCACTGAAATCCACAGAGGTCTGCCAACAGAATTCACTGTAGGATCCGGACCTCAGACTTTAAGCTATTTGAGACAGGGATTTTGTCTATCTCTGAGATTGTACAGCACCTACCATGATGTAGGGGGCCTCTGAGGGCTACTATAATATAAACAATAAATACTAACAACATCTAGCTCTTTTAAAATACGTACACGTACTCTGTACACTGCCCAGTGAAGATATTTTTAGGAAATCAGAAGCATAGGAACTTATTACCTTGACTGAGCCAAAGCCTGACCAATATTAGGGCTTATTTCTTACTCATTCATATGAGACTGATAGAAGTTAAATAATTTTGTGATATGTTAGCTTATTTAAACTCCTTCATTCTTACTCCCACAAATAGGGGCATGATTCCCATCAGGATAGAGCTGAACACTAAATGACAACTGAATGTAAGTTGTTTCACTTCCTATAAACTGTATTACTTATATAGTACCATACATCTGCATGGCACTGCTAAGGTGAAGAGAGACAACCAGCATTTCTCATGGATTTAAAAATACTCTAAAGCAGCAGCAACCGGATCAAGGAATGGTGGAGCACAAGACACACTATGAACAAAATTAGTACAAATTATTATTTTTGTTGGCCTCCAGATAACACAGTGATGAGCACATTAGAAATGCAAAGACAGATGAGATCTTGAAACAATGTAAAGTTAGACCAATGACAGAATGACTCATATGGCTGATCAGGACAACGGCAAATACAAGAGGGGGACACAATTCTTGGTGTGTGTTAGAAAAAGAGGTCTTGGGAGCCTGCACAGCTTCACAGACAGAAAGTAGTAAAACCTCATCTCATCAATTCTTACACTGCAATTTTAAGGAAAAGTCAACATATTGTATATGTGAACGTTTAGGGTACTATAGAATGTAGAGTGGTTCTATCAAGAGATATTGTTCTATGGGCCTTTTTTTAAATCTAATTTTCTGTTAATTTTTCATTTAACTTACAAGAACCATAAACAGACAATGAAAAATATCTACAACTGCATTACAGCTTCTATTCCAATTGCTACAAATAAAGGTACCAGGTCCTGTTTCCATCAGCATAAAAAAAAAAGTGACCCAAAAACCTTATATCTGTATCCTACAACTACATATGTACCAATCCTCAGTGGTCTGTTCTGATCAGAATGTGTGTAAGGAGCAATGTCCATATATCTCTTGGGTATATACAAAGTAGAATATGCCCCTTTTAGGGCTGATGAATTAATTTCTCTCTGAAAGTCTAATGTGGGAAC
Organism: Eretmochelys imbricata; assembly: GCF_965152235.1. Classification (NCBI taxonomy): domain Eukaryota; kingdom Metazoa; phylum Chordata; order Testudines; family Cheloniidae; genus Eretmochelys; species Eretmochelys imbricata. The sequence goes on from NC_135572.1 coordinate 352,465,537, forward strand.
TCTTAAATAATGAGTTTATAGCCTAACCAGATATACTGTATCTGAAGGTTATTTTTTAACTTCTTTGTTAAACTATTCCATCTTGCTTAGCTGCTGTGGAGTATGCAATAACTCTTAGTTTATGTGTCATCTTTGACCTAGAAACACTAGCAGCTGTTGGGGGAAATCACTGTTTTTTGGAAAGTACCAAAGGATTTTTAGCACATAAACCAAATTTATGAACAGCTATTGCCCCTGAGAATTGAACTGTTTATGTTTTAGTCCCACAGCTGTCACTGGTGCACAGTTACTTTGTCCTGCATTAATCCCCTGAAAAGGTTGACACATCTTCACTCCAGTCACTGAAATATTTTATAAGTGACATACTTCATCTGGCAGTGAATATGTATAATAATTTCTCTCCGTAAGGAGCACATTGTGCTGACACTAATCTGTTCTGTTGTCATCTCCCTTTATTATCAATGTCCACACTGTTTTTTCAGCAGCACAGAAGAACACAGCTGTGAAGCTTCTAATTGAAAAAAAGCTAACTAATCAAAAGGCCAATTAATCATACAGATGAGTTCTGACACTTAGTGATGCAATAGACAAAAATACCACCTATTAGTAACCAAGGTGTTGTTAAAATGTGCTTATCTGATGTAAGAGTGATCTTAAAATTTAATTAGCATGCTTCACCACAGATGACAAGACTAATAATACAAATTTCTTCATATTGACATTTTATTTCTCCAAGTTCCCATCTTTTTATTCCACTCTTATCTTCTCTCTGTTCTACAGCACACACCATTATCTGTGTGCAGACTTCCACTGAAATCAATGAGAGTTTAGAAATAAACTACATGCTACACTACTCTATTAATTTGCACATTATAGCTCCCTTTTAAGCCCACCTCCACCATTCTCTACAACATTGAGACTCCAACGGCCTCTCCATTCCTTCCTTGGTTACTTTCACTTCTATTCAGATCACGGTGCTCAAAAATTATCAGCATTGTTTTGTTTAACAAATGACCCGGAGGTGGGGGGAGACATCCAGGTAAAAAATATCTCGAAACTTGGATGCAGTTCAGATCTTGACCTGACCTTTGCACGTAGCCCCTGTTCTTCTTCCAGTCCTGCACACCCCAAATCTGTTCAGAAGATAAACCAGACTTTGAAGATAGGGCTCATCTCATTTCAGCACCTATGGAACATTCACTGCATTGGAACCTACATGCCTCAGACTTGATTTACAAACAAACAAAATAATCACCTTGCCAAAACAGTGGTTCTTTAATATATCAATACAAAAGGCAGAATGAAGAAATTAGCTTTATAACATGCCATGAAAAGCTCCCAACTCTGACAGACAGAGGGCACACACTCCATGGCTGAGAACTCTCAACTGAGAATGTCCTGCTCTCATTCTGAGGAATTCAGAGGAGAAACCAAGATAGAACCATAGAACATTAGGGTTGGAAGAGATCTCAGGAGGTCATCTAGTCCAATCCTCTGCTCAAAGCAGGACCAACCCCAACTAAATCATCCCAGCCAGGGCTTTGTCAAGCGTGACCTTAAAAACCTCTAAGGATGGAGATTCCACCACGTCCCTAGGGAACCCATTCCAGTGCTTCACCATCCTCCTAGTGAAACAGTGTTTCCAAATATCCAACCTAGACCTCCCACACTGCAACTTGAGACCATTGCTTCTTGTTCTGTCATCTGCCACCACTGAGAACAGCCTAGCTCAGGGGTCGGCAACCTTTCAGAAGTGGTGTGCTGAGTCTTCATTTATTCACTCTAATTTAAGGTTTTGCGTGCCAGTAATACATTTTAACGTTTTTAGAAGGCCTCTCTAAGTCTTTATTATGTAACTAAACTATTGTTGTATGTAAAGTAAACAAGGTTTTTAAAAATGTTTAAGAAGCTTAATTTAAAATTAAAATTAAAATGCAGATCTTATCAGTTTAGTGCAGTGGTTCTTAACCGGGGGTACACACATCCCCTGGGGGTGCGAGATGCCCTTTCTGGGGATGCGAGACATGCGAGATTTTTTTAGAAGGTAAATAATCAAAAACGCAAATTAAGCACAAGCACATAAGTACAACTACTTTGTTTCATCAAACCTATGTATTTATTAACATTATATATTTTTAAGGATTACTGTAATATACAAAGTTTTTACGTTTTCAAGTTTTTAAGCTAATTGTAGTGTAATTTTTGATAAGGGGTGCGAGAACATATTTTGAGAACTCCAGACCGTCAGTGGGCTGAGCGGGGCCAGGTGTAGTATATTAAATTGCTCCCCATAGGAATGTGCTACTTACGGCGTACTACTTATGGCTGCCAGTCCTGGTGCTTTGAGCGGCATGGTACAGGGACGGGGAACAGGGGTGGTTGGATAGGCGTGGGAGTCCCAGGGGTCCTGTCAGGGGTTGGGGGTGTGGATAGGGGTCAGGGCAGTCAGGGGACAGGGGTCAGGGCAGTCAGGGGACAGGGGGGCTTGGATGAGGGGTGGGGTCCCAGAGGGTGGTCAGGAGACAAGGAATGGAGCGGTTGGATGGGTGCGGAGGTTCTGAGGGGGGCAGTCAAGGGTTGAAGGGGTGGGGGAGTTTGGATGGGTGTGGGGGTTCTGAGGGGGGCAGTCAAGGGGCGAGGGGGTGGGGGAGTTTGGATGGGTGTGGGGGTTCTGAGGGGGGCAGTCAAGGGGCGAGGGGGTGGGGGAGTTTGGATGGGTGTGGGGGTTCTGAGGGGGGCAGTCAAGGGGTGAGGGGGTGGGGGAGGTTGGATGGGTCGGGGGTTATGAGGGGGGAAGTGCGCTGGCTGTTTGGGGAGGCACAGCCTTCCCCAAAACAGTAGGAATGTGCTACTTACGGTATACTACTTATGGCTGCCAGTCCTGGTGCTCCGCAATTAGCACATTCCTACAGGGAGAAATTTAATACACTACACCAGTGGACAGAACCCCAGACTGGCAGCAGGCTGAGCTGCTCAGCCCGCCGCTGGTCTGGGGTTCCGTCTGCCAGCTCCTGCCAGCCGGGGTCCCAGCCGTCGGCCCCGCTCAGCCCGCTACCTGCCTGGGGTTCCATTCACCCAGGCTGGCAGCGGCCAGGACCCCAGCTGGCAGGAGCATGCCAGTAAAAATCAGCATTCATGCCGCAGGTTGCCAACCCTGGCCTAGCTCCACCTCTTTGGAACCCCCCCCTTAGGGTAATTGAAGGCTGCTATCAAATCCCCCCTCACTCTTCTCTTCTGCAGACTAAATATCCCCAGTTCCCTCAGCAGAGGGAAGATGCAGCAGAGATCCTGTGTCCCTTGACACATGGGAAGGAGTCGTTCATTACAAATCTTCAGCATTGCACAAAAAGCTGGCACTAAAATCAGTAATGTTTGTTATCTCAGTTATATATGCAACAGTACACATTCAACACAGGTATGCTAGATCTCAATTCCACTGAGCTATTCTACTCTGGCCCCTTTTCTCAAGTCTTCTCTGCCACTTTAGCTCTGTATCTGCTCTGAATAAACAAAAAGTCACTGAAGGATAAAATGCAATTTACTGTATGTATATGATGTAACTAAAAATATAAAATGACTGTTTATTGATTATCCTTTGTCATGCCTCCTGGAAACCCCCAACTATTACACAGAGCCATAAGAGACATCCTGCTACCAACAAGCCCAAACCAAACTGACAAAAAAGCTTCCCTAGTATTCCTCCGTAAGGTCAAACAAATGCTTGGCCGAAAAAGTAAGCCTTGCAACATGCGCCACAATCTACAAGATTCTAGTTTTGGTAGAGCACCAGAAAGAAGAAGTTCAACAGCTGAGGAGTCTCAGCTGAGAATGCATTGAGACTCCATGTCTCAATGGTCCAGCTAATGTGTCATCTTAGTGGCAATTTAAAATAAATTGGTATCTGGTCATTTCAAAATATATTTCATTGCCAAAATAATAAGAACTTCATCTGTCTTGTTTGCAAAAAGTAGCTCAAACCATAAAAACACTACATTCCATCTATCCACTAACTAAAACGCTCATTGTAGCCAATTATATACACTGACAATTTGTGCAATATGCTGTCCTCTCTAATCCATTACAAAGTTTTTAGTCGCCTGAATGACACATCTGTATATGTGAATAAATATAAATTACAGTAATATCTTAACCATATTAAGACTTATCAAAAACCAAGAAAACTCAAAGTTAAGGCTGGCATATTATTCCTAGATTATAAAGCCAGAAGGAATCACTGTAATCAAGTCTGACCTTTTGTATAATGCAGGCCCTAGGACTTACTCCAAATAATTCCTGTTTGACCTAGAATATCTTTTAGAAAAAGAGCCAATCTGGACTCAAAAAATGCCAAAACCCCAAGTTGTTTCGATGGTTAATTATACTCACTGATAAAAATGTACATCTTGTTTCCAGTTTCAATTTCTCCTGCTTCAACTTCAGGCAATTCATTTGTTATACCCTGTTTGCTAGACTGAAGAGCCCATTATCAAATATTTATTCCCTATATACATACCTATAGACTGTAATCTAGTCATCCCTTAACCTTCCTTAAGTCTATCACTATATAAGGCATGTTTTCCAATCCTTTAATCATTCTCATGACTCTTATCTGAATCCTCTCCAATTAATCAATATTTTTATTGAATTGTGGACACCAGAACTGAACACAATATTCCAGCAGTGGTCACGCTGCGTTGAATATAGAGATAACACCACCTCTTCCACTCATATTCAAAATTCCTGTTTATGCATCCAAGGATTACACTAGCCTTTTGGCCACAGCGTCACACTAGAAGCTCATGCTCAGCTGATTATCCAGAGGGCCTTTAATCCATGTAGTTTCTTGGATGAAAAATGCAAAGCTATGCAAATTGAAAGTTGTTCCAAATTTTGGGACTTGCCTTAAATGATGCCAAAAAGGCGAGAAGCGTGATTTGTTACAAAATTTCATTATGTAAAATGCAAACATTAATAGCAATACATCTTTTTGAAATATTTACTCCATTAAAAAGAATGCATTTCATTACACTTCCACTATCGTTAAGCCATCTGGATTGTTCCAACAGTTTGCAGTGTAGTTTCAAATTCTTTTGAGGTAAATTTGCTAGTGCCTTCTAAACATGTCAAATTACTCTAACAATAAAGATGAATCTTTCCCTGCATATCTTGGTGGTTTGGCTAAGAGCAATGATCTCTGTCTAACCAAAGATGTGATTGTGGGGTTTTTTTTTTTTTATTTATTTTTATTTATTTATATATTTGGAGGAGGAGGGGAGGGGAAGATAATTACGTTTGAAAGTTGTAATTTCACTCAAAATCTTGAGAATGTTGGGTAATGTCCAATGAAACAAAACCAGTTCACCTACACTGGCTCTTCATCCTGTATGCCCTTTATTGCTGGAAAAGTAACCTCTTGTGAAGATAAAAAAACAGTGTGTGAGTAAATATTGTGAGAAATGAAAACTCATCTTAATCATAGAATCATAGAATATCAGGATTGTAAGGGACCTCAAGAGGTCATCTAGTCCAACCCCTGCTCAAAGCAGGACCAATCTCCAATTTTTGTCCCAGATCTCTAAATGGCCCCCTCAAGGATTGAACTCACAACCCTGGGTTTAGCAGGCCAATGCTCAAACCACTGAGTTATCTCTCCCCCCCAATATGACAATTATATTAATGACAATATCAGTCACTAAGGAATCAAAAAATGATTCTCAAAATAATAACCTCTATCTTCAGTCTTCACTTGTCCTTCTCAAACAGAAAGAGACAAAAACCAATTAATTCCATCATTTTAATTCTGGCTTATGAAATTCTTCCTGTTGATCTTTAAGCTTAAACAGAAACCACAAAGTTGGTCACGGAAATTAACAAAACTCTTAATTAAACAAGAAGAATGGTCTCACCCTCTCTTCCAGTCGAGCTAGCTGCTCTTTGTAGTATGCATCATGCTTCTTCAGTTCTCTGTCTTTCTCTTCCAGCTGCTTGGCCTAAAAAAAGAAATGCAAACATAAAACTGGATCAAGAAAAAGCACCGCTTGCAGAGGAAAAAGTCGAGTATAAATTGTATCAGTAAGTAGTATACAGCAATTGAAGACTGGAGCCTAATAGTTTTTGCCAAAACAGTATTCAGTATTAATAAGAAGAGGATTGGTGCATTGAAAATGTAAATGTAATTGTCTACTGTATCATTATTATTATTTGCTCAACAGCTGTATTTGGAAATGTCACAAAGGCGCACACAGCATACTACTCTGAAATTAACTCTTTACTGGAAGGTTAACTTCATGGACAACTATTGCATTTAAGAAAACTTTCCATTAATTCCAGACAAAAGCCATGTGTACTCAGAATGTTAGCATATTAAAAGTCCAAAAATAAAGTGGAGATTTTGGTGTGTACTTGGCCATGGACCCCACACCAACACACACATTTGCATGTGATTTTAAAAATGTCTTTAAAATGATCAGTTCTGCATTGGGCCCCAATCCAATATAGCACTTAAGCATTTGCTTAACTTTAAGCTCTTTATTAGTCCCATTGACGTCAATGAGACCGCTCAGATGCTTAAACGCTTCATTGGATCAGACCTTAAAGCACAGTGTGCCTATTGCTCCATTGTCCTGTTAGGGTACCATTAAAAACAACGAAAGATCAAGGCCCTAAAGTTGACACACCCTCAAAACACATTCATAGGAAAACTTCTAACGATTCACAAACAAAACTAGATTTTGAACGCAAACCTGTGTTTAAAGAAGTAAGAAATATTGCCATTAAAGAATCATGTTTTGTACAATTCCCACCCCCACCACACACACACTTTCTAATAGGGTAGGCTTGAACTGAACAACATATAATGACTTACAACACCGATATATAAAATGAACTGTTAGCTATATTTTAATGATTTGTAACTATGGGTAGTGAATGAGTACCAATAAGGTAATGCTACGGCCAAGGCCTTGTTGGCATAAGCACAGTTCTTTTACGTAGAATTGATGGCTTGTTTAAAATCACGTTCTTGCTGACAGAACAAAAAGTAACATGTTGTGCTGGAAGATGTAAGTGAGAGGTACGCAAACATGTAATGAAAAAAACTCCTCTTTTTCTGGGACAACCCTGGGTAGGGGCAGAGGTGACATAAAATGAAATGACCCAGAAACTGCAAAAACAAGCAGAAACCAAAAGTTGAGTAACTGAAGCTTACACATCCAGAATATATGGGTTACCTAAAACACAAAGCATTGATGTGCTAAAAGGCTATTGGATAGAGATGAAATAATCAGTAATGTGGACATGTATAAAAGACGTAAGTGAACATGGTCCCAAACTGAAGATGCATCGGACCAGAAACTGAAGAACAGGACTGAAGGACCAGGCCAAGGGATCAGAGAAGGTGATGTCTATCACAGAAAGTGGAAGAACTTCCCAGTGCCACAGAATGTGGTAACTTGGACCCATTTACCAATTCGGATTTGTCTGTTATTATTTGTCTGGCATAAATGTAAGTGACAATAATTCTGTCTGATATTGTATACAGAAAGGAGAAAACTGATTAAGTCTAAATGGGGTGGACTTTTGACTCAGTTTCCCTACTTTTAACCCACCAGTCCCTTTTTCACCTCTCTGGAAACTACCACCGTTGCTGGAGCGGCAGCTGCTGAATAATTTGCAAAGCTTTTACTGTTGTGTGAGCTGCTTCCTGGTTTACTTTCAGTTAATGGACTTCTGTCCTTTTAATATTATGACTTGAGCGCTCACGAAAGGTGCTGGATTTTCAGCACTGGTGAGTGAGGTGGTATTTTATTGCTTTTTGCTTATAGTAGCATATGTAGAATCAATGTGACTCACTAAGGACAGTTTTAAAATATTTATATACTGTGCACACAAATATCACATATAAGAACTCTTTTAGAGGGGAATGTTTGTCAGGTGATAGGTAACAGGATGTAGAACATTTCACCTCTAGGATATTGGTAAAAATTCATCCCAGGCACATGATAATCAAATAGTCATTGCCCACTGAGGGCCATTCAGTGGCCTACCTAAAATGAGTTATTGATCTCTACTGAGTGCCTTTCAGCCAAGCACCAACATCACAGAACCCACCACAACTAACACCCATGATGGTAGCATCAGCTGGAATGCCAAGGAGACTGGAAATTGAGTTACCTTCTCTCTCCTCGAGGCAGCATTTTTAAATCACATTGCCAGAGCCACGCCAGGAAACTTACAAACTCCACTCTCTATATTGTACTTTTTTTGTGGACACAGGACTTATTCTGCTCATCAAGCCCAGGGAATTCTTTTTTGGTATTCAGCATGTACCATGTTTTTAGGCAAATAGTCTTTCAATGTATAAAATATGCACTCTGCATCCCTCGTTTTGTTCCGTGTTTCTACTTACCTTTATTTCTATCTCCTGAAGCATGTAAAGTTAAAAACAAATAAAGTCATGAATTCAGTGCATGAATGGAGGACATAAAGAATACAAAGAGACCACTGTGTGGGTAATGTGTCAGAAATCCAAGGCACAACAGAAAGCTACAGGAAAAATCATATTAATCACATTTATGCAGCCTCGCAAAAATCTGCTCACCCAGGACAACTCATTTTATTTTCCACTACAATCATCATAGTAAAGGGCAAGCTATTACATTTGTGCCTGAGCTGGTAAATTTTTATGACAATTTTGTAGGGCTGCATGTATGGTCTAAGAATCAAGATGGTAAATTGGAAACACTTACGTGTCATTACACTATTATGGTGTGAAGGAATCCACTGTATTACTAAAATACAATGTTAATTACATCTGAAATATGCTTCCAAGAAATAAAAGATTCTGAAAATGCCAGAATCATCAAAAATTGAAATATTTGTTTTTTTTTAAATCAAGTGCCTATCAAGATCACCAAAATACATTTACATTTCAATACTACAATGTGGGAATATCATCACACAAGAACCTTTCCGTGAGGGGGCAATTAAGAAATTACAGCATCAGCATAATAGGCACTGGCTACAAAAACTTTATCAGCTCCTCTCTCTATAAAAATCATTTCACCTCACAGATTCCAAATGCATTATCATCTTAGCTGTCCTGTGCAACTTCATTCCACGTGTGACAATACCTACCATGATCCCTGAAATACCTGAAAGCTAACGAACAAAAGGAATACCTAAGTACAGTTAAGTAGCAGAGTAATAAAGAAAATGTAATGAATATTCCATTATGACTATTCCAAATACTCACAGTAATTTAATAAGCTTTAGGTCTTAGAATTCAATACTATAAATACATCACCTGATCCTACTGATGAGACAAAGTCGCCCAATGAAACGGTCTTTGAAAAGTCAACAGACTGTAAAAAATGTCATAATGCAATTCACCTTCCACATTTCCAAAGATTCACAACTTTAGGAAATTTAAGAGTAAAACACAAAAAAGTCAAATATGAATAGTAATGACTGGGGAGACCACAAAGCACCTAATCACAAACTCTTTCTCCTCAACTAGTTCAACAGCTCAATTAAAACCAATTCCCTGTTCTTCACTGAAAGAAACCAATAGTAGCAAAGACTCTTCCCAGGAATGAAAACAGGAAGTGGTAGAATGAGAAATATACAGAAGACCATCAAACTTGAAAAAGCAGACTTAAACCCTACCTGTTCCATACTAAAAACGGATCAAGCTGTGGGACATGGTTAAAACTTGATAACGCCGAAGGACTTGTCTATACAAACACTTAGTTTTCAGCAAGCGAGGAGGCGAATCTACCTTGCACTAGCCTGCCATGCATGAAATGTCTACGCGTACCCTGCTGCCGTACACTAAAAGCTCCCAAGTGTGCTTTGATCTACCCCATTTTTAAACGGGAGAAGATCAAAGGGCATGAGGGAACTCATAGGGCACAGCAGTACAGTTCATACAGACATTTAATGCATGGCAGGCTTTTGCATGGTAGATTGACAATCCAGCTTTCTGTGAACTAAGTGTTTGTATAGACAAGTCCTAACTCAGTTAACATGGTTATGTCCTGTCTGTGCACAAAACTAAGCAATGTTATAACTGTCCCTAATTTGTGCAACAGCTTTGGACTTTGCCAGGCTGCAACATGGTTTCATATCATGTACAACCCAAGAGCAAAGAATGTTTTATTCACGCTGGGAGACTACCATTTTGTAGCCTAGTTCCTCTTTCTCAACTTGGCAGTCTCTAAAGTATAGAGAGAAGTTAAGAACCTATCCATAAAAATGTGTATCATGCTAGCTATAACCATTTTAAGCACCATTTTACTTTCCATGCATGTTATTGCCAGCATGGTTTTCCCATCCAATAATTCACAAGGACATGGACAACGCTAGCCAAAACAATGTTATAAACAGACCTTTAAATAGTTAAAATCATAATTTAACAATGATTTGTAATTGTGTTAGAAATGGACCACTTATTACAAAAGTGTAGGATTGTGAGTGTTTGAAGACAGACTTTTATCTGTATTTGAAACTATCTATGAAGAAAGGACTGTAGATAAGGTAAAGGTGGATCAAGATAAAGAGTCAAAAGTTCTGTCAACGATGGCCAGGAAATGGTCATATTTCTAGTAAATGGTGCTTAAAACAGGGTTTCTGCTCAAACCTGAAAAAATGGCAACTTTCAACACTATTTTGAAAATTTGCTTTGAAAAGGAAAAGGTGTATTTGGAAGTAATGTGCTTCACCCATAAGGAACTCTTGTCAAGGAGTTCTGCTTTTTGCACCTGCCCGTGGGATCATTTAAGATACTGAGAGTATGCAGCACTATCCTACTACACAGGTCAATGGCAGAAATTAAAGAAAGTGAATATTTAATAGGTCACAGAATCTATGGAATATGTAAAAATCAAGGAACCATTGCACATTCACATTTACAGAGCAACCTTGGATGCAACTCCTTGTAGAACTAAAATTCTTCTTTTCTTTGGTAGGCTTAGAACCTACTAACCTGCACAGAGAATGTCAGTTTTTAGCTAGGAATTTCACGTGCATGTTACAACTACAATAGCTGTTCCCTTTGTACTGAGATCTCAGCACTGCAGCCCACTATCTTAGTGCCTGTAATCTATGCTAACTGTAGTAAAACAGCATTACACTTGTTGTTCTGGATGCAATTAGTTTTACGACAGTCCCAGTCAAGCTGCTATAGAACATGATCAGGCATACGCATATATCATATCAGAGAAACCGTATGTGCTGCTACTAAAGCAGAAATCACTTTCGTTTGCTTGAAATGTGCCAATTTATCAGGACTCAAAAAACAGAAATGACCAGATATCATTAAAATATATATATTAGGAATGTTTTTATCTGGCTGCTAGTTGAGTTCTTCTCCAAACTGAGAAAGAGCCAGGACCATAAATGTAGGATTTCCACCACACCTAAGACACTGACATTTGAACAGTCCACTGTTATCAGATGTTCTGGCTGCGTGCGTGTTCTTTGTGCTTGCCGCACTGGCTTTGGCCAGATAGCCCATACAGCAAGCTCTGATTAAATTGCCCAATAAGATCACCAGACTTGGTTTAGTAGCAAAGGTGCCCAGCCAAGTTTATTGCTGACGAAGCACAGTGCTAATGCTGCCGCTCAATGGTTACAGGTACACTAAAACATGTATGCTGTGACAACAGACGCAGCTTAGTCAGTGGCGGGACTTTCCACTGCCCGCTTGGCTGGACAAAGACGCTTTCTCTGAGATACATTTTTATGCATCAATACAAACAAATTACATATTACCCCTTTCATGTAGTTAGATGCCACTCTCTGACGTGGCTAACCCCCCCCCCCCGCCCCCACCATTACCTTGTACCTAATGGTTTGATTAAAACATTTTCATTCATTATGCTGTCATCTTGATCTTATCTTTAGAATGGGTCAGTATGTTTTTGTTATCTTTGGGGAATGTGCTGGTATTGAGGTGTTTTGGTACCACCTTTTTGGAACATGTTTGTGTATATATTTTTATGCCTAGCACTATTTAGGAATGTGTGTTTCTGCAATATTAGCCCTGTTTTTGCCAAATTTTGTAGGCAGGGCTTGCCTTTTGCTCATAACTTTACTTTGATTTATATTAGCAAGTTTGACCATTACTTTAGTTTAGGCCTCATACCAGGCCTCTGATAAAAGGGCTTATGTCTTAGGCTCTCTTCCTATTACAGCCACTAACACATCCTGCTGAGCAGTTATTTTCGTCTGTGCACTGACAACATGGAGCTGACAACATGGAGGTAGCACCTTTTGGAGAACTTTTCTTACTTGCGCTTTCATTCCTGCATCAGGAAACGGGCAGAGCTTCCGCCAGACACTGGTGGGCATTCTGGTGGCATTTTCTGACCTACCAAAGGCACCTGACAGAGCTGATGGTGGAGCAGAGAGAGAAGGAAGATGACGATGACAAACTGGCTGATGTTCCTCATGATACTCGTTACAACTGCTGATGCCCCCTGTATAGACCAGCACTTCTGGAACATCAAGCACAGACTGTAGGTCCTTCCAGACCTGGGATGAAGCAGCAATGGGTTCAGAACTTTTGCATGACAAACATTACATTTCTGGAGCTTTGTGAGCAGCTTGCTCTGACCCTCCAGCATAAAGACCCATGCATAAAGGCAGCTATCCGGGTGAAAAAGTAAGTTGCTATAGCCATCTGGAAGTTGGCTACCCCAGACTGCTATTGGTCTGTTGCCAGTCACTTTTGTGTTGGAAAGTTGACTGTGGGTAAAGTGGTGGCGGAGGTTTCTGAGGCAATCAGGCATGTGGTTTACCCCAAGATGGCGGGCATAAAAGATATTCCTGAAGTAACTGCTAACTTTGAGAGAATGGGGTTTCCAGTCTGCACTGGGGCCACTGATGGGGCTGTGTGCCTATTTTGCCCTCCTCAAGGAGCACATGATTACATAAACCACAAATGGTACTTACTGTTATGCAAGCCCTCATGGACCATAGAGAGCAATTTATTAATGTCAAAATGGGTTGCATTGTAAAAGTTCATGATGACAGGGTTTTTCACTGATCAGGAGTCTATATTCATGGACAGGCTGGGACACTATTCCCACCAAATGACACTATCATAAAAGGAGTTGCTGTCCTCACCGTTATTCTGGGGGACGCCACATACCACTTTTTGCCTTGGCTTGTAAAACCATCCCCTAATTTCAGAAGCCCTGGTAAAAGATAGTTTAATTACACTCAGCAGGTATAAAATGTTGTTGAATGTACTTTTGACAGCTCGAAATCCTGTTGGAGACATTGCGGTTTGCTGTGCTCTTCACCACCTTTGCAAAGCCAGAGATGAGCCACTTCCCCCTAAAGGGACCTTTAGCAGCGAGGGGCCACTGAATTGGTACCCTCAGCTAGGAAGTGCAGTTACCACAGCTGGAGCTGGATGCACCTGGGCAACAGAAGGCAGAGGTGCTTTGTGCTCCCACATTATGGGCTTCTCTGGCCCAACGGAAGAGGGGAAGTAGTACCTTTATGAATGTGCTCTGGACAAATTTGGCACAAAATGTTTTTGTTACAGCACCCCTTCCCCTACATACGTACACACAGTTCACTGTTTCCAGGCAGCTCATTACACTGTTGAGTGGTCACAAAGCAGCGTACTTACAGGCACAGCAATCTAAGGGTATTCTTAAGAAACAGGAATGCACTAGCAAAAATCTGTGCCTTTGCCTTCCAAGTGAATTTTACTGCATTTTAATGTTTGCATTTCCCAATCACCATTTTGAACTCCACATGGGGGTGGGAGGAAAGCCAAGCAGCTGATGGTATACAATCCACCACTAGCTGGGGCTTCTAATATCTCTCCCATTCCTATTTTAATAAACATTAGAATGGAGCCAGAAACTACCAGGCTCAGGGCAGCCTCTGTTCCTTCTGTGTCTGCTCCAGGCTCTGCAATGGGCTGTTCCTTGAAGGGGGGGGGGCATCAAACAGCTCCTATGAATACACCCCCAGGATATGCTGCTGCTGCTCCTGCGGCAAAGCCTCCAGTGGGACCGGTTACAGCAAAAGAATGACTTTACTGTCCTCAGTAGGCACCTGCTGCTGGCTCCCATCAGTGCCCATGCTGGATTCTGGGGCCAGCAGAGTGCCATCCCAGCTGACCAGGTCATCATGCACCACCACTGGCTCTCTGGTTGGCACAGTGCCCAGCACCCAGTCAAAATCCTCATAAAACGGGCATGATTGTGGCAAGTTGCCTGATATGCGATTCTGGTTCCTGGTTTTTCCGTACTCAGTCTTGACCACTTAATTCGCTCCCTGCACTGGTCACTGGTATGGTAAATTTGCAACGCGGCCAGCTTCTTCGCTATTTGCTGGCATGCATGGTCATTCCTGGTACTCTTAATAAGTTCACTATTTTGCTGACCTTGCACAAGAGATTTGCCAGATTTTGACTTTGCTCCCATGACCATGAAGTAGCACAGTCTGCAAAAAGACTTCTTCAGTTCAGTCTCCACAGCAAACACAGAAAGCTCTCTGACGATATGTTTGCAGCTCAGTTTTCTGAAGAGAACGGAAGGATTAAATGCTGACTCACCAAGCTGTTCCACTACAGCAAGGAGGGTTGCCTTCATTTCCCTGGAGTTGACTGGAGATTCTTGGGATAGAGAGGACAAAGGAAGTTGTCCCATGGGATTGCGCGATACGGTTGGTGGACTCCCAGGACCCAAGTCGGCAGGGGTGGGGGAACTACATCTACATTACAAAGAAATAGGGCTTGACTCCTGGGTCCTGGTTTGAATCCTCCACCCCCACAGGGTCCTAAGACCCTAGGTCTAAGCCCTGTCCAAGAGATGTGTGTAGATAGAAGGGTGGTTTGGGCTCAGTCCTGTGCCTGAGTCCTGGCTTGATTACACTGCAGTGTAATCATTCCCTGAGAGTACACAATGACACTAATAGCCAATCCTGGTACTCTTACTCTATTAGTGGTAGTATAAAAACAATGCACCTCTATGGGAATGAGCAGTCTCGATAAAAACAGTTCGTTTCCTGAAATGTGAAAGAAACTGGTAGTTTTGCCAGCCCTGTAAATAATTCAGTTAAAAAGTATCCACCAAGTGACCTATGCTATTTGTATTTATGGAATAAGACAAAGCAAGCAAAATTTAAAATCACTGAAACATTTACAAAGCAAACTGCATAAGCATGCCCATTGTAGGAGAATTCACTGCTCAAATATAAACTTGCAAAGTAATATTGTATTTATGGGGCTGTAGAACATGATCTCAGTGAATATCAATTAGCCGTAACAAAATAATTAACAGTAGCCATGTATTCAATTAACTGAATGTTGCACTTTAGTTGTAAATGAGAAATTATACTAGGTTCATTGCTTCTTTACAAAGTAGCTCTAATAAACAAAGTGTTCACCTAGGTGCTGTTTAGAAAATAACCTCAGAAGGTCACCTTCGAAAAGTAGCCTACAGTCTCCCCTATTAAAAACCTAAATTATGTTAAATGTTACCAGTCATGGGAATCACCATTGCTCAGACCAAGTTCAAATGTTAAGCTAGGTTTCATTTTCAAAAGCAGCAGCTGGGTTCACGTGGTCTGGATTTGAATGCTAACAGCCAAGGAAGAAGGATATCTGCAAACAAACAACCACCCCCCCACAATACATCGTCTCCTTCATGCAACATCTGGTGACAGAAGTACAAGTGTTTCAGCAGAAGAAAGAAAAATAGTTTTATATGTATAAAGAAATCAGGGCTGGCTCTAGGTTTTTTGCTACCCCAAGCAAAAAATTTGTTGCCCCAAGCTCCGAGAGCACCACTGCCCAAGCAGAAAAAGAAAAAAAGGACGGCTGGAACGCCGCCCTTGGAATTGTGCCGCCCCAAGCATGTGCTTGCTTTGCTGGTGCCCAGAGCCAGTCCTGACAGAAACTCACTTACCAAGAGACAATTGCGCTCTTTCCAAGCTACACTCAATACAATACAAACCACCACTGAAAATGCAGCCATCTCTAAGATACAGAATGGCAGCCACGCAAACAGCCAAAGTAAAGAACAACAAAAGAGGGTTCAGGAACAAATTCATAATCTTTAGTTAGTTAACTGACTACTTGTGTGCAGTGTTTGAGCTGTATATCGTCTATCATTTTGCTATCCATTGCAGCAGAAAAAACATGATCATTTAGTTTAATTTAGCAGGGTATGTTTAAAAGCAGATTTAAAAATAAGCTCTGGAAATACTGGAAAATTCCCTGTTCACCACTGCCCATTGGCTCTGAGCTCCAAATTCATTAACGGCTACAGAGTTTTCAGAAGAAAACTTGTCTAAGATCTCCATAGTTAGTCTTCTTCTGCTGGAGAAGAACAGACTGCTTCAAAATAAGAGTTTTGAGTTTACTATGCACCATGCGCCAATTTAGAAGAGTTCCAATACTTCATCTACTGCTTTCTAAGGGCTTGTCTACACTGGCAAGTTTCTGCGCAGTTAAGCAACATTTTGCGCTCAAACTGCAGACGAGCACACACTGCCAAGCCACTTTGAGCACAGAAACTGCTCAGCTGCAGCGCTGCAAAAAAGCCACCTCGACGAGAGGCTCCAGCACTCTATTGCCAGTGTAGACACTTGATTACTTTCTGTGATGTAACTGGCCTCCGGAGCTGTCCCATAATGCTGCAAGTGACCGCTCTGCTGATGGTTTTGAACTCGGCTGCACTGGGTGTGCCCCTCCCCTTTCAAAGCACCATTTCTGACAGCCCTAGCAAACTGTGCTGATCTGGTGCGGGACACAAAGCAAACCATTAATGTGGAATGCTGGTGCTTTTGAACAGAGGCAGGTGTGTGTGTGTGTGCGCAGAGAGCCCAGGGAGGGAGACAGGAGCTGATGTCGGGGTTTCCCCCTCCCCCAGTACTGGTTGCTTCCTGCCACTGTCTGAACTTACAAGACACCATGCTGACACACACTCTGTTCCCAAAAACACTCTGTCTCTCTCCCTGCTCCATACACACACACCCCCTTCAGTTGAAAAACAGCTAGCAATGTAACAGGATGCCCATGGAACAATGGGATTAGGAAACCTGCATCATATGATGCTGTGCCTGCCCCATGAGGCATTGCAAGCCCTTCCCAAAGCACCCTGTGGCCAGCTGCACTGTGGGATAGCTACCACTATGCACTGCTATCTTTGCAAGAGCTGCTAATGTGGATGCGCTCCAGTGTCACAAGGAGCATAGTGTGGACATGCAACTGCACTGTAATTCCAGCGTTTTAATAAAAGTGGTATAATTTGTAGTGCAGAAACTTGCCAGTGTAGACTTACCCAGCGATGAGCTGCCAGAAGCTGAAGAACCAGTTCCTCCAGACACTCTGGGTTTTTGGCGGCACGTCCTTCAGTTGCTCCAGGACCCGCCACTGAAGTGCCGCCGAAGGTTTGGAGTGCCGCCGGGTAAGTAAAAATTCACAGGGAACCCTCCCCAGCTGATGGCTCAGGCAGGACGGTCCCACGGGCAGCATGTGGCCCGCGAGCCGGAGTTTGCCCAACCCTTTAACAACTGGTTCTAAACCGGCTTCAACATTTAACAACCGGTTCATGCAAACCGGTGCGAAGCGGCTCCAGCTCACCACTGGACATACCCTAAGCCTGTTCCATGTAATTCCCTCTTTCTGGGGAGGAGGAAGGAAGGAATAGGTGGACAAAGGATAGACTTTGCTAAATGATCTCCAAGGCTAAGAGACTGACAACTGATATAGAGGGCTTGTAAATAAAATAAAGAGCTGTCTGTCAGATTGACTTGACAGGACTAAAGAAACTTTGCCAGACAAAATGTTAAGTACAGAGATGAGGGCTTTTTTGCCACTGAATAAAGGGAAATGTCACACAAAGTATCCACAGGCCTTTAGGCAGGCCAGCCTACTTAGAAGGGAAGGTTAATGTAATAAAGGGCAAAAGAGAGCAGCTGCTAGAGCACCGGTCCTCTGCTGCCCCGGGAGTATGAAGACCTCGCAGAAAAATTGCTGGCGGGGTTGCTTGAACACAATGTGCTAATGTTACAAGAGAATAGATCTCAAATGCCACAAAAATAGATTTGTCTTTCATGATGTACTCAATGGGGGTTTTATGCATGTAGGATGAGAAAGATTAATTGCTGGTACAAGCTATCATGATCACCACTCATCTTTCACTCATTGAACTAACTTCCAAAAAAGTTCAAGTCTCACTTTTAATAATTATGGCCAAGGACAGGGGTGGGCAAACTTTTCGGGCTGAGGGCCACACTGGGGATGCAAAACTGTATGGAGGGCCGGATAGGGAAGGCTGTGCCTCCCCAAACAGTCTGCTCCCGCCCTCTATCCACCCCCACCCACTTCCTGCCCCTTAACTGCCCCCCTCAGAACCCCCAACCCATCCGCTCCTTGTCCCCTGACCAGCCCCTCCCAGCACCCTCTGCCCCTAACCGTCCCCCCAGGACCCCACCCCCATCTAACCCCTCCTGCTCCTTGTCCCCTGACTGCCCCGACCCCTATCCACACCCCTGCCTGCTGACAGACCCCCCCCCAGACTCCCACGCCCTATCCAACCCCCCCTGTTCCCCGACCACCCCCTCCCCCCGCAAACCTCTGCCCCATCCAACCACCCCCTGTCCCGTGACTGCCCCCCAGGACTCCCTACCCAACCTCTTGCGCTGCCATACATACGAAATGGTGCCCTTCTCTGCTTTTCTTAAATCAGTTCAAAATTGATGCTCGTTATGATGATAAAGGTATCTGAGGGGCATTCAGCCTATGCTGAATTAAACTGGGTGTTCTCAGTCCAGTTTTCAGTAACTGTCCATGTAGCAAAGTTATAACAAAGAAAATTGTTATCTTTACAGCATGGGCGGTCAACAACTGAATGATCCATGGAGAATGAAGCATCCTCTTGCCCCTAGAAGGGGCACTTCTCCCTAGGTCAGCACTGAAACACAATGGCAGCTCAGAATGAGGAAAACTTTATTGCCACTGTCTGTTCTGTAGCTGTTAACAGGATAAACAGCAGATGGCGCCGCCAAGGCTGTCACTCTAGCACCTTTCACTCTTACCTCAGAAATCAAATAGGATGGCATCTTTCACCAGACCTTATTTTGTATGAAAAGAATTAGTGTTTGATTTGTTTTGCTTTGTAAACAGAAGCTCAAGAAGTGTCATCCACTATAAGTGAAAATAAGCATTAAAATAATTCTCATTGACATTATACTAACATGAGCTGCAATAACCCAACAGCTCCATCAAACACACTTCAACCTCAATCACATTCAAAACCTCACAAAACTTATTCAACCCTGTATTTATTAAAAGTGTGTAAGCCTCAAAGATTATGCTGTTTTTCCAACTGTACATATATTGGTTGTTTCATTAAATAATTAAACATATTTGAAACCAGAATAATTTACTTCAAACAGGAGTTGCCATATTAGAGCTGGCTGCTGCACCTTCCCCCTTGGAATCTAATTTCTAATAAAGGCTTAAAGGCTGGATAGAGAAGAATGGTGGTAAGAAAATTTTTTTCCTTCTCAGCTACACAAGTTACTCTCTCGTGCCTGAGATGAGCATTTGTAATTTCTTCATCTTTTGCTTTGCTTTTGAGTTCGGGGAGAATAAGGACATTTCCAAAGAAACTAACTTTTTTTTAACATCAGTCTTGTCCATGAAGGATTTTTGGAATATACCAGACTTACTCTTTTCAGGTAATAAAGATGAGGCACTAACAGAGACTGAGGTGTCAAAAGTAGTAGCACTGGACCAATTGACAAATTAAAAGAGTAACAAGTCATGCCAACGCCAGATGAGAGAACATCCAAGAGTTTTAGAAACTTTGGAGTGAAGTGGCTGAGTTGCTAACAAATTTATGCAATCAGCTATTCTAGGGAGGCCAGGGAATGTTTTTTAAAAGAAGAACTGACGTAAGCCTGGAAATTACCCTTAAGATAGTAATTTCTAAAATAAAGTAATTTACCTTAATTTTAGTTCAGTGTCAAATAAGTTGGTTGAAACGGTAATTACGGAGAGTTTTATAAACAGCTAGATGAACATGAAAGGACAAATCCAATCTACTACAATTCTTTGACTGTGGAATCAAAATAGTGGTGAAAGGTAAAACAGCTGACAATCAGACTTTCAAAAAGCCTTTGACACAGTCCCTTCCAAAAGGTCTGAAAACTAAATACTCATGGGATGAGATGAAAATTACTGTCTTGCATCAGAATCTGTCTAAAAGACAGAAAGCTATAAGAAACATGGTCAATTTTCCGTACTACAAAAAGTTTACAGAGTGGGTGCACAAAGTTCCATATTACAACCAGTGTTGTTTATCAATAATCTAAAAGAGGGGACCCCGTGAGATGGCAACATTTGGAGATAACAATTTGTATGTTAGTCAAGACCAGATTAAACAGTGAGGAACTTCAGAAGGACCTAATAAAGTTACAGTGAATGGGCAGACTGATCGCTGATAAAATTCAGTGTTGATAAACACAAGATGATGCATATTGGAAGGAATAACTGCTCTACTCATGTTGATTGTTTGATTATAAACTAACCAACCATCAAGAAAAAATGACTGCATTGCTGCAGACAGCTCAATAAGAAGTCCTGCTCCGTAAGAACACAACACAAGAATGGCCATATTGGGTCAGACGAAAGGTCCATCTAGCCCAGTATCCGGTCTTCCGACAGCGGCAAATGCCAGGTGCATGTGTAGCAGTGGTCAAAAAACACAAGCAAAACATTAAAATGACTATGTAACAGAACAGAATAATACAGAAAATATTACATTGATTGCTGTAAATCAATTATATGTCTTCACCTAGAGCACTGTATTCAATTCTGGTCACCTCAGACATAGCAGAAATAGGAGGTTCAGAGACGTACTGAAAAATAATTGGAGATATGGAAAGACTTCCATATGAAGAAAGATTGGAAATGTTTAGTTTAGAGAGAACACGACATGGTAGAGGTATACAAAATAATTAGTTGTACATAGAAGATAAATTAGGCGCTCCTATATTTACTCCTTCTCATAATGCGAGAGAAAGGGAATATTCAGTGAACAGTGAAATTAAAAAACAACAAATCCGAAACTAGTTAAATGCATAATTAACCTGTAGAATTCATTGCCACAAAGTATCATGGCCAATTGTTTAGTAGGATTCAAAAGACGATGTTCTCACAACCATTATATATTAGATAAAATAGTTAGGTTTTTGTATTGTATTGTTTGGTTTGGTAGAAAGAACATACACCTCATGCTTTAGAGAACATTAATAAAAATACCTACCTCATAAACTACCAGGAATTAGGAAGAAACTTTCTATATGGACTGCCTAAGGTAGTCTGTGACTCCATGGTAAGACTGTTACAGTGATCCGGGAGTTTGCATTTGTTAATGAATTGGTGAAATCGTACCAGTAGCTCAGGGTGTCTAACCTGCTTTTTGGACAGCCTGACCTGAGGTTGGTATTCACATCGTGAACCACTCCAGACAGCGTGACAGGGAGTGAAATAAGAGAAGGTACATCAGTTCTATGCTCTGAGTTTGTGGGAACAATGCTATGGATCTCCACCCTCTCCCTGCCACAAAAAAAAAAAAAAAAGGCAGAACAGTCATAAATGCAACTGACATTTCTACACGGACAGTTTATCAGCCCTAATAAATGTATATTGTGGTGTATCCTTAATTTCCTCTCTAAACACTGAACTAACCATGTGTAAGCCAAATATTCCCACACCTGTCTTTTTGCACTCCGCCAAAGCCCTATAAAATACATGAGATACATGAGTGTGGTGCTTTATATCATGCAAACTCAAGGCGGCTGTTTTAGACCTGAAAACTCTTTTCCAACCTTCATAGGCAATTAGTTTAAACCCCAAACATAAGGTTTCATTGCCCATGTAATACTGTTTTAGCTTCCATAGGTGTAAATGTTAATAATAGTTGAAATTATCCACAATATATTTCACCATTATTCGTCATTTATTATTTGTATTGCTCAGAGGCTCCAATCATGACTGTCGTTCCATTCTGCCAGGTGCACAGGAAGACAGCCTTTACTGTGTATGAGACACCATGACCTGATGGTGCATTAAGCATGGGGTTAATACTTGCAGGTATATTCTGAGGACTGATGTTTGTACAGCATTTTGAAAATGTAAAGTCCTATCTAAATGTGCCACGGGGGCTGGCCCTGTAAGGGAAATCAGGGACCAACCTACCTGTGACAAGCTCTTTTCTTGAGGCAGGACTAAGTAAACCTAGACCATTCCTGAGAGGTGTTTGTACAACCTGTTCTTAAAAACCTTCAATGACAAGGATTCCACAACCTCCCTTGGAAGCCTATTCCAGTGCTTAATTACCCTTACACTAAGGAAGTTTTTCCTAATATCTAACCTAAATGTTTCTTCCTACAGATCATGACAATTATTTCCCATCCTATCTCCAAGTAGACATGGAGATCAGTTGATCTCTTTATAATAGTCCCTAACATATCAAAAAACTGTCATGAGGTCTCTCCGCAGTCATCATTTTTCAAGACTAAATAGGCCCAGTTTTTTAACTTTCCTCATAGGAAGAGCCCTACCAATTTCACAGTCCACTTTGGTAAATTTCACAGTCATATAATTTTTAAAATCTTAAATTTCATGGTTTCAGATATTTAAATCTGAAATTTCAACACAGTGTTGTAACTAAGGGGGTCCCATCCCAAAAAGGGGTTGGGGGGGGGAGAGGAGGGGTTGCAAGGCTATTGTAGGGGGCCAGCGATATTGCCTTACTTCTGCGCTGCTGGCAGCCATGTTGAGCTTGAGCTGACAGCCAAAAATCCTCAAGGAGATGACAGAGAGACAGGCCAAGATTTGGACTGAAGGAGATGTCTCTGGATTAGAGAGGCAGATCTGTGAGTCATCTGCACAAGGACAGTAGCTGAATTTGTGTATGAGGATGAGATTATCCAGAGATAAGGTGTAGAGGGAGAAAACAAGTGGACCCTCATAGAAGGCTGGAGGGCAAATGAGGAGGATCCTTCACAGGATACTCTGAAGGAGTGACTGGAGTGGTAGAAGGAGAACCAAGAAAGGACAGAGTCATGGAAGCCAAGGGAGTAAAAAGTTTGAAGAGGAGGAGCAAGGTTGACTGTGTCGAAAGTGGCTGTCATGTCAGTACTCCATTCTCATTCTGCTTAATTCTGACATTTGGTTATTGTCATGTAAGACTGAAACTATGTCCTGGACCCACTCCCACTGTGGCTAAATATTGCAGAAACTTCCAAATGGAATGATCTTGCTTATTACCAATATATTATCAGGATTGCAGCGAAAAGTACATAAAGAGATACATAAAATGGTCACACTATGTTTATTTTTAAGAGTTCCTTCTATGAGTACCCATTCAACAGTCCAGGCATCCCTCCGAGACTTAACATACACCAGTTATAATGAATCACTAAAATTCAGTGCCAGGTATCCATATAATCATAAGTCATTCCCAACCACAACTCCATTTTGCCACAATTCAATTTACATACCCCCATCCCACCTTCATTCTGTCCCTTCCCAGCAATGTTCTTACACACAGGGGGGAGAAAAGAGACACACAAAAAACCTACATATCAATGTTTCCCAGATGCATAGAGAAGACGTTCGTGGATCCCCAAAATGCTATGTAAGTCAAATGATTAAGCCTCAAAGTCATAAAGCTTCAGTGTACTTCACAGAAGGTAGAGTATCCCCACCTCCAAAATTACCATGTAGAGCGTCTGATTAAATTGAGATTAAGTCATGAGTAAGTTGGAATATGAACAAGAGGCTGCTAGGCAGCTCTCTAACTCCACATTCTAGAGGCCATTTTCCTCTGATCCCACTGAGGATTACCAAAAGAAACTACACCATCTGTTCAAGGAACTCCCTGAAAAAGCAGAGGAACAGATCTGTGCAGACACATGCCTAGAACCCCAACCAGGGGTATTCTATCTGCCTCCCAAGAGCCATAAACCTGGAAATCCTGGACGCCCCATCATCTCAGGCATTGGCACCCTGACAGCAGGATTGTCTGGCTATGTGGACTCTCTCCTCAGGCCCTACGCTACCAGCACTCCCAGCTATCTTCGAGACACCACTGACTTCCTGAGGAAACTACAATCCATTGGTGATCTTCCAGAAAACACCCTCCTGGCCATTATGGATGTAGAAGCCCTCTACACCAACATTCCACACAAAAATGGACTACAAGCCGTCAGGAACAGTATCCCTGATAATGTTACGGCAAACCTGGTGGCTGAACTTTGTGACTTTGTCCTTACTCATAACTATTTCACGTTTGGGGACAATATATACCTTCAAGTTAGCAGCACTGCTATGGGTACCCAATGTATGCTAACATTTTTATGGCTGACTTAGAACAACGCTTCCTTAGCTCTCGTCCCCTAACACCCCTACTCTACTCGCGCTACACTGATGACATCTTCATCATCAGGACCCACGGAAAAGAAGCCCTGGAGGAATTCCACCATGATTTCAACAATTTCCATCCCACCATCAACCTCAGCCTGGTCCAGTCCACACAAGCATTCCATTTCCTGGACACTACTGTGTTAATAAGTGATGGTCACATAAACACCACCCTATACCGGAAACCTACTGACCGCTATATTTACGTACATGCCTCCAGCTTCCATCCAGGACACACCACACGATCCATTGCCTACAGCCAACCTCTAAGATACAACCGCATTTGCTCCAATCCCTCAAACAAAGACAAACACCTACAAGATCTCTAT
Source organism: Eretmochelys imbricata (assembly GCF_965152235.1). Classification (NCBI taxonomy): domain Eukaryota; kingdom Metazoa; phylum Chordata; order Testudines; family Cheloniidae; genus Eretmochelys; species Eretmochelys imbricata. Next base: position 352,490,332 of record NC_135572.1, read on the forward strand.
CAAGCATTCTTAAAACTACAATACCCACCTGCTGAAGTGAAAAAACAGATTGACAGAGCCAGAAGAGTACCCAGAAGTCACCTACTACAGGACAGGCCCCAACGAAGAAAACAACAGAACGCCACTAGCTGTCACCTTCAGCCCCCAGCTAAAAACTCTCCAGTGCATCATCAAAGACTTACAACCTATCCTGAAAAATGATCCCTCACTCTCACAGATCTTGGGAGACAGACCAGTCCTCGCTTACGGACAGCCCGCCAACCTGAAGCAAATACTCGCCAGCAACCACACACCACACAAGAAAAACTTGTGCTGGAAATGGCCCAACTTGATGATCACTTTAGATAAGCTATTACCAGCAGGAGAGTGGGGTGGGAGGAGGTATTGTTTTATGGTTTCTGTGTATATAATGTCTTCTGCAGTTTCCACAGTATGCATCTGATGAAGTGAGCTGTAGCTCACGAAAGTTCATGCTCAAATAAATTGGTTAGTCTCTAAGGTGCCACAAGTACTCCTTTTCTTTTTGCAAATACAGACTAACACGGCTGTTACTCTGAAACAAGAAAAACACTAACTCAGGAACCTATCCTTGCAACAAAGCCTGATGCCAACTCTGTCCACATATTTATTCAAGTGACACCATCACAGGACCTAATCACGTTAGCCATGCTCCTTCACCTGCACATCTACCAATGTGATATGTGCCATCATGTGCCAGCAATGCCCCTCTGACATGTACACTGGCCAAACGGGACAGTCTCTACGCAAAAGAATAAATGGACACAAATCTGACATCAGGAATCATAATGTTCAAAAACCGGTAGGAGAACACTTCAACCTCTCTGGCCACTCAGTAAAAGATTTAAGGGTGGCAATTTTGCAACCAAAAAGCTTCAAAAACAGACTCCAGTGAGAAACTGCTGAGCTTGAATTAATATGCAAACTAGATACCATTAACTTGGGTTTGAATAGAGACTGGGAGTGGCTGGGCCATTACACATATTGAATCTATTTCCCTAAAGTTAAGTATCCTCACACCTTCTTGTCAACTGTCCAAATGGGCCATGTTGATTATCACTACAAAAGTTTTTTTCTCCTGCTGATAGTAGCTCATCTTAACTAATTAGCCTCTCCCAGTTTGTATGGTAACTTCCAGTGTGTGTGTGTGTGTGTGTGTGTGTGTGTGTGTGTGTGTGTGTGTGTGTGTGTGTGTGTGTGTGTGTGTGTGTGTGTGTGTGTGTGTGTGTGTGTGTGTGTGTGTGTGTGTGTGTGTGTGTGTGTGTGTGTGTGTGTGTGTGTGTGTGTGTGTGTGTGTCTTCTTACTATATGTTCCATTCTATGCATCTGATGAAGTGGGCTGTAGCCCACGAAATCTTGTGCTCTAATAAATTTGTTAATCTCTAAGGTGCCACAAGTACTCCTCTTCTTTTTTTGGTCCGATTACTGTAACTGCCCCAAAAATATGGTGCACAAAGAACTGAATTACAGTCTGAACTTCCTTGCTTTAATGTTTTTGAATCACAGCATTTCTCGTAGCTAATTTTTATGTTTTAGAATACAAAATTGGGTTTAGTTTTCCACTGTACCCATGTAATAAGCAAACTGATAATGACGAAAATATTTTTGGTTCAGCCAACTTGGATTAAATCCCGCAAACCTAGTTTTATTGTTTTTCCTTGTAGAGAAATCATATTACAATACTGAACTTAAAAAAGTATAATTTTTTATCCCTAGTTGTTCTGGAATATTTTTTTTACATAAAATATTTTTTAAAAGCACTGTTTGGTTTGAGATTAATCCTGAAATATTTCATTGTGAATATTCTGCAGCTACAGATGTATGAATAGATCACTGCTGTGGAGACTCACAAAGCCTGTAGATATAAAACTCCTCTCTATTTTTTATTTATAAATAGAGAAATCCATCACAAAGCACTCAGCATGCAATAATATCCAGCCATCTGAGTGCCACATGCTTTGAGAGAGATCTAAGACAGCAACAAATTAAACTAGATCCTATTACTTTAAGGTCCAGGACTGAAAAGAGCTGCTGAACACTGGTGGTGAACCTGTGTCACTTTGATCTCTATTGTAACAGAAAAGCAAAATGACATGTTCAAATGAAAATCATTTATAATGGATGAAAGCAGGCCTGCACTCTCCTTGGACCACATATGTTTAGGAGTAGTCAAAAAGGGGGAAAAAATAAATCAAATCAACACCCCTCTTAACCCCCCAAAAAAGAAAAAAAGTACGCAAAACGATTATTACATATTTTGAATCCATGGTAAAAAAAATAGCTGGCAATAACAGGTCATTTCTTATCTAATTTAGCAGCTATATAAATTGATTCTAATTGTAAGTACACAGTGCCCTGGTAATGCAAATATGAAGTACTGGGGAGGCAAATAATGGTTCAGAACAGGGAACTTGGTGCTTTTCACCATTCTATTACTACCAATTTACAGTGTGAACCTGGGCAACTCAGTTCTCAGTGCTTTAGTTTCCACATCTAGGAATAGAGAAAATGATCCCTGTCTGCATTCATAAAAGTGTTTTAACATCCTGCAATGAAAGGTGCCATAAAGTGCAAAGCTACAATACAGAGCCTTCCACTGTACATCCCTATGGCTCTCCTCGTATATTTTGGACTTCATGCTACCTTTCAGAGTTTTTATGGTGGTAAATTGTTACTGAGAACAACATATGATCTGTGTTCCAAGCAGTAAGATCTTGGCGGGGCTTGTCATTAAAACCCCCAAAGTAAATTTAGGAAGTATTATTCAAAATAGAGTGTTTTTCAATAAGTTTTCTTCAAGGTTAAAGTTATAATAACCACTATTGTAAAAGAGCAAGAGAAAATATTTTCAAGCTTCCTTTTGAATAATTACTAACCTAGAAATAATTCATTCTTGTCACCCATATTTTTGTCCATTTCCTCTACATCTCAAGTCCACATAACTCTGCTTATACACCACTCTTGGATACACCAGCACATTTCTGGGAACAGGGATACCTTTGTAAGGCTGCCTGGCTCACCAGCCAAAGAATACCACCATTTTTCTTCATAAATCATAGGAATATTTAAAAAACTACAGATTGGCCAGAGTCAAAAACTTCAAATTGCAAATGAGACTCTTAAATTTCAGTATATAACAGATTTGTCTGCATGACCATGCAGAACCTTTGTTAGCCCAATTTTATCTTCTTGGTTATTTCATTCAGCAACAGTTAAGAGAGGACTATGTAGATAGTTAAGCTGCCCTAGTTGTATTAGGCTTAAAAGTCAGGGCCTACGATTTGAAACTGACTAGCAATGTTGGGTTTCCAACTTAAGACACTTTAAAGATGTCTAATTTTCAGAAAGTGCTGAGCACCCATCTTCAGAAAGTCAGGCCTCTTTCAACTTCTCACGGACACTAACAGTTGAGGCACTTAAAACACTAGTCAACAGTGAAAATTTAGGTTCAGATCATCTCCCATATCTAACCTTGATTTAAGCATGTGTTCATCTAGTTTGAGAGTCATGGGAATGGTGTACAGATCTCCTCATTGCCCTCCCAAATCCCTAACACAGCTGATAAAGTTCCTCCTCTTTGAAGAGGTCCTGGAGTTACCTACATTCAAGTCACCCAATTCAACTGTGGCTGACATCTAATGTGGCCGACTAACGTTTCAGAAAGAACTCAAGATTTCATGGCTTCCATGACAACATAAGTTTATCCCAGGCAGGAACTAGTAACTTACAGAGCTGGTTACACTCAAATCTTGTTTTGGGGCTGCTATTTTAAACCTTCATCATGGACAGGCCACTACTTTCTGATGTGGGGGCAATCAAATCAAGATAAAAGACTTATTTTACTGTCCACACTTGGAAGTGAAAATAACCAGATCAGTTTCATCAGCAGAGCAATAGATTGCACCAGTCAATAGACAACAAGTGATGGTAAATTAAGACATATTTTGTCCACAGATGTTGATATGGGGGCTCCCAAATGCACTTTTCCTAGGCTTCATCATCAGAGCTCACCCTTGCATACTGAGAGACAGATAGAAATGAAGTGGAAGGGAAAATAAGTAGAACACCAGTAGATAAAGTCACATTTTAATTCTAATTGCGGCATAAAGTGATCTCATGACAACTGTACACAAACAAAAAAGTGGTTTCTTGCTTCTACCATAATGTCACCAAGCTTTGATCAGTGAGCATGTTCCAGCCAATAAACAGTAATTCACCAAAGACTTCATTCAGGGGCATTTTACAATGTAAGCAGTTTTCACTTTACTTGGTAGACAAAATTTTGATATCCATGAACGGCAGAACTGGTCCTGGAAGGAACAATCACACATGTTCTCTGCTTGAATCTAGCCTAAATTCACTCACTGATGTTCTAGAGGTACTAAGGGAGGTTTAGCCACCCCCTGCAAAATGGGTCCCATGTTTATCCTAGCTGATAAAATCCAGTGAAGAAACAGTGAAGCAATTATTGAAGAAGATGGGCAATGTTTACATTTAGGAAGGCCTGGTGCCAGCATCTCTTAAGGAAGCCTACAACTGCTCATGATCAAGAAATCATCTATGGACAGATTTCCTTGGCCCTGATTGGTTTGGACACTTGGTATAGTATAGATTCCACTAATTTAAATGAATGATCTCCTAATAGCAATAAAGTAGAAATAAGTGTCCATGATGACTTCTCTCAGCTACTTTTGATGTCATTGAACACAATATTGAAGATCTAGTGAAGATCAATGGTTCATTCTTGAGTAGCTTCATTCCTTTCTTGTTCAGAGGACCTAGCAGGTAGCACTGGATGATTGTTTACCTGCCATAAGGGTTATCATGTGGCTTACCCCATATCAAACAGAAGGTGTGTGAAGCCACTGAGGGAGATATTTTGAGGAAGAGGAAACGTTCGATTTGTCCAACATTGGCCCTAAGTTACTATACTTTTATAAGTGTATGCAACCCTGCACTCCTTGACATAGGGCCACTGTCTTGTGTCTCATCCCTAAGTTTGAAGAAGGTAGTTACCCTTCCTGGACATTCAGCCCTCAACCGCAAATTAGTTTTTATCTGCAACACAAAATGTGTTATCAGTGGGCCAGATCAAAAATATATTTTTTAATATTTAAATGCACATTAACAGCCACAAACATGAATTTAAAAAAAAATAAAACCAACACATTTTTATATACACAGCACTGCCCAACTAGACATACATATCTCAGACTCAGTCAACTCTCAAAACGGCTGCTCCATGTAAGTTTCTTCTCTCCCTCAACCCCTTTCCTTGTGTTCGGCACTTGTCCATAAACTTCAAAGATAAAGAAAGAGGGATCATCTTCAAAGATTACCCAGAGCACTGGATGGGCACTTTTTTTAAAAAAAAATCAAAATAAATGCTGCCCATGCCAGGAGAGCAGTTGAATCTCCAAAGACACACAGTAATTTATGCGCACAGGATTGAGCCCACTACATTTGAATGCCTTCTCCTCTGCACTGTCAGTTAGCAGTGCCTTTTATTGTTTAAACACCACCCCTTTCTTTTCAAATTCAAGCTATTCTCAGTCCTTATCCTTTTCACTCTTCTTGGACTACACAGGGCCTGAACTCCGAAGTAAAAAGTCTACTAAAGAGAATGATGGCCAAAATATCTATATTTTGCGAGTATATATTATACTATAGCTAAACATGTGGGTTTTTCCGCTATGGGGAGCTAACAGCTGCAAGACTTCTACTTTAAACTTCTTTTTTTCCTTTACACATATCAATAGGAAATTTAAAAAAACTAGCAGTAGACGCAGTTTTGATTTGTTTTCCACAATGCTTCTCTCTTTCACCCCTGCTGATTCCCCATCTCATATCCTCTAAAATTAGGTATTAGCACCAGCATTTTCTGACAAATTATAGAAACAATGAATATTTAATATTAAAGTACTGATGCAGTTGTACTGCAATGAACTGCGACATAGGAGATTCCAAGCAGATAGGAGCTGGGAATGCTGCTAAGGCAAACACCAAACAGAACCCCTAAGGGATATGGGATGCAGCCAGATAGGGAGATGAGATGAGACAAGTAATGGAATATGAAGCCTTCCATCTCTAAATGGACAGTTCAAATCCAGCCCACGTCAATCATGATCAAAAAAGTTAGAATCCGACAGGTGCTTCGCCTAAATGAAAGCAATATTTCAGCTCCGGTGCTGCTCCTCATGAAAAGGAGTCCACATCGCTACTACATCCAGCATTAACGAGCAACTTAGTTGGCAATCCCAGTAGAGATGCTAAGAAAAGAACAGAGCTTTTGGTTTTAAAAATGGCTAATTAGGACTTGATACTGAGGTGCTAAGCATCTCCTGGAGAATGCAGAGCCCTTGAATGTTCTCTGAAAGGAATGGACATAAAGAGTGTTCAATACCTTGGTGTCAAACCCTCAGTGACAACAGACTGCCCACCTGCATAGCAACATTTAAAAGGATATTCTGTACATGAAGATTACATTAATAAATCCACCATTTGTTTCAACAGTGGCCATTCATTTCAATACTTTACCATACATAATTTGAGTGGCAGCCTTTTTTTTAATATTACTATTTATCAAATACCCACCTTTTACAGCTTATTTTTACATGGGATGTTACAATCAGCCCTCAGCATTTTTATCTAGCCACAGAGCAAACCACTGTAAAAGTAACTTAGCATTTAAGAATGCAGCACAAAAAGAACTTTACGAATGGATTTTACATAACTAATACACTTTAATTCACCTTGTTGAGGAAGAGTCAACATGGCTTTAGTAAAGGGAAATCATGCCTCACCAATTTACTAGAATTCTTTGAGGGGGTCAACAAGCATGTGGACCAAGGGGATCCACTGGATATAGTGTACTTAGATTTTCAGAAATCCTTTCACAAGGTTCCTCACCAAAGGCTTTTAAGCAAAGTAAATTGTCCTGGGATAAGAGACAAGATCCTCTCATGGATCGGTAATGAACAAAGGGTAGGTATAAATGGTCAGTTTTCAGAATGGAGAGAGGTAAATAGTGGTGTCTCCCAGGGGTCTGTTCTGGGACCAGTACTGTTCAACATATTTATAAATGATCTGGAAATAGGGATAAACAGGTGGCAAAATGTGCAGATGGTACAAAACTACTCAAGATAGTTAAGACCAAAGCTGACTGCGAAGAGTTACAAAGGGATCTCACAAAACTGGGTGACTGGGCAACAAAATGGCAGGTGAAACTTAATGTTGATAAATGCAAAGTAATGCACGTTTGAAAGCATAATCCCAACTATACATATAAAACAATGGAGTCTAAATTAGCTGTTACCACTCAAGAAAGAGATCTTGGGAGTCACTGTGGATAGTTCTCTGAAAAAAATCCACTCAGTGTGCAGCGGCAGTCAAAAAAGCGAACAGAATGCTGGGAATAATTAAGAAAGGGATAGATAATAGGACAGAAAATATCATGTTGCCCCTATATAAATCCATGGTATGCCCACATCTTGAATACTGCATGCAGATGTGGTCGCCCCATCTCAAAAAGATATATTGGAATTGGAAAAGGTTCAGAAAAGGGCAACAAAAATTATTAGGGGTATGGAATGGCTTCCATATGAGGTAAGATTAATAAGACTGGGACTTTTCAGCTTGGAAAAGAGATGGCTAAGGGGAGATATGATTGAGGTCTAAAAGATCATGACTGGTGTGGAGAAAGTAGATAAGGAAGTGTTGTTTACTACTTCTCATAACACAAGAACGAGGGGTCACCAAATGAAATTAATAGGTAGCAGGTTTAAAACAAATAAAAGGAAGTATTTCTTCACACAATGCACAGTCAACTTGTGGAACTCCTTGCCAGAGAATGTTGTGAAGGCCAAGACCATAACAGGGTTCAAAAAAGAACTAGATAAACTCATGGAGGATAGGTCCATCAATGGCTATTAGCTAGGATGGGTAGGAATGGTGTCCTAACCTCTGTTTGCCAGAAGCTGGGAATGAGCGACAGGGGATGGATCACTTGATGATTACCTGTTCTGTTCATTCCCTCTGGGGCACCTGGCACTGGCCACTGTCAGAAGACAGGATACTAGGCTAGATGGACCTTTGGTCTCACCCCGTAGGGCCGTTCTTATGGTAAAGAACAATTTGTAGTTTTTACTAGTAAGTATAAATAGACTATATATATTAAAGATGTTGTAAAATGAGAAACCCACACAATTACACTCACTAAACACTTTAAACCACTTTCCTTATTTCTAAAAATAAGGTTCCCACTGTGCAGAAGGCATTGTAAAAAACAGAACTGTTTTCCATTGCATTATGGAATCAAGAAAACTGCCAAGAAGTTACTGAATGCATCCGACAAAGTGAGCTGTAGCTCACGAAAGCTTATGCTCAAATAAATTTGTTTGTCTCTAAGGTGCCACAAGTACTCCTTTTCTTTTCACCTTGTACAGTAACGAGGGTTCTTCGAGAAGCGTGTCTTTCTGGGTGCTCTAATGTAGGTGTGTCTGTGTCCCTACGCTGCTGATTAGAGAATTTCGGTTGCAGTGTCCATAGGGCCTGCACACATGTTGTCTCTCCTAATGCAGTGCCACAAGGCTAGCCGTTGTGCACAGGCTAACCACCCTCAGTTCCTTCTCTACCGCAGTCTCATAGCAAGAATGCCAACGTAGAGGGAGGGCGGTTAGTGGAGCACCCATAGGGACACACATCTCAAAGAACCATCATTACTGCACAAGGTGAGTAACTTCTTCTCCACCGTTGGTGACTCCTAAGCAGTACCCCCTTTGGAGGGCTGGAACGTTAGAGTTGGGTTAGCCACAGATCTAAGTGCTGTGGAGCCAAAGATGGCATCAGAGATAGAGTCTCCAATGATTGAATAATGTTCTGCAAAGGTGTGGACTGATGCCCACGTCGCTGCTCTGAAGATCTCTGAGATGGAGACATTCTTAAAGAAGGTGCCAGATGAGGAGATCGACCTCGTGGAATGCATACAGATCGAATCCAGAGGGTCATGTTACGAATTTGGTAACACTGTCTGATGCAATTCGAGACCCACTTGGAAAATCTTTGGGCTGATATCGCTGAGTCCTTAGATCTTTCAGCCGTAGAGTGGAATTGTCGAAAGGACTTCCTGAAGGCCTTTGTCCTACCGAGGTAGAATGCAAGGACTCTCCTGATGTTGAGGGCATGCAGTATGGCCTCCCTATTGTCTCGGTGAGACCTGTGGTAGAGGGCAGGAAGGTAAATACACTGATTCTTGTGAAATGAGGTCACTTCAGGGATGAACCTTGGATGCAGCCTAAGTGTAAGCTTATCAGGGAAGAACACTGTCATGGGGGATGCGCCATCAGAGCGGTTATTTCCCCTATTCTTCGAGCCAAGGTAATTACAAACAGAAAAACCATTTCCACCTTTAGGTATGCAAGCGAACAGGTGGCCATAGGTTTGAAGGGGGGCCTTGTCAAACCTTTCAGCACTAGGTTTAGGTCCCACAATGGGGTAGGAAGTCAAGGTTGAGGGAAGAGGTTTGTTATTCCCTTAGGAACCTGTAGTAGTTGCATGCAATAGTATGGAGTACCTTTCTATGGGTTGATGAAATGCTGTAATAGCTGCTAGGTGGACCCTGAGAGAGCTCAGGGATAACCTTGATTGTTTTAAGGGTAAGGCATATTCCAGAATATGTGGAAGAGCTGCTGACACCGGAGAGAGTTGATGGGACGTGCACCAGATCTGAAACCTGGACCATTTCTGCAAGTAACTGCGCCATGTGGAGGACTTTCTACTGTGC